>NW_028318050.1:1082500-1682500 GCF_062004578.1 Staurois parvus
ATTAAAGAGCTGCCTCTGGTTCCCAGTCACCCATTGCTAGTCTGAAATCCATTTTACCATTGTATTGTATATATGATCATATCATGTCTTCACCTGATCCCCGGTCTTCAGTTACCTGCCCTGAACAGAGGTAGTGGGGGCTTTAGATACTCATTATTGGAGAACAGACCAAACACACAACCCATGAAAGGAACAGAGGCTGTAAAAATGAGATCTAATCAGCCTCATCATATATTTCTCTAAATCTATCAGGTCTTTGATCATCTCATATAACTGCTAAATGTGTTCTGTTAACATTAATAAAGAATATTTTAATGTCTTCCAGCTGATTTGAGTGGAGAATCTCCTATTACATATGTAGAAGGGTTGTATTTTATCATTTTATACTCAATTGTTCTATACATGGTTATTGTAAATATTCTTACCTTAAATATGCTGCGGGTACCTAAGTGAAGTAAAAGAATAAAGTCACAATAAGGTCCAAAAAAATGTAAAGAGCCGATCACAACTGAAAACACAGACTACTTACTGCGTATGATTTTTCTGATCTTGCCTATTTTTTCTTCAAAAGAATCTAAAACAAATGGAAATAGAACAAACAACGCCATTACTACGTAAAAACAGAGTTTTGGGGTTTTTTTTATAGGGAACATCTTCTAGTTTGAGAATCTGTTTAATATGAGTGTGATCAGAGGAACAATAACATGGCAATGGAGGGCAATAGGGATCAACTTCCACATGGTCCAAATGTTTGTACAGTATACGGAAAGGGAGAAGAGATTAAATCCTTTACAATTGTTGAGTCTTCATAAATAATCCAGGATGATCAGATGTTTGAAGACTTATCAATGTGATCTCTATCCAATGCTATGAGTTTTTTCCCTGCAATCAGCTCATCAAGTTTGCCCATTCTGCTACTGAAGTGACATTTGTAGACTTCCAATGTCTGGGAATTATTTGTCTGGCAGTAAAGAGAATACATTGTAAGCCATACACATTTAGATTTCTCTCTTTCAATCCAGTGATAAGAGAAATTACTCAGCATCTGAAGCTCTCAGAATACTCTAGCAGGGACTGGATATGACTGAATGATACATCTCATTGGATCATACATCTGATTGAATGCAGACGCTGTTTAATAATTTTCCTACCGGCCCTTATGATTTTCAGATTAAAGGATGTGGGGAGGGAGAGTGCCAAAATGGTTACCCTTGACTCAATGTTGGCCAGTTCTGGATGAAATTCGCTAGATATGTGGCCAGCTTTAGTATCGACATTTTAGTGTAAAACATATTGTGGGGTCAGGATAATTTTTACATTTCTGTGTCCCCTATCCCCCTAAGGATTCCACTACTTACCCTCTCCAAGATCCAGCTCTGCTGTCTATGTCCCCATCCAATGCTCCTCTTTCAGATTGAATGACACCCAGCATTCCCGAGAACCCATCACCTGGGCTCATAGTGGAACACTCCATAGAAGAGCATTCAGATGTCACAACATGAGCATCATTCTATCCAGCAGTGAGGATGACCTACCAATGCTAGGGAAAAAGAGAAAGGGACCCATTTGTGTGACTGTCAGAAGACAGCTGGAATTAAGGTGTGTATCTTTCAAGTCTGAAAGGAGGTGTTACATGAGGATGTTACAGTTGGAGTTGAATTTATTGGGATAATATTGTCTCTTTTCTTTTTTTTTTTTTATAAATATTTATTTATTTTTTCAAGTCATATACAAAAAATGTCAACATTTCTATTAAAATAGTTATCTAAACAGTATTTTCTCCTTATGTAATTTTTTTATTTATATACATAACTTCCTTTTCCATCCCCCCTCCCATAGACCCCCACCTCTATCTCCCTATCCTCCTCCCCACTCCCTCCCACGCTCCACCTTTTCTCTTGTCACGTTAACTCCATATACTTCTGTTGTTCCTAAACCCCATTCTAAACCCACTTCCAGGAGTGTTATCTCTTCATATATTTCACCTTTGCTTTGTATTCTTCCCATCCTTTCCATTTTTTATTATATATCTCCAACTTTTCCTCATACGTATAGTATAATCTTTCTGTCCCGGATATCTGATTAACTCTATCCATCCAATCCTTCTCAGTTGGCACCTCTCTTTTCTTCCAGTACCTGGGGATCAGACTCTTTGCTGCGGTTAAGTAGTGCCATATCCCCGAACTCTTATATGTTTTCGTTGAGAGTTCTGAGATATGGAGGAGACATAGTTCTGGATCCAGTCCTATATTGATTTTAGTAATTTTCCCTATCAAATAAACTATCTTCCGCCAAAACACCTGTATTTCTGGACACTCCCACCACATATGATACCACGTGCCCACCTCTCGACAACCTCTCCAACACATCTGTGACGTTTCCGTATTCATCTTGTGCTCCACATTAGGGGTAATGTGCCATCTATTTAAACACTTATAGTTTATTTCTACTTCCCTCATACTAATATTTTCGTGAATTAATGTGAACATTTTCCTCTGCTCCTCCTCCTCTATTTTTCTTCCCATGTCTCTTTCCCATTTCTCTATGTGCGTTAATTTTGTGTCAGTGTCAAGTTCCATTAATATCGTGTATTTTTGCCATTCCGTGTCTACCATTTCCCCGTGACTCAAATATTCTCTTGAATGGATTACACTCTTTTCTAGTTCTTATAGGCTTTGGGAGGCTCTCAAAAAAGTACTTCAGTTGGTAATATCTTAGTCTATCCATCTTATTAAAGACTTCTCCCGTTCTTTCCTCCATATCCTTATATGATCCAATTTCCTCTCCTACCATTATATCTCTCAATTGCGCCTCCTGTTTTATGATCCATTTCCCTGCTATACTATCCTTACCCGGGATGAAGTATTTTGTGTTCCTAAGGAGTATTAATTGTGAATTAAAAACCCACCCCTTTTGTCTGTGTAGTAAATCCAATTCTTTTAAAACGTTAAGAGTGTACATGCTAGTTCTCTCCTCTAATTCCCTATATTGTGCTGGTACCCAAATACTTTTACTTAAACTTATTCCACTCAGTGCTTTCTCAATTTTAACCCAACTTTTCCCTGGATTATGGATCCAGTCAAAGATTCTCGCAATAATCCCTGCTCTATAGTATCTCCTAAAATCTGGTACTCCCATTCCTCCTCTCTCTTTACTTCTAGTCAACGTTTCATAGCCTATTCTAGGTTTTTTATTTCTCCATATATATTTTATTATCATTTTCCTAAATTCTTTGAAATATGTCTCTGGGAGTTTAATTGGAATCATTTGAAATTTATATAATACTTTGGGGACAATTACCATCTTTATCAGGTTTATACGCCCTATCCACGATGGATTCCCATTTCCCACCCTCCTCAGCTCCTCCTTGATCTCGTTTAATAATGCTATATAATTGGCTTTATAAAGGTTCTTAGTTGAGGCTGATAGTTTTATTCCTAAATATTTTAATTCTTTATATCTCCAAAGGAAAGGAAATTCCTCTTGTAGTTTTTCTTTTTCACTATTTTTAAGGTTTATATTTAAGATTTCAGTCTTTGTCGGGTTTATTTTCAGGTTTGACAGTTCCCCATACTCCCTCAATGCTTTCATTAAATTTGGAAGTGATGTTCTGGGGTTTCCAACAAAAAACATCAGATCGTCCGCATACGCCACTACCTTGTGTTCTCTATCTCCTATCTTTATTCCTTTTATGTCTATATTCTTCCTAATCCTAGACAACAAGGGCTCCAGTGATAACACATATAACAATGGAGACAATGGACATCCCTGTCTTGTGCCGTTTCACATCTTAAAATGCTCTGATCTTCCTCCATTTACCATTATGGTGGTGGTAGGCCCTCTATATAACTCTCCAATCCACCCTCTTATTCTGTCTCCCAGACCTAGCGCTTCCAGGGTGTCCATCATAAAACCCCAACTTACTCTGTCGAATGCCTTCTCAGCATCTATCGACATCAGTATCATTGGGGTTTTCCTTTTTTAGCCTCCTGGATGATCAACAGTGATCTCAGAGCATTATCTCTACCCTCTCTTCCCGGGACAAACCCCACCTGATCTCTGTGTATCCACTCCGGCATCAGTTCTTTTAGTCTATTTGCCAGCACCTTTGCAAATATTTTAGTGTCTACATTCAATAGCGCTATTGGATGATAACTTGAACATTGCGAGGGGTCTTTATCTTCCTTCTATATCAGTACTATATTGGCCTGTAGAGATTCTCCCCTCATCTCCATCCCATTCCCCAAGGCGTTCATATAGATCTTCATCTTCGGTATTAATAGCTCTTTATATTTTTTATAATATTTAACCATATATCCGTCCGGGCCCGGACTTTTCCCTCCCGCCATGCTTTTGAACGCTATTTCTATTTCCTCTGAAGTTATTTCTTCCTCTAAAGAGTTCAGTTGTATTTCTCTTAATTTTGGTAGGCCTGCCTCCTCTAGGTATATCTTTCTTTTCCCTCTATTTACTGTTTCCGTTTTCTTAAATATGTCCTGGGGTATGATATTATACAGCCCGTTATAATACTCTTTAAATGTTATAGCAATATCCTTGGTTGAGTGTACAAATTCCCCCTTGGAATTTCTTATTTTCTCAATATAATTTCTATTTTTCTTCTTTCTTAAAGTTCTCATTAAATACTTTCCCGGCCTATCTCCCCATCTATACCTTTCACATGTTATTTTATTAAAGACTCTTCTTTTTTCTTCCTCCATTACATTCTCCAATTCTTCTTTCTTCTTTATTAACAGCTGCATTATCTCCTTAAATCTTTCCCTTTTGTGCACCTGTTCAATATCATGTATTTCATTTAATAATCTGTTTATCTTTTCTCTCCTTTCTTTTTTCTTTTTTGCCCCCATTGCAATGAGAAGACCTCTGATGTAGGCTTTATGTGCTTCCCACACCGTTGCAACCGACACATCCTCTGTCTCATTCTCTTCAAAAAACCATTCAATTTCCCTCTCAATTCTTTGACCGATCTCTTCATCCATGAGGAGTGCCTCATTCATCCGCCACACATATCCCTCTCGCTCCTCTCTACCCCTTTTTAGCTTCATTGCAACCAGGGCATGGTCCGACAGAGTGCTTTCTCCTATTTTTACTTCTCCCACCCTCTCTATCATTTGATGTTCTACTAATATGTAATCTAGTCTAGAATAAGTCTCATGTACTTGCGAAAAGAAAGTATAATCTCTCTCCTTCATATTCCTGATTCTCCAGATGTCCACCAATTGACACTCATGCATCAGTTTCTTTAACCTTCTCATGGACTTGCTTTCCTCTCTCCGCATACCAGAATTAGTGTCCATCCGCCGATCCATACAGAGGTTAAAGTCTCCCGCTACAATCATACACCGTCTTTTAAAATCCATCAATCTCTTCAGCACTCCTCTCATGAATGTCTCTGGCTTCTTATTTAGACTGTATATATTTGCTATTGTGCACTCAGTTCCCTGTAGTTTACCTCTCAAAAATAGAAACCTTCCCTCCAGATCCGTTAATCTCTCCTCAACCTCAAACCTTATATTTTTAGCGAAGCCTATAGCAACTCCTTTTGCTCTTTTGATTGGTGAGTCCGCATAAAACCATGTGGGAAAATATCTGGTCCTCAATCTAATCTTCGACTATCTCTAAGTGTGTTTCTTGCAGAAATACCACTGAAGATTTTCTATGTTGTAGTTCTTTAAATAACCTAAATCTTTTTCCTGGACAGCTTAACCCTTTTACATTGTAGGTTATATATTGGATTTCTTCCATCTTACTCTTTTCCTCCTGCCTCCTTTTTCCTCCTTACTTGACTCTTTCTTATTCCTATAGAGCGTTTTTATCCCACTAGCCTTTTCTCCCCCCTTATCCCTCCCCCCCTCTCCCTTCCCCCCCGTTCCCCCCCCCTCCCCTCCATCCCCCCCCCCCCCGGCACCAATGCCATCACTCCCCCCCTCCCTCCCCCCTCTTTTTAGGCCTTCGCTTTGCCTAACCATCATTTGTGGATCTAGCATCCACCTTTGATATAATCCTTAGGGCTACACTCCTCCCATGGACAGCCTCCCCTCGATCCAGATCTCCCCATTGACCCCTTTTCTACTTATACTTCTTAACAAAAAGAAGAGGAAAAGGAGTTAAGCTAGAGGGGTGAGGGAGTAAACAGGTGATGGAGTGGAGGCAAGAGGGAGAGAAAAAAAAAAAAAGAAACATTTCTTCTCTTCCCTCCACTCTCCCCTCCGCCCTATCTCCCCCCCTCCACCAGTCTCCACCCCTCCCCTCTATTTATTTCCCCCGGGTTCTTCCCATCCATTAATTTCAATTCTCTGCATTTTCAGTCTATCGCAGAAATTTCTCAAGTCCTATGGGAACCTCAATTGGACTGTTATTCTATTTTTCCATCCTATTAAGCACTCCGGTATCCCCCATCTATATTGCACCTTCTGTTTTCTCATCTGCTCCAGCAAAGGCCTCAGAGCTCTCCTCCTTCGGAGAGTCTCCGGTGACAAGTCCGCATATATTTGGATGTCCATTTCTCCATGTTTTATTACTGGTTTTCCCTTAGTTTTCCTCCAGATTCTTTCCCGTTGCTGCAGTTCATAAAATTTAACAAGTATGTCTCTTGGCCTATCTTTCTCATATTTCCCCTGGATTTTCCCATTTCTAGAGATCCCTTCTATATTAGTCCTTTCCATATCAGAGTTTCCCATTATAAAGTTCAGTATTTTACAGACCGCCTCTTCCATTTGTTCTCCTTTTAGGCTTTCCGATACCCCTCTTATTCTTATATTTCTCCTTCTTTCTCTATTCTCTTGAATTTCCGCCTTGTACAATTTTTCCTGAACTTTTTCCATATTAATTATCTTCTTTTCTAAGTCGGAAATAATCCCAGATTATTTCCTAATATTGTCTCTTTTCTAACCCCTTGACGCAAACGTAACACAAATATGTGGCCTCACAGAACTGGGCTATTTTCCATGGGGCCGCATATTTGCGTACCTGTCTTTCTGTGCGCTTCCAGCACAAAGACGGTGGTGTCACTGAGAGCACCGGGTCCCATTCTATCGGAACCAGGGATTCCCGATTCCGGGTCACATGATCGCTGTGATAGCCAAATCAGAGGCTATCACAGTGATCTGTCACTGAACAGCCCCTGGCTTTTTTTTCTCTATGAATGGAGGAGAGAGATACATTGTATCTCTACCTCCTGTCATAGAGGGAAAAATAAAGTTTGTATAAAAAAAAAAAGCTAAATAAATATTAAAAAATAAAAGAAAAAAAAATAAAGAAAAATACCTAGATCAAGGTTTGATCTAGTTCAGTGCCAGGGTAAGTGTTTGTGTCAAGGTCTGGGTCAAAATGTCAGGGTCAAAGGTCAGGATTAAAAAAAAAAAAAATTGGTATCAGTGTGTTTTAGGTAAAAAAACATAACAAAAACAAAATGTGCACTGTTGTTTCAGGGCTGTACTATAGGTACAAACAACATACACATATATGGTATCGCTGCAATCATCAAGAGCTGGAAAATTTACTTTGGGTTGTTCTTTGGTGGTAGGTTATGGTAGTAACAAGAAACAGACAGCTAAATTAAAAATATATATTTTTTTTTATTATTTTGGGCCAGTTTTCCTTTGATAATATAAAAAAATCAGGAGATATCCATTACCATTTAACACCAAATGAAAGCCCAATTTGTCCTGAAAAAAACATGGTATAATCCACCTGGATGTACAAAGTAGTTGTAATGATACGGACGGTTTTACTAACACATGTCAAAGCTGCAAAATTGTGCTTAGGCATTTAAATTTGTTTTACCCTTAGGCTTGAAGGGGTTAAGGAACTGTTCTTACCATTTATAGGTATTCAGGATAAATTCCCTTATAGGTGATCCAAAGTACTACTTAATAGTTTACACTCACTGGCCTCTTTATTAGGTCCACTGTGCTAATACCGGGTTGGACCCTCCTTTACCTTCATTCTTCATTGCATAGATTCATCAAGGTGTTGGAAACATTCCTCAGAGATTTTGGAGTTACTGTTGCATTTCTATCATCTGGAATCAGTCTGCCCATTCTCCTCTGACACCAACAAGACATTTTCCTTCACACAACTGCCGCTCAGTGGATATTTTCTCTTTTTCAGACCATTCTCTGTAAACCCTAGACATGGTTGTGTGTGAAAATCCCAGTAGATCAGCAGTTTTTGAAATGCTCAGTCCAGCCCATCTGGCAACAATAACCATGCCACGTTCAAAGTCACTCAAATCTAATTTCTTCTCCATTCTGATGCTCAATTTTAACTTAAGCAAGTCGTCTTTATCACGTCTAGATGCCTACAGTAAATGCATTGAATTGCTGCCATGTGATTGGCTGATTAGCAATGTGTAGCAATTGAACAGGTGGACCTAATAAAGTGGCCGGGGAGTGTATTTCTATGTTGAATAGAGAGAACCTATGATCAAAGAGAAGGAGGGCTCCCTTTATCAGAAGGAATTTCGGTCACATAACAAGGGAAAATGGGGACCTCACATAAAGGTAGATGAGTGTTACAGGCTATATACGTTGTATGATTCCTACCCCATTCATACACACATATGACTTTCCTCAATAACATTCTCAAGCAGTATCTATAGTAACATATCTTCCTTGCTATTTCTTGTGGGATCAAACTTTTGAAAGCTTCATAAATAAAATAGGAAGCTAGCTGTACTATGGAAATGGACATGACATTATATTTGCAATATAAAGGGAGACAGTACAGCTACAATCAAAACAAGAGGATTAGGAGGGCCCTACTCATAAGAGCTTACAATCTAATAGCCTATTTGTTGTATCTCTTAGCCTGATGAATGCATCATCATTATAGTGAGGATATTCTCTTTGTGTAGAAGTAGTGGTCTTTCTGCAGATGTCCGACACATCCTTGCTAAAGATGGCCATAAATGGATTGAAATGACAAATTTTGATCCATGTGTAGCCATTCCTGTTTGGCAGTGTATTCCGATCAGTCTCCTGAATGTAGATATGTAATGTATTAAAGTCCTGGTTATGCCTAATAATAGCCCATTTGAGGACTTATGCCGGGTCCAGGGCCCTGCTACTTGTTAAGGGAATTTTGTTTTTAGACTGCTTGATATATAGATTGATAAAAACAATATGACTTTATTATGATTTATTGAGACATATAGATGTTCGGGTTTAAAGAACAATTTAAATGTTTTTCTCTGTTCTCATTATGGACTTGAGGTTCAATCCTTGGCTGATATATGAATAAAGTAATGCATTAGTCTTTGCATGTGAACACCTTTGAGGATGTTTGGATATACAATTGTAGCATTTTCAGCTGTCAAGGGTTCTAATCCCTCTCTGCTCTATACAAAATAAAAATGTTTTACTTTCAGTTTAAATTGAGGAACATAAATGTGCAAATAAGTGTCATGGCGCTCCTGCAGTATGGAGGACTCCATGTAATAAACCATCACAGAGCACCATGTTTGAGTCTCTTGTGTCCTTCCCCGGGTGTTGGCATTTGAAGGGCACACTAGGTCTGAGATGTCCTGCTCACCACTTGTTCCCTGACCAGCTCACAGAACATTTCATACATCCCATGGTTATTGTAAAGTAAAAGCTCAGGAACACAGAGGACTCCCTATAGCATGCCAGATCCACAACTGCCGCTATCACTGTCCATACTGTAAGAGTGGCAGTTGCTGTCAACAGCTCATGTCCACAGGTGAGGTGATCCATCCTACACTGCCTGTATAGTCCCAGCAGGGATCCACGTCACTTATCCCTGGTATTGGAAGCAGTGGCTGAGAGAAAGTGGATGGAATGAAGGAAGAATGTAAGTTGTAGGTGCAAAAAAATGGCCAAGATTTTATAGAACTTTTATTATTAACCACTTGCCCTCCAGAGGGTTTACCCCCTTACTGACCAGGCCATTTTTTGTGATACAACACTGCGTTACTTTGACAATTGCGCAGTCATGCAAGCTGCACTCAAATTAAAATGGTGTCCCTTTTTTTCCCCATGAATAGAGCTTTATTTCGATGGTATTTGATTATTTGATCGCCTGTGTGGTTTTTTTTTGTGCTATTAACAAAAAAAAAAAAAAAAATTTTACTATTAAACATGTCCAGTAAAAAAAAAAAAAAGTAAAAAAAATCAAAAATTTCATCCTAAATGTAGGCCAAAATGTATTCTGCTCCATGTCTTTACTAAGAAAAATACCAGTATGTGTACAATAATTTTTTTTTTTTTAAGTCCGCAAACGTGCGAAAAACGAAAAGCCCGTAAGTGTTCACAAAAAATGTGCAAGTGCAAAACACCACACGAAAAAGTGCACTTAGGGGTGTGCTTGTCCTTCCCCCGGAAGGGATGGACCACTACCCTGATCCCCCGGGGCACGAAGCTCCCGACAGGGACAAGGTTCCCATTTGGTCCTCCTGGCCAAAAGGCCTGGCGGACCACCGTTCCTTGTGTCCAGCCAAAGCCAGACACCCAGTACTTGGTCAGGGGGCTCTCCCGAAGAGAAAACTCCCCAGGGACAGGGGAGGAAGGAACCAAAAGGCCACACATCCTCCCCCTAGACTTCAGGGCAGGCCTGAGGACCCACACCCTTCATCCTGTGGAAAAACACACACATAAGTAAGAAAAAAGTGACAAAACGTGGGAGGTGCAATAAATTAAATAAAAAATAAAAAAGTGGTCGTGCCAAAGTGTGCACTGACCAGGCCCTGAGGCCTGTAACAAAAATTACCCAGAACTTAGCCAAAAGGCCCGGTCGTAGAGGCGCAGTGCAAAAAGTGTTTAAACTCAGTGACCATGTGCCTTTTCGCAACGTGGGGTCCCACACCCAAGTGCTACTCAGAGCACCCCTGAGGCGACTACTCAGGGGGCACTGTGTTTGTGGACTTTCTGCCCTCCCGGCCCCTGGCCAGACCATGTGTACAATAATTTTTTTTTTTTTTTTAAGTCCGCAAACGTGCAACTATAACGAAAAAACCCGTAAGTGTTCACAAAAAATGTGCAAGTGCAAAACACCACACAAAAAAGTGCACTTAGGGGTGTGCTGTGTCCTACCCCTAAAGGGGCTGATCCCATGGGGCACGAAGCTCCTGACGGGGACAAGGTTCCCAATTGGTCCTCCTGGCCAAAAGGCCTGGTGGACCACCGTTCCTTGTGTCCAGCCGAAGCCAGACACCCAGTACTTGGTCAGGGGGCTCTCCCAAAGAAGGGCCCCCTAGGGATCAGGGGAGGAAGGAACCAAAAGGCCACACATCCTCCCCCTAGACTTCAGGGTAGGCCCATGTGTAGACCATGTGTACAATAATTTTTTTTTTTGATTGAAAAGATACTTTTATTGCAGAAGCATCAAAAACAACATGATACTTGTAATCGGGGTACATCTCACCCTGTACTGCGACGCAGCGCACCACATTGCAATACAGTTCCAAGCATACGATAAATACATTCAGAAATAAATACATTCGCTCAGCGGTATGATGCCTGACGTGATGTGCAGAGGATGAATCCCCGGACCAACACGTCATGCATGACGCCGCTTACCCCAAAAACCATAGCATCCTAATACACGATACATTTCCTAGTGTCACGATGTCATGCAGAAAAACGATAAACGAAAGTCACAATCTGCAATAAGCATTGGGTGTGTGGGGGGGAGGGGAAGAAAGGGGGAATCAGGCCCGAAGCTTTATTGAAGGGACAAAGACACGCAAGGGGGAGTAGGGGGAAGGGGAGATCTTCAGACGTCCTCCACCATGTGTACAATAATTGGTTTACATGAAAGTTAGAACATCTACAAATGGCGATATATATACTGGGGTTTTTTTTTTTATACTAGTAATGGCGGCGATCAGCGACTTATAGTGGGACTATGGAGCTGCAGCGGGCATTCTGACACTGGGGGGGGGAACTGACTGGGTGTCACTGACATCCCCAGTGACACTAATACAGTGATCAATGCTAATAAAAATGACTGACAGTGGACAGGAAGATGTTAACATCTGGGGCGATCAAAGGGTTAATTGTGTGCTGTTTTACTATTGCGTATGTGTGTGTGCAGGAGCTGACAGGGGAGAGATCTGTATTGTTTACATACAGACCTCTCCCCATCAGTGATATTCAGAGATTGCCAGGTGCCGGCAGAGAATCACCTGCTAGGACCTGGTGATTGTCAGCTGAAGTCGCCAATGGTGGCACGGGTAGGGTGCGTGGAAATGCAAATTCACAGATATATACGAGATTATATAAAATTTTCTGCACTTATACTTTTGATAGTCTGCATCTAGGGCCCTTTCACACGGACAATCCAATCAAGTCTGCCTGCTTGTTTTTCAGGCAGACCCGTTAGGAACCTCTATTCTTCTCTAAGGTGCGGTGGGTGTAAATGGACATGTGTCTGTTTACACCCGAAAATATCCAATCCAATCCTCCAAAGACGGATGGGGATGTGTTCCCTTTCCTTCCATTGGATTGGATGTCAGTCAGAAAGGAAATGGCCAGGCGGTCCATTTCTAACCAACTGCCCATACATAGAGGACAGCGAGCTGTGTCTGTGTCCGCTCTGCAGAAGACACGGACCTGTCATCCGCTTGCTCAGTGGGAATCAGCGGAGAGATCTCCCGCCAAGCAAGCGGATCCGCTATCAGGTCCTCCCCATGTGAAAGGGGCCTTAAGGATACTGGAATTTTTATTTTTAATAAGAAACCAAATAAATATCAATCCAAAGAGTGAAAAATAACTAAAATCAGAATGTATAAGTTTAAAATGCTGAAATGTTACCTTCTGCAGCAGCTTGTGGTAGACGTTTATTCTTACCTTTTATGGAGATTAACCATGTCAGTTTTTCCTGCTGAGTAAATAAAAAGAGATTGCGGTACATTTCTCCTATGCTGGGATGACGTTCCAATATCCGGATCTTCTCCTGATCACTGCTGTCCTCCACATCATCCATTACTATGATCACATTATCCTTCCCTGTAGACACACAAAGTATTCATAATAAGAATTACATTCTCCCTCCTGCATGTACAGATCATCATCATCATCATCACCACCATCATCATCATCACCATCATCATCACCACCACCATCATTTATTAGTCACATTTTTCTTGAAGATACAATTGTTATTTGTTTCCTCCCATTTCTGGTGATGTTAATGGGGCATCTATGGTAGCAGAGCACTTTCCCCACAGGAGCCGCTTAGTAGATTGCATGGAGTTCTCTCCCCAGTAGTTGCCTCCCAGCCAGGCACACGGTCACAGTCACTCTTTGGCTCAATGAACAGTCCAGGGGTGTTCTTTTTGGTGTTTTTACTTTAGGGTAACTTGGATAGAGTTAGAGAATTGAGTGGGATACTCCAAAACTATGAGCCTGTAGCAACTTGAGGAGGTTGATCTTCGTCTGGTGAAATGTCCAAGCAAAGTCCTTTCACTAGGAATCAAATAGATTGAGCTCTTCAGGACACTGAACACTATGTTCCCTTTACACACACAGCTGACTCTAACACGAGGGATGGCAGCAGCCATGGTCTCTAGGTTCTCTCTTTCCAGTCCTTGGAAAATGGGTTGTCTTTTTCCAATATCGTCCAGACACTTCTACCCTGTGATACCAGACTAGATCCCCATGCAAGAGTCCCTCAATCAGCTCTCTGCAGCTTCCAGCAAAACAGGCCTCCAGTTAGCCCACAGAAGGCCTTAGCACCCTGCAGCCACATGGAAGGATGGTCTAAGGGTGCAAGAATCCTCCTTAGGCTGTGATTTCCTTGTAGGGAAAAAGACCTCGCTGCTCTCAGAGTATTTATACAGTATTTATACAGACACCCAGCTACCATCAGAATGACCCTCTCCAGGGATTGGCCATGGCTGTATGACTATATAGCTGCTGATTAGACTCTTCCTGCCCACTAGCTTTCAGAGCTTTCTGGACTATTCAGGTTGAAGCAATCAATCCTGCAACTACTGGAACACAGAACAGACCAAACAATCAACACAGTCACACTGGTTACAGTGAGCAAAACTAAATTTGCCCAACAACAAACCACAGCTCTACTGGATACAGTGTGACAGAACCAAATGTACCTAATCCTAACACCTACCTAGGAGGGTGCTACAGTAACATTCCAAGTGTCTGTAGTCACAATAACGTCATTGGGAGGCACAATGAAGTAGTTTTGGAATTAATTTGCATATTGTACTTTCCTAATTATCCAGTGATGGGGATCTAGTATTTTCCAAATTCTCTTTTTTTTACTGCTATGTGATCTGTAGGGAGCAGTGGACTGCAGTCATCCTTTATATTTTTGTAAGGTTTCTCCAAACACAGATTGTTATTCTTCCTTCTGCCAGAGACTGTTGTCTGTGAATAGAGGGTTATCAGTCGGTGTAATGAATTATTTGACAACCCAACCAATGGCCAGGATTCAGGGTCTGGTAAGGTGTGCTGGGTAGGTGATAAATATTTGACAGACTTCTTGCTGTAACCAGAATCGCTGTTAGTGGATTATGCAGAGTCTGAAATGTATTATTGCGAAATTGCCTGATTGCAGCTCCTGTCTGCTGTCACAGGATGGAGCGTCAATGGATCCTAAGCTATTTATTCTCAAATACAGAACACGGAATGATGGGATATGTAGTCCGAGTCATGAGCTGATAAAGAAACTACAAAGAGGAGGAACCTGGACGAGGGGGGTATAAATAGAAAAGCCCAGGAAAGACTGGGGGCAGTTGGGAGACTGCCGCCAGCCAGTGTAGAAGGGAGTGAGTGTTAGAGAGAGAGAAAGAGGTTAGTAACTGTTATGTCACCCGCGGGTCTGCATGTTCTGGAGAGCCACTTGCTAGCTGAAAATTGCTGTATGGAGATCAAGTGAGCGACTGCTACTGTCAGCTTTCACCCAGGGGCTTGTTTTCCTTGCCACAGGGGAGCCAGAGTGCACCCCCCAGACCAGCTGATTAATAATACTGCTGCACAAGACTGTTCCAGAGATGTGGAAAGACAGCCATTGTACCACCAGGTTCACCATTCATTGGATCCACAGAAGAGGCTTCCAGGAATCAACACCACTCCAAAGGAGAGCCTCCAATGGTAAAACCTGCTGCATCAAAATAGACTCATATCCCTGCTTGGCCAAAAACCTTACTACACAGCCTTGCAGACCAAGTTCACCTTATATTTCCCTAAATTCCAGCTCCCCTATGTACTGATATACCATTATTGTGCCTCTGTTACAGAAAAGAAAAGCTTTCTCTGTCTTTTGGGACAGTCCCTGCCTCAGCCTCCAGTATTACTTCCTGCCCTGACCTGAATCTGGTATTTAGGATATGAAAACCAGTAGAAGGAAGTAGTTCACCAGCTGACCTCATAGACTCACACCCAGCATCTGTCCCCCTCCCAGGAGATTGCTTTCATCCACCTCTGTGCTTACACACAATCAATATCAGTTTATACTCACCGGCCACTTTAGCAGGTACACCTTGCTAGTATCGGGTTGGACCCCATTTTGTCTTCAGAACTACCTTCATTCTTTGTGTCAGATTCAACAAGGTGTTGGAAACATTCCTCAGAGATGTTGATCCATATTGACATTATTATTATTATTATACAGGATTTATATCGTACCAACAGTTTGCGCAGCTAGAACAGATCCTCACATGCAAATCCCCCCTCCCCCAACATAAATATTCTTCCCCTTTTCACACCTTCCCCAAATTCCCAGTCACAGCACAATTCCCTCTTCCTCCCTATTCTAAAACTTATCCCCACACCCCTCAGTTCCCCCTCACAGCACAAATCCTCCTTCTCCCCAGTACCCTTCTCAGAATAAATCCCCCTACACCCCCCTCCCCAAATCCTCCCTCAAAGCACAACCCCCCATTCGAGTATGTGGCGGGAGTCACTTTGGGTGGGGGACCCATGGAACACAGCTCACTTTGGAGAAGTGGGGAGACCCCTGTCTCAGCTCCCCATATCCCTCTTATGTGTAAGTAACCCTGTGCCTGTTAGGGGTGCAGGGTGATCTGTCCTAATATTATGTAGACATGTATAGTTGGGGTGGGGGGTTGTCATTGTTTAATGCCATGTGGTTGTATTCCATTGTTCTATTGTGTGTCTTGCTTGGGAGCAAACTATTATGGGATGTATGTGTTTGTGTATTGGCTTGGTAGGGGGTGTCTGCTTATGGGTTTCTTGTTGCTAGATTTGGTTTGCCCTGCCCTGTGTCCTCATGCAGGGAGGGGAGAATTGTTCCCTTGAATGTATATATCTTGTGTCTGTGTTGAAATAAAGCAGTCTATTTCCTGGTTTCATTCAAGAGTGGTGTCCATGGATCTGTGTTCGGACAGGGAAGTGGGAGTCTAACGGAAATACCCTAGTGCAGTCGGGGTCCGGTTCCGTTACATTGGTGGCAAGTGGTGGGATTGTGCTTCCAAGCTGTGAACACGTCCAAACCACCACTGGGATTCAAGATCAGGAAAGGAGACATCAGTCACCCCAGTGAAGATATGGACCTGGCATCCGAGTTCCCAGGGCTGCTGTGGATCATTCTTTGTCACAGGACTTTGTCTGTGGATGAGTACCTGGAGCTCAGGCAGCGGATTCAGGTGCTGCTGTGGAGTGGAGCCCTCCAGGTTGTTGGTATGGACAAGGGAAAGTGCTATCCAACCCCAGGAGAATGAGCCAGGGACCATCAGAAGTTATGGATGCCATTCCTGGGACAGCGACCCCAGGAGCAATGGGTGACTGAGTTGGACAGGCTGGTCCAGCAGGAGATAGAGCTGGACAACCGATATCAGGCTCTGCAATGGTACGCAGAGCAGAAATATTTTGGGGGTGACAACAGAATGCTTTCCAGAGGGATATGACTTTGGTGGCCCTGGATTGCTGTGGGAGTGTCACAATATGCGATCAGGTTCAGAGACCAGTTGCTACAGCAGTGTAAGGCTTACCTGAAACCAGCAGGATAGGTACACCAGCGGGTCCCCCTGGGAATGACGCAAGCTCACCTGAGGTGCGGGGTCTAAGTATTAACCGGTATTCACCAGAGCTCCTAATGGTGGAGATGGACTTGGCTGCGTGTTAATAACAGGTCGCAGATCTCAGGATCACCCCACCAGGGAATGAGCAGACTGGGAACCAATAGCGGATCAACAGGTTAGGGATCAGACAGAAGCGGAGTCAGTCACAAGCCAAGGGTCGGTCACAAATGGTAGCAAATCAATCGTAGTAGGTTAGGATGAGACTAAATCATGGTCAGGAACAAGCCAAAGGTCGGTAACAGAGGTGTAGACGGCAGCAGGAACAGTAGTGGGATATTGGCTGGAAAGGCACAATAATCTGGCAAGGAGGAAGTGTATGGACATGGCTTTTATAGGAAGTTCATGGGAGGAGCAAGGAGTTCAGGGTTCAAGACAAACAGGGCCAAGGCAGGATCATCCAAAGAATTGTCAATGGAGCTGTCCAGCATTCCAGGTGGTTCAGTGAGAAGAAACATTGCCTCTCACTGCTCCCCGGTTCAATCCCAGGGTCCGACAGTACTCCCCTCCTCACAGGACGTCCTCTGGACGTCTTAGGACCAGGCTTGTGGGGAAACCTCTGGTGGAATTCTCTTGTTAATCTAGGAGCATGAACATTTTCATCAGGCTCCCAAGAATTTTCCTCTTGCCCATATCCTTCCCATTGGACAAGATATTGCAATTTTCGTCTAAATATCCTAGAGTCAAGGATCTTCACCACATATTCTTCTTCGCCCTGTACCTCAACAGGTGGAGGAGGTGGAAGAATTCGTCCAGAGAAAGGATTTTCCTGAAATGGTTTGAAAAGTGATACATGAAACACAGGGTGAATCTTCATACTGTCAGGAAGTTTTAAGCGAAAGGTGACTGGGTTGATCTGAGCAGAAATCTAGAAGGGTCCCACAAACTTTTGGCCCAACTTTGCAGCTGGAACATGAAGCTTCAGATTTTTGGTAGATAGCCAAACCTTGTTGCCCACATGAAAGATAGGAAGTGATCTGCGATGACTGTCGGCAGCCCTTTTATGACTTTCCTGAGCCTTCCCCAAGGTCTCGATCAACTTCGCCTGAATCTCCTGCAATGTAGTTAATCTGTTGGCAACAGCAGGAATTTGAGTTGTGATAGGGAGATCCGGAATAAAAACTGGATGATACCCCATATTGAGGAAAAAGGGGCTTTGGGAAGTGGAGCTATGTTTAGCATTGTTATAGGCAAACTCTGCCGTAGGTAGATAGTCCACCCAGTCATCCTGAAGATAACTGACGAAGCACCGAAGGTACTGTTCCAAAGTTTGATTGGTCCTCTCAGTCTGACCATTAGACTGTGGATGAAAAGCAGAGGATAGGTTAACGGTTACCCCTAAAGCGGAACAAAAGCTTTTCCAGAATTTTGAAGTAAACTGTACTCCTCTATCAGATACCACATCATCAGGGATTCCATGTATTTTAAAACATCTCGAACCATCAGCTCCGCAGTTTGTTCAGCAGACGGTACCCCTTTAACCAGTATGAAATGAGCCATTTTAGAAAGGCGGTCGACAACTACCAAGATCGTAGTCATTTCTCTTGAAGGAGGTAATTCGACTATAAAGTCCATAGAAATTGACCCCCAAGGCCTTGATGGAACAGGAAGTGGTTGGAGCAACCCCAAAGGAGAAGCTCGGGGTGTCTTATGACGTGCGCACGTCAAACAAGAGGCCACGTAGCGTTTGATATCTTTCTTATAACTAGGCCACCAGAAGGAACGTGCCAGAAGATCCTCTGTTTTTGACATCCCAAAGTGTCCTGCCAGTTTGCAGTCATGCACTAATTTGAGGACTTCCACCCGGGCCGACTCAGGTACATAGAGACAATGCTCTAGAATCCAAAACCCATTCTTGTACTCAAGGTTAATGTCTCTAGGAGGATGACTGAGAAGTGGGTCATTCTCATACCCCTCTTTGAGAAGACTCAAGAATGTCTTTGCACTTGTGGCCCCTAGAAAGTTCTTTTGAGTTAGGATCGAACATTCAAAATTACCCTCCTGGGGAGGCTCAGACAGCATCCTTGATAAGGCATCGGCTTTACCATTCCTCGATCCAGGTCGATATGAAATGATAAAATTGAATCTAGAAAAGAATAAACGACCAACGTGCTAGTCTTGAAGACACTCTCTTGGCTGAGCGAACAAATTCCAGATTCTTATGGTCAGTGAGAACAGTTACAGGGTGATTAGCCCCTTCTAGCAGATGCCTCCATTCAGAAAAGGCTTCCTTAATTGCCAGTAGCTCTTTATTCCCAATGTCGTAATTTCTTTCGGCTGGAGACATCAAACGGGAAAAATAGGCACAAGGGTGAAGCTGCATCTTTTCATCACTTCGCTGAGACAGGATCGCTCCCACGGCAGAATTGGAAGCATCTACTTCCACTATAAAGGGTAGTTCAGGATCGGGATGTACCAAGATTGGTGCAGAAGTGAAAAGAGTTTTCAGCTTTTCAAACGTAGCTTGTGCCTCAGAGGTCCACACAAAGGGTATCCCTTTCTTTGTAAGTTGTGTGATTGGAGCTATCACTCTAGAGAAGTTTCTTATAAATTTTCTGTAGAAGTTGGCAAACCCAACAAAACATTGAATTTCCTTAACATTTCCAGGTGCTGACCAATCTACCGCTGCTTTGACCTTCTCGGGGTCCATGCTCACTCCCTTCGGAGAAATGATATAGCCTAAGAACTGGATCTGGGTTTGTTCAAACTCACATTTCTCCAATTTATTGTAAAGTCTATTTTTCCTTAATCTTTCAAAAACTGTGCAAACATGTTTGCGGTGCTCCTCACAATTATCAGAAAAGATAAGGATATCATCCAGATAGGCAATTACAAATTGGTCCAACAGATCACGAAAGAAATTGTTGATAAAATGTTGAAATGTTGCAGGGGCGTTGCAGAGTCCAAACGGTATCACCAAGGATTCAAAATGCCAATACCTGGTTCTGAAGGCAGTCTTCCATTCGTCTCCTTGACGAATGCGGACAAGGTTATATGCCCCTCGTAGATCAAGCTTGGTAAAGATCTTAGCAGAACAAAGTCTTTCCAACATTTCCGAGATTAAGGGTAATGGATAGCGGTTTTTACAGTGATTTTATTCATGTCTCGGTAGTCAATGCATGGACGCAAGGTGGAGTCTCTTTTTAACAAAGCCTTTTCCCAAATTATCATCGATCCACTCCCTGAGCACTTTTAGTTCAGGTTCTGACAGATTGAACAGGCGCCCAAAAGGTATTTCTGCCCCTTGGAGCAGCTCAATGGGGCAATCATATGGGCGAAGAGGGGGCAATTTAGCTGCATTTTTCTTGTAACAGACATCCCGGAACTCATGGTAATGTGGGGGCAAATTGTCATATGACTGGATAGCCACTATATCACTTAGCGCTTCCTTGGTTGGTGACGGACTTGGTTGGCAAGGTTTTTTGCAATATTTTTTACAGTGGGAGGACATAAAATCTATAGTTCGTGCTACCCAGTTGATGGCAGGATTGTGAGTGGAGAACCAAGGAATGCCAAGGATGATGGGAAACTTGGGTGACGTAATCAGCTGAAAGCTGATGGTCGCACAATGGTCAGCCTCAAACAACAGTACCAGGGGAATCGTTTTATGGGTAACAGGTCCTGAAGATAGGGGTGACCCATCAACTGTCTCCATATCAATAGGGGTAAATGTATCTCTTGCTTGAATATTATTGCTGTTGGCAAACTCTATATCCATAAAGTTCCCCCCCGCCCCGGAGTCCAGCATAGCTGAGCAGGAGATTTCACGGCCCTCAGATACAAGTTTAATGGGGATAACAAAGTGAGAAAGTAGGGAGTTCACTTTATTCTCTTCAGGAATCAGTGGGCAGACAGACTGGCTTATGGAGTTTATGTGTTCAGGCTCAATCACATCAGTCACAGCAATAGTTCTTTTAACCTTGTGCGGACAATTGCATAATGACCAGAATCCCCACAATAAAGACATAAGTTCTCTGAACGTCTTCTCTCTTTCTCCTGGATAGAAATGGATCTGTTGATCGCATCAACCTGCATAGGCTCAGGAGTGTTAGGACCCAGAGAGACTCTTGAATCCTGCTGAACAAATGGACTAGCAGAGATATGCATGCCCCTATTACCTCCAAACATTCCCAACCTCTCCTTCCTCCTTTCTGTAAGTCTTTGATCGATTCGGATACACAATTGGATGAATTCCTCAAGATCATTAGGAATATCTACTCTGGCAAGCTCTTCCTTTACCTGTTCAGAAAGCCCTTGGCGGAACTGGCTCTTTTGTGCTGCAGGGTTCCAAGTGTTATCTGCCATCCAACTTCTGAATTCGGCTGTATATTCAGTGACCGAGCGTCTACCCTGCCGCAGACTATGCAATTTTGCTTCGGCAGTAGCACAACGGTTGGGATCATCAAAAACCTGATTCATCACGGTCAAAAACGTGTCAAAATCATTCAACATGCCATGGTTTTGCTCTATATAAGGGGAGGCCCAAGCCAGAGCTTCCTCAGTCAGAAGCCCAATAGTAAACATTACCTTCTTTTTCTCTGAAGTAAATGCAGCAGGGTACATTTGGAAATATATGCAACATTGATTAAGGAAACCCCTGTAGTGGCGGCGGTCTCCATTGAACTTAGATGGCTGGGGCATATGTGAGCTAGGATCATCTCGGTTCAGCAGTTGTCTCTGTAGAGACGGAATCTCTCCCTGTTGCCTTTCTACTATACCTTGCAGTTCAGAAAATTTCTCTTGGTAGGTAACACCAAACTCTTGCAGCTCTGAAATTTTCTGCCTGACAGGAGTCATGGCAGCAGTGTAAGGCTTACCTGAAACCAGCAGGATAGGTACACCAGCGGGTCCCCCAGGGAATGACGCAGGCTCACCTGAGGTGCGGGGTCTAAGTATTAACCAGTATTCACAAGAGCTCCTAATGGTGGAGATGGACTGGGTTGCGTGTTAATAACAGGTTGCAGATCTCAGGATCACCCCACCAGGGAACGAGCAGACTGTGTCAGGGCTCCGGGTATGACCAGAGGTGTGTGGACTGACACAGGGAAACGCAGGCTTCAGATATGGTATAAACAATATGATTTATTAAGACTAACAATACAAAACGCAGTGCAAAACTAAACATAAACACAGTGCAAACAAACCAAACCAAACCACCCACCGATAACAATACATACAATACAAAGAGTAGTCAGGCAGGCCGGGTCAGTAGCAAACGGGCAAACGGAGCACCAGGAACAGGCGGGAGAGTGGTCGGGGTCACAAGCTGGGTTCAGTAAGTCACGGGCAGCGCGGTGCAGAGGGTCAGGCAGAGAATGGTCAGGGTCACAAGCCAGGGATCAAACAGGAGAAGTCAGCAGAGGTCAGGATCAGGCAGGGTCGGCAACAAGTCAGGCAGAAACAGGAACACAGGATACAAGACAAAGGGGCCCATGGAAAAACACACACCAAGGCCCTGACTGTGAGTCTGGCCATTCCTTAAATACAACCCCTGCAATCAGCTTCAGGTGTTTGGCTGACTGCAGGGGTGAGTCACTGATTGCTAAGAGCACCCGCTGGCCAGCCCTGGTACTGCAGCCCACAAGGCAGGTGAGTCCCACCATTATTGGCAAGTCCATTCCTGACAGACTGGGAACCAATAGGGGATCAACAGGTTAGGGATCAGAAAGAAGCAGAGTCAGTCACAAGCCAAGAGTCGGTCACAAATGGTATCAGATCAATCGTACTAGGTTAGGATGAGACTAAATCGTGTTCAGGAACAAGCCAAAGGTCGGTAGCGGAGGTGTAGACGGCAGCAGGAACAGTAGTGGGATATTGGCTGGAAAGGCACAATAATCTGGCAAGGAGGAAGTGTATGGACATGGCTTTTATAGGAAGTTCATGGGAGGAGCAAGGAGTTCAGGGTTCAAGACAAACAGGGCCAAGGTAGGATCATCCAAAGAATTGTCAAGGGAGCTGTCCAGCATTCCAGGTGGTTCAGTGAGAAGAAGCATTGCCTTTCACTGCAGAAGATCCAGGTTCAATCCCAGGCTCTGACAGGGAGAGCCTTACAGATCTTTTTGTGTTTGGTGATGAAGGAGAACCTTCTCTTGAGGACCTGTGAGAAGACAGAGAGGCTATGTTCAGTCTCACAGGGGTCTCAGAGCTTGAACCAGATCTGGAATACCTGCTGAAGAAAGAAAAGCATCTGGAAAGGGCATATAGGCAACTGCTGAAACATGTTCGGCAGCATGCCAAAGAATCGGTAATGGAAATTCCAGAGACTGGGGATTTGATAGACTTCTCTGTTGAGGAAAAACAACCTGGTGAGCCTCCAGCAGAAGAGCTGGCAACAGGGCCAAACATTACTGAACTCTGACCAGCACTGGTAACATCTTCTGGGTTCCACGGACAGGAGATGGTGAACCCCTGTCCCCAGACACTAGTTTCAGAGACTGGGGATTTGACTGAATTTTCTGATGAGGAGGAACCAGCCGGCGAGCCTCCAGCAGAAGAGCTGGCAACAGGGCCAAACATTGCTGAGCTCTACCCAGTACCAACAACAGCTTCAGTCCCCCTGAGAGAAGAGGTGGATGGCCTTTCTCCTACACCAGTGACAGGGACAAGGGATTTCCTGCCAGCAGCATCTTTGGAGGTAGAAGAAACTTCTCCAGCTGAAGCACTGACAACCCGACAGAGGGTCCAGGACCTCTGCCCCCTCACCAGTAGTTTCAGAGGCTCAGGGGGAGAAGGGAGAGGAGGTTGTTGTCCTCCCTCTCCCACAGTCAGCCAGAGCAGAGGAAACTGTCTTCCCTCCCAAGCCAGGATTTGTGGACCAGAGGGACAGTCACAGAGGAATGCCATCCCTGCAGCAAATCCACAGTCTGGCAGTGGAGGAAGCCAGCCTCCCTCCCCTACGGAGGATAGAGGGGTCCCCAGCAGAAGTCATGGCAACAGGACAGAGTGCCCCTGGCCTCTGCCTAGCCACTACAGGGATGCTGGGCTTTCGGCCCAGATCCCCAACAGCATGATGGAGTCGGCCCAGCCACCCTGTTTTCTCACCAGTGACTGAGAGGACTTCAGGGAGAAGGACCAGCCTGTACTTCTCCCCAGCGGCGGGTATGTTCTAGTGAGGCAGAGGTTGGCTGGGTGAGTACTGCTTTGTGTGGGACAATTTGCTTGGGGTACTGTGTGGGTGCTGGCATTGGGGGACTGGAAGTACAGACTATCTTCGGGGTCCACTCGTCTGGGGTTTTCTCCTGCGTTAGTCTCCTGCCGAAAGGGGAGATATGTGATGGGAGTCACTTTGGGTGGGGGGCCCATGGGACACAGCCCCCTTTGAAGGGGTGGGAAGACCCCTGTCTCAGCTCCCCATATCCCTCTTATGTGTAAGTCACCCTGTGTCTCTTAGGGGCACAGGGTGACTAATGGACTCTGAGAATGCGGTTCGAATTACTTCAGATGTGACAGTAATATTTATCAGCTTTATGAAGACTATTCCTGGTTGTTGATTCTGAACTAGACATGTGAATTGAAGGAGCTGATCACGCCGGCCTCTCCTGTACTCCAGTGTAGGAGGGGGGCCATTTGCTCTTTAGTGAGATCCTAATTCATCCAACCATTGTCTAGGTGTGAATTCCCATTCACCTTTTGTTTAGATCACCCAGCTAACCTAATTAACTTACTGTATAGAGTGTTAAGTCTATTTCTGTATATAGCTGCGTTTGCATATGATCATGTGATCAGTCTCAGTGTATTGAATAAAAAGCCTGTTTGAGTTTAAAATAAAGAGTTCCATGTTTATACAGACTGGTGTCGTCTAGTCTTGTTTGGTCAGCGGTGGTGTCCGTGGATCTGCGTTCGGACAGGGAAGCGGAAGTCTAACTTAAATACCCTAGTGCAGTCGGGGTCCGGTTTCGTTGCACAGTACAAATCCTCTCAGACCCAATTCCCCCTCTCCAAATCTCCCCAGTGCAAATGCTCTTTTCCCCAAGCCCCTCTTCCCAGCACAAGCAATCTACCAAATTTCTTCTCCCAGTACAAAATTATCATCCTGCTTCAAGTTCCTCCTCCCAGCATAAATCCTTTCCTCACTTCTAGCTCAAATGATCTCCCCCAAATCCCCCTTTCAAGCACAAATTGTGTTCCATCCCCCAAATCCCCCCTCCCAGCACAACTCCTTATCCCAGCACAAATACCCCACCCTCAAATCCCCTCCCAGCACTCCCCCACTTCCAGAACAAAGACACCTCACCCCTCGATTCCAGTACAAATCCTTCCCCCTCATCCCCAAATTTTCCTCCCAGCAAAAATCCTTTCCCCACTTTCAGCACAGATCCTCTCCTCCAAGTCCTCCATTCCAGCACAACCCCCCCCCCCATCCTTGGTAAAATACCCCCCCTCCTCTCAAGCACAAATCCTCTTTCCCCCAAATCCCCCATGCCAGCACCTGACCTCTTGCCAGTTCTATCACAAATCCTTCCACCCATATTCCCCCTCCCAGTACAAACCCTAAAAACACAAATCCTCTCTCCCTCTAATATAGATCAATACTTCCCAACTGACCCAGTTCTGGTGGGACCTTCCAAGATATGAACAAAATCCCCCAAATCCAGACTAAGGACCCGTTCACACCAGGACAGGGTGCGGGAAACCCGCTTTCCATGCTCATTTACATTCAAAGCTCCTTGCAATTCTGATCTGAAGCGGGCGTCAATGTTAACTCAATGACACCCCAAATGCTGGTCACAAATGTGTTTGACTGTTCCAGATCTCATGGTACAGTAATACCATGTGATCTGATTGCTGTACATTTTTTAAAGTAACGCACAGGCCATTTCCCTGTGATCCAGTCTTGTGTCCTGGAGCCCAACAAGGACCAGGGGGGCTCTGATCTGTCTGAGGAGCTTTAAAGTATATCACAGATCAAAGAAGTATATTTCTTCTATCATAAAAGCTAAAAATATTAGTTGCAGAGAGATGAAAATACTTCCTTCTGATTGGGCACTCTGTGGGCTACATCTGCATGTAAAAACCGTATTTGTGGAATATGTAGAGTGCCAGAAAAATGCAGGAAATGGTTATGTGGCGCTGGACCACGACAGCTGAACAGTGTTTGGTACTGTCGAGATCGGACTGATGCGCTGGTTTCGGAAATTCAATCCCTAACTTGGTGATTCAAACCGTTCCTGGTCCAATTGACTTTGGGCATTTCAGGACCCAAAACATCTTGTGGGCAGGTACAGGAACACCCCCCAGAGTCAGTTGGCCAAGGACTCATGTCAAGCCCTCGTCCATATTCCCATAAATTGAGGACCCTGATGTATGGACATTGTGATTCGTATGGAGCCCGTTGTATTTGACTGACGGATTGCGGACTTTCTCTGACTTGCTCCAGTCGCAGAATAAATCTTGGTAAAAGTTTTATTTCTGTTTTTTATTCCCTTTTATTTTATAGTGAATAGTCAATTGTGTGTCTTCTTGTATTTTTTGTAACTTTTTATACGTTACACATAATATATGCACTGCCCACTTTCGGCATATTAAATCATAAAATTAATACGTGACGTCTGGGCATTTAAGCTCGGGCTCATATCTCCAGAGAGATTAAATTGTATTGTATTTTAGTGTCTTTATATGCTCAGTCAAGCTCATTGCCAATCTGTATGCAATTGCACTGCATGTTGGCAGATTGCGTGCAGATTGTAAGGGTGACATATCTGCCAGACGAAGATCTGTGTGTGTGTGTGTGTGTGTGTGTGTGTGTGGTGTTCCAACAGACCGTTCTGTGGATAAACTGTCGGGTGGTGTTAAGCTACCATTTGTGGTGTGTCTGGTGTGGGGGTGTGTGGACAGTGGAAGAGTGACTGACACTGGGGTTCTGACTTGGAGTGTAGCTGGAGGAATCCTAGAAGGGTGTGTGATTGCTAGGCTGCTCCTCAACCCTAATTAGTGCACCAGATTGTATGTAAGACCATATCTGCCAGTGTGTGTGGTCGGCCAGCTGGATTGGAGTGGAGTCTCCCTCCGGTGGTGGCCAAGAGGTAGTGCGGGCTGTGAAAGTATATCACGGCCAGTCTTATATACGGTTTTATATATTCAAGTTGAGTCCCCCTTATTTCCTCTTACCTCAAGTCACGGCTGCATGTACGTGCCTCGGTCAGCTATTCGCTGTGGGTGTGGTGTGTGAGGTGGACCGTAATAATCACAGACAAGGAGGAGGAGGTGGATTCAACTGCTCTGAGCTGTGTATGTGTGAGAGGCAGCTGGCGGTGAGAGACGCTGGCTGCCATACAAGATATACTTGTGGTGTGTGGGACCCCAGACACTCCGCACAAGCCACAGGGCAGGTGTCACTGGTGCACGCGCTAGAGTGCTCCTACCGGGCAAGTCACTGGAGCCAAGTGCCGGGACTAAGCCTTGATTCGCCAGGACCCCGGGACTTACAGTCAGGTCCATAAATATTGGGACATCGACACAATTCTAACATTTTTGGCTCTATACACCACCACAATGGATTTTAAATGACACAAACAAGATGTGCTTTAACTGCAGACTGTCAGCTTTAATTTGAGGGTATTTACATCCAAATCAGGTGAACGGTGTAGGAATTACAACAGTTTGCATATGTGCCTCCCACTTGTTAAGGGACCAAAAGTAATGGGACAATTGGCTTCTCAGCTGTTCCATGGCCAGGTATGTGTTATTCCCTCATTATCCCAATTACAATGAGCAGATAAAAGGTCCAGAGTTCATTTCAAGTGTGCTATTTGCATTTGGAATCTGTTGCTGTCAACTCTCAAGATGAGATCCAAAGAGCTGTCACTATCAGTGAAGCCATCATTAGGCTGAAAAAACAAAACAAACCCATCAGAGAGATAGCAAAAACATTAGGCGTGGCCAAAACAACTGTTTGGAACATTCTTAAAAAGAAGGAACGCACCGGTGAGCTCAGCAACACCAAAAGACCTGGAAGACCACGGAAAACAACTGTGGTGGATGACCAAAGAATTCTTTCCCTGGTGAAGAAAACACCCTTCACAACAGTTGGCCCGATCAAGAACACTCTCCAGGAGGTAGGTGTATGTGTGTCAACGTCACCAATCAAGAGAAGACTTCACCAGAGTGAATACAGAGGGTTCACCACAAGATGGAAACCATTGGTGAGCCTCAAAAACAGGAAGGCCACATTAGAGTTTGCCAAACGACATGTAAAAAAGCCTTCACAGTTCTGGAACAACATCCTATGGACAGATGAGACCAAGATCAACTTGTAACCAGAGTGATGGGAAGAGAAGAGTATGGAGAAGGAACTGCTCATGATCCTAAGCATACCACCTCATCAGTGAAGCATGGTGGTGGTAGTGTCATGGCGTGGGCATGTATGGCTGCCAATGGAACTGCTTCCCTTGTATTTATTGATGATGTGACGGCTGACAGAAGCAGCCGGATGAATTGTGAAGTGTTTCGGGAATATTATCTGCTCATATTCAGCCAAATGCTTCACAACTCATTGGACGCTTCACAGTGCAGATGGACAATGACCCAAAGCAGACTGCAAAAGCAACCAAAGAGTTTTTTAAGGGAAAGAAGTGGAATGTTCTGCGATGGCCAAGTCCATCACCTGACCTGAATCCGATTGAGCATTTCACTTGCTGAAGACAAAACTGAAGGGAAAATGCCCCAAGAACAAGCAGGAACTGAAGACAGTTGCAGTAGAGGCCTGGCAGAGCATCACCAGGGATGAAACCCAGCGTCTGGTGATGTCTATGCGTTCCACACTTCAGGCTGTAATTGACTGCAAAGGATTTGCAACCAAGTATTAAAAAGTGAAAGTTTGATTTATGATTATTATTCTGTCCCATTACTTTTGGTCCCTTAACAAATGGGAGGCACATATGCAAACTGTTGTAATTCCTACACCGTTCACCTGATTTGGATGTAAATACCCTCAAATTAAAGCTGACAGTCTGCAGTTAAAGCACATCTTGTTTGTTTCTTTTCAAATCAATTTCAAATCCATTGTGGTGGTGTATAGAGTCCCAATATTTATGGACCTGACTGTACATCAAATCCTGGGACAGTCCTGGCGAATCCGGGACGGTTGGGAGGTACGATATCATTATCCATTCTCACTAAATACCAACCTATGTGGAGCAGAGCTTTAGTATTGAAAACCGGCCAACAGACACTTTACCATGTGAAAAAACGAGCGACAAACATGGCAAAACTCATCATAAAAAACGTGCAAACCGCAACACACCAAAATGTCCCATGACTTTGCCAATATGAATATTGCGGGAAAAATGAGGAAAAAACAATGCGCTCTCACTACGCTACGTGTGTATCAGACCTGAAAGTGAAATTGGTGCGTTTACACAAGAACAATGAGGCTCCATTCACATCTGTGTGTTTCCAAACACAATATGCACAGAAAATACACGCTTTGCCGCACATTTTGGAAATGCACTGCAAACGCGCATCGCACTTACAGTGCAATTAAATGTTAATTGCACCCCAAGCATGGGTAGCAGGCATGCGTCTACCATGCAACAAATGCCAACATAGGGGAAAAGACAAATTGGGGGAGAGCTACCAGGTTCAGGTCTGGCTACTGACCTACAATACAAAAAACAAGAGATCCCTGCGCTCAAATCCCAACAGCTAGTGCATGCGTTTATCCATCAGCTGCTAAAGGGGTGTAACCACATATTAACACTAGAAATTCTGAAAGGCCCAGGTATATCTTGTTTGTTGTATTGTAGGTCAGTAGCCAGACCTGAACCTGGTAGCTCTCCCCCATTTTGTCTTTTTCCCTATGTTGGCATTTGTTGCACAGTAGATATACCTGGGCCCTTCAGAATTTCTAGTAGGCAGGGCAGAGTAGGACTGGCCATAGAGGGATTACTTTGACGCAGTTGGCCAGCTTAAGCATGTATTGCAATATGTGTGAACCAAATATCCCTATTTGTTGCAAAGTTTGCTTGAAAGGGTATATACCAGTGTGCAGAGGGTCCTTCAGAATTTCTAGTGTTAATATGTGGTTACACCCCTTTAGCACCTGATGGATAAATGCATGCACTAGCTGTTTCGATTTGAGCACAGGGATCTCTTGTTTGTCACACTAGAATCGGATCGCATGGATATTCACACCTATGCAATCCGATTCTGCACATCGCACTGCATTTTTCAGACAACTTTCAAGGTGTTAACTGAACATACACACCCGCATTGGTTCGCATGAATGAGGTGCTATTGTAATGCGATGTGGAATTTGCACTGAAAACGCTGCAAATTCCGCACCACATTAGTGTGAACCCGGGGCTTAAAGTCCCAAAGTTTTAGAGGAGTGATATTCTCCATTTTCTTGTGAATGTAATGTGGGGGACGTGGTGCTATGATCCCTATTTTTGACTCCAATCACTTGTGTAACCGCATCTCTGTGCTGTACAGCAGAGGTTTAAAGGGTAACTCCAGGCACAAATAAAATGTACACATAGGGTGCGGTCAATCACTAGCATGAGCACAGCAGTTTTTGTTTCTGAGTCTTATGAATCCATATATCATGACTAAAGATCCAAGATTTGTGTCTCCTATTCCACTCAATAGGGACCCAGCCTCGATTCATACTGATATGGTGCAGAATTTGCAGCGTTTTCAATGTAAATTCAGCACTGCATCAGAATCGCACCCCGTTCATGCGAACCGCTGCAGGTGTGTATGCTAAGTTAACAACACCCTGAAAGTGGTCTGCAAAACACGTTGCAATGTGCAGAATCAGATCACATAGGTGTGAATACTCATGCAATCCGATTCTAGTGCAGACCCAAAAATGGTCCTGCACCTATTTGGTGCGGGTGCGGTGTGATTAGAGCCAAACACATTGTACGACTCCGATCGCACCGCACACAAATCGCATGTTATTGGTGTGAGATGGGGAAACAGCTCTCATTGTGAATTAAATATTTTGAAATGTTCTGACTGACATTCTGCGATTTAGCCACAAGATGTCACTGTTTTTCTAACACAGCCTCAGACTGCATAGATATTTCTATATTCATGAAGGGGTGGGGTTTACACACGGGAGCTCAGTGAACAGGAAGGGAGACTGCAACCATGTTTTGATGATGGTGAAGGAAAAGAGCCATGTGAGCAGATAATCTGTTGGCATCCAGGTGTGAAAACTTCAGCTAAGTGAAGCTGATGGTGTTCAAGACGCTGATCCTGTTCTGAGAAAGGAAGATTGCTGCCAGGAAGGCTGATGAGATTGCATGCTTGTTGGAGAGACATTTGTTCTGTTCTGAATCTCCAGCGGATGAAAGGCAGACCCGGGTCAGTAAGATCGTGCACGCACCTCATTTCAGTGTTGATGCCTAGAGACTGAGGCCAGGCCTATAGTTAGTTAGTTAGGGTCACTGTTTGTGTCAGGCCGCAAGTGTTGTTGCTGATCATTGGAAGGACTCCACAACTTAAAGTGACATTTCACATTGGAGAGCTGATAAAATCCTACAAACTCAAGCCAGACTGGCTTTTTGCTCAGAAGAAATACTCAGGCACGTGCTACAGGACCAGTTATGGGAGGGGGAATACTGTAGATTTGTGTAAGATTGTAAGCTGTTGTGCTGCACCACAGGCTAGCCCATACCGTACACCCAAACACTGATTTTGTTCTTTTAGGGTAATAACAGGTAAGGTGTGGCAGCTTAGTTGTGCCCCCCAGTAGGTAAATTACTTCACTTTCTACCTTCATCCATCAGAAGGCGCCGTGCTGTGCAGCACAAGGGTCTCAGCCTTTGGGCTGAGTGTATGTAAATTTATTGTATATTCCAGCATTTGTGGTTGTGTTTATTTGCCACATCTAAGTAAAATTCTGTTGTGGCAAAAGCTGGTGTTGGGGTTGCTTTCCTCGTTCGTGACTTCACTGTATCCTGGGGAGTCCACCCCAGTACACGGCTTACAACTTGGCGTAGTTGGTAGGATACAGTGACTGTTATGGACGGGAATGCGGTGGGAGATCTTCCCCTGGCGCCAATGGCAGTGGTCCAGGACTCAGCTCAGGGGTCGCCGATGCAGGACCAAGTTGCCCCAACACCACTGATACAGCTTGCCCCCACCCTGCCCATACCAGTAGGGTACATTCCCGTGGGGGCGTTGTTGAGTCACATGCCAAAATTTGACTGTAAAAATATGACGTTGCAGGACTGGACTGAAAGAGTGTGAAGTGCGGTTAGGATGTGTAACCTGACCGCCGAGCTGCAGGCAGAGGTTGCATTGGGGGCTCTAGAGGGTGACGTCAGAAGGACAGTGATGGTAAGGCCTGAATCTGAGAGAGACACCCTAGAGAAAATATTCTCCCTGCTGGAGAGAGCCCAAGGGGGGGTGTGCTAAAGTAGTGCAGCTGCGGAGCCACTTCTTCAACCGACCACAGCAAGAGGGCGAGACCTTGATACAGTACTCCAATGCCCTACAGGAGACACTAAATTAAATACAGCGGCGAGATCTAGAGGCCATGGGAGCTTTCCAGGAGGTGGACCGGCTACTACGAGACCAGTTCATAGTGGGGCTCTCCAACAAGTTCTTACAGGACAAATTGCAAGAGATGACCCGGACGGGGCCCAACATGACATTCTACAGCATCTACTTAGCCGCCATAGAGAGAGAGAGGAGGAGTGCATACCTGTGGCGGCGGGAATAGTGAGTAGTACCCATGCTACAAGAGGTCAGTCTGCATCTGAAGACTCAGAATCCTTAAAGGATGTGGTCCAGACCCTGCGGACAGAATTAAGAGAACTTCGGCTGGAAGTTTCCCAGATGAAGGCAAAATCTCCCCGTTCTCCGGAAATGACCTCAGCACCTCGCGCCACTCCACTCAGGATTACTCAGCTGCGGGGGCACGTCAAAAGGGGACCCCTCTGTTGGGCTTGTCCAAGATAGTATGGCCACATTGCCAGAGAGTGCCCAGAACAGATGAAGTCCAAGCCGACATAAAAACTTACGACCACCGCAGTAGCTGGGCGTCCTGCGTCGGTACACCAGAAGCTAAGCCCTAAGCATGAGGAACACGAGCTGTATGCCAGCAGCCCCATTATGGAAGCCGAGTTGGAAGGCCAGAAGGTATGATGCCTAGTTGATACAGGGTCAGAGTGTACCCTTATGCCTCTGGAGTTCTTTGAAAGACACTTTGGACATATGATGGAGCCGGAAGATGGGAGTGTAATCAAGCTGACGGCTGCCAATAACAGAGAGATGGACGTACGAGGAATAGTCTGGATGCCGGTCTGGCTGTGTGGGCAAGACGTCGGCAAGAAGGGGGTCGTGCTGGTGGATCATTCATCCTCAAGAGGGATGGACGTGACACTAGGTATGAACGAGCTGAGAGACCTAGACCACCAACTTTATGCCAAAGAAGGGCCGAGGTATTGGCAACAGGCCACCACACACCGACTAACCCAGAAGGTTCTACAGTAGATGGTGAGGAGCTGAAGTCTGTGAAAGGGCAACATGTCCGGTCGGCCCATTGGACACGTGAGGGTGCCACGGAGGACACCAGTGAAGATCCCGCCTCGACATGAGCGAATATTGATGCTGCCGGTTGGGGCTGGATGACAACTGAATGGACTGGAGGTCCTGATCGAGCCCGCTTACCAAGAAGAAACGCAGACTCATCCACTGGTAGCCCGAGCCCTCGCTATTGTGAAGGATGGATGTGTGCCTGTACGCTGCCTCAACGCTGAAGACTGTGAGTCCCTGGGAATACCTTGCTGGCCGAAGTTTATGTGTCCGAAGGGGATATTGCTCGACGGAGGAGTTTCACGCTACGGCCAGATAGGAGATCAGCCTGGACCTATGCTGTAGAGGTCCATCAAAGGGAGACCCCGACAGCAGAGTGGAACGGTCGAGTGATCATGGCCCGGATGGGGGTGGACTGCAAGATCCTGACTCCAGGACAACAGAAGTTGCTGGAAGACACCCTTTGGGAGTTTCAGTTAGCCTTCTCGAGACATGATGAGGACTTCAGGTGAGCCTCCACCATCGAACACGAAATCCCCACCGGCAATGCTGCACCGATCAGGGAATGTTACTGGCAAATCCCACCTAAAATGTACCAGGAGATGAAGGATATGGTAGCTAGTATGTTGGAAAACCAGGTGATCCAAGAGAGTCAAAGCCCTTGGGCTGCTCCAGTAGTCTTGATGCTGAAGAAAGATGGGAGTCTCTGTTTCTGTGTGGATTATTGGAAGCTGAATGCCCAGACCGTCCGGGATGCCTACCCCCTTCCGCGGATTGAGGAGTCGTTGTCCGCCCTGAGTCATGCAAAGTTCTTCTTGACTCTTGACCTGGCCAGTGGGTATTGGCAGGTACCGGTGGCCAAGAAGGACAAAGCGAAGACGGCCTTCATCCTACCTATGGGTCTCTACGAGTTCAACTGGATGCCATTTGGCCTGTCCAATGCCCCGGGAACATTCCAACGGTTGATGGAGCACTGTCTAGGAGATCTCAACCTCGAGTCAGTATTGATATACCTGGATGACGTAGTAGTGTTTGGGGCCTCTTTTGAGGATCACCTCCAGAAACTGCGACAGGTCTTAGGACGGCTGCGAGACCATGGGCTCAAAATCAAGCCCAAGAAGTGCCAACTGTTTCAACAGCAGATAGAGTATTTGGGACATTTGGTCACCCAGAAGGGGATAAAGCCAACCTCCGACAAGGTGGAGGCTGTCCAGAAGTGGCCCCAGCCGAGTACACTACGAGAGGTGTGGGCATTCATTGGACTGGCCGGCTACTACAGGAGGTTTATACCCAGGTTTGTTCATTTGCTGGGCCCATTAAATGAGTTATTGAGGGGCACTGCAGGGGGCCCAAAGAATCGGCCCATCGAGTGGGGACCCCGGCAACAAGGGGCCTTTGAAGAAGTGAAGGGGGTGCTGATCATTTCCCCGATTCGGGCTTATGGCGGTTCAACACCCCATTCCTGCTGTACACTGACGGAAGTCTATATGGTCTGGGGGCTGTGTTATCCCAAGTCCAGGATGGATGTGAGAGAGTCATTGCCTATGGCAGCCGGGCTCTGAGGGAGTCAGAGCGCAACCCTGACAACTATAGCTCCTTTAAATTGGAACTACTGGCACTGGTGTGGGCCATGACCGAAACGTTTGCAGAGTACCTGACCGGTGCAGAGGTGACCGTGATGATGGACAACAACCCATTAGCACATCTGGAAAATGCCAAACTCTTTGCGCTTGAGCAGAGGTGGTTTGCTCACCTTTCTAAGTATCAATACCGCATCAAGTTCCGGTCAGGTAGGGAGAACGGCAACGCTGACGCACTCTCCCGAGTTCCTGTAGGGTTGTCGGCTCAGAGTGCCGATGAGGAGCTAGAGGACACTGAAACTCCTGACCTTGGTCGATTACCCATGTTCCAGGACGTGGCATATTCAAGTGGGGTGGTGTCCGGGATGCCAATGGTGGTGGGAAAGATGTTGGCTGAATGGGATAGGGTCCAGGATAGCTGCCCGGACCTGTGGAAAGTGAAAGAATGGGTCCGGACCAAGATCTGGCCTCGGTCAGAAGAGCAGGCTCGTCTGACTCCTGAGGGCCAAAAGTTGTTGAGGCAGTGGGATAAGCTAACTGTTACCCAGGGCCTCCTGTGTCTGACCATATACTTGCACACAGAGTTGCAGTACCGGCGACAGATTGTCATCCCCATGTCATTGGGACCGGAGGCTGCCCAGGAGGCCCACGAGAGGGGTGCCCATTTTGGGAGCAATAAAACATTCAAGTAGCTCCAACGGCTTGTTTACTGTCCAGATTTGGCAGACATGTTGGCCGAGGCATGTCTTAAGTGTTGGCCCTGCGGGCTGGGTAAGAATACTGAACAGCGAGCTCCTGTCCAGGTCATCCGGTCATCAGCACCGCTAGAGCTCCTTATGATCGATTACACTGTTCAACAAATTTTTATTTTTTGCCAGTTTTGGAAACAAAAGGATCCATTTCTTAATGAATTTCACATTCTGAGTTCAAATATAACAATGAAATTTGTCAATTGGCTCTAGTTTTTCTGTAAACGGAAAGTTTTCTACTATAGGCGTAATGACTACATAATGCACAATAATTATATAGATAGATGTCTTTCCACAAATATAAAGCAAGTGATATTGACTACATAACAAAGCCTAAATGGCATAATATATTGCATAGGATTACCAAGAAAAATTATAGCCATAAGCTAAGTTGAATCATTTTAATACTTAGGATTCTCACTAGTTTTGTCTTCAGTTTGTGTCGGTTTTGCTTCTCTTGGCTTTTCTCTTGTATTCGAGGAAAGGGCTATCTCTTACAACTGCACGTGACTACACGCTTCAGGTTCTTCCTCACTTGACTCAACCACAAAGGATTCTGGTGCTTTAGGAATTGGTAGCCCCTCTCCATGAGGAACTGGACGTATTGCCGATGGAATATTTGGATAGTGCACAGACAACTTTTTCTTCTTATTTAGCCCTTTTACAATTGGAGGCACCATACAAAAGTAACAATTACTAACATGATCTGTTGGCTCTCTCCAAATCATTGGCACAGCGAAAGGCATAGATGCCTTTTTTCCATTCAACCATTGCTCCAGTGCCGTCCCACAAGAATTGCAGCATATATGTGGTGCCCAGCTCTTGTCCTGGTCTCCTATCTTGCAGCCAAAATACAAGTTGTAGGCTTTCTTAATCATTCCTGTTATCCTCCTTTTTTGTGAGATAAAAGTTATTTCACCGCAGATATAGCAGAAATTATCTGCTTTATTCACACAAGTTCGAGGCATTACTGAGTAGCCTATATAAGCATAAAACGAAATGTAAAGACGCTGTCCAACTACAATCAGCTACAGATACTGCAGCTTTTATGCAGTGAAGTGATGCAATTAAAGGCTAATATTGCATCATCTCAGTATACATGCAATTTTCTATTGGTCACCAGGATCAATTGCGCAATATGCAGCTGAAGTTGCATCATAATTTTGAATGTTTTACGTCATTAGATGGGTGAATATATTATGGAAACTAGAGCCAATCAACATTTTTTAGGGTCATTTTCGTTTTCAGCACCCCAAAATTATGTAAGATTAGCTAATTTTATGCCCAAAACTTTTTACCTGTTGAACAGTGTTATGTACAGATTGGATACTCTACCTTGGGATACTCATACTGTCTAGTCATGACAGATCATTTCACAAAGTATACGGTGGCTGTACCCACCAGAGACCAGACGGCAGAGTCGGCCGCTGAAGCGGTCTGCAAACACTTTATACAGGTGTTCGGGTGTCCACAGAGAATACATTCGGACCAGGGGGCATGTTTTCAGGGTACTCTAATGAATGAACTGTACCAACTGTATGGGATTGAATGTTCCCGCACCACCCCGTATCACCCCCAGGGCGTGCGAGCGGTTCAACCGAACCTTGCTCAAGATGCTGCCACCAAAAAGTTTGGTGGCCTGAATACCTACCTGAACTGATGTGGGCCTATAATAACAGGGTACACAGTACCACCGGATACTCCCCACATATGCTCATATTTGGGAGAGCCGAACGGGAGATTGAAGATCTCCACATGCCCGATCCGATGGAGCCACCACCAAGAAATACTACCGCATGGGTGCAAGAGCACCGCCACCAGCTGAGAGCGATCCACAAGGTTGTGGGGGAGTGCCTTAGACAAGTGGTATACCCCAATCCAAGACCAGTGCAGAAGGAGGGGTATGCCCCGGGTGATCGAGTGATAGTCGAAAAGTTGGATGGGTGGTGGGAGGCGGTCCCATACACGGTGAAGAGCAGGGTAGACTATGCCATCCCGGTCTATGAGGTAGAGCCAGTAGGGACTCACGAAACTTGCACCGTGACATGTTGAGGTGTTGTAATTTTGATGAACCAGTGTGCGTGGAGGGGATGGTCGGTAAGATCGTGCACGCACCTCATTTCAGTGTTGGCGCCTAGATACTGAGTCCAGGCCTATAGTTAATTAGTTAGGGTCTCTGTTTGTGTCAGGCCATAAATGTTGTTACTGATCATTGGAAGGACTCCACAACTTTAAGTTACATTTCACATTGGAGAACTGATAAAATCCTACAAACTCAAGCCAGACTGGCGTTTTGCTCAGAAGGAATACTCAGGCACATGCTACAGGACCAGTTATGGGAGAGGGAATACTGTAGATTTGTGTAAGATTGTAAGCTGTTGTGCTGCACCGCAGACTAGCCCATACCGTACACCCATACACTGATTCCTGCTCTGTAGGGTAATAACAGGTAAGGTGTGGCAGCTTAGTTGTGCCCCCCAGTAGGTAAATTACTACACCTTCTACCTTCATCCATCAGAAGGCGCCGTGCTGTGCAGCACAAGGGTCTCAGCCTTTGGGCTGGGTGTATGTAAATTTATTGTATATTCCAGCATCTAAGTAAAATTCTGTTGTGACAAAAGCTGGTGTTGGGGTTGCTTTCCTCGTTCGTGACTTCACTGTATCCTGGGGAGCCCACCCCGGTACACGGCTTTCATTGGCACAGGAATGCGGTGAAGTTCCTGTGTGAATCACATGCTATATACCGCACCGCATATATGTGAACCCGAGCTCATCGTGCAGGCACAGCTAACACTGAAGATATTTTCATTAGTCTGTAAATCCCGGATGAGGCCATGGTTTAGTATCTAAGGTATGTAAGCAGCTATGGAGGAGGATCAGCACAGTTCAGCTTGCGGGTGATGGGTGGGAATGTGGATTTGCTAAAAGTTGTCACAAAGCTGCATCTGCCATTTGAAACCAATGCAATAACAGTGCTTTGAAAAACAACTTTATTTATTTATTTTTTTTAATCCAAAAATTGGGTCCACTAAGTTAAAAGGAAAAAAACAGCTCTGGCTGCAATATGAACCTTCAATCTGGAGCTGTCCCTCACTGGGCCTCTTCTTTACCACCAGATGCTATCTGTCTCCTGGGTTGAATATTGCCCAGAACTATGGTGGAGTATGACTGCACAGCCAATTGATTGGGAGAGATAGTGACAGGGTGACATCACAGGACTATAATTAGGAAGCACTTCCCCCCAATTGTGCTCCTGTGATGTCACCCTGTTACAGGAAGTGCCGGACAAGCACCTCCATGGCAGGATCATCAGGGATTATTGGAATGAAAGCTGCAGATTTAGAAATATTGAAAACAACTTTTGAAATGGCATTAACATGTTACACCTATATGAGATGTTACTGATTGGGTTGCATCAATGTAAAGTGGCAGTAAACTCTTCTATAGTACTTTTACCTGCAGGTGAGATGATAATAAAGCTTCCCTGTAGGTAAAATTAATATCTCCTAGATGTGAACCGTTTAAGAGATATTCGCTCTTTTTGAGATCTGGCTCATGTGCTCTGAAGGAACAGCATACCTGTACCATTCCTTCAGAGCACTGTGCCGTGGCCCAGGACTCCCACATGCATGCATGGAAGTGACGTCATCGTGGCTCCACCTGTCAGACGCCCGGAGCTCATGAACCCAGAAGGAAGACGGGTGAAGATGGAATCCCTGTCAGCGGTGACAGCGCACCACTGGAGGGCTTCCTTTCAAGGTAAGTCCTTCATAATGTGCTAGTATGTGATGCATATTAGCACATTATGCCTTTTTTTCCTGGATGCGGTTTCCTACGGCTTTAATAAATACGAGTATTATAATGTCTCTTACCAAGACGCCTTTTGTGCTCCTCTATCAGCTGAACATCTGCAGTATCTGTCTCATTGTTTTGTCCTCTCTTGGTGAAGTACCAGATACTGAAGGTGCACCTCTCAGTGTTGATTGAGTCATTGGGGATCTTAAAATGTTTGACATCTGATACATGATCCTTGAAATGATGTGAACGAAGCAGATCTGTTATCCAGGAATAATCATCATTCGTTGATCTGGAGAAGATTGCATGTCTGCCCTTAAATAAAATGAAAAAATGAACATACAAATATTTCCATGTATGCAAAGCTATTGGTACCGCTGTATGAAAGATAATTAAAGCAGGAGAATGAGCTTTGCTGATTGGAGAGCTCTAGTTCCGACTCAGCAGGGGGCGTGTCAGACCTCTGCAGAGAGACCACGGCTTCCAAACAGAAATCAAAGGTCCCTCTCTGTTGAATGCTGCAGGGGACAGGCTTTTCTACTCAGGCTGGATTTGCCATCTGTCCAGGATTCACCCACACAGTCCGGGTTTTGAGTCATGTGTCTGGGTTTCAGTCCACCAGATTATACCAATGGTGGGCGTGGCTTATAGGTAAAGGGTTAACTAGAGTCTGAACCTACTATATTATACACAGCAGACATATAACAGATTCCTCGTACCCACAAATGATACTTGAATTACTGTGCTGCAAGTAAGGCTCTCACAGACACACATACACCTCAGGACAAATGATCGTCTTTTAATTTAAATGTTCCTTTACATTTGCTTCTTATACAAACATAATATAGACAGGAAGCTGGATTCTTTCCCAGATACACAGAATATAACTGGATATAACATTTATAGGTAAAGTTAATCCAGGGAATATCTGATTGCCTCTCGGGGGATCAGGAAGGAATATTTTCCACTGCGGGAGCAAATTGCTTGATACTTCGCTGGGTTTTTGCCTTCTTCTGGATCAACTGTGGATTATAATTTTTTTTTTTTTTAAATGGTTAAATTAGATGGACCTTTGTTTTTTTTTTCAGCCAGACTAGCTATGAATTTTGTTTGAGTTTATCTTAAAGAAGAAATTCTGTAAAAAAGTTGGGAATTATTTAACAACCAGCAATGTTTGCGGTGATTGTAGCCATATTAATGAAGCATGTAATGTATAACAAAGTGTATAGAGTGCAGAATGACGGGACGTGGGAAAGGTTACATGTAGAGTAACACACAGGAGGGTGGGGGTGGGCTAGGCAACATAAAGTGCAGCATGCAAGATGAAGTGGCTTGGAATCATAGATGCACAACATGAAATACAGAATGAGTCGGTGTAGAATAGGGAATGTACAGTGCAGAGTACAGAATGAGTCGGTGTAGAATAAGGAATGTACAGCGCAGAGTACGGAATGAGTCGGTGTAGAATAGGGAATGTACAGCGCAGAGTACGAAATGAGTCGGTGTAGAATAGGGAATGTACAGCGCAGAGTACGGAATGAGTCGGTGTAGAATAGGGAATGTACAACGCAGAGTATGGAATGAGTCGGAGTAGAATAGGGAATGTACAGTGCAGAGTATGGAATGAGTCGGTGTAGAATAGGGAATGTACAGTGCAGAGTACAGAATGAGTCGGTGTAGAATAGGGAATGTACAGTGCAGAGTATGGAATGAGTCGGTGTAGAATAGGGAATGTACAGCGCAGAGTACAGAATAAGTCAGTGTAAAATAGGGAATGTACAGTGCAGAGTACAGAATGAGTCGGTGTAGAATAGTGAATGTACAGTGCAGAGTATGGAATGAGTCGGTGTAGAATAGGGAATACAGTGCAGAGTATGGAATGAGTCGGTGTAGAATAGGGAATGTACAGTGCAGAGTACAGAATGAGTCGGTGTAGAATAGGGAATGTACAACGCAGAGTACGGAATGAGTCGGTGTAGAATAGGGAATGTACAGTGCAGAGTACGGAATGAGTCGGTGTAGAATAGGGAATGTACAGTGCAGAGTACGGAATGAGTCAGTGTAGAATAGGGAATGTACAGCGCAGAGTACGGAATGAGTCAGTGTAGAATAGGGAATGTACAGTACAGAGTACGGAATGAGTCGGTGTAGAATAGGGAATGTACAGTGCAGAGTACGGAATGAGTCGGTGTAGAATAGGGAATGTACAGTACAGAGTACGGAATGAGTCGGTGTAGAATAGGGAATGTACAGTGCAGAGTACGGAATGAGTCTGTGTAGAATAGAGAATGTACAGCGCAGAGTACGGAATGAGTCGGTGTAGAATAGGGAATGTACAGCGCAGAGTACGGAATGAGTCGGTGTAGAATAGGGAATGTACAGCGCAGAGTACGGAATGAGTCGGTGTAGAATAGGGAATGTACAGCGCAGAGTACGGAATGAGTCGGTGTAGAATAGGGAATGTACAGCGCAGAGTACGGAATGAGTCGGTGTAGAATAGGGAATGTACAGTGCAGAGTACGGAATGAGTCGGTGTAGAATAGGGAATGTACAGTACAGAGTATGGAGTGAGTCGGTGTAGAATAGGGAATGTACAGCGCAGAGTACGGAATGAGTCGGTGTAGAATAGGGAATGTACAGCGCAGAGTACGGAATGAGTCGGTGTAGAATAGGGAATGTACAGCGCAGAGTACGGAATGAGTCGGTGTAGAATAGGGAATGTACAGCGCAGAGTACGGAATGAGTCGGTGTAGAATAGGGAATGTACAGTGCAGAGTACGGAAAGAGTCGGTGTAGAATAGGGTATGTACAGTGCAGAGTACGGAATGAGTCGGTGTAGAATAGGGAATGTACAGTGCAGAGTTCCTGCTAGGGTGGATAAGATTATAGTGTCCATCGGATAGTCATTGAGGTCCACACGGATGACACTCACCTGTTCTCAAGGAATAAGCTTTCCCTGCAAACTGTCTTATTGGAGCACTTGCGGAGACCAACCTCTTATTCATTGACTCAATTCACACACTCAATGTGGATTCAGACTTTTCACAGCATATATTACATAAGTATACATGAAGTAATGATGGCCCATGCCGCATTCCAGTAACTCATCTCGCTTTGGCACTGGGCTGCCATATGACCTAGCTGGTAGCAGGACCAGCACCGAACCTCGTGGGGTTCTCTTTGCCCTGACAGTTCTTGGAAGGATTAAGTACTTGGCTTCTAGTGGGGATGTTATGCACCAAGGCACACACAATGTGGTCAACAAGCAGCATCTTCACACTGGGACACATCTCCTTTATCCAGATCATCTCTCAGGTTGCAGAAGGGCCCCCACAGAAGCTTTATGCACAGCTGTGATGTTCAACTGTGGTGGCCATCTCATCTGGGGACTGAGGCTCTGACTTAGCCACCCACCAGTGCAGCTCCTTAGAAACCCCTGGTAGACGCAGGTCCAGGGCAACTTGCTCCAGAATCTGGGTGGGGGTCATCTCCTCAGGCTTCATCCAATCCTGGAGTAGGTGTATGAACCCAGCTCTCTAAGTTAGCCAAGGTAAGAGTCACTTCCAGCCTGGCTAGTATTTTCACCTTTAGCAAATTATAATCTCTTGTAGATTCTGGGGCCAATCACAGAACACCTTCTGGGGACTTCCTCTGAATCCAATCTCAATGCTCAATCTTTCTCAGGCATTCCTTCTCTTGTGGTAACCTGCTCAAAAATGCCAAATAAGCTTCAATGTTATCTGTGGTAGTCTTCTTTTGTAGGGCCCACAGCACATCCTTCCATGGGTCAACCTTTGTAATAAAGCCATCTCCAAATCTTTCAACCTGCAGGGTCACTGCCATCTGTAGGTTCAACGTTTGTCAGCAGGTCATTTGTCTCTTATTGAGCAGCGACTGTGTAAGCAGGTTGAACCCTTCTTAATAAGTCAGTTACGTATTTGCCCAGGCTGGGTTAGGTAAGGGTTCATTCTTGGTGACCAGTTCACAGGTTTTTTAGGTTTCAGCCAGCCCACCTGTGATATAAATTAGGGGAAGGCTAAGGCCCGGAGAGTCGGAAGGGGTTCCCAAGCGTACCAGTGTGCTGCTGATTCCGAGCACAGAAGATTACAGTAGTTATACCGAGGATACCAGGATGCCTCCAGGGCATGAGACTGGCCTTCATGCCTCCCACTACATCCTCCACCAATTGTCAGGATCAGAAGGGAAAACAGGCCTATCAGTTAGTTGTTTAAACGTAAACTCTACTTTTTGTTTGCCAGGAAACACAAACAAGCTTTAACTTCAACTTTAGCCCACACAATACAGCGTATCGCACTGGTAAGAAGCTGCAGATTTTTTAACACAGAAGCACAAATGTGCTTAGCTTCAACACATATTCAAAGTCCATAAAAAAAAAACAAGCTCACCAAACAAGTAGATTTTTTACAAGCGAGTGACTTTTTGGTGAGGTCCAGGCTGCTCACAGGTCTCCTCTATGCAGCCAACAACCCCCCCCCCCCCTTTACCTGATTAATAAGCAGGGCCATAAGGGAAGTTCCTGCCCTCTACAATAACCCCCTCCTAAACCAGACCCAGGCTGACTCTCCATGGCATGTACATGTGCTTTTGGTGCATTGTTGGCAGGGTTTTATGTCTAACAACCAGTCTCCCCTTCCTACAAAAAACATGCATGAAGTATGTAAATGCATTGATAATTCATGTAAAAATATGACAAAACACACTACAAAAAACACACTGAAAAAGTGTTTATGCAGCAGCACTAGTGTGAACCTAGGATTAAAGTTGCTCTCTCATCAACAAAAAGAACACTGTGAAGCAATTCATAGATAAGAAGACTGCTTGTGTTGCACCATAGTTGGTCTACCCAAACATGACATATGGTTATAGGTGAAGTCTGATGAGCTGATTCTCGTCATATATGGTGAAGTCCAGTAACAACATTTCCTACCCTTGTTTCTGCTTCTATCACAGCCCACTGTAGACTTTTGTTACCTGAGTTCTTTATTTATTCCTGTTCTTTGGAATAATCATTGGCATTGTAAAAAAATCACTTGATACAGATATTAGGGATAGAGAGTTGTATTTACCCCGAGTGATATTTTCAAACATAGCAGATAACAGAAGTAAATTAGAAAAGTGACATGGTAACCATATAAAGAGAGAGGGCGATGATGAAAACCTGGAAATGGGGTGTAAAATGGTTTGACTTGATGAAGCTTGGAGTTGATAAAATCCTCTGACCATGTATCTGACCAACACCACCAGATTGGATTCAGAGGAAGGAAAGCAGATCTTCCAGGACAATGGTGGACATTTTTACCACACAAGATAAAAAAATTCCTTCCAGATCCCACAAGGACAACCAGGTCACATCCCAACTATTCCCTTCTGAAACCTCTGATTCCATTGGGATGAAGTCTTCCATCCACCTAGAATGGACACTGTCCTATCACCAGGACTTATTTGGCCTCAGTCTGGTGTAGAACTCTTATTGGGACTAACCTTGATCCAACCACAGACCAATATCTATAAATGTCTATACAGCACCATATCAATGTATTTATATTAATATCAGTGGATGAGGCAGAGAGGTGGTAGTATAATGGGGGCTTACCCGGGCTGCTGCAATTCTTACAACAATTTTATCAAGAAACAGAAGTGAATTGTGAGAAGGCATAATACTGATAGATAGATACGATAGATAGATAGATAGATAGATAGATAGATAGATAGATAGATAGATAGATAGATAGATAATAGATAGATAGATAGATAGATAGATAGATAGATAGATAGATAGATAGATAGATAGATAGATAGATAGAATATAAATATATACACTAACTGACCACTTTATTAGATACACCTTACTAATCCCGAGAAAATCTCCCCCACACCATGACACCACCACCACCAGTCTGAATTGTTGATACCAGGCAGGATGGATCCATGCTTTCATGTTGTTTACCCCAAATTCTGCCCTATCATTTGAATGTCGCAGCTGAACCAGTCTGCCCATTCTCCTCTGACCTCAACAAGACATTTTCCTCCACACAACTGCTGCTCACTGGATATTTTCAGACCATTCTCTGTAAACCCTGGAGATGTTGTGTGCGAAAATCAGCATTTTTTTAAATATTCAGACCAGCCCGTCTGGCACCAACAACCATGCCACGTTCAAAGTCACTTAAATCCCCTTTCTTCCCCATTCTGATGCTTAGTTTGAACTTCAGCAAGTCGTCTTCACCACGTCTACATGTCTAAATGCTGCCATTGGCTGATTAGCAATTTGTGTTACCAAACAATTGAACAGGTGGACCTAATTGTGGCTGGTGTATAGTGTATATCTATCAGTAGCATGAGCACAGTAATCTTTGCTTTTCTGAGTCTACCATAACAGGATTTATTATTGATACTGCTGGTTAAATTGTTATTTTTATACCTCTGGTAACAGGGTGACAACGCTGCTCATTCAGCAATGAAATCACAGCAGAGTTGTCACCCTGTGGAAAGGGTGGTCTTGGATAGACATGTAGCTCTAAATTGATGTTAAGTATAAGATACTGTATACATATTACAGGTTAGAAGTTACAGCAACTTTTTTTTTTCCTTTGAAGAACATGAATATAACCTGATCGCTGTAAGCATCCCCACTGTTCTATAGTTTGTTCCAGCTCCTGTAACTTTTTCGAATGGCTTGGCTTGTTAAAGGAACTAGAAAAATTACAGATTTACAGGCAGGTTCAACAAGAAATTTAAAGTGAAACTTTAGTCAGACAATTAATGTGTTACTAAACCCACGACAGTACAATCAGTCTGTATGCGAAGTAAAGCATGCTTGTTATACTCACTGTTTAACCGAACGGGTTAAACCTCTGACTTGATCCTGACTTCTCTGATCCTCCACTTCCTCTAGTGCCCCCATCTTATCTCCTGATAAGACATATTGCGTGGAGTCACTCTGCACATGCTCAGTTTGGTGTGTATTGCTAGTGAGGGTTTTTTTTTCCTTAGGAGAGTGCATGTGATCAGCACAGGACAAATTAGCACTGTCCAGACAGAGGTCAGGGGTTTTGCATCCTCCTAAAGCAGAATTAAAACTCCTCCTACAAGCTTTAACCTATGCTCGGCTGGACACTGATAGAAGTCACAAGACTGCCATATACTGCTGATGAGAAAAGGGATTTAGCAGTTTATATTTACTAAAATAATTGCATTTCGCCCCCTACCCAGAACTGCAAAATCACGTATACATACACGTGATTTTGCGCACCCGTGCCACCCTGTAGCAGTATTTCTGCTATAGGGCAGCACGGAATCGGTTAAACAAGCAATTAACACTTGTACTACAGGTACATCCCCACATTTCAAAGTTTCCTGGATTTGGGCTTTAAACTATGTTTTGGGAGAATCACACCCTTGGTCACAAATTATCATCGCATATCTATTCCTTACCTTCGGTAAGTTCTTTTTGCGGTTTTTCTCTGTAAAGAACAAAAGACAAATATGAGACATTGTGGAAAGACACCTTCAGAAGCAGAGTTCAGCCAAGGCAGTCTCTCTACGTCTCTGACAGGGGGCTTTAGGTGTTTGGTGGAAATGTGAGGATAACCCCCTCCATTGGTACATACTCCCTATACAAAGACCACACCCCCATATGGAAGAACAATATATCTGAAATATATTGTAAAAATATTATTTTCAAATATATTGACATATATTTGAAATGCTACAATTTTGGCTATATTCAATATATTTCAATAAATATACATACTGCATGCTGAAATGAGTTATTACAAAATATATGAAAAATATTTTTAAAAATAAATTTCAAATATACTGTGTCTTTAAAAATACAAATCTACATTTTGGAATGCATTTACAAATATATGTAACAATATATGTTAAATTATCGTACTTTTTTGTATGTTAAATAAATCTGAAGAATATTTTAAAAAATATATGTTTTAAATATATTCTTCAGATTTTAACATCATTTAAAAGTAATTTTACCATATATTTTTACATATATTAGTAAATGCATTCCAAAAATGTAGATTTGTATATTTGAAATGTATTTTTAAAAATATTTTTCATATATCTTGTGATTAAAACACATCTCAACATGCAGTATATATATATATATATATATATATATATACAGTATTTGGGAAGAATATTTTTAAAATATATTTCAAATATATTTTCCTTCCAAGTGGGCTAATACTGAGCTTGTAAATGTAGCAATACCCCTGCAGGTGCTGCTGTTAATAAATGGTTCTTTACCAAAAAGATACCGAGGCCGTCAGCTACCCAAGCAACAGTCCAATCACTCCGGCTCAAAAAACAGTCAAGGGGCTGTCTTTTTGTGATTTATCGCTTGTATAACTTGTAATAGGGAGAGGGGTTGGGGACAGGGGATACTTCATAACATTCAGCACATAGCAATTGGAAGAAAATCTCTTCCCTAAGTCCTTCTGAACAGGTTAAAGTGGTTGTAAAGTCTCAAGGCTTTTTACCTTCATGCATTCTATGTATGAAGGTATATAAAATCCTGTGTTCAGCAGTAGTACTTACTTGAACCCCATTGCAATCCACCGATGCGCATGACAGCCTCAGCTGTCCTGAGTCTCTGCATCCTCATTGGCTGAGACAGCAAGCGGCAGCCATTGGCTCCCAATGCTGTCAATCACAGCCAATGAGGAGAGGGGGTGTGGCCAATCCGTAGCTGCATGTGTGAATGGACACATGGAGCAGTGGCTTGGGAACACGCCTGCTCGGGTTCCTGCATAGTAATCTACTTGCTATGGGAGTACACAACAAAAAAGAGGAGCCAGGAGCTCCGGCAGGGGACCCGAGAAGAAGAGGATTGGGGCTCATCTGTACAAAACCACTGCACAGAGTAGGTAAGTATAGACATGGTTGTTATATTTTGAAAATAAAAATTGTACCTTTACAATCACTTTAAGGCCTCACAGCTGGGGGCCACAAGACAGGTTTTTGGCCATCTGGTTACCTTACACCCGTGCACAGTTACTGTTACCCAGTGCATCATCCAGTACACAGTCTCAAGGATGAATTTAGGGTCACTACTCACAAGTCCCCAGGACAGATGCCACCTCCCAGCTTCCTCCAGGCACATCCCAGTGAATGAGATAGTGCCTCTCAGGACCAGATCCCTTAATGGTGTGGTTCTGGAGGTAGTTCTAAGCAAAGTCTATTTAATCATTTAATCCTGGCACCTCCAAGGCCTCCTAGAGTAGTTGTACAGTCCACAGATTGCCTAGTAGCAGAAGGTCCTGCACCTCTGGAACCCTCCTGGGGAGAAGGAACCCTGATCTCCAGTGTCTCAGACTAATTATCTCAATTCCAACCCCTCATAGACACTCTTCCCCAGGAATTGGCTGGAGCACAATAGATATTCAGACTAGTTGACTTGAATCTCCCAACCTAAGCTTTGGAAACACCTTTCAGAGGCAGGAGGAAGCAATCATACTCCCAGCCTGGGAGACCCTGAATAGGACAGAACAAACAATTACTGCTTCCTTGATTGCAGAAGGAGCCAACAACTAAATTTACCCAGCATCCTGCGCTAGGAGGGTGCTACATAATATTCATAAAAACCCAATGTATTTATAGGAGGATAACAGAGCAATAAATGACTGAAATGTCTCCATTACCTGAAGCCTCCTTTAGGATGTGGTGGATGTGTCGCAGTTTATTGGCCATTCTTCTCTCCACTGATAGAGGGTGTATTTTATGTTTAATCAGAGATTCCATTTCTTCTTTGCTCAGGGTCAGGAGTTCACAGTCCCGGTATTCCCCCTCCATCCATCGGGCTATAATCTGTCTCTCCAAATTTATATCTTTCACATCTCTTATCACAACTTTTATGTTTTCTGGACCTACAGAGTAGACAAGACTATAAACTAGACAATACATGTAAGAACCTTCCAAGCATACTGTAGCTCTAAAGAGATGGTCAACAAAACACAATTCCTACATTCAACTTTTATAGTAAAAACATAGTAGATTGTACAATCAGACTGAAGTGTGTGTGTCTGGCTGTACTCTCCATTCACAAATGTGTTATCCCTTCCTTTCTGCAATCATTTTTTGTATTATTCCTCAGCACAATGCTGTGAATACATTATTAAATCTTCTCCCCTTTAAAATCCTGCAGGTGACACTTTGCACGGCTGGTGGCTCTCAATCCCAGCAGTCAGGGTCTCCACTGATGATCAGGAGCCAATTAGAGTGCCTCCTAATCATGTGACCACTATATCAGCTGTGACTTAGCCATTACATGCCGATTGGATGGAGTCGCCAATGATAAATAGAAAGCTTTCAGCCAGCAGATGCCACCTTTAGGCTGAACTATTTGTATGCAGTGGCATATATTCAATAGTGTAACTGTGAGGTACAATTGAATTATTAAAATGAATAATAAACTCATTTAAAGATAGGGAAAGATTTAAGACTTTTTTTTAACAACCAAGCAAGTTTTTTGTATTATGTGTACCAAATACCAAGTACCGAGTCATATACAAAATATCTTATATACAGTAAACAGCTCTCAATAGTAGGCAGTTGCACCCAGGGATATCCCCCAATGAGGGGTTAAACTGTAAAATAAAAAAAGGGGAGCCCCTCTAAGAGTAGCAACTAAAACCAGCTATAGGATGAAGGATGAAATCTTCTCACGTGTTCAGGTGGCTGTTACCACACAGTAAGTTGTTGCCAAGTCGGGTTGTAAGACCGACTGCAGTATAGCTGTTCTCTGTGTACAGTCTGCCTGTGGAAGAGTTTTATGTGCAGCAGCCACAGCGCTTGATTAGCCGAGTTCCCCTCTAATGTTCTCCTAGTTATAAGTAAAAGGGGACGACTTAGGACCAAATGGTACAGTTCTAGAAAAAACTGGAAGCTTAATTTATTCCAAGGGAAGGCAATTCATTTTTCCAAGGGGCCACATGAGAGACTGGGACTGTTGTGGAGGGGCGAACCAAAGTTTAGTGTATAGTAAAAAAATATTTTGAATAAACTGGCAGCTTTAAGTGGACAACATTGGACTGGAAAGGTCCATAAGTATGTAACCATTATAGAAAACAAGGACCTGGTATGAGGAATAATAGACACAACTGCTCATGGAAAGGTGTGCACACTCACCATTATTAGACGCAGCAGAGGAGAAATGTCCTCTGCTGATCTGCTGGTCAGAATGTTGGTGTAAGGCAGGCTGGTAAAAGCAGGGAGCTGACAGGCACAGGGGTTCATTAACTGACCTTCCCTTCTGTGTGACTGACAAGTTCAGGGAGATATCTGGCAGAGCTGCAAGGACTGGAAGGAGAGAGGATGAGATCAGTAGAGGGGGGATTTCTGGAGAAAAATGACACAGCAAATAGATGGAGGGCATGGCAGGGGTTAAAGGGGCTTGGGCTAGGTGGTTGGTTGAAGAATTTAAAAGTAAAGTGGGCAGCAAAAAATATCTGATTGAGTCAAAGTCAAGGATGGGTGGAGCTGCAGGGCGTTGTCTGGCAGTTGGTCTGGGGTGGTCTTTAGTTGGAGGTCTGCTGTGTTGGGGAAAACTTCCCGCCATTCTGCCCTACATTGGGTCTTTGGGTGCTGGGTTATGCTGGTGGTTGTGTTTTGCTTTGGCATGTGGCATGCGGGGTACAAGGTCATTTGGGTTGGGATGGGTAAAAAAGGTAAATTGTAGGAACCCATCCGAGGTACGGCTCCCAGTTGTTGAGATGTGTATCTGCATGTTCTCTCCGAGTCAGTGGTATTGCGGCTTCCTCCCCCTGAGGATGTCACATGACCAGTGACATAGCACGCGGGTGGAGCCTAGTGACGTCACTTCCGGTATTGCGCAAACCAGGAAGTGTGGTGAGAGCAACCATTTTTGTCATTGGAATTACATGCATGCCTTCACTGTTTTTCACTTTGTGAGTGGATTTTAATAGCTTCATAAAGGAAATCTTTTATCTTTTATGGGGTTGCACTATGATTTGTCCTCTTTTCCCCTGAGTAATTACCATCCCGGTGGGAAGCTGAAATCTGGTCTTTTAAAGGGCCAGTAGAAAGGAAAAAGCTAGCTAAGGGATAGCAGTGAACAAGCAAAATATTTACCAATGTTTATAGTGCTTATGACCTATATGATGTATGGGTCAAGGAAGAAGGTGAGTGCATGGCACACTCATTGGTGATGGGAAGCATGTTTGTATATGTTGGATGAAGTGAACACTTTACAACACTGTTGTGGAGCACGATGTGTTTTGTTCTAATGTGAGCGCATATGTTGTATGCACACAATCATTAGCTTTAATTTAAATGGTGTTGCACTATGATATATATTTTTGTTTTTTACATACACATTTTCTGAGTCGTGATTGAGTGAAGAAATTCTAGATTAGTTGCCACGTGAAAGGATTCACTTCTGTAAAAATGTATTTGGCCTTTTATAATTTGTAGATCAGACTTAAAGGTGAGCAGGGAGAGTATCTTGGGCACAAGCACGTCTTCTGGAAAGTGATTGATAAACTGATTAACAACCCTGTAACGTACATGTAAGATTTGAGTGGATAGGATATGATCAGTGGCAAGATGTAATCGTAACCTTAGGGGAATTCCATTGGCATTAAGGATGTTTATTCAGTCATAGGTATTCAGACAGGAGCTCATCAATTAGAGCTCATCAATTAGAGCTCATCAATTAGCATCAATTGGCTTCTGAAAAGCCTGGCTTCCTCTGGAAGTGTCACCTTTGTGCTAAATAAGGTTTTGTCACCTTCTGGGGAAACCGGTTTAGGAGAAAGTGGCTCCAGACAGTTTGGCTTCATGACAGCAGGGAGCTAAAAATATATCCATCCATCAAAAGGGGTATGTTTCATGTCTCATAAAAGCTAAAATATTAGTGGCAGAGAGATGAACATGCTCCCTTCTTGTAGGGCATTCTGTGCGTCACATTGACACCTAAAAATCATATTTGTGGTTTAGGTAGAAGGCCAGGAAAATGCAGGGAATGGCTAGGTGGCGCTGGAGTACGTCAGTCGAACAGTGTTTGGTACTGTCGCGATTGGACTAATGCGCTGGTGTTGGAGATCCAATCCCCGACTTGGTGTTTCAAGCCGGTGTTGGCCCGATTGAACTTGGGCAGGTCAGCACACAGAACATCCTGTGGGCAGGTACAGGAACACCCCCCAGGGTCAATTGGCCGAAGACTAATGTCCCGCCTACGTCCATATCCCCATAAATTGAGTAACCGGACACTGGGATATTTGTGATTCGTATGGAGCTGGTTGATCGACCAACTGATTGCTCTTTCTCCCTGACTTGCTCCAGTCGCAGGGTAAACTGCGGTAAAGTTTTACTTCTGTCTTTTATTCTCTTTTGTTTTATAGTGATTAGTCATTTGTGTGTCTTCTTGTATTTTTTGTATTTCTGTAACTTTTTATATTTTATATATATTTTATGCACTTCCCACTTTCGGGAAATTAAAGTTTATAATTAATTAGTGACTTCTGTGTATTTAAGCACGTGCTCATATCTTCAGAGAGATTTGATTGGATTAGATTGTATCGTATTTTAGTGCCTTTAAATGCTTGGTCAAGCTCATTGCCAATCTGTATGCAATTGCACTGTGTGTGGGCAGATTGTAAAGGTAGCAGATCTGCCAGACAGAGATCTGTGTGTGTGTGGTGTCTCAACAGACCGTTCTGCGGATAAACTGTTGGGTGGTGGCAGGCTACCTTTTGTGGTGAGTCTGGTGTGGGGGTGTGCGGACAGTGGAAGAGTGATTAACACCGGGGTTCTGGCTTGTAGGATAGCTGGAGGGATCCTAGAATGGTGTGTGTATTGCTAGGCTTCTCCTCAACCCTTAGTGTGCACCAGATTGTATGTAAGATTTGTATCTGCCAGTGTGTGGTCGACCAGCTGGATTGGAGTGGAGTCTCCCTCTGGTGGTGGCCAAAGGTAGTGCGGGCTGTGGAAGTACCGTATTTTTCGCTCCATAAGACGCACCTGACCATAAGACGCACCTAGGTTTTAGAGGCAGAAAACAGGAAAAAAAAAATTCTGAACTAATGGACTGCAGACACAGTACAGGAGATGACCAGAGACTGCGGACAGCACAGGGATGACCAGAGACTGCGGACAGCACAGGGATGACCAGAGACTGCGGACAGCACAGGGATGACCAGAGACTGCGGACAGCACAGGGATGACCAGAGACTGTGGACAGTACAGATGACTGCTGACCTTTGGGGAGGTGGGGAGCGTGTACCTGAATTTGACAGGTACCCGCTCTTACTTCCGCAGAGTTTTTGTTTGATCTTACCTGTTCCTCGATCCAGCCGCGCGCTGTCTTCCCGGCTTCTGTAATGGCGCTCGGCATGACAGCCGGGTGCCCAGTGCGCATGAGCGAGAAGCACTTGCGCTTTGTGATTGGTCCGGCGGCTTCTGGGATCTGTCATGTGTCCCAGGTACCGCCTTACCATTTACAAAAAGCACCGCTTCTTGCGCATGCGCACTTGGCACCCGGCTGTCATGCCCAGTGCCCACACTACAGAAGCCGGAAGACAGCGCGCCGCTGGATAGAGGAACAGGTAAGATCAAAGAACAAAGAAGTAAGAGCGGGTACCTGTCAAATTCAGGTACCCGCTCCCCACCTCCCCAAAGGTCAGCAGTCATCTCCATAAGGTCCCGCTGCAGAGCTGAGTGGCCGGCCCGGTATTCTGACACGGCCGCGGTGGAAATACCGGACCGGCCGCTCCATATTCGCTCCATAAGACGCACTGACATTTTCCACCCTTTTTTGGGGGGGAAAAAGTGCGTCTTATGGAGCGAAAAATACGGCTGGTCTTATATACGGTTTTATATATTCAAAGTTAAGTCCCCTTTATTCCCTCTTACCCCAAGTCACGGCTGCACATGCGTGCCTTGGTTAACTAGTCACTGTGGCGTGGCGTGGCGTGTGGGGGATCCATGACAGATCCCTCTGCTACTTACCTGATTAGATCAATATCCCAGGAGTTTTATTGATTTGATGCTATACTCTGATTAAAAAGTGTTCCATTAATTTTTTGAGCAGTATATATAATTATTATTTATATATTATTATTTTTTCCTGTCAGATAATGCACCATCTCTCCCTGAAAATTGTTGCAATTACAAATGTTTTGGCATTCTCCTGATTATATCTTTTATTTGTATTGGTATTTTTTTTTTTTTTTTATAAATATTTATTAATTTTCCAATTCATATACAAAACATTTCAACATTTCTATTAAAATAATTATCACAAACGTTTTCTCTTCTTACATAAATTATCCCTGTATATGACTTTCTTTTCTTACCCTCCCCCCCCTCCCCTACTCCCCCCCCCCCCCTATCTCCTCCACCCCCTCCCACGCTCAACATTCTCTTTACTCTCGATAACTCCATATTATTCTGTTGTTTCTAAATCCCAGTTCTAAGCCGGCTTCCAGGAATATTATCTCTTCATATATTTCACCTTTTCTCTGTATTCTTCCCAGCCTTTCCATTTTTTTTATATAACTCCAGCTTGTCCTCGTGCGTATAATACAATCTTTCTGTCCCAGAGATCTGATTTACTCTAGCCATCCATTCCTTCTCAGTTGGCACCTCTCTTTTCTTCCAGAACCTGGGTATCAGACTCTTTGCTGCGGTCAAGTAATGCCATATCCCCGAACTCTTATATGTTTTCACTGAGAGTTCTGAGATATGGAGGAGACATAATTCTGGATCTAATCCTATATTAATTTTAGTGATTTTCCCTATCAAATGAACTATCCTCTGCCAAAACACCTGTATTTCTGGACACTCCCACCAGACATGATACCACGTGCCCTCCTCTCCACAACCTCTTCAACACAACCGTGATATTTCTATGTTCATCTTGTGCTCCACGTTGGGGATAATATGCCATCTATTCAAACACTTAAAATTTATTTCTACTTCCCTCATACTAATATTTTCGTGAATTAATGTGAACATTTTCCTCTGCTCCTCCTCCTCTATTTTTCTCCCCATATCTCTTTCCCATTTCTCTATGTGCGTTAATTTTGTGTCTGTGTCAAATTCCATTAATATCTTGTGTATTTTTGCCAATCCGCGTCTACCATTTCCTCGTGACTCAAATAATCTCTCAAATGGATTCCAATCTTTTCTAGTTCTTATAGGCTTTGCAAGGCTTTCAAAAAAGTACTTCAGTTGGTAATATCTTAGTCTATCCATCTTATTAAAGACTTCACCCTTTCTTTCCTCCATGTCCCTATATGACCCTATTTCCTCTCCTACCATTATATCTCACAATTGCGCCTCCTGTTTTATGATCCATTTCCCTGCTATACTCTCCTTACCCGGGATGAAACATTTTGTGTTCCTAAGTGGTATTAATTGTGAGTTAAAAACCCACCCCTTTTGTCTGTGTAGTAAATCCCATTCTTTTAAAACATTAAGAGTGTACGTGCTTGTGCTCTCCTCTAAATCCCTATATTGTGCTGGTACCCAAATACTTTTATTTAAACTTATTCCACTCAGTGCTGTCTCTATTTTTACCCAGCTTTTCTCTGGATTATGAATCCAGTCAAAGATTCTCGCAATTATCCCCGCTTTGTAATATCTCCTAAAGTCTGGTACCCCCAATCCTCCTCTTTCTTTACTTCTAGTCAACGTTTCATAACCTATTCTAGGTTTTTTATTCCTCCATATATATTTTATTATCATTTTCCTCAGTTCTTTAAAGTATGCCTCTGGGAGTTTGATTGGGATCATTTGAAATCTGTATAATACTTTGGGGACAATTACCATCTTTATCAAGTTTATACGACCTATCCACGATGGATTTCCATTTCCTACTCTCCTCAGCTCCTCCTTAATCTCATTTAATAATGTTATATAATTTGCTTTATATAGATTCTTAATTGAGGCTGATAGTTTTATTCCTAGATATTTTAGTTCTTTATCTCTCCAAAGGAAGGGGAATTCCTCTTGTAATTTTTCTTTTTCGCTGTTTTTGAGGTTTATGTTTAAGATTTCAGTCTTTGTCGGGTTAATTTTCAGATTCGACAGGTCTCCGTACTCCCTCAATGCTTTCATTAAATTTGGAAGTGCTGTTCTAGGGTTTCCAACATAAAACATCAAATCGTCCGCATATGCCACTACCTTATGTTCTCCATCTCCTATCTTTATTCCTTTTATGTCTATATTCTTCCTAATCATGGACAGTAAGGGCTCCAGTGATAACACATATAACAGTGGAGACAGTGGACATCCCTGTCTTGTGCCATTTGACATCTTAAAATACTCTGATCTTCCTCCATTTACCATTATGGTGGCAGTAGGCCCTCTATACAACTCTCCAATCCAGCCTCTCATTCTATCTCCTATTCCTAACGCTTCCAGAGTGTCCATCATAAAACCCCAACTTACTCTGTCGAATGCCTTCTCAGCATCTATCGACATCAGTATCATTGGAGTTTTCCCTTTTTTACCCTCTTGTATAAGCAACAATGATCTCAAAGCATTATCTCTGCCCTCTCTTCCTTAGACAAACCCCACCTGGTCTCTATGTATCCACTCTGGCATCAGCTTTTTCAGTCTATTTGCCAAAACCTTTGCATATATTTTAGTGTCAACATTCAGCAGTGCTATTGGCCGATAACTTGCACATTGCGAGGGGTCTTTATCTTCCTTCTGTACTATATTAGCCTGTAAAGATTCTCCCCTTATCTCCATCCCATTCCCCAAAGCATTCATATAAATCTTCATTTTAGGTATTAAAAGCTAATTATATTTTTTATAGTATTTAGCCGTATATCCATCCGGACCCGGACTTTTCCCTCCCGCCATGCTTTTTAACGCTATTTTTATTTCCTCTGAAGTTATTTCTGCCTCTAAAGAGTTCAGTTGTGTTTCTCTTAATTTCGGTAGGCCTGCGTCCTCTAGATATGTCTTTCTTTTCTCCCTATTTACTATTTCCGTTTTCTTAAACGTATCCTGAGGTATGATATTATACAGCTCATTATAATACTCTTTAAATATTCTAGCAATATCCTTGGTTGAGTGTACAAATTCCCCCTTGGGATTTTTTATTTTCTCAATATAATTTCTATTTTTCTTCTTTCTTAAAGTTCTCATTAAATACTTTCCCGGCCTATCTCCCCATCTATACCTTTCACATGTTATTTTATTAAAGACTCTTCTTTTTTCCTCCTCCATTACATTCTCTAATTCTTCTTTCTTTTTTATTATCAGCTGCATTATCTCCTTAGATCTTTCCCTTTTATGCACCTGTTCATGATCATATATTTTATTTAATAATCTATTTATCTTTTCTCTCCTTTCTTTTTTCTTTTTTGCCCCCATTGCAATGAGTAGACCTCTAATGTAAGCTTTATGTGCTTCCCACACCATTGCAACTGACACATCCTCTGTTTCATTCTCTTCAAAAAACCATTCAATTTCCCTCTCTATTCTTTGACCAATCTCTTCATCCATGAGAAGTGCCTCATTCAACCGCCACACATATCCTTCTCTCTCTTCTCTACCCCATCTTAACTTCATTGCAACTGGGGCATGATCCGACAGAGTGCTTCCTTCAATTTTTACTTCTACCACCAACTCTATCAATCGGTGTTCTACTAATATGTAATCTAGTCTAGAATAAGTCTCATGTACATGCGAAAAGAAAGTATAATCTCTCTCCTTCATGTTCCTGATTCTCCAGATGTCCACTAATTGACACTCATGCAACAGTTTCTTTAACATTCTCAAGGGCTTGCTTTCCTCCCTCCTCACACAGGAAGTAGTATCCATCCGTGGGTCCATACAGATGTTAAAGTCCCCCGCTATTATCATACATCCCCTTTTAAAATCCATCAATCTCTTCAACACTTCTCTCATAAACCTCTCCGGCTTTTTATTTGGGCTGTATATGTTTGCTATTGTACACTCTATTCCCTGTAATTTACCTCTCAAAAATAAAAACCTTCCCTCCAGATCCGTTAATCTCTCCTCCACCTCAAACCTTACGTTCTTTGCAAAGCCTATAGCAACTCCCTTTGCTCTTTTAGTTGGTGAGTCCGCATAAAACCATGTTGGAAAATATCTAGTCCTCAATCTAACCTTCGACTCCATCTCTAAGTGTGTTTCCTGCAAAAATACCACTGAGGATTTTCTATGTTGGAGTTCTTTAAATAGCCTAAATCTCTTTCCTGGACAGCTTAACCCTTTTACATTGTAGGTTATATATTGGATTTCTTCCATCTTACTCTTTTCCTGCTAACTCCTTCTTCCTCCTTCCCTTCCTCTTTCTTATTCCTATTGAGTGTTTTTATCCCACTACACTTTTCTCTCCCCTTAACACGCCCCCCCTCTCTCAGTACTCCCCTCAATCCCTTTCCTCCCCCACCCCTCCCACCCCCGCCCCCACCACCTCTCCCCTCCCTCCTCCCCCCTCTTTTTAGGCCTTCGCTTTGCCTCAACATCATTTGTGGAGATAACATCCACCTTTGACTTAATCCTTAGGGCTACGCTCCTCCCATGGACAGCCTCCCCTCCCTCCGAATCCCCCCATTGACCCTCTTTCTACTTATACTTCTAAAGAAAGAAAGGGAAGAAGTTAAGCTGGAGTAGCGGGGGGGGGGGGGGGAAAGGCGCTGGATTGGGAGCAAGGAGGTTCAGAAAGAGAGAGAGAAAAAGAAAAAAAAAAACCCTCTTCTCTCACTTCTCCTCTCCCTCCCCACCCTACCTCCCCCCCTCCAACCGCCTCCACTCCTCCCCTCTTTTTAATCTATTTCCCCCAGATTCTTCTTCCCAACCATTAATTTCAATTCTCTGCATTTCAAATCTATCGCAAAAGTTTCTCAAGTCCTCTGGGAACCTCAAATAGGCTGTTATTCCGTTTTTCCATCCTATTAAGCACTCCGGTACTCCCCATCTATATTGCACCTTCTGTTTTTTCATCAGCTCCAGCAAAGGCCTCAGAGCTCTCTTCCTCCGGAGAGTCTCCGATGACAAGTCCGCATAAATTTGGATATCCATTTCTCCATATTTTATTACTGGTTTTCCCTTAGTTTTCCTCCAAATTCTTTCCCTTTGCTGCAGTTCATAAAATTTAACAAGTATGTCTCTTGACCTTTCCATCTCATACAGTTGTGACCAAAATTATTCAACCCCCAATGCTGTAAAGGGGTTTAGGGACTATAGTGTACATTTGGAATTGTATTCAGAATCAAATCCTACAAGGACGTTGTAACTACCCAAATGCAACTAAAATGACATCAATTGTTTATGTAATACAGTAGTAAATGGTTCTTATGTGGTTTCTTCATTGCCACAATTATTCAACCCCTTAAAGACTACCACTCTGAAGAACAGAGGTTCATACAGGTGCTTTCCATCAGGTATTGAAAACACCTGTGGATGTCACCGAGCAGCAATCAAGCATAATAAGCACCAATTAGGCAGCTTTAAAATGACTGTGATACTCAGCTCCTTCTAGACATTTACTGGTGTGGTTACAAACATGGTGAAGGCAAGAGAATGGTCCAGGAAGACAAGAGAAGAGGTGATTTCTCTTCACAGGAAGGGCAATGGCTATAAGAAGATTGCAAAGATGTTAAACATACCAAGAGACACCTTAGGAAGCATCATTCGCAAATTCAAGGCAAAGGGCACTGTTGAAACGCTACCTGGTCGTGGCAGAAAGAAGATGCTGACTTCGACTGCTGTGCGCTACCTGAAGCGTAGAGTGGAGAGAAGTCCCCGTGTGACTGCTGAGGAACTGAGAAAAGATTTGTCAGATGTGGGTACAGAAGTTTCAGCCCAGACAATAAGACGCACACTGCGTAATGAAGGCCTCCGTGCCAGAACTCCCAGGCGTACCCCCTTGCTGTCTCCAAAGAATAAGAAGAGTCGACTGCAGTATGCCAAAAGCCATGTGGACAAACCACAAAAGTTGTGGGATAGTGTTCTGTGGACTGATGAAACAAAATTAGAACTGTTTGGGCCCATGGATCAACGCTATGTTTGGAGGAGGAAGAACAAGGCCTATGATGAAAAGAACACCTTGCCTACTGTGAAGCATGGTGGAGGGTCAATCATGCTTTGGGGCTGTTTTGCTTCTGCAGGTACAGGGAAGCTTCAGCGTGTGCAAGGTACCATGAATTCTCTTCAGTACCAGGAGATATTGGATGGAAACGTGATGCAGTCCGTCACACACCTGAGGCTTGGGAGACGTTGGACCTTTCAACAGGACAATGATCCCAAGCATACCTCCAAGTCCACTAGAGCATGGTTGCAGAGGAAAGGCTGGAACATTTTGGAGTGGCCATCGCAGTCACCAGACTTAAATCCGATTGAGAACCTCTGGTGGGACTTAAAGAAAGCAGTTGCAGTGCGCAAGCCTAAGAATGTGACTGAACTGGAGGCCTTTGCCCATGAAGAATGGGCGAAGATACCCGTAGATCGCTGCAAGACACTTGTGTCAAGCTATGCTTCACGTTTAAAAGCTGTTATAACTGTAAAAGGATGCTGTACTAAGTACTAAGATTGAATGTCACTTGGGGGTTGAATAAAACTGATAATGCTGTGAGCACAGAAAAGACATTTGTGGTTATTTCATTATAACTGTTATGTTATATTTGTCTGACCTACAAGTGCCTCTTTAATGTAAATGTAAGCAAGATGACTGAATGATCAAAAGCAATGTCAAACTGGCCAAAACACTCAATTTCAGTGGGGGTTGAATAATTTTGGTCACAACTGTAGTCCCCCGGGAGTCTCCCGACTCTAGAGATTCCTTCTATATCAGTCCTTTCCATATCAGAGTTTCCCGTTATAAAGTTCAAAATTTTGTAAACCTCCTCTTCCAATATTTCTACTTTTAGACTTTCTGGTATCCCTCTTATCCTTATATTTCTCCTTCTTTCTCTATTCTCTTGGATTTCCGCCTTGTACTGCAATTTTTCCTGAACTTTTTCTATATTAATTATCTTCTTCTCTAATTCGGAAATAATCTGGGTCTGATTTTTAACTTTCTGCTCCGTTTCTTCCACTCTTAGCAACAACTGCCCCAGGTCATTCCGAATTTTTACCATTTCTTGCTTTATTGTTCTCCAGATCTTTGAACATTTCTGTCATTTCTTTTTTATTTGGGATTTGGAGCTCTTTTCCTGTCTCTGATATTTGTTGATTACTGATATCCAAGTCCATTAATTGTTTAGGGCTATTTTGCATACTTAGATCTAATTCTCCTTTGTCATTTCTACTCTGGGGCCTTTCCGGGGTCACGTTTCCCTGGGATGTGTACTTTTTAATTGTACCCGTTTGGGTCCCTTTTGGCCCGGTTCCTTTTGCACTTTTATTTTTCATTTCTTCTGTATCTTTTCTATTTCTCTAGAGATTTGTGTTAAGAAGAAGCCGTTTATATGATTTGCAAGTCCCAGCCCTGTCCATTCACTTTTCTTTCCTACATACGTTCTTCTCTTTATTTATATTCTCTTCTCTGGGGGTCCCCCCTTTTCTCTCACGCTAATTCCCCGCTAACTCAATACAGATTTTATGTGTGAAGCCACAGCCAGACTCACTCACCCTCCTTGCACATTTCTTCTCGTGAGACGTCTCCAGGCTCCCTCCTCCAGTTTCTTTCAGCAGGTTAGCTCCTCTCCACCTCCTCTCAGGGGGATCCTCCAGGACTTTCTTCCACTCTCTCCTGCCTTGGACCAGGCTGTTCTTCCCTGCCAGCACCACGACAGGGGTCCGGGATAGCTGGCCGTTTCAGCAGATCAGTGTCTCTCCTCCTCCCTGTCAGCTGCTGGCCGGCCGGCCGGCTTCCTCACCTCCCAGGGATGCACTGTGGCAGGTCAGGTGTCCTGGCTGCGCCTCCTCGTCTCCCTGCAACCAGGCTCACTGTTCCAGCCTCTCACCGCTGCTTTCCAGCTCCCAGGCTCTCCTTCCCGCGGGCCGTCGCTCCTCAAAGGGGGCCCACCAGGCCGAGGTGAGTCTCAGCCTTCTGGGGCTCTATGCATCTAGGGGGGATTTGGGGCCAAGGGGGGGGGAATCGGACAGAGGAGCCTCGTGCAAGAGCTCCTACTACGAACTCCCCGCCGCCGCCATTATCAGGCTCCGCCCCATCTAATAATCTATTTGTATTGGTATGACACAAAAATGTGGAGAAATAAAAAGCCAAATCTGACACATTCTACACAAAACTCCAAAAATGCACTGGACAAAATTATTGCCACCTTTTGAAAATTGTAAGAAATAATTGCATTCCACGTTTGTGCTGCTCCTGTAATTTGTAGTTAAACTCCCCCGTATCAATGACCAGGTGCTGACAATATAGAAATCACACCAGCTAACAGTTACAATGGTGAAAAATGGACTCCACCTTTCTGTTGTGTGTCTCTGTGTGCCACATGGAACATGGAGAAGAGAAAGAGCAGCAAAGAATTGTCTGAGGATTGGAGAACAAAAAATTGTGGAAAAACATGGACAACCTTAAGGTTACAAGTCCATCTCCAGAGATCTCAATGTTTCTGTGTCCACTGTGCGCAACACTGTGAAGACATTTACAGCCCATGGCACTGTAGCTAATCTTCCTGGATGTGGACAAGAGAGAAAAACTGATCAAAGATGGCAATGAAGGATCAACCTCGATCAACTTCCAGACAAATTCAAGCTGACCTTCAGGCACCAGGTACACCTGTGTCAGCTAGCACTATACATCCCATCTGAATGAAAAGGGACGCTATGGTAGGAGACCCAGGAGGACCCCACTGCTGACACAGAAACATCAAAAAGCCAGATTGGAGTTGGACAGACGAAACAAAATGACAGCTTTTGGTTAACCACTTGCCTACCAGGCACTTATACCCCCTTATTTACCAGGCCAATTTTCAGCTTTCAGCGCTGCCGCATTTTTATTGACAATTGCGCGGTCATGCAACATTGTACCCATATGAAATTTTGATCATTTTTTTCTCACAAATAGAGCTTTCTTTTGGTGGTATTTAATCACCACTGGGCGCTTTACTTTTTGCGCTATAAATAAAAAAATTGCAAAAAATGTGAAAAAAAAAAAGTTTCTTTGTTTCTATTATAAAATTTTTCAAACAGGTATTTTTTCTCCTTCACTGATGTGCGTTGATGAGGCAGCACTGATGGGCACTGATAGGCGGCACTGATGGGCACTGATAGGCAGCACTAAAGGGCACTGATAGGCAGTACTAATGAGGTGGCACGGATAGGCGGCACTGATAGGCAGCACTAATGAGGTGTCACGGATAGGCAGCACTAATATGCAGCACTGATATGCGGCACTGATAGGTGACACTGATGATGGGTACTGATAGACGGCACTGACTGGCATCACTGCTGGGCACTGACTGGCGGCACTGACTGGCACAACCGCTGGGCACTGACTGGCAGCACAGCTGGGCTGCACTGGTGGGTAGCACTGGTGGGTGGGCACAGGTGGGTGGCACTGGTGGGCACAGGTGGTGGCACTGCTGGGCACAGGTAGGTGGCACTTCTGGGCACAGGTAGGTGACACTGCAGAGTGGCACAGGTGGGTGCACTGCTGGGCACAGGTGGGTGCACTGCTGGGCACAGGTGGGTGATCTGCTGGGCACAGGTGTGCGGAGCTAGTGGGCGCACTGCTGGGCACAGGTGGGCGGAACTTGCGGGTGGCACTGCTGGGCACCGATCATCAGGGCACTGATCATCAGTGCCCTGATGATCGGTGCCGATCCCCGCTCTGACAACTGCCGGTTCTCGGTAGTACTTTCCTCATGATCTGACAGCGTGAGGAAAGTGCAGCCGAGAACCGGCACTTGCATTTCCCTCTGATCAGCGTGTCATTGGACACCGCTGATCACGTGGTAAAAGGCCGCTGTGATTGGCCTTTTACCACATCACGTGATCAGCTGTGTCCGTAGGACACAGCGATCACGGAGATCGCCGGGTGCGCGCCCCCTGGGGCGCGCAGGAGAGCGCGTTCTGGGAGGACGTCATATGACGTTCACTCAGAACTGGCCGGCCGCAGTGCAGCCGTCATTCGGCTATCTGCGGTTGGCAGCTAGTTAAAGCCCGTCATCCTACTGTATTCAGAAAAAGCAATGAGGCCTTTAACCCCTCGCCTACTGGGCACTTATACCCCCTTCCTGCCCAGGCCAGTTTTCTACTTTCAGCGCTCTCACACTTTGACAATTGAGCGGTCATGTAACACTGTACCCATGTGAAATTTTTAGCATTTGTTTTACATAAATTCTTTTGGTGGTATTTGATCACCACTGGGTGTTTTATTTCTTGCACTATAAACAAAATTTGAAAAAAAAAAAAAAAAAAAATACCTAGGTCTGTGTGTATTGTCTCATACTGAGGTGATGGTAAACCAGGGCGACTGCCCATCTGTCTAATTTGTATGTGTAATAAAGCATAATTTTTGGAAATTTTTCCAAGTATCACATTCTGTTCATAATGTAGCCGCTTTTTCTGTGAATTCCTTTTCACAAACCCCCCCTTTTTCTGCATTAGGAAAGTATGTGAGGCCCTAGCTTAATGACTTCTCCCAGAGCTAATTGGAGCCAGGAGTGAGCCAACCTTGACTCCAATCAGTGTGATGATATTGGATGTGTTGCTGACAGCTGTCCTGCCCTTAAAAAACACACACCTGTTTTGGGTTTACTGGTTTCAAGAAGCACTGTCTGATGTGAACCATGCCTCGCAGAAAAGAGCTCTCAGAAGACCTACGATCAAGAATTGTTGACTTGCATGAAGCTGGAAAGGGTTACAAAAGTATCTCCAAAAGCCTTGATGTTCATGTGTCCACGGTAAGACAGACTGTCTACAAATGGAGAAAGTTTAGCACTGTTGCTAGGCGTGGTCGTCCTGTAAAAATGACTGCAAGAGCCCAGCGCAGAATGCTGCATGAGGTAAAGAAGAATCCCAGAGTGTCAGCTAAAGACCTACAGAAATCTCTGGCACATGCTAACATTTTTGTTGACACGTCTACAATAAGGAAAACATTAAACAAGAATGGAGTACATGGGAGGACACCACGGAGGAAGCCATTGCTGTCCAAAAAGAATATTGCAGCACGTTTGAAGTTTGCAAAAGAGCACCTGGATGTTCCACAGCACTACTGGCAAAATATACTGTGGACAGATGAAACCAAGATTGAGTTGTTTGGGAAGAACACACAACACTATGTGTGGAGAAAAAAAGGCACAGCACACCAACATCAAAACCTCATCCCCACTGTGAAACATGGCGGAGGGAGCATCATGGTTTGGGGCTGCTTTGCTGCCTCAGGGCCTGGACGGATTGTTGTCATTGATGGGAAAATGAATTCCAGAGTTTATCAAGACATTTTGCAGGAAAACGTACGACCATCTGTCCGCCAACTGAAGCTCCGCAGAGGATGGGTGATGCAACAGGACAATGACCCAAAGCATACAAGTAATTCAACAAAACAATGGCTGCAACAGCACAGAATACGCCTTCCGGAGTGGCCCAGTCAGAGTCCTGACCTCAACCCGATTGAAATGCTGTGGCATGACCTAAGAGAGCGATTCACACCAGACATCCCAAGAATATTGCTACACTGAAACAGTTTTGTGAAGAGGAGTGGTCCAAAATGACTCCAGATCGTTGTGCAGGTCTGATCTGCAACTACAGGAAACATTTGGTTGAGGTTATTGCTGCCAAAGGAGGGTCAACCAGTTATTAAGTCCAAAGGTTCACATACTTTTTCCTCCCTGCACTGTGAATGTTTACATGTTATGTGCAATTAAACCATGGCAACATCTAATGTTTGTGTAGTATTATGTTCAGCAGACTGTGTTCTTCTATTGTTGTGACTTAGATGACGTTCAGAGCACATTTTATGCCCAATTCATGTAAAACTCCACGTAATCCCAAGGGGTTCACATACTTTTTCTTGCAACTGTAAACAAAAGTATAAACAAGAAATATTGGATCTCCCCTACTCCAAGCTCAGGAAATAGAGACAGTGTAATCCACAAGGTAACAACTGCAAAATAAAAGGCCAATTCCATCGCTGCACAATATCTGTGCTCACAGGCCTTTGTAGAACAACCGGTAGTCTCTCTCTGTGATACCAGCAGCATACCCCCCAGTCAGCTTTTAGGAGAGCCAAGGCCACACATGCAATCCACTCCATGAAGGACGAAGAGCGCATGCGCTCCCAGAGTATAAATACCAGCTCCCAGAATGCAATGCAGCTCTCCTCCCCCTGTAATTGGCTAGAGCTGTATCCATATTCATGCTGTTCATCTGCCTAGCTCCCACCTACAGGGGTTGGACAAAAAAAAAAAAATGGAAACAATACATGATTTGCAGGTGTGAGTGACAGCATGTTTTGCAGTGAAAGTGGAAGTGATGTAACTGTCTTTTGCTTCCGCTGTGTGATGAGACACCTAGCTAACAGGTGGGAATCCTCACTTTCCTCATTCATTGCTTGTGCTGCTAGTAATACGGAGTCATGTCAGAGCTTACTGAGCTTCAAAGAGGGAAAATTGTTGGTGCCGCTTAACTGGTCCCTCTGTGACTGATGTCACCAATTTATTCAGTGTCCAGTGTCAAAGGTTATGGCGGTGTATATAGGTTACAGTATATCGTCTGATAAGCATAAGCCCCTTCATCATGGTCAACCAACCGAACTGACTGTGCTCCCATTGGATGACTTCTTGTGTATTTCTATACTGTGCACCTATTGGATGACTTCTCGTGTATTTCTATACTGTGCACCCATTGGATGATTCTCGTGTATTTCTAAGCTGTGCTCCCATTGGATGACTTCTCGTGTATTTCTATAATGTGCACCCATTGGATGACTTCTCGTGTATTTCTATACTGTGCACCCATTGGATGACTTCTCATTTAATTCTATACTGTGCACCCATTGGATGACTTCTTGTTTATTTCTATACTGTGCACCCATTGGATGACTTCTCATTTAATTCTATACTGTGCACCCATTGGATGACTGCTCATTTATTTCTATGCTGTGCTCCCATTGGATAATTAACCATTCATGCCAGTTCCAGTGACAACTATAAAATGTTGGATTTCCTTTCAGTTTCTGTCCTGCCTTTCTGAATTGAAAGTGATCTTAGTCTGAAAACAGAAAATGAATGCAGTCATCACATCTAAGGATTGGTGATCTTCAATATATGACATTTTAGTTCTTGGGTGTAAATACACTTTAAGATCACTTGGGGGAACAAAAGAAAAATCACGAGAGCTACATACACATTGGAAGATTTCATTATCATACAATCAGACTTTCCTTTTCATTCTCAAATTGTGCAGCTGGATTATGTATGGGGGGGTCATGCCTGCTCTGCACGGAGGACAATTATCTGCAAAGCAGGTTTAAACAATCTTTTATGTTTGTATAGTGGATGTATAGTCAGAAGGTTTTAAGTTCTAGTAGAGTAGAGAAGTGTTAAACACCCCATTGGGTTAATGTTTGCTATCTGTGCCCTGCTATGGGGATTTCCCTTCACTTCTTGTCTTAAAGCAGAACTCTGGTGAAAATGTGTATATTCCCATGTAGAGGGGCTGTGCCAGCACTGTATGGGTTAAGTGCTTGTTTTGTCTAGGGGCTCAGGGATAAACTATACTTATCCTGTATCCAGTCCAGCAGTGGACTGTTCCTTCCATCCACACGTCCGAAGTTGGTCTATGGGCCTGATGACGTCAGGAACAGCCCATTCACAAGACTGCTAGCGGGGGGGGATGGGGGGTCTGCAGCAGCAGGGACCAGTCTTGTGCTTGGAGGATCGGCGGAATAGGTAAGTACGTCCTTACTTTCAGAGTCCCTACACAAACACAAGCATTTAACCCATGCAGTGCCGGCACAGCCCCACCACATGGGAAAATAAATTGGAATAAATGGCTCTCCAAAACGCTCAGAGGGGGAAAAAAAAAAAAAAAATATTACTCTATGGAGATGGTTCACATCTCCACTCCAAGTCGCCTGGAGCTCCAAAACGTTTTGGAGCTACTTTTGTATCTTAAATTGGGCAGATTTGCACATTACTGCATCCGAGTATGACGTAAGATACCGCATAACATTTTTTTAAAAAAAAGTTTGAATGCACTAAAAATGCTGCTAAAATACCGCATGAGTTATTTTATCAAGTCATGCGGTATTTTAGTAGTAAAAGCCATGTGTTAATGTTTCAGCTGTCAGCGGGGTTCCCAACTGACAGCTGAATGTAAATGAAAGAATTGCTGACAATTAAAAAATAAGTAAAAAAAAACTGGCATGGGCCCACCCCCCCTCCATCCATACCAAGCCCTTGGGTCTGGTATGGATTTTGAGGGGAACCCCCATGCCAAAAAAAAAAAAAAATAATGGAGTACCCCCCCCCCCAAAATCCATACCAGACCCTTATCTGAGCATGCAGCCCGGCAGGTCAGGAAAGGGGGGGCGGGAGACAAGTGAGCCATACCAGGCCACATGCCCTCAACATGGGGGGGGTGCTTTGGGGTGAGAGGGGCTCACCCCCCCCATCCCCAAAGCACCTTGTCCCCATCTTGATGGGAATAAGGGCCTCCTCCCCTTGTGACCTATAGTGGGTACACCATCCACTACAGATGTATGCTTTAGATATATTCATTTTCATCAGCTATGATTACTATAGTATCATCAGTATAGCTGCCATTACTCTGAATCCTTACACATTAGGTTGCTCACTTCACATTTATTGTGTCACCCTTAGGCGCTTGCGTATGACCGCATTCCCATGCGCTTGTGTCTATGGGTCATTCATTGGTGACCCATTTTTTCATTCAGTTTCCATATGTGTGTGTGGGTTTATGTATGTATGTATAAACATGTTTTTTACTAAAAAGCAGTTGCTCATGTGGACGTGTTACACACACATGTGCGCACGCATCTTGTCCAGTGAGCTCTCTTCAAGCACTGCTTTCTCATCCTGCAAGTGCTTGTTACATAACGCCTTTGACATTTGTATATAATTCTTCTATATAACACATATATACATCTTTTATACATTTTTTATATAATTATTAATTTTAATTTTTTTTTTTTTTCCTATATATTTATATTTCTTATGCTTCCATGTCTATGCATACACACGTATACCATACACTATACCAATTTTACCAGATATTATACTATATTGTAACAATACTTATTTAATTTTATTTTATTTAAACTTTGTGAACCATATTAAGAAGTTTTTTGTAACGTTTTATATCAACATTTATGTTTTACTAGTGATTTATCTCCTTTGTTCTTGTATATAGTATTGCATATGCATATCCATCCATGGTGCACTACATTGCCACACATGCCTACGTCTCATCATATGACTACACTAGAATGATAGCACACACCCTGTAGGCTGCATCTCTATGAATTAATAAGTGTCTCTGCTGGGTTTCAGATCTACTCTCTATATTAAATCCATGTCCCATGGTTGTCTATGGCAAGCAGATCACTAGGCAGCTTCGTAGCGTTGCTCGTCCATCCATCCATTTATTTAAAGGCGAGCAGTGCAGTGCATCACCAGGGAAGGATTTTTATTATTTTTTATATATGTGTAACTTTCCATTTATTTATTTTTCACTGTGCACACTTCTTATGGTTCATATGATTTTATGATTGTCACTAGTTTCAATGGTTTTATTTATACACGTATATATATATATATTTTTTTTTTTTATAGACCTTTCATGTTTACTTACACTATGTTGATTGCCCCTGTGACTCCTCCACCTGCATAGGGGAGTGTCCAGGACGGCCCATGTGACCTTTGGTTTAACTAGTAGTGAGTATATAAAAGAGGGAGCAGACATTTGGTCAGTTGGCTCTGAGGAAGAGGAAATTCCTCGAAACGCGTCAGCTTTTGGATGTCTACACTCCCTATTGCGGACTGTTACTCAGTGCGGTGTTGATCCAGCTGTTCTTTTATGATGTGCCTTGACTATATTGTCGTTTGTGAGTACAACACCTACTTTATTTTTTATTAAACATTTTTTATGGTAATGCACTAGGCCTGTGCGCCCTCTCTTTGTTCTTTCCCCATTTAGTATATTTGGATTTCCCCGGTCCATTTGAGAGCAGCAAGGTGTGCATGTTCCAGGACATTTTTAATGTGGTTGTAGCATCGAGTCCATCCCCAAGTGCAGGAGCATTTGTGTTTGCTGGTTCTTCCTCCTCCCCACAACCCTGGGTGTAGTTGTGGGGGTCTGTGGGGGGCTTATCAGAATCTGGAAGCCCCCTTTAACAAGGGGGCCCCCAGATCCCGCCCCCCCCATGTGAATGAGTATGGGGTACATGGTACTGCTACCCATTCACAAAGAAAAACTGTAGTGTGAAAAAAGACAGTCTTTGACAAGTCCTTTACTAAAAGAAGAAAAATAAAAGAATGTCCCACAAAGTAGTTCCAACATCAATCACAATGCCCACCACCCAAAAAAAGAAAAAAAAAGGCTCCGCTCCTGATGCTGGCTCCCGGCGGTCTAACTCTTACGCTGGCTTGACAGTTCTTAAATATATAAATGTATAGAAAGTGCAGCGCTAAAATAAATGCATAAAACTAATGTGAAAGTAAAGTGCAAATATCAATCTGAAAAATAAAACTGCTCAACGGAACAGTCAGGTACAGCATATAAATTATATATATAAAAATAAAATGTTATATTAATAAATGTTGATATTAGTTCAAGAAGTCATTCCATCAATGTGGAACAATAAAGTGCAGCATCAAGGTGATAATATATACTGTAAAGTCCATTAACCCCCCTGGAGGTATTCCCGAGTGTAGCTCGGGGTAAAGTTTCAGTATCACAAGCGGTGACCCCCCCGAGATGGAAATAAAATCTAACTTTTGTTGACATATTATAAGAATGTCTAATCTGTAATTTGATGCCTTTTGGAGATTTTTCCATCTTTCTTTGGCTTCTTTATGCACATTAATACAAATTTTTAGCTGGGGTGGCCAAACGTTCGATCCCCACTGTAGGTACGGCAATCACGGTGAAATACTGAGAAGTGATCCAAACGGGAATCCACCACCCCTGTCAGATGTACGCTCATCAGACATCTTGTGGTAAACAGCATGTAAGCACATCTCATCTGGACAACAGGTAACGGCAATGAAGCCTTTGTAGGGGATGCTCAGCCAATGGCACAAAACGCAGATGGACCCTTTCCTATGAGGAATAGCTCACCACAGGAGACAAAACTTGTATATAGTGTAGTATTTTATTGTACCATGAATAAAAGACAATCCACGTAGAAATACAATAAAATTGAATATAAATCATGTACCAAGATGGCCGCTGTTCTGACCTTCAGCAGTGGTGGCGTGATGTCAGCAAGTGGCTCCACCAGACGTGTTTCGTGCACATGCACGTCTTCAGGTGTACCCCTGAAGACATGCATGCACACAAAATGCATCACATCGCAGTAAAAGGGAAAAAAAAAAAATCTTCATCACCACCCACAAATAGTACAGTGTCACTATGGTGACACTGTACTCCTAGGGTGACAGTATGTTAAAAAAAATATATATATATATATATATATAAAAAATAAAATAAAAATGTAAAAAAAAAAAAAAATTAGAAAAATAATTTTTGGTTATAAACTAATTTGGGTTATTTTTTTTTACTAAAAAGATAACTAAATACATTTTGGCCAAGATTTATGAAGAAAGATTATTTATTTGCAAAATTTTATAAGAAAAACACTTTTCTAAATTTTTGGACTTTCATTTACATAGAAAGAAAAAATAAATTCAGTGGTGAATAAATACCACCAAAAAAAGTTTTATCTGTCTCAAAAAAATGCTAAAACATTCATTTGGGTACAGTGTTGCATGACCTCACAAGTGTCATTCAAAGTGTGATAGCGCTGAAAGCTGAAAATTGGCCTGGACAGGAAGGGGGGGAAAGTGTCCGGACTGGAAGTGGTTAACGGACTTCATATATTTTCACCTTTATGCTGCACTTTATTGTTCCACATTGATCGAATGACTTCTTGAACAAATTTCAACATGTTATACGTATATTTTTATATGTTGTACTTGACTGTTCCATTGAGCGGTTTTATTTTTCAGATTGATATTTGCACTTTACTTTCACATTAGTATTATTCACTTATTTTAGCTGCACTTTCTATACATTTATCTATAAGGAGCTGTTACCTATACCTTTGTGCTAGCTGCTTATATAGTTCCAGCACTCACCTACGCTTTATATTTAGTTCTTAAATAAGTTAGGGGTGGGGCAACCTGGTGACATCACCTATGTGACCCCCACCCCCACGTGAAATCATCGACTGGGGCATGCTGGGTCAATGATGTCCCACAGGGGCCAAGTCACATACGTGATGGCCCCTCCCTTTACATATTTAAAAACTGTCAAGCCAGCAGAGCAGTCAGACGGCCGGGAGCCAGCGTAGAAAGTGGAGCCTTTTTTTGGGTAGCGGTGGAAGTGGGCATCATGATTGACATTGGATCTACTTAAAAAAAAATGCCAAAGCTCAAAAAATGGCTAAAAACGATGTATATAAATGCACAAAAATGCCGGAAAAATCACAGTAAAATATGCGCAAAAAAAAAACGCTGAAAAGCGCTACGCTCAGATGTGAATGGAACCTTAGATTGTAAGCTCCAAGGAGCAGGGCCCTCCTAACCCTCTTGTATTGAACTGTATTGTCTCCCTTTATATTGTAAAGTGCTGAGCAGACTGTTGGCGCCATAAATCCTGTATAATAATAACATATAAATCCTGTATAATAATAATAATAATAATAAAAATCCTGTATAATAATAATAATAAATCACAATGAAGTTTTCCTCACACATACATCTCATACAATCCGGGATCTCTGATGTGAAAGGAGACTCTGCATATCACAATATTTATACATCAGCTATCATATGATCCTACAATGGGCTCTGATCTGTGGAGCCGTTCAGAGTGGATCCAGAATCCAGGAGATCCCTTTCTCATCTGGGACTCCGTATGACTCGCTTACCACGTTTACTTCTGTAGTAATCCAGGAAATCCTTCATATCAGACAGATCCGGCAGAGGGGTCCCTGCAGAGTATGGGTGATAGAGAACAATGACTCTATCAAGGAAACGTTCCCAGATTTCTTCTGTGAGATTACATCTGTAGAACACAGACCCAGACTGAAAGGATGAAGTTTCTGATAGAAGCGGTATTATCTGTGTCACATCGGTGTCGGGGTCCTGTATGAAGACAATCAGCCTCTTTCTGCTCTCCTCCCCACTCGTCATATCACTGAAACAACACAGAGGAGGAGAAGTGAGAAGATCGATGTGATTTGTTATATACAGTATACATATAAAAGTGATATAAAGAAATGCTGTATACAGATCCTGGGTGACATTCAGGACGGACCTCTCTCTGTAACCGTCATGATGTCTATTTATGGGACTGGGGACCGCCAGTCCTGAATGTGCCATAGGGGCGCTCATGGGCCACTGCCTAGGGCAGCAGGTTAGAGGGGTAAGTCCAGGACATGACATGTGATGTGTTCTCTTATTACTTTGCTTCCCTCTTCTGTTCTCTGGACATTTGTGGATAAATTCAGCAAGATAATCACTCATGGAAGGCAGTAGAGGGGATATTAGGATGAGTCACAAGACTCATTACAGTTCAAGTAACATGAAAAAGTGTCTCTGCAAATACAGTGGGGATCGAAAGTTTGGGCACCCCAGCTAAAAATTTGTATTAATGTGCATAAAGAAGCCAAGGAAAGATGGAAAAATCTCCAAAAGGCATCAAATTACAGATTAGACATTCTTATAATATGTCAACAAAAGTTAGATTTTATCTCCATCATTTACACTTTCAAAATAATAGAAAACAAAAAAATGGCGTCTGCAAAGGTTTGGGCACCCTGCAGAGTTAATATCTTGTACTGCCCCCTTTGGCAAGTATCACAGCTTGTAAACGCTTTTTGTAGCCAGCCAAGAGTCTTTCAATTCTTGTTTGAGGTATCTTTGCCCATTCTTCCTTACAAATGTCTTCCAGTTCTTTGAGATTTCTGGGCTGTCTGTCACGCACTGCTCTTTTAAGGTCTATCCAGAGATTTTCAATGATGTTGAGGTCAGGAGATTGTGAAGGCCATGGCAAAACCTCCAGTTTACGCCTCTTGATGTAATCCCCCGGGATTTCGAGGTGTGTTTAGGATCATTATCCATTTGTAGAAGCCATCCTATCTTTAACTTCAGCTTTTTCACAGATGGCATCAAGTTACCATCCAAAATTTGCTGAAATTTTATTGAATCCATTTTTCCTTCTACTTGTGAGATGTTCCCTGTGCCACTGGCTGCAACACAACCCCAAAGCATGATTGATCCAACCCCATGCTTAACAGTTGGACAGAGGTTCTTTTCATTAAATTCTGTGCCCCTTCTTCTCCAAATGTACCTTTGCTCATTCCGGCCAAAAAGTTCAATTTTAACCTCATCGGTCCACAGAACTTGTTTCCAAAATGCATCAGGATTGTCTATATGTTCATTTGCAAAGTTCAAACGATGATTTTTGTGGTGAGGACGTAGAAGAGGTTTTCTTCTGATGACTCTTCCATGAAGACCATATTTGTACAAGTATCTCTTTATAGTGGAATAGTGACCACAACTCCAGAGTCTGCCAGATCTTTCTGGAGGGATCGTGCAGTCAAACGTGGGTTTTGAATTGTTTTTCTCACAATCCTGCGAGCTGTTCTGTCTGATATTTTTCTTGGTTTTCCAGATCTTGCTTTAACTTCCACTGTTCCTGATGACTGCCATTTCTTAATTACATTCCGAACAGAGGATATTGACATCTGAAAACGCTTTGCTATCTTCTTATAGCCTTCTCCAGCTTTGTGAGCGTCAACTATTTTCAGTTTCAGTTTTCTAGACAACTGCTTAGAAGAACCCATGGTGCTGATTGTTGGGGCAAGGTCAGATGAGTCTGGGCATTTAAAACCTTTGAGGTTGACATCACCTGGTCTTCCCAGACGATGATTGAGAACAATCCATGACACTGGCAGGTCTCAGCTTTGCAAAGGGGGCAGTGCATGCTATAAATTCTGCAGGGTGCCCAAACTTTTGCAGACGCCATTTTTTTGTTTTCTGTTATTTTGAAAGTGTAAATGATGGAAATAAAATCTAACTTTTGTTGACATATTATAAGAATGTCTAATCTGTAATTTGATGCCTTTTGGAGATTTTTCCATCTTTCCTTGGCTTCTTTATGCACATTAATACAAATTTTTAGCTGGGGTGCCCAAACTTTCCATCCCCACTGTATATATGATCCCAGGCTTCCTCCAACACTTCATTCTGATGGTACTATGCCAAAATAATCACATGACAGTTGTCAGTAAATGTTTTGCTCATGGTCAGTGGAAGATATTTGTTGGTGTTGGTGGTCTTCTCTGTGATATCTCATCCCTCCGCTGTACAACAATCGGTCTAACACAGGCTGCTTACTGACAACCATTGTACTGAATGATCTCCCGATACATCCAATACAATTCAAATATCCCACTTCGGGTGCCTCGTGTCCGCTCCGTGGAATGGAGGAGTGTCCCGGACACACAGATTGAGTGCAGTTGCTGGCACTGGCATGCAAGTCGATACATTTTGTAAGTGTGAATTTAATTGTAAGAGTCATTTTTAATAAACAGTATTATTGCTGGGCAGCACAGTGGCTAACTGGTTAGCACTTCCACCTGGCAGTAGTAGGGTCGTTGGTTCAAACCCCAGCCACGGCACCTCCTGCCTGGAGTTTGCATGTGTGGGTTTCCTCTGGGCTCTCTGGTTTCCCCCCTAAATTCCAAAGACATGCTGGTAGGTTAATTGTCTCCTGTCTAAATTGGCCCTAGTATGTGTATGTATGAATGTGAGTTAGGGACCTAAGATTGTACGCTCCTTGAGGGTTAGGGACTGATGTGAATGTACAATATATATGTAAAGCGCGGCGTAAATTGACAATGCTATATAAGTACCTGAAATAAATAATTGCTATGGGAGATTGCTCTCTGGTTCCTTCTATATATTGTTCTGGTGGTATGGAGGAGTGGATAAGAGACCCAGCACTGGTGGAGTACATACACCTGGAGGGGAGCAGTGGTTAAAGCGCTAGTGACCCACTTTTCAATAAGGAGTCCTGGAACTCCGGAGAGTGGGGTCCACAGAGAGGGGGAGCACGAGAGTCACAGCAAATGGAAGGAAAATGTCACTTTATGTTTGGAGCACTTATTATGAAGGACTGCACTGCTTGAAGCACTTGTAAAGGACTGTACTATGTAAAGCACTTTGTATAAGGATTGCACTACTGAAAGCACTTGATGAAAATCACGCATTGTGTTGTAGGATTGTACAATGTGTTTATATAGTCATATGAAGGTATGTTTTGATATTTTACATTAACACAAATGACGGGACAGTGTGTAATATTGTTTACATGCAGGGAAGAGGGAGGTGTTGTGTAGTACCAAAGTGGTACCTTAATAGTAAGGTACAAGGGGACACTATGCACATTCACATGTATGTATTATTTTGTACATCTTAGGCAACAAGAGGGAGGTGTATTGTAGTGCTACAACAAATTGTAAGATATTGGTTGACATATAGGCCCCTGTTTCAGGAAGATAAAAGGCGATGTAATAGCAGCTGTTCTCATGTGCACCTGAGTGTTTTCCATCAGCACGGTATATAGCATTGGAACTCTGCTCAATACCTCCATAGGTGTCCCTCTCTACACCCCACTCAAACTCCACTATGGGCTTTATTGATACCTCCCCTCTCTTTTTTCGGCTGTGCTTCCACAAGCACTGCCTCTGAAATATTACCGGGGGCCCCCTGGACTTTCTATCCACCTGTCTGCTTCCTTGTTTCAGGTTCCTGGATTTCCTGACCTCCAGGACTTTCCTGACGCTTTAGGGTTACCAACCCCTTCCCTGTTACTCTTGGTAACTGAGTAGTCAGCGATTAACACCACATTTATCACCAGCAGCAACATTCCACAATGGAATACACACCTCATTATTGTCAATGTCATTAGGACCTCTTCCCCCATGTTTGCTAGGACAGGGTCTTAGATGGGACCATACACAGGCAAGCAGTTATTCCCCACGGGACCTTCTCAAAGTTTCATGCTTCCTGTTGTCCAACTCTTCACAAGCAACTGCCCTACCAACTAACATTTTCCAACACAACTACTTTCAGGTTGGTGACCCCAACCTCTTTAGCCTCTCCTGTGTCTTCTGTTACTTTAACTAATACCTTTGACCTGTCCAACAATGCTCCAGAGTGCCCCCCATACACAACACAACCTAGCAATGTATTGAGAGACAATTTTCAACATTACCCACAAACAATGCATCAAACAATTCCAATATTGGCCGTCTTTATTCAGTAAATCCAATATTCTGAAGTGCAAGAGGAGGCCCAGTACCATAAGGATCACAGTAAATGGTGCATTACCCAGGAGAGTTACCACTGCTGCTGTTACCATCAGATAGATGAATCCAGATGCTCCATAGAAAAAACAGCGCTGTGGTGGCAGTAATATAAAAACCCCACTAGGGGAGTACCTTTATTGGAATAAGCAATGGAACATAAAACACTGGAGCCTGTGGCTTGGGGGAAGTGCCTGGGTCGGGGCGCTCGGGGATGATGTGCAGTGGTGATGAATGGAGTTGAGCCTGTCAGATGCATGAACCACATGATTGCGGCATCCCGGGATGATGTCACCACAATAGCCAGGAGACAGAGGGGAAGCCCAGCGTACTGCCGCAAGCAGGGGAGGTGTGGCTGGATACCAAGACAACATGTTTCACACACATGTGCTTTCTCAAGTTCTGGAAAGGGATAGCTAATCGGCCATTTTATGGGAGACCAACCAGCCGAGGGCCGGCCTTAAAGAGGGACGGGATTGAGTGGCAGGGAAAGAGCAGATGGCTCGTCCCACCTGTGGGTCATGTAACAATTAAAAGCAATTAAGACAGGGAAAAGAACTTTTAAAACATACTCAAAACTGACAATGGACATGTTGGTGATGATGAAAGCTTTTTAACATGATCACAAAGTGACCTGAATTGTTGTGACCAGGGGCGGACTGACAACTCATGGGGCCCCTGTGTCCTCACCAACCCTCAAACAACACCCAAAAAAACCTATAAAATGTACTATGAGCATCTCATGGGGCCCCCTACTGACCCTGGGCCCTCGGGCAGTGCCCGAGTTTCCAAATGGTCAGTCTGCCCCTGGTTGTGACATGATTGTACAGAGAATTATAATCCCAGCATGGAGCTCTGGGGAGTGTATTCATTTCATTAGGTGGTGGATTCTCACGGCATTATTTGGTATTATTTGGTCACATTACACAGACGTTCACTAGAAGAATTATTGAAGATTTATTGATTCATTATTAATTTTCATGAACACTATGATTTATATGGACATTTTCGTTGGACATTAATTGATTTGTGTAATCACAGAGTTAATAGTCACATTTTTTTGGCTTTGTTTGTTTTGTATGGTATTATTTGTATTGTTTTATTTTTGCACCAGTCTGCTGAGTTGACATTTTCAGAGATATATTCTGCTTGAGGAGTGCTGTCTTAAGTGATTTATTGCTCTATTTGTACCTTGTTTTTCAAGGGTGAGAATGCTGCTCTTCCTAATATATCGTTTTCATAATCTTCATACAATTCTTCCGAGTATTGTTCCCTGCGGCGCTGTCCATATTTCTAAATATCCCTCTGCTGGAGGCTCTAAGGGATGGTTTGCTTTCCTCTTTAGCTTGATTTAATGCTGCCAGATGCTGTTTGCACCAGTCCACAGCAGATTCAAACATTGGCGGACTCTCTGGCCTCTTTAGGGCCTGCTCAAGTAAGATCCCCTCTATACATAGCAGTCTTTTCTATTTTCTCAGCAAAGATTGCATTGTTTTTGCATTTTGAAAACCCCTTCCATGCAGTCAGGCACAGAATGAATGTTCACGCAGTTCCTTGCAGGTACACCACCTGCTTTACACTGGAGCGGTTGGAGCTAAAACTCAGTTAAGAATAACCAACTGGTGACTACTACTTATTTTAAAAACGTAGATCGGAATGGTTACATCTCTTTAGATAGTTGCCATTACCCCCAGTGGCTTCTCAATATCCCTAAGGGACAATTTGTCCGCCTGCGAAGGAATTGCACTACTGTAGATGACTACAAAGTGCAAGTCCAGAAATTAGGGGAAAGGTTTGAACAAAAAGGCTATAACAAAGACTTCATCTCGAGAAAGATAGAGGAGGTAGAAAATATGGATAGATCTCAACTGCTCAAAGACAATGAAAGAGTTAAACATCTAGATGACCTGGTACCTATTGTTTTGGACTATAATATAAATCATAAAAAGATTGAGAAGATCTTTTTGAAACACTGGCCGATTTTGCAATCTGATCCAGCCCTGATGAAGGTTATACCTGCCATACCAAAATTTATATATAGAAAGGCTCCAAATATTAGAACTTGTCTAGTAAAAAATGTGATTGACCCACCCAGGACTAACTTAAGAACCACTATTATTGATTTGAAAGGCTTCTACCCCTGCAAAACCTGTTATGCGTGCAAGGAGACAAAGGGATTAAATGTAAGAAGGAGACAATTTCAGGCCACAACAACAGGAATAACATACACCATTAAAGATTTCATATCCTGCCAGACGGCAGGTGTAGTATATGGGCTCCAATGTGAGTGTGGACTCCAATATATCAGAAGAACTAAGAGGCCTATGTGGAAAAGGATACGGGAGCATGTACAGAACATCAAAAAGGGTCACACTAAACACAGTGTCTCTAGACATTTCGCTAGTCACCATAATAGTGACCCCACAAAACTGATATTCTGGGGAATAGAGAAATTTAATAATCACTGGAGGGGAAGCAATAAGGTTAAAGCTATCAGCCAGGCAGAATCCAAATGGATCTTCCTGATGAGGTCTCAACATCCGAGGGGTTTGAATGTAGAATTTGATCTTAACTGCTTCATTAGCAATTTTTAGCAATGATCAGTTCAACCCCCGTTTTTGTGATGTTTTTGAAGTTTACATGATCATGAAATTTCACCCATGTAATGTTTCAGCTTAATCACCAATTCATGTATGTAATATCAACGCTTTATATATGTCCTTAGGATACTGTATATGAATTCCCATGATGACGGTGTACTGTACATTAGGTTTTTTTCGGGTCTCTTTTTCTTCTTTTTTGTAACATGTAGGTACAGGTTTTTTTATATATATATTTTTTTATATATATTTTATATATATATTTTTTATATAACTATAGTGGGTTACCCCCCTGACAAGGGGACTCACATCTTTATATATACATATATTTTTATCATGAGGGACTGTGGTAGGCTCTTTGTCATCACAGATCTAATGAGATGCTGATTTATATTAGTTTTATTTATTTTTTATTTTTAACATATTTTAGTGAATGCAGGCTTCTAGTCTTACATAAGGTCCATATTAGCCGTAATTTATGAGTATATATCCAGAGATGAGGATTAACATATATATACAGACGTGATAGCCACTATTGGCATATACCAAATGACCTCGGTCCTCGGTTTTGCAGCCGCAATAGTACGATGGCTGAAGGTGTCTTGTGAACTCCAATAAAATGGCGGCTAAGTTCCGCCCATCGGAAGTATTGATTGGCCAATACATTAGATAAATAGGGCTCCACCCAGGATAGGCGTATATCCTGATGAAGTCACGTGGTTGAAGTGACGTAACGCGTAGATACGGCAGTGGGAGGAGCTTACACGAACGTTCTGACGTCATATCCGGCGCGGGCGCCATCTTGGTGCTCTCAGTTCCTGAATGCAGTACACCCTTTGAGTGGTGTGAAGGCTCGTTTTTTTACGATTGAATGTGTGAGTAGTTTTGTGATTTTATCACTCATATAATAAAGCGGTTTTACACTATATAAGTTCTCTCTCCTTATTGATGACCCTGTGGGAGGGGTACCTTCGATACCACCAACGCTCTGGTATAGGAGATTAGAGGAGGAGAGTCCCACCATTACTTCTCGAGGGACCCATCATCTGAAGGATCTACCCAAGACCCACCATATATCAAAAGGCTCATTGGTCCCTAGGGGCCTGGGCAGGAAGGTGAGGGGGCACCTCACCTATTTGAGGATTGGCACTTACAGTTTCACCTGCATGGAATTTTATGCACATGGACACTATTTACTGAAATATGCATATAGTCACTATAGTGCATGATTAAGTTGTTTGAGAATATGTCACCACCAGCCCATTTATTTATATAAGAGGTACGGCTGTGTGGGTCACTTTCAATTATATATGTCATCTGATATAATATATTTTACCTCGGTTTGAGCGCTGCACTATTTTCCTATTATTTCTCAAAACTCCAGGACTGCTGCCCAATGCATTCTTCAGCAATTTTGATGTTTGGTCATTCTTTAAAGCGATACTAAAAGTTCAGTATTTTTTTTTTAATAACAAACTATATTTATTTGCTCTGAGCAGTAGTTTTGCACAGAGCAGCCCAGATCCTCCTCTTCTCAGGACCCCCGCCATTGCTCCTGGCTCCTCCTTCCTGTCGGGCACCCGAGCATGCAAGCTCCCACTCTGCTATGGCTCAGCCCCACCCCTTCTGTCTTCTCAGTGGTTCGATTCGCTGGATATGATTGACAGCAGTGGGAGCCAATGGCTCTTGCTGCTGTCTCAGTCAATGAGGAGGCAGAGACCTGGGACAGCTGAAGTTCTTGTGGACATTACTGGATTTCTATGGGGCTCAGGTAATTATTAGGCAGGGTGGGGGCACTGCTGCACACAGAAGGTTTTTTACCTTCATGCATAGAATGCATGAAGGTAAAAAACCTTGAGCCTTTAAAACCCCTTTAACTCAAATGTAGTGCTCAGCAGTGAGTCCAGTCCACACCAGATATGCCTTTAAAGACTTGTTGGCCCATTTTTATTAAACACAACAAAAAAAGTTCACAGCCGTCAGTATCCCTCACAGGGGTTTTCACCATCAACAGAACATACAATAGCAGTCAGCCTCCTGGGTCTCTATAGCAGCACCACTGTATTGGAAGGTCAAGCCTCACTGCCGCTCACTATCGCAATTTGGATGGCACCAATACTGTATGTGATGGACTGGGTGGCTGATGCCTCTTACATCCAGCCCTCATTGCACTAGCCATCATTTATGCTGATTTGCCTACTAATTTGTATTTGTCTGGTTATCAGCTCTACTGGGTAATAATACATTGAGATTACAGCTGCAGCTAGTTTGGTTTCTGATTTTGGTGTAGCACAGTTTCCTCTTGGATGCATGGCAGGGAGGCACACAGCTGCCCCTCAATCTGTTCACCAAATATCCAGGCAGATCATGTCTTTTTGAAATGCATTCCTCAGGAAAACTTGGATAGGCTGTAGGGTGAGCCTTGCGATACTCCAGGACTAGTGCGACTTTATGGTTGTAAACCCTCCATATACCCAGTGAAGTGACTGGCCTCGGGTGATACACAGAGAAATCCTCCTGAAACGCTTCCCCCTAGACGGCTGCTGGATTTTTTGGACCCCCTAGTTCTGCACTGCCAGGCAACACACATTTTTCCAACTTTCTCAAGTAGTCAGTAACCAGTCCATGGGGTTGATTTGTTATTTAATTGAGAGAAAACAACTTGGATGGGGATAAGGGAATATGGGATGCCCAACGTGACTTGGAAAAACAATTTGAGGACAAACTTCCTTCTCTATGTACACAAAAATGCAAAACCTGGACTGTTCACCCTCCGGAATAGCCGCAGTCTCCAAAGAATCAATAGCAAAGGTTCTTCTTCTAGGAGCTCTATGTCCCCCTGGTGGAACTCACAAAGTCCCAATGCTATGCAGAAAATACCAGCCCACCTGGCTGCCTTGTAAAGTTTCCCAGAGCAAGGGATTAGGTTAGCTGTAGCATTGTGACAATGAAAGCATTCTGGGTATTACATCTGGCTAACTTCTCCCTTGTAGGCCCCGGGGGATGTAGAGGTCCTTGTAGCTGGCCAGCTAAGACCGGTCCTAGGTTGCTAATATGGTTCACATATATGTGTATACCAAACCTGCCAATAACCTCAGTACAGTATATATGTGCATATGTTAAAGCCAAAAGCAGAATCATTGCTGTAATTTATGTCTTTGATTGTTATATGACATTTATATATTCATTGTGTTAGCAGAAGCAGAAAAGGAAACTATGCCTTTAAGAGTTAGTATAAGGTGAGCCAATCACAGACAGCCTCACACTGTACAGAGCCTTAACCAATCCCAGCCAGTTTCACATTTGTGCCTGTGTAAAACTCCCTGCTAGGATTTTCTAGAGACACATGCTCAGCAGACAGAAGAGGAAACAGACAGTTCCAATCAGAGAAGCTCCATGGAGGCAGAGAAGGCCAAATAGGTATTTAATGCACTTGTATGTTCCTCTGTTGTTTAGTAATGCAGGTAGATCTGTATGTAAAAACTGTTGTATGTGTTTACTTGTAGTTCCACCGAATTTATAAATCCAAGTGAATTTATCAATCTATCGAAATATACAGAACAAATTGATCAAATCTATTGAATTTATTGAGATAAGCTATCGAATCAACCCAATGTAATACGAATTGAACCATTGTAAGATAAATGAAACAAGCCATTGTAAGCTGTTATATGAAGAAGATTGAAGTTATTAAAGAAGTTAACTAAAGTATTCGGTGTGCTCTTTAAACCTACTGCATCCATAGAGCGGCATTGGAGGAATTACAGAGTAAAGTCAGTCTAATCAAACAAAAGAAACAGCAATTGCATAATTGTTCTAATGCCACAGCGCACTAGGCACCAAAGGGTGCTGCGCCTGCCACAGTGGAACTATTACCCTCAGAGGTCAAGCAACAGCGTTCCTCAACTTGCACAGTAAAGAGTACACTAGAGAAACAGAACGCCAGCATATACCGCTACGCGGAGACACCTCAGTGGAACAACAGTACAGGCCATAGCACATGCGCATTAGTCAGGCTGCAGACGACTCTTAAAGTGGCATAACGGCAAAGGCAAGACAGTCAGAGAAAGAGCGCCAAACCTCCTGCACCCCTAGAGAGAGAAAGAGATGCATGGGGGGAGGGCCAGAGTCCAGAGCTAGAGCGCCCGCACCGCTATCCATCAAGAGACCACGTGTTGCATTCAGAGAGTTCACGCAGAGCATCGCAAGTCACCACAGAGCATTGCAAAGTCACCGCAGAGCATCGCAAAGTCACCGCAGAGCATTGCAAAGTCACCGCAGAGCATCGCAAAGTCACCGCAGAGCATCGCAAGTCACCGCATCAAGAAAAGTCTCCTTTAAGACTGACATTTGTTTCTGCAACCCTCAGATCACGGTATCCTGCTTTCCAATTAAGGTCAGAGCTTTCCTTTATTACTCACTTATGCACATAGGTTTCTGCAAGAGACATTTTTGTACTCAAGAGAATACAGACTTTTAATAAAAGAGAGACAGTTCTAGTATATGACTCTGAAGTATTTAAAGTGAAAGTCGTTTTATTGCCTGTGTTTTGGTGCTATTACATGTAAAGTGAAAGTCATTTATTCTTGCATTTGTTAGTATTGCATTTAAAGTGACAGGTCCTTATTATTCATATTAATTGTTATAGCATTCAGAAATGGCTGAGCCTAGCATTGCCACCCCACTGTTAGCGGATGCAATGATAGATATGGTAGAAGATGAAGAGCAAGAGAACCCGTCTGAATCTGAAAGGTGCAATGTAACGGTAGTCTCGCCCCAAACAAATATAGCTGAAACAGGTGAACTAAGACGTTCATCACGGGACAGAAAACCGACCCAAAAGGTGCTAGAAAATTTGGAGCAAGAGGCAGCACTGAAAGGAAAAAGGTTCGTCCGAATATATGAGAGGTGGAAAGCATACATCAAAGACATTCGCAGAAAGCTAAAACAAGAAAGCATAAAGAAGAATTTGAGTGAAATGATAGAGACAGTAGAAGATTCTGAGTCAGAGCTTATGACAGCATATGTCAACTTGCGGTCATCCTTGACACCCTCCCAGGATATTGTAAGGAACATGGATACATGTACTGCAGTCACTAGGGATTTAGTGAAGCTTATGAGAGAACTATCATCTGCAGCAAATTATGATGAAGTCAAGGCATGAAAGAGAATGAATGAGCTCTTCATGAAAGACTATGCTAGGTCCTTAGGAGGAACCACAATCTCAAGTGTGACTTCCATCACTAGCAGAAGCGCCAGCCACATAACAGAGTTCTCAAGCACATCAGCCAAAAGAAAGGAATTAGCTGAACAACTCGCTGCCAAAAGAGCAGAAGTAAAGATGGAATTTGCCATTGAGGCTCAGCGCCAGGAAATGGAAGCTCAGCGCCAGGAAATGGAAGCTCAGCACCATAAAATGGATGCTCAGCGCCATAAAATGGAAGCCGAAATGGAGGCCCAGCGTCATAAAATGGAGGCTCAGCGCCATAAAATGGAAGCTGAAATGAAAAGTCTGGAAAGCCAGAAGGAAGTTAAGATTATAGAAGACAGACTCAGAGTGTACGAAGAGGATATGAATCAGGGTAGTCATAGATCCAAATCAGTACTAAGTGGAGAAGCTGACTGCTACGATCTTCCTTACGCCCAGGAAAATGGAAGGAAATCTCCAGCATGTAGTGAAGAAATAAGTCACAGTCCTTCCATCCCTGCTCAGAGAGAAAAGAAGAGAGACTCGCCTGATTCAGAACCAAGACGAAAAAGAGAACCAGATAATTCAACTCCCATATGTCATGGCAGTGGTCACGAGAATGTTGCAACTGCTGACCCGGCGAAACCTCAGAGAATATTTCTCACTAGACTTCCTGTTCCGGAACCTACTATATTCTCCGGAGACGTACTGAAGTTTATAGAATGGAAGGCAAGTTTTGAAATGATCATTGAACATAATTGCTCCCGTCCAGTGGACAAGTTATTCTACCTCCAGCGGTATACTGGCGGAGAAGCAAAAAGGGTTCTTGAAACTTCTATAGGAAAGATGAAGAAGCCTACAAGCAAGCTTGGGAAAAATGAAATGCAAGATATGGTCATCCTTTCTTAGTGCAAAGAGCTTTCAGAGAGATGTTGATAAACTGGCCCAAAATAGGTCCTAAAGAACACTTCAAGCTCCAAGAGTATGGTGACTTCCTGCAAGCATGCAGCAATGCTATCCCACATGTTCAAGGACTAGAAGTATTGAACGACTATCTAGAAAACCACAGGATGCTAGCCAAGCTACCAGAACAAGTGGCTTCTGGATGGAATCGCTATGTGACTAAACAGTTAGATAATGGCAAAAACTTCCCAAGTTTCAAAGAGTTCTCTGAATTTGTCAATGAGGAAGCACGAATAGCGTGTAATCCAGTAACAGCATCTTATGTCTTAAAACCCTTAGAAGAAAGGCCTACAAGAGAGATAAGACGCGCAAGAGCAACTAGCTTTGCAACCAATACAGCTACTAAAGGTCCAGATGCCCATGAGAGCAGGTTCAACATCACTACTGGGATCAGTAAAGAGTTTGAACCGACAAGTCTTCAGACTACCTTCAAGTGTATGTTCTGTGAAGAGAATCACTCCATACATAAGTGCCAACGATTGAAGGAAAGGTCTCCAGACGAAAAGAAGAAGTTTGTGTTTGACAATCAGCTGTGTTTTGGATGTTTAAGAAAAGGCCATATTACTAAAGAATGCAAGAAAAAGGCCACTTGCAGCGTTTGTAAAGGACGTCATCCTACACCACTACATGAAGAACGTCCAAAGAAAGAGAAATCCTTAATGCCCAAGGACACTGAGGAAGAAAATAAAGCAACAATATTCTCTTGCAGAGTGAGAGAAAGAGAAATCAATGGTTGTACCAGTGTGTATTTCAAATCCTAAAAGGAAGAAAAAGAAGGTATACGCCTATGCGCTACTGGATGCCCAGAGTGACGTCACCTTCATTGATCAAGAAATCTGCAAGAAATTACAAGTGGCCACAGAACCAGTGAAACTCACCACAATGACAGGAAGAGACACATTGGTGAACAGTCAAAGAGTTAAAGGACTGAGAGTTAGAGGACTCCACTCAAACTGCATATTAGATCTACCTCCAGCTTATACAAAAGACGACATACCTCTGGATCGAGATCGCATACCTACCTGTGAAACAGCCAACAAATGGGAACACCTATCTGTCATATCTCATGAAATGTCCCCGCTGAAGGAATTTGGTGTTGGACTGTTGATAGGCTACGACTGTCCCGAGGCCTTGGTGCCACGAAAGATAATCGCAGGAGGAAAGGGTGAACCCTACACAGTCCAGACTGATCTAGGATGGGGTGTTGTTGGAGGAAAATGACAGATTGCAGATTCAGGACAGGTGACAGGATTGTGTCATAGAATATCTGTCCAAGAGTTACCAACTGTAAGTCCAGCGAAAGTACTCAAAATCCTAGAATCCGACTTTGCAGACGTAAGTTGTAATGAAAAGAGTGTATCCCAAGAGGACATAAAGTTTGTACAAGTTCTAGAAGATAATATTCAGCAAAATCAACAAGGCCATCTTGAAATGCCCCTACCTTTTAGAGAACGACCTCATCTGCCAAATAACAGAGATCTTGCCCTGGCAAGATTGAAAAGCTTAACCATTAGCCGCCCGGCCAATGGCCGTTTGGCGGCTTCAGATGTGTCTCTTCATTCCGGGTGCACGCCATTTGGCGTGCTCCCGCACATGCGCCGTTTGCGGTAATGCAGAGCGGCGCAGCAGCGGGATCTGTCACGGGCCGTGCACCTCGGACACGGCTGATGACAGATCCGAGTACCGGCTCCCGTTGCTGGTACCATGTGACCTGCTGTGACCAATCACAGCAGGTCACATGACAGTTGTATACAATGGATGGTTTCATTCATGATGCCATTCATTGTATACTAGTGCCTAGCTGTGAATGGTCACAGCTAATCACATGCACATGTCATGTGATTAGCTGTGACCAAATCACAGCCAAGCACAAAAAAAAAAAAAAAGCTGAATGAATCGATTTCATTCAGGTAAATGCTTGCTTATAGCAAAGTAATTCTTTGCTATAAGCAAATTGTGTAAAAAAAAAAAAAAAAAAAAATACTGATCACTTCCCCAAACTAGTACAGTGTTACTATGGTAACATTGTACTACTTTGGTCATAGTAAAATATGAAAAAAAAATCTTAAAAAAAAATAAAAAAAATGTAATAAAAAATTAAATATAATAAAAAAATAAAAAAAATTTAAAAAAAATATATATATATATTTTTTTTTCATACTGTCACCAGTCAGTGTCCCTGTTCACCGCCATGCCAGTTATATGATGACGCTGTACTGCACTGGTGACAGTATGTAAAAAAAAAAATAGTGAAAATAATTTTTTTAATTTTTTCATTTTCCGAAAAATTATGACATAAAAATACAACTTCAAAAAACTCGCCATGCCTCTTATGAAGTACGTCGGACTGTCTACTCTGCAAAAAGGGGTCATTTGTGGGATATCTGTACTATTCTGACATTTGGGGGAAATCTGTACTGTCCTGACATTTGGGGGATATCTGTACCGTCCTGACATTTGGGGGATATCTGTACTGTTCTGACATTCTTGGACCTCAAGAAATTAGATTGGCTGTCAGTACTTCAGGATTGATCAATATTCAGATCTATACCGTAGTTTGTGAACTCTATAACTTTCCTACAAACTAAAAAATACATCCTAATTTGGGTTATTTTCACCAAAGACATGTAGCAGAATACATCTCGGCCTAAATTTATGAAGAACAATTATTTATTTGTAAACTTTTATAACAGAAACAAAGAAAAATGTGGGGTTTTTTTTAAAATTTTTGGTCTTTTTTTGTTAATTTAGCAAAAAATAAAAACCCCAGCGGTGATTAAATACCACCAAAAGAAAGCTCTAGTTGTGTGAAGAAAATTATAAAATTTTAGTTTGGGTACAATGTTGTATGACCGCGCAATTGTCATTCAAAGTGTGAGAGCGCTGAAACCTGAAAAATGGCCTGGGCAGGAAGGGGGAAAATTGCACGGTATTGAAACGGTTAAAGAAAAGGATGGGAAGAGATCCCAAACTCAAAGACGATTATTTGAAATTCATGAAAGAAATCCTCAAAGAAGGGCAAGCAGAGAAAGTTGATGGGCAGCCTAAAAATGGAGAAGTGTGGTACATCCCACATCATGGTGTCTATCACCCAAAGAAACCGGATAAGATCAGAGTAGTTTTTGATTGCTCAGCAAGGTACAATGATGTTGCATTGAACGATCATCTACTTAAGGGACCAGATCTTACAAACACTGTACCTGGAGTACTCTGTAGATTTAGAAAGTATCCCATAGCAGTCATGTGCGACATTGAAAAGATGGTCCTGAGGTTCCTATGGTGGGAAGATGGAGATACAGATACAGAGCCAGCGGAATACAGGATGAAAGTACACTTGTTTGGAGCAGCATCATCCCCAGGTTGTGCCATTTATGGTATGAAGTATCTGGCCAATCAGAATGAAAAGGATTGTCCATCAGCAGCAAATTTTTTGAAGAAAAACTTTTATGTAGATGATGGTCTTATAAGCCTAGAATCCTCAAAATCAGCAATTCAATTGGTGAGAGAGTGCCAAGAGTTATGCGCAAAGGGAAACCTGCATCTTCACAAATTCATCTCAAACGACAGAGAGGTACTAGAATCCATCAGTGACTCCGAACGTGCATCAACAATGAAGAATGTGGATCTTAACTATGATCCTCTTCCAGTTCAGAATGTACTCGGATTGGGATGGAATGTAGAAAACGACAATTTTTTCTTTGAAATATCCATGGAAGAGAAAGTTCCAACTAGACGTACCATTCTTTCCACAGTAGCCTCAATATATGATCCGTTGGGATTCTTGGCACCAGTAATCCTCAGAGCAAAAGAAATACTGCAAGAATTATGCAGACAGAAGTTGGGATGGGATGAACCCATACCTGCAGGCTTGAGGCCAAGGTGGGAGAGTTGGATAAGAGACTTGCAAAATTTGAAAGAAATTCGGATACCCAGATGTTTTGTACCTCCTGATTTCGGAAAGTACAAGAAAATAGAACTTCATCACTTTTCAGATGCCAGTAGTCATGGTTATGGTCAGTGCTCCTACATCAGAGCAATAGGAGAAGAAAAGATACACTGTGCCCTAGTTATGGGAAAGGCCAGAGTCGCACCCAACAATATTCAGATGATACCAAGACTCGAACTAACGGCAGCTGTCGTTTCAGCATCAGTAAGTCAGTTTCTGAAAGAAGAATTGGAATTGAAAATAGATGAAGAGAATTTTTGGACAGACTCACAAGTTATCCTAGGTTACATAAACAATGAAGCTCGAAGATTCCACACTTTTGTAGCTAACAGAGTTAAAAAAATTCGGAAAACAACGAATCCAGAACATTGGCACTATGTTGACACAAAGCAAAACCCGGCAGATCATGCTTCAAGAGGCCTAAATGTAACAAAATTGAAGAATTCAAACTGGTTCACCGGTCCAGAGTTCCTTTGGGAAAAGAAAATCATACCCAGTGAAGGTTATACAGGACTGTCTATGGGTGATCCAGAAGTAAAGGTAGTTCAAACATTCAGCACTGCCGCCAAGTGTCAAGATGACATACTTGAACGACTAGCCAGATGTTCAAAGTGGAATACAGTCATAAACATTGTAGCTCGAATTCAACGCTTAGCAAAAGGAATTAGAAAGAAAGAATCATTGAATGTAGAGGAAAGAGTGAAAGCTGAAGAAACAGTTATAAGACTCATTCATCAAAGATTCTACAGTGAAGAGTTGAAGAGACTTAGTCAAGAACCTAAGAGACTTCCAAACAACCACCCATTGTACAAGCTTCATCTTATTCTGCAGGATGGTATACTGAAGGTGGGAGGGAGGCTGGAAAATGTATCGCTACCTAACAGAGCTAAGCATCCAGCAATTTTACCCAAAAATTCTACCTTCACAAGATTGATTATCAATCACTACCACAACAAATCCTTGCATCAAGGAAGAAGCTTTACTCAAAGCTGTTTGAGAGAAGGTGGTTACTGGATAGTGAAAGGAAGCAAAGTTATAGCGAAGTACATAAGTAAATGTGTAATCTGTAGAAAGGCACGTAGACCTACAGAAGAACAAAGAATGGCTGATCTACCAGCTGATCGTGTAAACCCATCACCACCATTTCTTTATAGCGGAATGGATTGCTTCGGCCCACTTATCACCAAACAAAACCGCAAGGAATACAAGAGATATGGACTGATATTTACGTGTCTAAGCTCCAGAGCAATTCACCTGGAAATGTTGGAAGATATGTCAACCGACGCCTTTATCAACGCCTTAAGATGTTTCATAGCCATTAGAGGTACTGTCAGAGAACTTAGGTCTGACCAAGGATCTAATTTTGTTGGAGCAAAGAACGAATTGAACAAGGCTCTAAAAGAGATTGATAAAGAAAAAGTAACTGAGTACTTGTTAGAGAAACAGTGTGATTTTCACATGAATGCTCCACATGCAAGCCATACAGGCGGAGTCTGGGAGAGGCAAATCAGAACTGTAAGAAACGTACTAAGTTCAGTGTTGAAAAAGAACGCCGGAAGATTAGATGATGCTTCACTTAGGACACTATTCTATGAAGTAATGTCTATTGTTAACAGTCGTCCACTTACAGTCAACAACATCAACGACCCAACAAGTTTGGAACCTCTAACTCCCAACCATCTACTTCACCTTAAGTCTAATTACATACAGCCACCACCTGGCAACTTCACCAAAGAGGATTTATACGCAAGGAAAAGATGGCGAAGAGTTCAATATCTATCAGAGCAGTTTTGGAATAGATGGAGCAAGGAGTACTTAGCTCATCTCATACTAAGAAGTAAATGGCAAACGCCTAGAAGAAATGTTCATGTTGATGACATAGTGTTAGTAAAGGAAGACGACTTACCTAGAAGTCAATGGAAATTGGTCAAAGTCCTAGAAGCTCGAAAGGATGAAGAAGGACTAGTAAGAAGAGTTTTGTTACAAATGGGAGACTCAAAACTGGACAAAAAGGGAAAACGTCTCACAACTCCACTCAAGTTGGAACGTCCAATACAAAAGTTAGTTGTTCTGCTTGAGAGTAACAAAGACACTTGAGAGTTGAGAAACTGATGGAAAATTCCTCAAATTCATGTTCGAATCCTATTACTGAGAACATAGAATTATAGGTAATTTTGGTGGAAGTGTAGCTGGCCAGCTAAGACCAGTCCTAGGTTGCTAATATGGTTCACATATATGTGTATACCAAACCTGCCAATAACCTCAGTACAGTGTATATGTGTATATGTTAAAGCCAAAAGCAGAATCATTGCTGTAATTTATGTCTTTGATTGTTATATGACATTTATATATTCATTGTGTTAGCAGAAGCAGAAAAGGAAAATATGCCTTTAAGAGTTAGTTAAAGGTGAGCCAATCACAGCCAGCCTCACACTGTACAGAGCCTTAACCAATCCCAGCCAGTTTCACATTTATGCCTGTGTAAAACTCCCTGCTAGGATTTTCTAGAGACACATGCTCACCAGACAGAGGAGGAAACAGACAAAGTTCCAATCAGAAAAGCTTTATGGAAGCAGAGAAGGCCAAATAGATATTTAATGCACTTGTGTGTTCCTCTGTTGTTTAGTAATGCAGGTAGATCTGTATGTAAAAACTGTTGTGTGTGTTTACTTGTAGTTCCACCGAATTTATAAATCCAAGTGAATTTATCAATCTATCGAAATATACAGAACAAATGTATCAAATCTATTGAATTTATTGAGATAAGCTATCGAATCAACCCAATGTAATACGAATTAAACCATTGTAAGATAAATGAAACAAGCCATTGTAAGCAGTTATATGAAGAAGATTGAAGTTATTAAAGAAGATAACTAAAGTATTCGGTGTGCTCTTTAAACCTACTGCATCCATAGAGCGGCATTGGAGGAATTACAGAGTAAAGTCAGTCTAATCAAACAAAGAAACAGCGATTGCATAATTTTTCTAATGCCACAGCGCACTAGGCACCAAAGGGTGCTGCGCCTGCCACAGTGTGTATATATATATATATATGTGTGTGTGTATATATAGAATTTGTTACTTTTTGCTATAAAACAATGTAAAAATCTAGTTTCTTCATACATTTAGGCCAAAATTTATTCTGCTACGTATTATTGGTAAAGAAAATTCCAATAAGCGTATACTGATCAGCAGGGTGGATTTGATTAAATCACTAGTCAGTAAGGCTGGATGTAAATTATAGTTTTCTACATAAAGACTAATTCTTGCTGGTATAACTTTAATATACAAGTAGATGAAGATTTTTAGAACAACAACTTTTCATATTAGTTTTTTTATCCCCAGTTTAATAGGTTAATCATTCATATTTGGACAACTTTTCTGTTGTACTTAGGAAGGAGAAAAATAATCACTACCTTAATAATAACAATTTAAATAGATTTATTCAACTGAAACAATAACATTCCAGCATATGGTATTTGCTTAAACATCCATGTTTGTTAACTAATTTGGCTAAACAAAATACCGTATTTTTCACTCCATAAGACACACTTTTTCCCCCCAAAAAAGAGGGGAAAATGTCAGTGCGTCTTATGGAGCGAATATGGAACGGCCGGTCCAGTATTTCCACCGCCGTGTCAGAATACCGGGCCGGCCGCTCAGCTCTGCAGTAGGACCTTACCTGTTCCTCTATCCAGCGGCGTGCTGTCTTCCCGGCTTCTGTAGTGTGGGCGCTCGGCTTGACAGCCAGGTGCCCAGTGCGCATGAGCGCGCGGATGGATAGAAGAACAGGTAAGGTCCCACTGCAGAGCGGACACTAACTAAAGAACAACTCCACAGAAGTAAGAGCGGGTACCTGTCAAATTCAGGTACCCACTCCCCCCCCCTCCCCAAAGGTCAGCAGTCATCTTCTGTACTGTCTGCAGTCTCTGGTCATCTCCTGTACTATGTCCGCAGTCTCTGGTCATCTCCTGTACTGTGTCTGCAGTCTCTGGTCATCTCCTGTACTGTGTCCGCAGTCTCTGGTCATCTCCTGTACTGTGTCTGCAGTCTCTGGTCATCTCCTGTACTGTGTCTGCAGTCTCTGGTCATCTCCTGTACCGTGTCCGCAGTCTCTGGTCATCCCCTGTACTGTGTCCGCAGTCTCTGGTTATCTCCTGTACTGTGTCCGCAGTCTCTGGTCATCCCCTGTACTGTGTCCGCAGTCTCTGGTCATCCCCTGTACTGTGTCCGCAGTCTCTGGTCATCCCCTGCACTGTGTCCGCAGTCTCTGGTCATCTCCTGCACTGTGTCCGCAGTCTCTGGTCATCTCCTGTACTATGTCCGCAGTCTCTGGTCATCTCCTGTACTGTGTCCACAGTCTCTGGTTATCTCCTGTACTGTGTCCGCAGTCTCTGGTCATCTCCTGTACTGTGTCCGCAGTCTCTGGTCATCTCCTGTACTGTGTCCGCAGTCTCTGGTCATCCCCTGTACTGTGTCCGCAGTCTCTGGTCATCTCCTGTACTGTGTCCGCAGTCTCTGGTCATCTCCTGTACTGTGTCCGCAGCCTCTGGTCATCTCCTGTACTATGTCTCTGACCATCTCCTGTACTGTGTCCGCAGTCTCTGGTCATCCCCTGTACTGTGTCCGCAGTCTCTGGCCATCCCCTGTACTGTGTCCGCAGTCTCTGGTCATCTCCTGTACTGTGTCCGCAGTCTCTGGTCATCCCCTGTACTATGTCCGCAGTCTCTGGTCATCTCCTGTACTATGTCCGCAGTCTCTGGTCATCTCCTGTACTGTGTCTGCAGTCTCTGGTCATCTCCTGTACTGTGTCCGCAGTCTCTGGTCATCTCCTGTACTATGTCCGCAGTCTCTGGTCATCTCCTGTACTATGTCCGCAGTCTCTGGTCATCTCCTGTACTATGTCCGCAGTCTCTGGTCATCTCTTGTACTATGTGTGCAGTCTCTGGTCATCTCCTGTACTATGTCTGCAGTCTCTGGTCATCTCCTGTACTATGTCTGCAATCCATTGGTTCCGAATATTTTTTTTCCTATTTTCTGCCTCTAAAACCTAGGCACGTCTTATGAAGTGAAAAATACGGTATATATATTTGAAGAAACTTAGACTGTCAGCCCCTCCCTCCTCACACTGTGAGCCCCTTCCTCCTCACACTGTCAGCCCCTTCCTCCTCACACTGTGAGCCCCTTCCTCCTCACACTGTCAGCCCCTTCCTCCTCACACTGTCGGCCCCTTCCTCCTCACACTGTCGGCCCCTTCCTCCTCACACTGTCGGCCCCTTCCTCCTCGCACTGTGAGCCCCTCCCTCCTCGCACTGTCGGCCCCTTCCTTCTCGCACTGTCGGCCCCTTCCTCCTCGCACTGTTGGCCCCTCTTTCCTCGCACTGTCGGCCCCTCCCTCCTCGCACTGTCGGCCCCTCCCTCCTCGCACTGTCGGCCCCTTCCTCCTCGCACTGTCGGCCCCTCCCTCCTCGCACTGTCGGCCCCTTCCTCCTTGCACTGTCGGCCCCTCTTTCCTCGCACTGTCGGCCCCTCCCTCCTTGCACTGTCGGTCCCCTTCCTCCTCGCACTGTCGGCCCCTTCCTCCTCGCACTGTCGGCCCCTCTTTCCTCGCACTGTCGGCCCCTCCCTCCTCGCACTGTCGGCCCCTCCCTCCTCGCACTGTCGGTCCCCTCCCTCCTCGCACTGTCGGCCCCTCCCTCCTCGCACTGTCGGCCCCTTCCTCCTCGCACTGTCAGCCCCTTCCTCCTCGCACTGTCAGCCCCTCCCTCCTCGCACTGTCGGCCCCTTCCTCCTCGCACTGTCAGCCCCTCCCTCCTCGCACTGTCGGACCCTTCCTCCTCGCACTGTCAGCCCCTCCCTCCTCGCACTTGCGGACCCTTCCTCCTCACACTGTCAGCCCCTTCCTCCTCACACTTAGTTTCACTTTCTTCTTGTGCAGATCTATTCCACTCCAAACAATCAGAAAAATATTGTTTCTATTCTATTCACTGAACTTCTTGCACCTTAGCACTGAAGGGGTTGATTCTGTATTCATAGGTCTGTAGAAATTAGGATGAAGGTCTTTTTCTTAACTCTGTTCATATTATAAGATTTTTGCTGTGAAGAAGAGGCATGTGATGTCAAATTCAGTTTTGAGAACTAAGAACTGCAAAGTAAACCGATCATCTGTGATAATATCTTGTAGGCAGAGAAACTGCCCAATAATCTTACAGACACCTCTGGAGAGCGCGACATTGTGAATGGATTCATGGGATTTATTTACCAAAACAATGAAACACATACAGCCTTATTCTACATAATTAAAAAACTAATCTTTATTTCATGATGGAATAACCTTTGGATGGTAATATATTTTCCTCAAAAAGCATTTTATTTAAAAAAATCCGGTTTAAATAAAAAAAATCCAATTTTTAAAAAAAAATTAAAAAAAAAAAATCATTGATTTTTATCCACCCTGCTGATCAGTGTAGTGTCTACAAATGGCGGAAAATATACTGGATTTTTTAAATGTTGTTGTATACTAGTAACGGAGGTGATCAGTGACTTGGACTGCGATATTATTATATTTATCAGTGCTAAAAATGTGCCCCATCACTGTACAGATGACACTGATCGGGAAGGGGTTAACATCTAGGGTGACCAAAGCAAAGCAGTGGTGTATTTTGTTTTTGTGCTGTTATAGGCAACACAAAAATTGTAGGAGGAGAGGGGGGAGGGGGAGAGAGATATGGACTCTCCCTGAAGATTGGCCCTGGTCACCTGCCAGTTCTTCCAGGAAGGGGGGGGGGGGGGTGGCGACACTTCCGCCCTAGGCAAATGCCTTGTTTGCCTTGCGGTAAATGCTCCCCTGGATCGAAGGGTTAGCTATGTAGTTGGTGTACACTAGGTGTGCTGGTACTATGGGAAGTGAAGAATCATGTTCCCAGCTGTGCAGGAATACACGGTTGATAATTCCCCCGTCAGAACAGAGCTCTCCCTTGTTTACATAGACAGAGCTCTATTCTCTCTCCTGCCTGATGATCTGTGGGTGCCGGAGAACATCTGTTCACTGGGACTCACCTATTGGCTTCTTCTGTGAGTGTTCACAAAAGGAGCTGGGAGGCTGGTGATATCATCAACCTAAAAAGGCCACATGGTTAGACTTGGTCCAGGACATTCTCCAAATATGACCACGGGGCCACATAGGATCAATGATGTCACCAGTATCCCCCCCCCCCCCCCCCAGCCACATAAAACTAAATTCAACGGCTGCAGCTGATTGGGCCGCTGACAATTTCTGGCTGATCTTATCTCATCCTTAAAGAGACTCTTCTGCACTCCTCAGTACATATAGAAATGATTGCTGGGCCTTTATGTTACAAAGTATAGACAGATGTTTAGAATGGACTTGTATCATCTTACCGTTCTGCTCCCTGATCAATTGGTGCCTCTTCCTGCACATTCAGTGCTGCTTCCTGATCAATCGCTGCCGCTCCTTGCGCATCCAGTGCTGCCCCCTGTTCAATCGCTGCCGCTCCTTGCGCATTCAGTGCTGCTCCCTGATCAATCGGTGCCGCTCCCTGCACATTCAGTGTCGCCCCCTCTTCCCCTGATGCTGCCATTTCCTTCTCTCTCCTTTTCTCTGATCACAGCCGGTCTCTGGTCAGTAATGGTTGTATTCTCGTCTTCTCCTCTCCCTGGGATAATGTCTGTATACAGGGGAGGGGGTGGAAATGTTGCTCCACCTTACAGAAATATGTGCGATTGCTTTCACTTTCACATCAAGCAGACCTATTCCTTCATGGTATTTAGAAGAGACGCAGATGGTCCTTTTGTGTCAGAGGAAACCTGACAGTCATGTTTAAATCCATGTAAAAAACTTGTAAAAAGTAAAGTGGACCTGTCAGTAACTGCACCAGACTGTATGAATAATTCCTGATGTGTCACAATGTACAGCGACAGGGTCATTGTTCAGAAAAACTCCACCTTTTATCACTACAAATCAAGCCTTGATCTCCAGTCAGTGACTTTGCCTAGGCAGAGATGATGTCTTTAGTCTGCTGCAGTCAGGAGGGAGCATTCCCCTAGTCTCCTCTCCCCTACTTGATCAGATAACAACATTGTAACTTTGTAGCAAATCACAAGGTGAGAGGTTGCAGCAAGGGGCTGATCTGTGTCAAACATTTGTGAACACAATCAAGAACTGCACAGGCAACCAGATTTCCATGAATGTGTCATCTCTGAGCTGGCATCTAAGTCCAGGAAGTGGATGGTGACCCTGGATGATGCCTGAATAAAGATGGTGCCGCCCACCTAGAGAGAAAAGCAGATGGCATTATTGTCAGGGGGAGTTCTGTGAGCTCTGTGAGAGGTTTACCATACCTAGAAGTACTACTGATCACTTCTATATCCATTGATAACTGAGCATAGTAAACGGTCTATACAGACTCCTCATTTATTCATGTAATGTGCAGCTTAGACTGCAGAGCAAAGGACTGCCTTCAGTCCCTTTCTTGGTCTCAGAAAAGAGGCATCAGGGGTCTGTTTTGACCCCTGATATCTTGCCAACTCCCCCCCCCCCCCCACCAAAAAAAAGTACAAAATATTTAAAAAGAAAATTGTAAAATAAAATAATAATAATTTAAAAAAAAACATAGTAAGTAGGGATGCACCAATAATTTGCGGCGCAGTTTTCATCCATACAAAATGAATGGGCGCAAATCACACTGTAAACAATGGCATGTGGTATGAACAGAAATGTGGTGTAATTCCTGTCCAAATCACATGCAGTTTCCCCCACCGCATCCTATGTGTCATGTCATAGTGATGTCAGCCGGGGCTCACACAGGAGCGGTGCGGGATAACGCATGAGATTCAGACAGGAATCACACCGCACTTCTGTTCATACCACATGCCATTCTTTGCAGTGTGATTTGCGCTCAGTCATTTTGTATGGATGTAAATTGTACCACAAAGTATCAGTTTCGGGTATCGGGAGTATTTTTACGATCACTCAATACTCGGTATCAGCAATGTTACCAATCCCGGTATTGGTGCATCCCTAATAGTAAGGTCTTGTTCACACACGGCATGCACAGCGTATCCCCCTGCAAGGCTGGGTTTACCTGCACAGGGGTGTACAGGTGTTCCATGCATCCCTGTGCAGGGAGTCCCATTCATGTCATTTGGGATGTAGTGACTGTATGAACACAGCCGTTGCTCCCATTTTGACATCCATGTAGTTCTGGTTCCATGTCCCTGAGCTCTTGCTGCCTGCGGTCGGGGTCCTACACCCAAACCCCCACACAGATGTCAGATTGGGAGCAGCGGCTATGTATCCCAATAGACATGAATGGGACTGCCTGCATGGGGATGCATGGAACACATGGGCACCCCCTTGAGGGTATACATGGCCCTCTACCACCATACACGTTAGTACGCCCCATGTGAACAAGACCTTCAGAGCAACATAGCAGGAATGTTGTGTTTGTGCGCACTAATGATTTTACTGTATTTGTGGTAAAAAAGCGATTTGATGAACATTTACATAACTGCTGCTGGGCCTAAAAAATCATTAGCACTTTATTTCTACAGGCCATGTGCTTTCAGAAAATACACGGCTCAAAGAAATGAAAGGAAAATGTTTTAATCAGAGTAAAGCATGAAGCCAATGACACTCCTGGGATATTGATCTGGTCAGGTAAGTAGCAGAGGGGGTTGTTTATCAGTTTCAGATGCTTTGGTGTTAATGAAATTAACAACAGGTGCACTAGATGGGCAACAATGAGACAACCCCCAAAACAGGAATGGTTTTACAGGTGGAGGCCACTGACATTTTTTTCCCTGCTCATCTTTTCAGACTGTTTTTTCACTAGTTTTGTATTTGGCTAGGGTCAGTGTCACTACTGGTAGCATGAGGCCATACCTGGACCCTACAGAGGTTGCACTGGCAGTCCAACTCCTCCAGGATGGCACATCAATATGTGCCATTGCCAGAAGATTTTCTGTGTGTCCCAGCACAGTCTTAAGAGCATGAAGGAGATTCCAGGAGACAGGCAGTTATTCTGTGAGAGCTGGACAGGGCCGTAGAAGGTCCTTAACCAATCGGCATCTGCTCCTTTGTGCAAGGAGGAACAGGATGAGCCCCGCCAGAGCCCTACAAAATGACCTCCAGCAGGCCACTGGTGTGAATGTCTCTGACCAAATCAGAAACAGACTTCATGAGGGTTTTCTGAGGGCTCAACGTTCTCTAGTGGGCCCTGTGCTCACTGCCCGGCACCATAGAGCTGGATTGTCATTTACCATTGAACACCAGAATTGGCAGGTCCACCACTGGCACCCTGTGCTTTTCACAGATGAGAGCAGGTTCCCCCTGAGCACATGTGACAGACGTGAAAGGGTCTGGAGAAGCCGTGGAGAACGTTCTGCTGCCTGCAACATCATTCAGCATGACCAATTTGGTGGTGGGTCAGTGATGGTCTAGGGAGGCATATCCATGGAGGGATACACAGACCTCTACAGGGTAGACAATGGCACCCTGACTGCCATTAGGTATCGGGATGAAATCCTTGGACACATTGTCAGACCCTACACTGGTGCAGTGGGTCCTGGGTACCTCCTGGTGCAGTGGGTCCTGGGTACCTCCTGGTGCAGTGGGTTCAGGGTTCCCCCTGATGCACGGCAATGCCCGGCCTCATGTGGGGAGAGTATGCAGGCAGTTCCTGAAGGATGAAGGAATTGATACCATTGAATGGTCCCCACGCTCACCTGACCTAAATCCAATAGAACACCTCTGGGACATCATGTTTTGGTCTATCCGACGCCGCCAGACTGTCCAGGAGCTCAGTGATGCTCTGGTCCAGATCTGGGAGGAAATCCCCCAGGACACCATCCGTGGGCTCATTAGGACCCTCCCCCGACATTGTCAGGCATGCATACAAGCACGTGGGGGCCATACAGACTACTGAGGACCATTCTGAGTTGCTGCAATGACATTTCACCAACATGGACTCGCCTACTGCATCATTTTTTTACTTGATTTTTGGTGTGTCTTTGAATTCAGTCCTCTGTAGGTCAATCTTTTCCATTTCCATCAAATGATGGGGCGTCCTTACATTCCTAACACATCCCCCGTCCATGTCAGGATAGAGATCCAGCAGGAGATTCCTCCCCATTGAGATCTGATGGGTTTTCAAAGTCTTCCTTTCATTTTTTTAGCAGTGTATATGGTTTTGGGGGGTCTTTTAAAATTCTGAAAGCTGTAAGTGACATATGGTAACCTCCAAATTGTGAGACTAAATTATTTTTACTTACAGTTTTGCCCACATTCCGTTTTCATCATTTCACAAAGAGGCACAATTTAACATTTACAAGTATTTGTTATTTATTACCTCAATACAGCTTTTAGCCTTTATATTTAGTAGCAGTTTGGTAACTTTTGCTATGTATGTATCCATGAATAGTGATTTTAGTGTATTTTTAGTGAAAATATTGTGTTGAGAAAGTTTTGCGCAAATCTCACAGGCTCTAAAAAATCAGCAGTACCTTTCTTTAATTCTACCAGTCCTTTGCTCTCAGAAAATATATGGTTTGGGGGGGGGGGGGGGAGGGGGGGAGTCTTGCACAAACTCTAAAAGCTGTAAGAGAAAATAAAAAAAAAATGTAAAAATTACAAAAATGGCCTGTTTACCTGAGTATAAAAGCGGAGAGCCGGGCCTGGCAGTGAGAGGGTTAATGATAAGTGCAGCTGTAAAGTGTGGCCTTTTGTTCTGTTGAATATATTATTAGAAGTGTTTTGCTATGTGTATTCAATAAGTGAAAAAAATAACTGTTGATTTTTCAGAAAGAAAAATTTCCCTGGTATACACTTTGGGGTTGATTTTTTCAAAATGTGCACCGCCATTCACCCAGTGCAAGTGCATGTACATTCGTTCTGTGTGAATGGGGCAAAAAGTGAATGTAAATAGGCTATGCCCATGGAGTTTGAATGCAAATCATTGATTTGGCCAGTAGATGGGACAAAGTATCAAAGGAATTTCCTTTCTTTACAATATTTCTTTTTCTCCAGCCCTGTTCTTGTCTCAGTGAGGAAGATATTGTGTGACGGCTTCTGATACTACTTTCTGTTATAAAAAAAAAAATTTAAAAAGTGATTTTCAAAATGACCCCTTTTTGATAACTGGACACCACAGAGAGATTTAATTTCTTGCTATAATCTTTCAGAAATTAAGAAATGTGTTGGTATTGAAGTGGCAAATGAAGGCGCGCTTGCACTTTAAAAGTCCTCCATTGAAAGCCAAGACACGCCTATAAGTGGAAGAAAGTTGAAACATTGAGCAGTAGAAATTGCATTGTGTGCAATGGCTAGATGTCATATATATATGGTCGGTGGCATTTTAAGCCCAACCGCACCCTCTAACATTGGTGGTCAATGGCATTTTAACCCCACCCTACCCTTTATTATTGGTGGTCGAAGGAATTTTAACCCCCCACCCCACCTTCTATCATTGGTGGTCTGTGGCATTTTATAAATCAAATAAAGTGCAGCGCTTTCACAAGTAACGTACTTTCCTCTATCAATAAATAGAAAGTGCACAGTAAGTTTAAAGTGCTATAAGTGCGATCCGTGGAAAGCGCAATCAATAAATCTCCATATGTCATCAATCAGCAAAATATGTAATAGTAATCCAAGTGAATGTTCATATTGCATACACAATCAGGTAATAAAGTGCTATTGAACAATAAGTGAAAATAAAATGCCCATAATAATATAAAAAATAAATAATATTCTGAAATGACAAAATATATATGCAGCGCTCTGTAAATAATATAATAACTATAAACAAAAAGTCCATCAATAAAGTCCTTTCGCAATCACAATGTGAGTTGAATTATTCAAATAAAACCACCACGTGACTGTTTATATATCTTCAAAGTGCTGTGCTCCCCCTTCAGGTGTGCACTCATCCAACTTTATTTGTCTCCCACTCTCATGGTTGGCAAAAAACACTTTGATATAAACATATTCTTGCAGACAAGGATGTTCACTCGTATACATCGATTTTTCTTCTCTATGGTTCCAAGACTCCAGATTAATAGCCTCTGAAACTGACTCTCCACAGTAACTCTCCCAGAATGGTTCCAACACTCCAGACTTCTAGCCTCTGATAATGACTCTCCATACCATATAAAAGAAAGGAAATAGAGACCCGACATGGTGCAGTATCCTTTAAAACCATTTAATCTCTGATTAACCACTTCCTGTCCGGACACTTTTACCCCTTCCTGTCCAGGGCAATTTTTAGCTTTCAGCGCTATCACACTTTGAATGACAATTGCGCGGTCATGCAACACTGTACCCATATGAATTTTTTACCATTTTTTTGAGACAGATAAAGCTTTATTTTGGTGGTATTTATTCACCGCTGGGATTTTTATTTTTTTTACTATGTAAATGAAAAAGTTCAAAAATTTTGAAAAAAAGTGTTTTTTTAAATAAAATTTTGCAAATAAATAATATTTCATCATAAATCTTAGCCAAAATTTATTCCGTTATTTTTTTAGTAAAAAAAAAAAATCCAAATTAGTTTATAACCAAAAATTATAATTTTTAAACATTTTTTTTTACATTTTATTTTATTTTTTTTATATTATTATTTTTTTTTTTTATTTTTTTTTTTACATACTGTCACCCTAGCAGTACACTGTCACCATGGTGACACTGTACTACTTGTGGAGGGTGATGAAGATTTTTTTTTTTTTTTTCACACTGATTGCTTTTACACCCATATAGCATGTAAAAGCAATCATTTCTCTTTCTCTCTGTCTGCATTCTTGCAGTCATTGAGAATTACTGAGTGAGCTGTGAGTGGTCACAGCTTGTCACATGGTACAAGGCTGTTGTGAATAGTCTTGTACCATGTGACCTCTGTGATCATTCACAGATTTCACACATAGTAAGCAATGATGTCACAAGTGACATCTTGCTTACTACTTTGCATGTGATCACTGATTGGCCAATCAGTGATCACATGATCGGGACCTCGTACAGAGGTCCCGTCCGACGATCGGTGTTTCACTGTGTCCGGAGGACACAGCGGGCACCGGATCGCGGTGGTGCGCGCTCCCAGGGAGCGCGCACAGCTAGAAAAGGCGGGTGCCGTTTATGGATGGCAACCCGACCCTGGACTGCCACCGCCCTGCCGTTTATAAACAGCAGGCGGACGGCAAGAGGTTAAGGAAACTCGCTTACAAAAACATAATGCAAGATAAACCCAAAGATATATATATATAAATCTGCTCTTGTGAAGGTAATGTCAGAGAGGGAAGACCGCACAATGCTCTCACCACTGCCGGTCCTCGCTCTCAAACAGTCCCGTGTCACTTCTGGTTCCAAAGTACGTCACTTCCGGCTCTCGCTCAGCCAATCCCTGATGTGTTTCATCACTTCCGGACTTATTCATAGGGAGTGGCTAAGCGATGTGGCTCCATGCTTTTATAGCGTGCACGGTAAACATATAATATTTTTGATTGGTTGACTATAACTTGTCATTACCACAAGGATATTCAGCCCATAACCTGGCGGAAGTTACCCACCACGGCTGCCATATTTAAGGGCAAACAAGATCAAAATCTAATATCAATACATGTGTATATATATTAGCAACCTATTGCCAAATATAAATAATATGACATATATCATTGGGTATTTACAAACATATTACACAACCATGTATAGCAATATTTATATAGTGTGCACGATAAACATATATTTTTTATTAGTTGACTATAACTCGTCATTACTACAATCATATTACGCCCATAACCTGGCAGAAGTAACCCACCATGGCTGCCATATTTAAGGGCAGACGAGATCAAATACTAATATTGATGCATGTATACATATTGACAATCTATTACTAGTATCACGCACCTGGTGATGGAGGTGGCCAATGGAGAGAGGACTTTCCTTGTGGCTAAGTTCTGGACTCCCCTGAGAGTGGGACAGCGGGAGTCAAGCCCAATGTTGCACAGGTCGCCTGTAGGAGGGCTGGTTGGTGGTCCACTCAGAAGCACAGCTGGTGCACGGAGATAGGTCTGCAGACAGGAGGCGCCTGTGTGTGGTATGCAAGCCCTTCCGGGATTTAGATGTTTACTGGGTAGTCGGTTCAAGCCAAGGTCAGGTACCAGGTGGGATTCAGAGCAGACGTAGTCAGATGGGATAGCCGAGGTCATACACAGAGGAGCGAGAGGGAGAGTATCCGTAAGCCAGGCCGAGGTCAGATCAGGGTTAAGGCAGAGTAGACAGGTCCAGGAGCAAGCCGAGTCGGTAACATAAAATCATGGGTCAAAGTCACAGGAACAGGGCACAGGAAGCTAGAGATCATCCAGCATCTTGAGGAAGTGATGAGCCTCCTTATAAAGGCCGTCTGGCACCAGACTGAGGCTGATGTGTCCTTCTGCGGCCATGCAGAGTACTGGCAGAAATGCCAGATCTTCCAGAACCTCTGCCGTGGACAGGACCCTGACACTAGATGTAAATATGATAACCTACATCTTTGGGCTTTTATAAACAAATTACACAACCATATATTATAAACTTAAACTTTATTATATAAAAAAATTATATTATAAAAATAAAAAAACCACAAATATATCAAATTAAAATAAAATATTAGATTAAAATAATATAAACTAACAACAGTATTACCCATTGACACTAATTATATTAATATATATTTATTTATTTTTGGGTCCCAGCATATAATTATACTTTAAAGATCACTAATAAAGCAATTTAAATCTAATTCAACGTTTAATCCGTACGGTGTTAATGATTTAAGAAGAAAAATCCATTTGGTCTCACGTTTTGATAAATCTCTAACCCTATTTGATCCCTGCCATTTGGGGGGTATCCAATCGATCCCCCAAAATTTTAATAAGGAAGGACCCTTATGTTGGTATTTAGAAAAGTGTTCTGATACACTATGATCTTTAAACCCTATTTTAATATTTTTAGTATGCTCTGCTATAAGTATTTTTAATGGTCTTTTAGTCCTCCCAACATAAACAAGATTACATGGACATTGTAACAAATATACTACATGGGTGGTGTCACAGGTAATAAATTCTGATATGGTGAATTCATGTTCCGCATTAACAACAGTGAAAGTAGTGGTCAATGTTTTACTATTTCTAACAGTACGACAAGCTCCACATTTGCCTCATGTTTTAAATCCCTTATTAGGGAACAGAGATGTAATATTGGGGGCATCTATTATTTTCCGAACAATTTTTTCCCCAAAATTAGGGGCTCTTCTATAGATAAATTTAGGTGTCACTGGTAAAACCTTTCCCAATGTTTTATCCATCAACAAACTATGCCAATGCTTTTTGAAAATATGTTTTACATCCTTGTATTGACAATGAAAGTCAGACAAAAAACTCCATTGATGTTGATCTATTTTAATCCTTTGTTTATCCATTAAACATTGCTCCCTAGGTATTTCAAGAACATCCCTCTCAACCTGACTTAGGAAGTCCTGAGAATATCCTTTTTGTTTAAACCTATTGGAAATGATTTTAGCCTGTGAAATATAATCACATTCATCTGAACAATTCCTCCCAATTCTCATATATTGACCCCTAGGTATGTTTTTTAACCAAGTGGGGTGGTGTCCACTTCTGATAGAAAGATAACTGTTCCTATCAGTAGGTTTAAAATATACCTATTATCTCTTCTCGTAATGGTGACATCCAAAAAATTAATAGATTCAGAACTGAATTGATATTCTAATTTAATATGATTCTTATTAGTGAAGTACGACATGAATTGGGATGTCTGGTGTGAATCGCTCTCTTAATGTCATGCCACAGCATTTCAATTGGGTTGAGGTCAGGACTCTGACTGGGCCACTCCAGAAGGCGTATTCTGTGCTGTTGCAGCCATTGTTTTGTTGAATTACTTGTATGCTTTGGGTCATTGTCCTGTTGTATCACCCATCCTCTGCGGAGCTTCAGTTGGTGGACAGATGGCTGCACGTTTTCCTGCAAAATGTCTTGATAAACTCTGGAATTCATTTTCCCATCAATGACAACAATCTGTCTAGACCCTGAGGCAGCAAAGCAGCCCCAAACCATGATGCTCCCTCCGCCATGTTTTACAGTGGGGATGAGGTTTTGATGTTGGTGTGCTGTGCCTTTTTTTCTCCACACATGGTGTTGTGTGTTCTTCCCAAACAACTCAATCTTGGTTTCATCTGTCCACAGTATATTTTGCCAGTAGTGCTGTGGAACATCCAGGTACTCTTTTGCAAACTTCAAACGTGCTGCAATATTCTTTTTGGACAGCAATGGCTTCCTCCGTGGTGTCCTCCCATGTACTCTATTCTTGTTTAATGTTTTCCTTATTGTAGATGTGTCAACAAAAATGTTAGCATGTGCCAGAGATTTCTGTAGGTCTTTAGCTGACACTCTGGGATTCTTCTTTACCTCATGCAGCATTCTGCGCTGTGCTCTTGCAGTAATTTTTACAGGACGACCACGCCTAGGGAGAGTAGCAACAGTGCTAAACTTTCTCCATTTGTAGACAGTCTGTCTTACCGTGGACACATGAAGATCAAGGCTCAAGGAGATACTTTTGTAACCCTTTCCAGCTTCATGCAAGTCAACAATTCTTGATCATAGGTCTTCTGAGAGCTCTTTTCTGCAAGGCATGGTTCACATCAGACAGTGCTTCTTGAAACCAGTAAACCCAAAACAGGCGTGTGTTTTTTAAGGGCAGGACAACTGTCAGCAACACATCCAATATCATCACACTGATTGGAGTCAAGGTTGGCTCACTCCTGGCTCCAATTAGCTCTGGGAGAAGTCATTAAGCTAGGGCCTCACATACTTTTTCCTCCCTACACTGTGAATGTTTACATGTTATGTGCAATTAAACCATGGCAACATCTAATGTTTGTGTAGTATTATGTTCAGCAGACTGTGTTCTTCAATTGTTGTGACTTAGATGACGTTCAGAGCACATTTTATGCCCAATTCATGCAAAACTCCACGTAATCCCAAGGGGTTCACATACTTTTTCTTGCAACTGTAGGTCATCTATGAATATTTTGTAGAAGATCAATTCAGGCCTGCGATTATGAAAAACAAGCCTGTCCTCCCATTCTGCCATAAATATATAAGCTAAGGTGGGCGCGAATTTGGTTCCCATAGCCACCCCACTCAGCTGTTCATAATAACTATTGTCAAACCAAAAATAATTTGTGTTTTAAACAAAAATCCACATCTTTCCCCAAAAAAACTTTTTGGATATAAGGAACATCATCCCTTCAGCTGAGTGCCCAATCCAGGGCTAGCATAGCATCATCATGATTTATGATGGTATGTAATGATGAAACATCAGCCGTAACCATGTAAATTTGTTGATTTGTATCGCATTGAATAACTTCAGTAGTAAATTCAATAGATCCTTTAAGTAAGCGTTGGTTTATAAAACACTGTTTTGCAAAAATGTATCCAAATACTCTCCTAATCTTGCTGACACAGACCCTATACCACTGACTATAGGTCTGGCTGGATGGATGAGTTATGTTCTTATGAATTTTTGGCAGGGTATATGTCATCGGTAATCTGCAACAACTAGGTGTCAGATATTTTTTTATTTTTTTCTTGTTCAAAACATGATTTTGATAGCCCCACTTCACTAATGACTTGAGTTCATCCCTATATCTATGTGTAAGATCTCTCAATTTTTATTTACTTTATCATCATTCAACATAGTTTTTAACTGTTGCATATGAAAAATCTTATCTAAAATGATGACACCACCCCCTTTATCCTCAGGTCTAAATATAATGTCCTTTCTCTTTTCTAAATCTTTTATCCCCTCCACAATATATGGGGCATTAATACGTTTCATTGGGTTAATTGATTCCAAATCCCTAATAATCAAATTTTAACCCCTTCACGCCGGCCGCACACAAATGTGTGCATCTGGGCCTAGACGCCGAGTGGCTGCACATTTGCGCTCAATGATAAAAAAAACATATGTCCTGAAAGCGCGCGCCCTGCGCGCTCCCAGCACACATGTCCGGTACTCACGGAAAAGTCCCAGTCTTCTCTTTCGATCGGGACCTTTCCCGATCATGTGACCGCTGTGACAATGCCTTACGGCGGTCACATGTTCCCTAAACCCCGACCGGCCGACCCGCCTCCCGGCTTGAAGGGGTGAAGGGGTTAAAATACATCTATACATTGGTTAGCCACATTTGGGGGATTAAATGTGGATTTATTATGGAGACCACTATCCAAACAAGTACCCTCTTGAGCTTGTCTTTAAAAATTATCCACCACTTCTTATGGATGCGCACTCACCAGAACTCTGATGTATACAGGCATTGGTTACAATCTGTCACATCTGGGTGCGGGGGTAGTAGGGCAGCTTAGGGGTTAATCCAGCATCCTCAGTACCGGTGGTGCGTGTCTCCTTAAATCCAAAATGGCTGCCCCTCCTTGCCCAGGAGATGACGGTATGATGTCAGCAACGCGGCTCCTGCCAACACATTTCGTACGACAGCACATCCTCAGGGGTACGCCCATGTGGCATTTTAACTCCCCCCCTAACCTCTATCATTGGTGGTCAGTGGCATTTTAACCCCCACCCAACCCTCTATCATTGATGTTCAGTGGCATTTTAACCCCCACCCCAGTCTTTATCAATGGTGGTCAGTGGCATTTTAACCCCTACCCTCTATCATTGGTGGTCAGTGGCATTTTAACCCCCACCCTCTATTATTGGTGGTCAGTGGCATTTTAACCCCCACCCTCTGTCATTGGTGGTCAATGGCATTTTAACCCCCACCCTCTGTCAATGGCATTTTAGACCTTCCCAGTGATCACTGATAGCAGGGAGAAGAAGGAAATGGTAGCCAAATGCACTCAATCTGCAAGGAACAGGGTAATAGGCAGACAGTACAGTGGAGCTCCTTCACTATGCGTCTGCTTCAGTCGCCATCTTGGACATGCGCCCGGTCAATGGCATTTTAGACCCTTCCAGTGATCACATAGCACAGAGCCACACCAATTGGCTCTGTACCTTTTTAGCTGATGCTCTCTGTCTAATGAGAGTGGGAGCAGAGGCTTGGTGCACATGCCACCTGTCGGCATGCTGCAAAGAAGAACCGTTGCTCTGTGTGCTGAAGCAGTGGTCTCTCTGCAGAAGTCCAACACTCCCCCCGCTGAGTAAAACTAGAACTCTCTAATCAGTAAAGCTCATGCACCCTGCTGATTTCAAAGTTCTGACTCAGAAGGGGGTGGGTTGGTCCTCTGAGGAGAGACCACTGCTTCCACACAGAGAAAAAGGGTCCTTCTTTGCAGCATGCTGGCAGGGGACAGACTTTTCTATGCCGGCTGGAGCTGATTTCTAATAAAACCAACTGTAGGACTTTTCAAATATTTTCTTTTGATGAACCGAAATTTCAGTTGGGTTTTCATGTGTTTCTCTCTTATTGGTTTTATATGTATTTCTCCCTTCAGCTGCAAAAAATGCTGCAAAACCTGAGCTGCCGGTGAGAGTATGCCACTTTACTCCTCCAGGCAGCAAGGGAGTGACACATAAAAGAAGACCAGTGTTTTCACCCATTGTGATCCTGTTGCTGGCGAATCCCAGAATTGGGACTCCATCTCCTTCTCCCTGCTATCAGTCATCACCGGGAAGGTCTAAAATGCAACTGACCACCAATGATAGAGGGTGGGGGTTAAAATGCCACTGACCACCTGTTGCTGGCGAGTCCCTGAATTGGGCTGCATGCTTGTCAGGTCACTGACTGTAGAGATAGCAGATTAATGCTTGTGCCAAAAAGCTGGTAATATTTGGGGAAGAGGGGAGGATCAGACTTTGAGGAATGCAGATATGGCAGATATGGAGAGAGCTGTGATGTTTGACAGTCAATCATGTTATGATTTAGGTCCCAATAATTTACTACAATGTGGGTTGGAGTATTTTAATTGCAATGGCTGCTACAAAAAAATAAATTGGTTGAGCAACCTTACTGACCCTTATTGTGAGATCAACCTTACTGACCCATATTGGGAGATCGACCCGACTGATCCATATAGGGAGAGCGACCTTACTGACCCATATTGGTTAAGCGACCTCACTGACCCATATTGGGAGAGCGACCTCACTGACCCATATTGGGAGAGCGACCTTACTGGCCCATATTGGGAGAGCGACCTTACTGACCCATATTGGGAGAGCAACCTTACTGACCCATATTGGGAGAGCGACCTTACTGACCCATATTGGGAGAGCGACCTTACTGACCCATATTGGGAGAGCGACCTTACTGACCCATATTGGGAGAGCGACCTTACTGACCCATATTGGGATAGCGACCTTACTGACCCATAATGCTTACAAAAGAAAAACTATCCAATGTAGTATATTCCAAAAGCAATACTGAGGATGTACACACACGGTATACACTGCTTCCTCAGTGCTCCTCAGATTGTTATAGTGGCCATAAATCCATATGTCAAAGGTCGAAGAGGAGAATGGGAAGAGAGGATCGGGAAAACTCCTTTAACCCCCACCCTCTATCATTGGCAGTCAACATCATTGATGGTCAGTGGCATTTTAACCCCCACCCCAGTCTTTATCAATGATGGTCAGTGGCGTTTTTACCCCCACCCTCTATAATTGGTGGTCAATGGCATTTTAGACCTTCCCAGTGATCACTGATAGCAGGGAGAGGAAGGAAATGGTAGCCAAATGCACTCAATCTGAAGGGAACAGGGTAATAAGCAGACGGTACAGTGAAGCTCCTTCACTATGCGTCTGCTTCAGTCGCCATCTTGGACATGCGCCCGGTCAGTGGCATTTTAGACCCTTCCAGTGATCACATAGCACAGAGCCACTCCAATCGGCTCTGTACCTTTAGCTGATGCTCTTTGCTGTCTAATGAGAGTGGGAGCAGAGGCTTGTTGCACATGCCCCCTGCCAACATGCTGCAAAGAACCGTTGCTCTGTGTGCTGAAGCAGTGGTCTCTCTGCAGAAGTCCAACACTACCCCTGAAGAGTAAAACCAGAACTCTCTAATCAGTAAAGCTCATGCACCCTGCTGATTTCAAAGCTCTGACTCAGAAGGGGGTGGGTTGGTCCTCTGTGGATAGACCACTGCTTCCACACAGAGAACAAGGGTCCTTCTTTGCAGCATGCTGGCAGGGGCTGATTTCTAATAAAACCAACTGTAGGACTTTTCAAATATTATCTTTTGATGAACCGAAATTTCAGTTGGTTTTTCATGTGTTTTTCTGTTATTGGTTTTGTGTCTCTCCCTCACTGTTCTTTTTTTTTTTTTTTTTTTTCCATTTCCTTCAGCTGACAAAAATGCTGCAAAACCTGAGCTGCAGGTGAGAGAATGCCGCTCGCCTCCTCCAGGCAGCAAGGGAGTGCCGCATACAAGAAGACCAGTGTTTTCACCCGTTGTGATCCTGTTGCTGACGAGTCCCAGAATTGGGACTCCATCTCCTTCTTCTCCCTGCTATCAGTGATCACAGGGAAGGTCTAAAATGCCATTGGCCACCAATGATAGAGGGTGGGGGTTAAACTGTCACTGACCACCTGTTGCTGGCGAGTCCCAGAATTGGGCTGCATGCTTGTCAGGTCACTGACTGTAGAGATAGCAGATGTATGCTTGTGCCATAAGGCTGGTAATATTCGGGGAAGAGGGGAGGGTCAGACTTTGAGGAATTCAGATGTGGAAGATGTGGAGAGAGTTTGGATGTTTGACAGGCAGTCGTGTTATGATTTATGTCCCAATAACTTACTATAATGTGGGTTGGAGTATTGTAATTGCAATGGCTGCTACAAAAAAATAAATTGGGCTAACAACCTTGCTGACCCATATAGGGAGAGCGACCTCACTGACCCATATAGGGAGAGCGACCTCACTGACCCATATTGGGAGAGCGACCTCTCTGACCCATATTGGGAGAGCGACCTCACTGACCCATATTGGGAGAGCAACCTCACTGACCCATATTGGGGGAGCGACCTCACTGACCCATACTGGGGGAGCAACCTTACTGACCCATATAGGGAGAGCGACCTTACTGACCCATATAGGGAGAGCGACCTTACTGACCCATAATGGGGGAGCGACCTCACTGACCCATACTGGGGGAGCGACCTCACTGACCCATGTTGGGAGAGCGACCTCACTGACCCATAATGGGAGAGCGACCTCACTGACCCATATTGGGAGAGCGACCTTACTGACCCATATTGGGAGAGCGACCTTACTGACCCATATTGGGAGAGCGATCTTACTGACCCATATTGGGAGAGCGACCTTACTGACCCATATTGGGAGAGCGACCTTACTGACCCATATTGGGAGAGCGACCTTACTGACCCATAATGGGAGAGCGACCTTACTGACCCATAATGCTTACAAAAGAAAAAAACATCCAATGTAGCATATTCCAAAAGCAATACTGAGGATGTACACACACGGTATGCACTGCTTCCTCAGTGCTCCTCAGATTGTTACAGTGGCCATAAGTCCATATGTCGAAGGTCGAAGAGGAGAATGGCAAGAGAGGATCGGGGAAACTCCTTCAACTGCTAGGACAGATCTAAGGGGTCGGAGTTCCGTTTGTCCACTATAATCACCTCAAATATAGGCAGAATCTGCCATGGTGTAGTATGTTTCAAATGTAGTCAAAATATATTTAAAATGCACTCACATTAGAGGTAAAATGTAATTGCATAGCACATAAACAAATTGAGATACCACAATCTCCAGTCGGCATCGCACTTGCAGTCAAGGTGCATGATGACGTCACCAGGATTCTTCCAACACATTGCATCACAATCCACGTGACATATTTATACTGAGAAGCATTGCAATTGTGGCTCACTTATTTACGAGCGTTGATATATTTATATACAGATGACTCTTTGCACAACTCCTTTAAGGCAGGCCAACTTCGTGAAAGGTCCTTGTGGTACTAGATGGACAAGCTAAAAGGGAGCAAAAAGCTCACAGTGCAGTACTATCTAAAACCACTATTTATTAAAGGGTTAGTGCCAGAGGTGTAACTTTAACCTTCAGGGTCCCGGTGCAAGAAACCATGAAGGCCCTTCCATCCGAGCCTGGGGCCTTTCCCACTAATCCTGAGGCCCTGTATTATGGTTCTGCAGCAGAACGCTTTCACATGTTCTGCAGTGGGCCCCTTCCTGCTGTCTTGGAGCCCCCTCCACGATGGCAGAACACCAGGGCCCAATTGCAAGTGTGCCCTTTGCAACCCTAGTTGTTCCGCCACTGGTCAGTTCACCTTTACAATAAAACTGCCTATACAGGTAAGGAGCGTGTGTAGATAAAACAAACTGTGCAGCTCTGACTAAAGTTGAATAATGTCTTTGCTATAGGTAGGATTGTCGTAGCCTCCCTAGCGGTCTGATTATGTCCATTTTTCTGTGCTCAAAGCGGTACATTTTTTTGCATGGAAATATGTCGGAATAACTCACTGAAATCTGTCCAAACAAGAGTCTAGTAAACATCCCGGGTATGTTTAAATTTGAAACACGAAATCATAAATTATAATTTAATAAATAATCATTAAAAAATAATATAATAATAATAAATTTAATTCAATAATATAATCAAACCAAAAACACTGAAATGTGAAATAGAGCACCAAGTTCGCACATCGCTGAGCTCAGTCGCAGAATCGTTTTCAGTGTCTGATGAGGAATTTCCCCCACGAATCATTATCACTCAATTCTGCAAGTGGTTCTGATTTACTATCGCTGTTCTCTAGCTGGTCAAAAAAAAAGCTTTTGACCTAAAGGGATGCTTTTTGGACGCCACGGACGTTTCTCAGTTTCCAGGCAGAAAGAACAGTAAAAATGCAGGCAGGGCGCCAGACAAAGCACTCGGGACAAAATGTATGTGAAATGGTTTGATACAGGAATGTTTTACTATGTGATTTTAGTGAATGTCATTTTTACAACTTTCAAATTTCCCACCAGTTCCGTCCCCCGTACATCCCGACGTCACAAAGGACGAAACCCAGAAGACGGATGCCGGCATCGGCTGGAGGACATTGACGGGGACGCTGCAGGAGGGACATCGCGGGAGCGCAGGACAAGGTAAGTAAAGAAGAGATCCCGGAGCAACGCTGCAGTGTATTCCCGAGTGTAGCTCGGGGTTACCGCATGTGGTACTGACACTTTACCCCGAGCTACACTCCGGAATACCTCCAGGGAGGTTAATGTGTGGCCCAGTGGCCCCATGATATTCTTGCATTACATCATATTTGCCAACTGTCCCGGATTTGCTGGGACAGTCACACTTTTTACTAAGCTGTCCCAGGATGGCCCAGGCAGCAACGCGGAAATTGTACTGTGCCCTCTTGATCTCAGTATTTTCTAATTATATTTTTTAATGATATGCTTAATCCTATCAACTATTTATACTTGGTAGGGGCCCCAGAGCATTACTTTGCTCAGGGGGCCTACGATGCTATTAAGACAGCCCTGGCTATAGGTGTAGACCATTTAAGCACCTCCAGAAGCCTAATTGGAATACTCCCAGTGAGTTGCTAGAACATTGTTAGGTGAAGGCTAGTCATTACTGCTCACCTTTACCATAAGAGGAGTGATTTTTCTCTGATTCACCCCCCCCCCCCCCCACATTCGCTTTTTCTCCCCTGATACAGTTGCTCTGAGCTCAGCATTTGAGGGCTTACTTCTGAGATGGAGGAGATAGACAGTAATGACCAGCAGCCAGGTACAGAGTCTTGGTCACTCTTCTGGCTCAACGAGTAGTCTAGGGGTATCATTTTTTGATGCTTTATTATAAATGTATTCAATATATATAGTGCTGGTCAAATGTGTTAAACATAGAAGGTGCTTATTCAAAAATTACAGAGCCATAAAAAACAAACATACAGAGAAAGGAAAAAAAAAGTCCCAGTTTTGGTGCTTAAAGTCACTTTTTTTCTTCTCTGTATGTTTTTTATGGCCCTTATTATAAATTAAACTTGGATGGTTACTCCAGTAACACTTAGTAGCAACTTCTCAATTTTTCCAAGCTTCTTAGCATAGTCTTTTGCAATAGCTAATGGGTGGATTTGATTTAAATTACTGGTGAAAAGACTTGATTTAAATAATCATTTTTAACCGCTTTAGGACCGCCCATAGCCCATAGTATGCTTACTGCTATAGGGCGGCCCCTGTCGCCAGTATCACATACATATACGTCATTTTGCATTTCTGGGTAGGGGGCGCATGCGAGCTGCCAATCGCGGTCCCAGGTGTCAATCACCGGGTCCCAGCCGGTAATTACCTGCCGACGCCCGGCCGGTGATTACGGGCGATCACCGACAAGGAGGATGGCTGTTTACCAACAGTCCTCCTCCCTGTCAGTTTGGGCACACTGCTCGGGATGGCTGAGCAGAGCCATCCAGAGCAGTGTGTTTACGAAGGACACCCCCTAGTAAAACACTCCCAACACGCTTCTTTACCGCTTCCTGACTGCCCTATATCAGAAATACTGCTACAGGGCGGGATGAGTTCGCAAAATCACGTACTGTGGATATATACGTGATTTGCGCTCCCATAATTTTCACACCCCTCCCAGATAGCATCAGATTGCCCGTCAGTACACCAGTAATTACATTTAACCCCTTGATTGCCAGGAAGACGCTCATACACAATAAACCTCCATTGCTAGTATAGTGTATGAACGGGTCAATATCTTTGATCAGATCTGCACTATACCAGCGTTCACATTAGTATAGCATCCCCAAAAACACAGAGTTAGCGAGATCAGCCCCGGCACCTGCCAGCACCTGCGTTTAGCCCCTACGTTTACCCTCCCCTTCTCCCCCAGCAAGTGCAGTGTCAGTAGGTCACTGTCACTTGATACACTGCACACAAAACTGCAGTGTTGGCAGAATCAGGCCTGATCTCTGTTAGCACTTGCCGGTAAATATTGATAACTCTCATATGCAGCAGAGTGCCAGTACTAGTGCCACGCTACCTTTTGGTGAAATGGTGAGTATCAGCGGCCTAGTACATCCTGGTCTTTCACATACCAGCACTGCAGTATCACTTGGTGACGTGGCGAGTCCCATAAGTGCAGTACAAGCTGGTGCAGTGGCGAGCACAAGTATTGTCCCGCAACCACCAATAATTTGCACAAAGGCCCATAGAGCCCCTAGTATCCTTCCGGATGTGCTTGCAAATCCTGATTGGCAGCCCACAATTTCTGCAGCACCCGTACTTCCCCCATCCACTGCCCAACCCGGAATTCAGGTGGAAACAGCAAATTTAACTACTCCCCTTGATTTTTTTGAGCTGTTTTACACGGAATATCTGTATGTATTGATTGTGGATCAAAGCAATTTATATGCACAACAATGTATCTCCGCCAACCCGAATTCAAACCTTGACAGACCAGTCGCATGGAAACCCATTACGGTTTCCGAATTAAAATTTTTTTGGAGCCTAATCCTCGACATGGGCATTACTAAAAAAAATGAATTGCGGTTGTATTGGTCCGCAGACCCGATTCATCATATGCCGTGTTCTCTGCTGCCATGGCCAGGCATAGATATGAGAGTATAATGTGTTTTATGCATTTCAACGACAATACACTCTGTCATCCTCGGGGTGACCCTGAATTTGACCGGCTCCACAAAGTTCAGCCCCTCGTAAATCACCTTAACCAAAAATTTGCAGATGTCTATCCTCCCCAGCAACAAATCTGTGTTGATGAGTCCCTCATTCATTTTTCTGGTCACCTTGCATTCAAACAATTTCTCCCCAGCAAGCGTGCCAGATATGGGGTCAAGATGTAGAAGACCTGTGAGAGGGCAACAGCCTATAAATATAAGTTTTGGATTTACGAGGGAAAAGATAGTCACGTGGAGCCCCCCCAAATGCCCAGACTACATGGGGAGCAGTGGCAAGATAGTTTGGGACTTGGTGTCATCCTTTCTCCATATGGGGTACCACTTATACGTGGACAATTTTTATTCAAGCGTGCCACTATTTAGACAGTTGTACAATCTTGAAATTGCCGCTTGTGGCAAAGTGTGACCTAATGTGTGCCCACCATTAGAAGTGGTTGGATGCAGGGTGGTATATTCTAATGGTGGGCATACCACACACTTTTTCTGGCAGATATGTCTGCTCTTTTTTTCATTCAGCTCACAGGCTGCATACAAAAAAAAAAAAAGAACATATCATATATACCCAACAAGGACCAGCGACGTACTGGTACATCACTGGACTTTGAATGGTTATACTAGGATGACGCCTACAGCTGCAGGCATCATCCTGGTTTATAATCATGTAAAAGTAATCCTAGTAGCTAATTAGCTGCAGGATTTCTTTTACAAGCAGCGTGAGAACACCCCCCCCAGCTGCCTTCCACGGCCTTCTCGGGCAGTCCCATGCCATCGGGGGAACCTGAGAATGCAGCTGGTGTTTCTGCCAGCTGACCATAGAGCTGATTGGAGATCAGAATGGTGCCAATCATCTCCATAGTCTAAGATATCAGAAGCTACAAGCATTTCATCACTTCAGTTTCGCAGGATATAAACAGCGCCATTTGTAAATTGGGAAAGCATCTGATCACACCGATCTTGGTTTGATTAGATAATGTAAGGGCAGAGGAGATATCTAGAGTCTGATAGAATCCAGATTTCTCAAAAAAGAATATATGACAATGCCCATTGAAGTTATAGCGGATATTTGCATTCCCTGTGATAGCATTAAAAGTGATTAAAGAAATGAAAAGAGACAGTGTTGAAATAATAAAAAAAATCAAAATAACTTAAAAAAAAGCATCCTTGCCCTCCCACGCGCGCACCTGCGTGTGCGAGCGTTGACCCTATGCTGGTATGTAAACAGCGGTTGCACCATACATGTGAGGTATCGGTGTGAATGTCAGATCAAGGGCAGTAATTATAGCACTAGACCTCCTCTGTAAATATAAAATGGGACACTTGACACAAAAAACAACTAAACACTATGACAGATTATCGTTAAACCATCAGATGAATTACCGTATTTTTCGCTCCATAAGACGCACCTAGGTTTTAGAGGAGGAAAACAAGAAAAAAAAATATTCTGAACCAATGGACTGCAGATACAGTACAGGAGATGACCAGAGACTGCGTACACAATACAGGAGATGACCAGAGACTGCGTACACAATACAGGAGATGACCAGAGACTGCGGACACAATACAGGGGATGACCAGAGACTGCGGACACAGTGCAGGAGATGACCAGAGACTGCGGACACAGTGCAGGAGATGACCAGAGACTGCGGACACAGTGCAGGGGATGACCAGAGACTGCGGACACAGTGCAGGGGATGACCAGAGACTGCGGACACAGTGCAGGGGATGACCAGAGACTGCGGACACAGTGCAGGAGATGACCAGAGACTGCGGACACAGTGCAGGAGATGACCAGAGACTGCGGACACAGTGCAGGAGATGACCAGAGACTGCGGACACAGTGCAGGAGATGACCAGAGACTGCGGACACAGTGCAGGAGATGACCAGAGACTGCGGACACAGTGCAGGAGATGACCAGAGACTGCGGACACAGTGCAGGAGATGACCAGAGACTGCGGACACAGTGCAGGAGATGACCAGAGACTGCGGACACAGTGCAGGAGATGACCAGAGACTGCGGACACAGTGCAGGAGATGACCAGAGACTGCGGACACAGTGCAGGAGATGACCAGAGACTGCGGACACAGTGCAGGAGATGACCAGAGACTGCGGACACAGTGCAGGAGATGACCAGAGACTGCGGACACAGTGCAGGAGATGACCAGAGACTGCGGACACAGTGCAGGAGATGACCAGAGACTGCGGACACAGTGCAGGAGATGACCAGAGACTGCGGACACAGTGCAGGAGACGACCAGAGACTGCGGACACAGTGCAGGAGACGACCAGAGACTGCGGACACAGTGCAGGAGACGACCAGAGACTGCGGACACAGTGCAGGAGACGACCAGAGACTGCGGACACAGTGCAGGAGACGACCAGAGACTGCGGACACAGTGCAGGAGACGACCAGAGACTGCGGACACAGTGCAGGAGACGACCAGAGACTGCGGACACAGTGCAGGAGACGACCAGAGACTGCGGACACAGTGCAGGGGATGACCAGAGACTGCAGACAGTGCAGGGGATGACCAGAGACTGCAGACAGTGCAGGGGATGACCAGAGACTGCAGACAGTGCAGGGGATGACCAGAGACTGCAGACAGTGCAGGGGATGACCAGAGACTGCAGACAGTGCAGGGGATGACCAGAGACTGCAGACAGTGCAGGGGATGACCAGAGACTGCTGACCTTTGGGGAGGGAGGGGGAGCGGTTACCTGAATTTGACAGGTACCCGCGCCCACTTCCGCGGAGTTGTCCTTCTCTCTTCTTCCCGGGCCGGCTTCTGTGACAGCCGGGTGCCCACTGCGCATGTGCGAGGAGCGCTGCGCTTTGTGAATGGCTGGGCGCTTTCTGGGACCTGTCATGTGTCCCAGAAGACACCGGATTATTCACAAAGTGCAGCACATGCGCAGTGGGCACCCGGCTGTCACAGAAGCCAGCGCGGGAAGACTGTGCAGCGCTGGAGCGAGGAACAGGCAAGGCCCTGCAGGAGAGAACAGCTGAGCGGCCGGCCCGGTATTCTGACATGGTGGCGGCAGAAATACCGGACCGGCCGCTTTATATTTGCTCCATAAGACGCACTGACATTTTCCCCCCTTTTTTGGGGGGAAAAAAGTGCGTCTTATGGAGCGAAAAATACGGTAGATATCACTAGTAAATGCAAAAAATGCATGATTGTACAGCACAGACATAGCAAAGCTGAACCTGGTGCCATCTTGTGTACAAAATGCAATTAGCAACACAACAATACTATATATTAACAGATACAAGAAAATATATAAAGGAAACAATAAAAGTTATAAAATCTAAATAGATTATATCTAAAAAATGTAGTATAAAAAATATAATGAAAAAATGATAATTAGATTGACCCATTATTAATGAATGCGTTTACATCCCACTCAATATTGAGACTAGAGATGAACGGATCGAACATGACGAAGTGGAATTCGTTTCGAAGATTGGGAAATATTCGATTCGCGACGAATCCGAAGATTAGCAAACTTCGGATGCACGAATCAAATTTTCCCAAAAATGGCGGCGACATGTGTGGCGACGGAGCGGGGATCTCTGGGAAGGCGCGCAGACAAGGCGCGCCGACCCATAATGCATTCATTCATGACATGTGATCGCATTAGCCAATCAGCAGCCAGCCAGCACTGTGTAATGGTGGAGCTATAAATCGCGGCCATCTTAGAATTCTCCATTAGCCTCCGGTCATTCAAGAGAGACAGACCTGTGTGTATGAAGGGACAGAGTTAGGGCCACAGAGACTTTAGGGCCACAGAATCGTTACTCAGGGACACAGAATCGTTACTCAGGGACACAGAATCGTTACTCAGGGACACAGCTATCAAAGAATCGAAAATTTAAAGTGACATACACCCTTTTTTTTTTTGGTGGCTGTCGTGCACAGTTGGTGCTGCAGTTTGCCGATTGTGCAAAATAAACTGACTTTCTGCTTCACAACCACTATTGTACGTTCAAAGAGTTAAATCCATTTACACGCCGGCTGGCGGTAATATTTTTTGGGTGATTAGTGCATTCCAGTGACATAAACGTACAGTTTACAGCCAACGGCAAGCTGCAATTGACAGATTGTGCTAAATAAACTGACTTTCTGCTTCACAACCACTATTGTACGTTCAAAGAGTTAAATCCATTTACACGCCGGGTGGCGGTAATATTTTTTGGGTGATTAGTGCATTCCAGTGACATAAACGTACAGTTTCCAGCCAACGGCAAGCTGCAATTGACCGATTGTGCTAAATAAACTGACTTTCTGCTTCACAATGTCAAGGTCCTACCTTTTCCCTGAGGTTATGTTACTCCATGTGCTGGCGTCCATCTTGGATTCTGCTGTGCATGATGGGAATCCTTTTTATGTCTTTAGGTCTCTGAGGTCCACCCCCCCAGAGGGGCGTGGCTGATGACATATAAACCTGTGGCCCGCACATGCTCTTTGCACTTGTGTCTTGTGTCTTTGTGTTACTATTACTCTGTTCTGACTCTCGTGACTATCCTGGTATCTGATTCGGCTTGTGACTCGACTATTCTCTGTATTCTCCTTTGATCTGACCCTCTGTTGCTGAACCCGGCTTGTGACCTGTGATTCTCGTCTGCTGTCCTGTACTGTTTTGTCCTGTTGTTGTTGACCCCGGCTTGTCTGACTACTCTTTTGTTTCTTCCACCAGCTACACGCCATTGGCGGCGGCCATTACCGCAGCTGAGGTGTCTCGGGGGCCGCGACCTGGTTCCTGGCTGCGTCATGTCCATCCCCACCATCAGGGGCCCTGGTGAAGGGCAGCCTGGGACTTAGACTCTGCGCCCTGGGGGACTTCGGTCTGTGGGTGGTGGTTGTCATCAGCCAGTGCGTTACATTGTTAGGCCTGCCTGTCCGTTCCTCGGCTCCTGCCCTGACATTACACAAGTGCCATGAACCCTGACGGTGCAGGCACGCCTTCACTCCCAACGCTAGTCGCCAGACTCGATCAACAGGATCACCTGTTGGATCAGTTCGCTCAGGCGTTGCAAACTCTGCTTGCACGCACTGCACACCTTGCTCCTGGTGCTATTAGGCCGGTAGTCACTCCGGTGGTCTCTCCCGCTGCTTCTCCGCCTATTGCGTCCACCACCTCGGTGGCTGCAGCAGCGGCACCCAGAGGTATGACTGGCTCTGCCCCTCTTCCACAGCGCTTTGGGGGTGAGCCGAGTCAGTGTCGTGGGTTCCTCAACCAGGTGGGTATTTATTTTGAATTAATACCCCACGCTTTCCCGTCTGAGAGGTCAAAGGTTGGGTTCCTAATTTCACTACTCTCAGACAAGGCCTTGGCCTGGGCAAATCCCTTATGGGAGAGGAACGACCCGGTGATTCAAGATTTTTCTGGTTTTGTCGATGCCTTCCGTAGGGTATTCGATGTACCGGCTCGTTCCGCCTCGGCGGCCAAGCTGCTCATGACCATGCATCAGGGTTCACGGACTGTGGCCGAGTACGCCATAGAGTTTCGTACCCTGGCGGCAGAGGTCGGTTGGAACAATGAGGCTCTGGTGGCTGCGTTTTCCCATGGTCTTTCTGACACACTGAAGGACGAGATTGCAGCTAAGGAACTGCCTGTGGTGTTGGAGGAGCTCATCTCTTTCCTGATCCTGATTGACACCAGGCTCAGGGAGAGGCCTTCACTCAAGGAACGCCTGCGGAGGCCTTCCAATCGACTGGCACCTGCGTTTTCTGTCCCACCCGTTCCTCCCTCTCCTCCCACGCCTCCTGGGGATGGATTGTCTGGTGGTGAGCCCATGCAGCTGGGGTTTGCTCGCCTTTCCGAGGGGGAGCGGGCCGCTCGGCGTCAGGAGGGTCGCTGCCTGTACTGTGGTCTTGGTGGGCACTTTCGGCAGTCCTGTCCGGTCCGTCCGGGAAACGCTCGCACCCGAGATCCTGTCGGGGACAGATCTTGGGTGGAGTCTCCTCGTCCCCGGTGTTCCGCAGAGATAAGCCACTGATCACCGCTGTCCTCTCTTGGGCGGAGGGCTCGGTGACGGCCCAGGCGTTGGTAGATTCTGGGGCCAGCGGGTTGTTTATGGACAGCTCGTTTGCTGCCCAGCACTCCATTCCCCTGCAGGCTCGAGTTACCCCATTGGTTTTCGAGGCGATAGATGGCAGGCCCCTGCAACCACTGCAGGTTACCCATGAGACTGTGCCAGTGGAAGTAGCTATTGGGGCTGTTCACAGGGAGTTGGCCTGTTTCCAGGTGATTTCTTCTCCGCACTATTCGGTGGTTTTGGGGTATCCCTGGCTCCAGATGCACAATCCAACCTTCAATTGGCAAACAGCCGAGATTCTCTCGTGGACTCCACAGTGTGAGGCCGGGTGCATCCGTGGGCCGGTTAAGGTGTTGTGTGCCTCCTCGGACTCTGCGTTGCCCTCTGATTATGGGGAGTACCAGGACGTGTTTGATAAGGTACGCGCTGGTGCCTTACCTGCTCATCGTCCTTACGACTGTGCCATATCCTTGCAACCCGGTGCCACTCCTCCGCGTGGCAGGGTGTATCCTCTCTCGGTTGCAGAGAATAAGGCCATGGAGGAATACGTTGCGGATGCGCTTTCCCGGGGGCACATTCGTAAGTCTACTTCCCCAGCAGGAGTGGGCTTTTTCTTTGTAAAGAAGAAGGGTGGTGAATTGAGGCCTTGCATCGATTATAGGGGTCTTAATCGAATCACCACTAAGAATGCCTACCCGATTCCCTTAATTACTGAGTTATTCGACCGCCTTAAGGGGGCAACAGTCTTTACCAAACTTGACCTTAGGGCGGCGTACAACCTCGTACGGATCAAACAGGGGGATGAGTGGAAGACCGCGTTTAACACCAGAACCGGTCACTACGAATACCTGGTGATGCCCTTCGGGTTGTGTAACGCGCCCGCAGTGTTTCAGGAATTCATAAATGATGTCCTTCGTGACTTGTTGCAGCAGTGCGTGGTAGTTTACTTGGATGACATCCTGGTTTACTCTGCCTCCATGGAGTCCCATATCCAGGATGTCAAGCAGGTGCTGCAACGATTACGTGAGAACGAACTTTTTTGTAAACTTGAGAAGTGCGAATTCCATCGATCCCAAGTTGCCTTTTTAGGCTACATCATTTCTGCGGAGGGATTCTCCATGGACCCTCAGAAGGTTTCGGCGGTTCTGCAGTGGCCTCGTCCCAATGGTCTTCGGCCCATTCAGCGTTTTTTGGGTTTTGCCAACTACTATCTGAAGTTCATCCGGAACTTCTCCACGCTGGCAAAGCCTCTCTCAGACCTAACCAAGAAGGGCAGTAATCCTCACGAGTGGCCACCCGAGGCCATCGTAGCGTTCGAGGCTCTGAAATCCGCCTTCGCGTCGGCTCCGATACTGTCTCATCCCAATCCTGGATTGCCCTTCGTCCTTGAGGTTGATGCATCCGAGACGGGAGTAGGCGCTCTCCTGTCTCAACGTTGGTCGCCCGATGGACCCCTACTTCCCTGTGGGTTCTACTCCAAGAAGCTTTCCTCTGCAGAGTGCAACTACCAGATTGGAGATAGGGAGTTGTTGGCAATCATTCTGGCTCTCAAGGAATGGAGGCACCTGCTCGAGGGCTCCGCGGTTCCGGTCCTCATTCTTACCGATCATAAGAACCTGACTTATCTTTCGGAGGCCAAAAGATTGACACCCCGCCAGGCCAGATGGGCTCTGTTCTTGTCACGCTTCAACTATGTGGTTTCTTATTTGCCTGGTTCCAAGAATGTCAGGGCTGATGCGTTATCACGGCAATACTCTGAGTTGTCCAGGGAAGACTCTGAGCCAATCTCTGTTATTCCTCCAGATCAGATCCTGGCCGCCATTCGCACCAGTCTGACCTCTCCTCTTGGGGAGCAGATTTTGGCGGCTCAATCTGATGCTCCTCCCGGGAAGCCGGAGGGTAGATGTTTTGTACCCGAGGGATTGCGCACCCGCCTGCTGCGTACCTACCATAACGCCAAAACTGCCGGGCATCCGGGGAAGAACCAGCTGTGTTGGGTCGTCTCTCGCTTATTCTGGTGGCCAACCCTCCGTGCCGACATTGCCTCTTATGTAGCGGCATGTTCGATCTGTGCCCAGAATAAGTCTCCACGGCATCTCCCTTTGGGTCTTCTGCAACCCATTCCCAATGGGGAGCGTCCTTGGTCACACCTAGGTATGGACTTTATTGTAGACCTCCCGGTGTCTCGGGGTCATACGGTCATCCTCATGATCGTCGATCGGTTTTCCAAGATGTGCCATTGCATTCCACTCAAGAAATTACCAACAGCGCAAGAACTGGCCACGGTCTTTTCCAGGGAGATTTTTCGCCTGCATGGGTTGCCTAAGGTGATTGTCTCGGACCGCGGGAGTCAGTTCGTGTCCAGATTCTGGCGCGCCTTCTGCTCCCAGTTGGGTATTAGTCTCTCCTTTTCCTCAGCCTACCACCCGCAGTCCAATGGGGCTGCGGAGCGTTCCAATCAGGCCTTAGAACAATTCCTTCGATGTTATATTTCAGACCATCAGGACGATTGGGCCGATCTCCTGCCTTGGGCAGAGTTTGCCAGGAACTCGGCGGTCAACTCCTCCTCCGGGATGTCGCCCTTCATGGCCAACTATGGGTTCCAACCCGCAGTATTACCTGAGAGGTTCTCACCACAGGACATTCCGGCTGTGGAGAACCATCTTGCTGCCCTGCGTTCTTCATGGGGGCAGATCCAGAGGGCCTTGAGGGACTCAGCTCAGCGCCAAAAGTTCCAGGCTGATTGCAGACGGTTGCCCGCTCCTTCATACCAGGTCGGTGATCGGGTGTGGTTGTCTACTCGCAACCTCAATCTTCGGGTGCCCACATCCAAACTAGCTCCCCGTTTTGTCGGTCCTTTCCGTATTCTCCGCAAAGTGATACCGGTGGCCTATGCCCTTGCCCTTCCATCTGGGATGCGGATCGCCAATATCTTTCATGTTTCCCTGTTGAAACCTCTGATCTGCAATCGCTTCACTACCTCTCTGCCTCGGCCCCGTCCTGTCCGGGTTGACGGTCATGAGGAGTATGAGGTGAGACGGATCCTGGACTCTCGATTGGTGCGCGGTCGATTACAGTTCCTGGTTCATTGGCGCGGTTATGGTCCTGAGGAGCGTTCCTGGGTTCCTTCCGCGGATGTCCATGCTCCTGCCCTCCTCCGCGCTTTTCATACCCGCTTTCCTCAGAAACCTTTTGTTGAGCCGCGTAGGGGGAGGGGCCCTTGAGGAGGAGGTACTGTCAAGGTCCTACCTTTTCCCTGAGGTTATGTTACTCCATGTGCTGGCGTCCATCTTGGATTCTGCTGTGCATGATGGGAATCCTTTTTATGTCTTTAGGTCTCTGAGGTCCACCCCCCCAGAGGGGCGTGGCTGATGACATATAAACCTGTGGCCCGCACATGCTCTTTGCACTTGTGTCTTGTGTCTTTGTGTTACTATTACTCTGTTCTGACTCTCGTGACTCTCCTGGTATTCTGATTCGGCTTGTGACTTGACTATTCTCTGTATTCTCCTTTGATCTGACCCTCTGTTGCTGAACCCGGCTTGTGACCTGTGATTCTCGTCTGCTGTCCTGTACTGTTTTGTCCTGTTGTTGTTGACCCCGGCTTGTCTGACTACTCTTTTGTTTCTTCCACCAGCTACACGCTATTGGCGGCGGCCATTACCGCAGCTGAGGTGTCTCGGGGGCCGCGACCTGGTTCCTGGCTGCGTCAAGTCCATCCCCACCATCAGGGGCCCTGGTGAAGGGCAGCCTGGGACTTAGACTCCGCACCCTGGGGGACTTCGGTCTGTGGGTGGTGGTTGTCATCAGCCAGTGCGTTACATTGTTAGGCCTGCCTGTCCGTTCCTCGGCTCCTGCCCTGACACACAACCACTATTGTACGTTCAAAGAGTTAAATCCATTTACACGCCGGCTGGCGGTAATATTTTTTGGGTGATTAGTGCATTCCAGTGACATAAACGTACAGTTTCCAGCCAACGGCAAGCTGCAATTGACCGATTGTGCTAAATAAACTGACTTTCTGCTTCACAACCACTATTGTACGTTCAAAGAGTTAAATCCATATACACGCCGGGTGGCGGTAATATTTTTTGGGTGATTAGTGCATTCCAGTGACATAAACGTACAGGCTAGTAGTGACGCGGAGACCCTAATTGATGATGATGAGGCTGATCGCACTTGGCAGCCTCGTCGTCATCAGGCTATTGCTTCCGCATCATCAGGAGAAGAGGGTGCCAGCTTGCCAGCGAGCAAAACAGTCGGTGGGTTGCCCAGGAGGCAGCAGGGTCGCAGCAGTGTCAGTGGAGCCAAACGGCCACGGAGTAGAGCACCAGCTCCACTGCAGCCTACCACCACGGCCAGTAGTGGTGCCGGTGTGCATGGAGGAAGTAGCAGTCAGCCAGTGAGGAGTAGCGGGGGCAAAGTTTCCTACTCGGCGGTGTGGCAATTTTTCGTCAAGCCGCCCGAGGAAGTAAACGTAGCCGTATGTCGACTATGTGGCCAGAAAGTCAAGCGTGGCCAGGGGGCCCATGTTGGGACTACAGCGTTGCGTCAGCATATGCAGCGTCGCCATTCGGTGGCCTGAGAAAACCGTGATAAAGATACGGCGGTTCTGCCTGCCCCAGCCCCTGCTCCATCACCCGCTCCGTTACTTGCTCCGTCACCCGACGTCAATCGCCCTCTATCAGCCAGTCAAGGCTCCAACACCTCTGCTGAGGGGAGTTGTCGCTCGTTGGCATCTTCCGCTCGTTCAGATGCTCCTTCTCCTGCTACTCCTCTTCACGGATTCCGTCAGCAGTCTTTCTTGGGATCCGTTTCCAAGAGACAACAGTTTGCGAGCACGCACCCGACGGTGCAGAAGCTGAACGTCCTCCTGTCCAAGTTGCTGGTGCTGCAGTCCCTCCCTTTCCAAGTGGTGGACTCAGCACCTTTCCGAGAAATGATGGCTTGTGCCGAGCCGCGGTGGAGAGTGCCAAGCCGGCATTTCTTCGCCAAAAAGGCAGTGCCAGCCCTGCATTCACATGTAGAAGAGATGGTGGGCCAGTCTTTGAGCATGTCGGTCTCTGCCAAAGTGCACGGCAGCGCCGACGTGTGGAGCTGTAACTACGGTCAGGGACAGTACATGTCATTTACGGCCCACTGGGTGAACGTGGTGCCGGCACAGCCGCACCAGCAACTTGGACAGGTCACGCCGCTTTTGCCCCGTGCCAAGTCCCATTACCCGACCGGCATATCACATGTGCAGGGCGCAACGGTGTCACGCTGTGCTGCACCTGGTATGCCTTGGCGAACGTAGTCACACAGGGGAGGAACTTCTGAGTGTAATGAACAGAGAAATCGACAGATGGCTGTCTCCGCGCAAACTGAAAATCGGAACCATGTTGACCGACAACGGAAAGAACATGGTGTCTGCTCTGCGTCAAGGAAGGTTGTGCCATGCGCCATGCATGGCTCACGTGTTCAATCTGGTTGTCAAGCTGTTCCTAAAATCCACCATCCCACTGCAAGACATCCTTAAAATGTCACGTAAACTTTGCATGCATTTCAGCCATTCCTACACCGCAAAGCACACCCTCCTTGAGCTGCAGCAGCAGAACGGAATTCCACAGCATCGCCTGATCTGCGACGTTGCAACAAGGTGGAATTCAACCCTACATATGTTAGACCGCCTTTACGAACAGCGAAAGGCCATCACCGATTTCCTGATGTTACAAGCAGATAAAGGTACTCCCCTGTGTAACTTCGATGTCAGCCATTGGCAGCTCATGCGTGACACCTGCCGCTTGCTCAGGCCCTTTGAGGAGGCCACGCTATTCGTGAGTCGGCAGGACTATGGGATGAACGACGTCATTCCTCTGTTGCATGTCCTGGAACAAATGCTGTTAACAATGGCTGGTCAGGGTGCGGTAGACGTGGCGCACAGATCTCAACGCCACATGACCCCTGTGGGGGCAGGACAGGAAGAAGAGGAGGAGGTAGAGGAGGACATTGGTGCTCAGGAATTATTGAGTGAAATGGGTGGTTTTTCCACTCAGCGGACAGGAGTGGAGGAGCAGGAGCATCTGGTAGAGGAGGAGGAGGAGGAGAAAGAGGACCCAGACGCACCGTGGCAGTATGCTGTGGAGATGGAGGCAGGGAGTCCCTCGCATTCCTTGGCACAAATGGCCCATAGCATGCTCGGTTGCTTGCGTAGCGACAGCCGAATAATAACCATCAGACAGAGGGATGACTTTTGGCTGTCCACCTTGTTGGACCCTCGCTACCTTTCAAAAATGGTGGCCTTTTTCACACCTGCTGGGAGGGAGGCCAAAATAAAGTACTATAAAAACCACCTATGTAGTCAGTTGGTCTCTGCCTTTCTGCGCCAACGTCCATCCTCAGACACTGTGGGCCCTGTGCGCTCGCGTTCCGCTGCCATGGCAGCAGGGGAGGGGTGGGGTGGTAGGAGCAGTGGCAGCTCCACCAGCAGCGGCTGCCTCAGTCTGCAGTCGATGATGAGTAGCTTTCTTCACCAGCGCAGTGAGGAAACTACTAACCAGCCGCAGCAGCAGCAGCATCAGGTGGACCTGGAGCAGGACCTCAAACAACAGGCTTGGGCCTACTTGGACAGCACCCTGCCAACCGAGGTAGACAATCCCCTTGACTACTGGGCAACGACACTTGACCTTTGGCCCCAACTAGCTGAATTTGCCCTTGAAAGGCTGTCATGCCCGGCCAGTAGCGTCGCATCGGAGCGCGTGTTTAGTGCGGCAGGAGGTATTGTAACTCCGCGGAGGACACGACTGTCCACCCAAAGTGTGGAGAGACTCACGTTTGTGAAAATGAATCAGGCGTGGATTAGTCTGGATTTCCAACCACCAGTTCCTGACACAACTGACTAAATCCGCCATGAATCATGCCCCAAACATGTTATTAGGGACAAATGGAAGACCTCCACCTGATCCGTACATTTGTATATATATTTTATTGAGAGGCTGCTGGTCGGCCGACTCATGTTTTGCACATTTTTAATGACTTATACTCTGCAGGTCGGGCCCCTCATGAATTGGGGTTTTTAAATTATTTATACTTCGCTGGACGACCGCCACATGAATTGAACCTTTTTAATGACATATACTCTGCTGGTCGGGCCCCTCATGAATTGGTGTTTTTAAATTATTTATACGTCGCTGGACGACTGTCACATGAATTTAAACTTTTTAATTATTTATAGTCGACCAGTTCCAGACCGATGGAATAGCAATTTTTTTAAATATTTATTTGACACGTGTTGTCCATCTCATCAATGAGGTGGACTGTTTATTTATTGGCCACAGTTTGGCCCCCTCCTGTTTCTTACATTGTTAACTTGTTGTTGTTAACTAATAGCGGCTCACATACCTCACAACTTTCTGAGATAGGAATGATGGGCACCTATTAGCAAAAGTATGTAAGCATAGGCCACACCCCCTGCCACACACCCCTTAAAAGAGAACTATACAAAACAAATTACTGTATTGATTAAACTTAAAAGTGCTTTTTTTACCACAACTATTCCTTTAAATTTACAAATGCAGCAATTTAGAAATTGGATGAAAGATTTAGTGCTGTGAAACACTTTTTAATAGGCAACAACATATAGAGATCAACTACAACATACAGTTGTGTTCAGAATAATGCAGTGTGTTGAAAAAAGTGAATAAAGCTGAAAATCCTTCTAATAGCTTTTATTTCCATCCACACAAATGCATTGGGAACACGACACATTCTATTCCAAATCACAACATGAAGAAAAATACATCAAATTTGTGTTGTTCCTCTAAAAAAATTGAAGAAAAGTGAATAATAGACGGTTCAAAAAAAAAATGGCCGTGTTTGTATTCTTCTTTACAAACTCCAACATTCACTATATAAACTGAGAAATGTTTGAAGATTTTGCTTTCCTTTGAATGACTTCATGAATATTTGGTTGTAGTCGCACTGTTTCTGAGAACTGCTGTACATCTGTGTTGCATGGAGTCACCCAACTTCTGGCCCCTGTGATCAGGTATTCCAGCCCAGGATGATTGGACCACATTCCACAGTTCTTCTCTATTTCTTGGTTTTCCCTCAGAAACTGCATTTTTGATGTCACCCCACAAGCTTTCTATTGGATGAAGATCCGGGGATTGGGCTGGCCACTCCATAACGTCCATCTTGTTGGTCTGGAACCAAGATGTTGCACGTTTACTGGTGTGTTTGGGGTCGTTGTCTTGTTGGAACTCCCATTTCAAGGGCGTTTCCTCTTCAGCATAAGGCAGCATGACCTCTTCAAGTATTCTGATGTCTTCAAACTGATTCATGATCCCTGGTATGCGATAAATAGGCCCAACACCGTAGTATGAGAAACATCCCCATATCATGATGCTTGCACCACCATGCTTCACTGTCTTCACAGTGTACTGTGGCTTGAATTCAGTGTTTGGGGGTCGTCTGACAAACTGTCTCCGCCCACTAGACCCAAAAAGAACAATCTTACTTTCATCAGTCCACAAAATGTTGCGCCATTTCTCTTTAGGCCAGTCAATGTGCTCTTTGGCAGATTGTAACCTCTTCAGCACACGTCTTTTTCCCAACAGTGGGACTTTGCGGGGACTTCTTGCAGATAGCTTGGCTTCACATAGACGTATTCTAATTGTAACAGTCCTCACAGGGAACGTCACACCTTCTTTTATCTTCCTGGAGCTGATTGTTGGCTGAGTCCGCGCCATTTTGGCTATTCTTCTATCCATTCCAATGGTAGTTTTTCGCTTTCTTCCACGTCTTTCAGGTTTTGGTTGCCATTTTAAAGCATTTGCGATCATTTTAGCTGAGCAGCCGATCATTTTCTGCACTTCTTTATATGTTTTCCCCTCTCCAATCAACTTTTTAATCAAGGTACGCTGTTCTTCTGAACAATGTCTGGAACGACCCATTTTCCTCAGAATTTCAGAGAGAAATGCACTGTAACCAGCATGTCCAACATTTGCTGCCTTCCTTCCTTAAATAAGGGCAATAATTGCCACCTGTTTTTCAAAGAATGAATGACCTCACTAATAGAACTCCACACTGCTATTATTTTGAACACGTCCCTTTCAATGAGTGATTCAATGACACAGAATCAGGAGCATGCATGTCATGACTGTCGGGTCTGTTGGATTTCTATTACTCTATGTCAGGGAGCGAGGAGCCAGACACAAGGAGGTGCAATTAAAGGTAGGTTTATTTACACAGAAACAAGGCAAGAGTCTATGCAAGTCCAACAGCAACAGCAGATGATTTGGTAGGACAGAAGTTCTCCTGCCGAGGTCATCTTCCAGGATAATCAAGTCGAGAACCAGCGAGAATCGTAGCCAAAGCCGGGGTCAGAAGCCAGGAGGAGTCTTTGCCAAAGCCGAGTCGGTATCCAGGAGAGCAATGAGTTAACTAAACAGGAGCTTGCTGCTGTGCAACAGACAGGACACGAATGCAATGGATAGCTACAAACAGCAGACTTAAAAGTGATAAGCCGCCACCTCCTGGGAGGAGCCGCAGAGGGCTGAAAGCATAAAGGATCCCACAATGCTTTGCAGACACCTAAGATGGATGCCAGCACAAGCCCTGAGGAAAGGTAGGACCTTGACACTCTACTACACCTGCTAGTAAATTATTTGCCATGTAGAAATATAATTTCTACCAAAAACAGTGATTGATCCGGTTAGTGATGTCTGACTGCTATTATTTTGAACGCAACTGTATGCTGCAAGTTTATAAAGTCTGGGGGAGGGGCTGCAAGAGGGAGGTAGAGCTGGAGTTGGACTTTAATGGGATAATATTATCTCAGTTTTTAGGAACTTTGCTTCCCATTTATAGGTCTCCCAAATGCATTTCCATTTATAGGATCCAAAGTGCTGCTTCTTAGTTCACTTCTGTGTTGTATAGAGAGGACATGGATTCATATACAGTGGGGATCGAAAGTTTGGGCACCCCAGCTACAAATTTGCATTAATGTGCATAAAGAAGCCAAGGAAAGATGGAAAAATCTCCAAAAGGCATCAAATTACAGATTAGACATTCTTATAATATGTCAACAAAAGTTAGATTTTATTTCCATCATTTACACTTTCAAAATAACAGAAAACAAAAAAATGGCGTCTGCAAAAGTTTGGGCACCCTGCAGAATTTATAGCATGCACTGCCCCCTTTGCAAAGCTGAGACCTGCCAGTGTCATGGATTGTTCTCAATCATCGTCTGGGAAGACCAGGTGATGTCAATCTCAAAGGTTTTAAATGCCCAGACTCATCTGACCTTGCCCCAACAATCAGCACCATGGGTTCTTCTAAGCAGTTGTCTAGAAAACTGAAACTGAAAATAGTTGACGCTCACAAAGCTGAAGAAGGCTATAAGAAGATAGCAAAGCATTTTCAGATGTCAATATCCTCTGTTCGGAATGTAATTAAGAAATGGCAGTCATCAGGAACAGTGGAAGTTAAAGCAAGATCTGGAAGACCAAGAAAAATATCAGACAGAACAGCTCGCAGGATTGTGAGAAAAACAATTCAAAACCCACGTTTGACTGCACGATCCCTCCAGAAAGATCTGGCAGACACTGGAGTTGTGGTACACTATTCCACTATAAAGAGATACTTGTACAAATATGGTCTTCATGGAAGAGTCATCAGAAGAAAACCACTTCTATGTCCTCACCACAAAAATCATCGTTTGAACTTTGCAAATGAACATGTAGACAAGCCTGATGCATTTTGGAAACGAGTTCTGTGGACCGATGATGTTAAAATTGAACTTTTTGGCCGGAATGAGCAAAGGTACGTTTGGAGAAGAAGGGGCACAGAATTTAATGAAAAGAACCTCTGTCCAACTGTTAAGCATGGGGTTGGATCAATCATGCTTTGGGGTTGTGTTGCAGCCAGTGGCACAGGGAACATCTCACGAGTAGAAGGAAAAATGGATTCAATAAAATTTCAGCAAATTTTGGATGGTAACTTGATGCCATCTGTGAAAAAGCTGAAGTTAAAGAGAGGATGGCTTCTACAAATGGATAATGATCCTAAACACACCTCAAAATCCACGGGGGATTACATCAAGAGGCCTAAACTGAAGGTTTTGCCATGACCTTCACAATCTCCTGACCTCAACATAATTGAAAATCTATGGATAGACCTTAAAAGAGCCGTGCGTGACAGACAGCCCAGAAATCTCAAAGAACTGGAAGACTTTTGTATGGAAGAATGGGCAAAGATACCTCAAACAAGAATTGAAAGACTCTTGGCTGGCTACAAAAAGCGTTTACAAGCTGTGATACTTGCCAAAGAGGGCAGTACAAGATATTAACTCTGCAGGGGGCCCAAACTTTTGCAGACGCCATTTTTTTTTTTCTGTTATTTTGAAAGTGTAAATGATGGAAATAAAATCTAACTTTTGTTGACATATTATAAGAATGTCTAATCTGTAATTTGATGCCTTTTGGAGATTTTTCCATCTTTCCTTGGCTTCTTTATGCACATTAATACAAATTTTTAGCTGGGGTGCCCAAACTTTCGATCCCCACTGTACAGTAGATAGTGGGCTCCCTTTACCAGGTCTATCTTAATGAATAAGCACTCCCAGGCATTGTCGAGGGGCCTCAGGTACATGGGGACCCCATGATAATCTTGCATTACAACATACTTGCCAACTGTCCTGGACTAGCTGGGATAGTTACAGTGTTTACTAAACTGTCTCAGGATGGCCCGGGCAGCATTCCAGAACCTGTACTGTGCCCTCCTGATCCCAGTATTGTGCCCTCCTGATCCCAGTATTGTGCCCTCCTGATCCCAGTATTGCGCCCTCCTGATCCCAGTATTGCGCCCTCCTGATCCCAGTATTGCGCCCTCCTGACTCCCCCTGTCTGTGGTGTATTTAGATTTTGTGCTGCCCTAGGCAACACAAAAATTTTGTGCCCCCCAATGAGAGAGCGAGAGAGTCAATAAGTGTGTGTATTCTCATTCTCTCTCTTCCCTTTCTCTACCTCTCTCTCTCTTTCTCCCTCTCTCTATCCCCCCCTCTCGCTTTCTCTTTCTCTCTTCCCTCCCTCTCTCTTCCCCTGCTCTCTCTCTCTCTCTTTTCCTTCTCGCTCTCTTCCCTCTCTCCCCTCTGTATCTTCCCTCTCCCCTCACTCTCCCTCTCTCTCCCCCCCTCTGAAAATAATTGTCACTTTTATTTTAAAATTAGCATCCTTATTCTGGTTTATTATCTTTACAAATCGAGCCTTATACTGTATAGCTAAGAGTCCGTGGTCACCTGACCATCACAGCTATATGAGTTTGTTGCTCATCCCATTCCTAAACCATGGACATTCATTAATATAACCGACTGCGTACTGTAGCTTTACTGCCACAGTGTGGGCTGGCTGTGCAAAATCACGTATATACATATATGTGTTCCCACTTCCCACGCTCTTATTGGCTCCCTGACATGCCGATCAACCAGTCCCCGCCAGTGATTTATGACCGAAACCCGTCATCGTCGGAACTAGAGACAGGAAAGAGATCTCTATTGAAAAACAGCACAGATCTCCCAGCTGACAGTAGGGATGTGACAGATTTTGTCTTCCTGCTTTGCCAGGAGACATCTACTGTCACATCCCCAAGTAAAACAGCACACAGCCAACACATTACACATAGTTAGGCACACAGTTAAAGCTAAAAAGATGTTTTCATAAAATAACAAACATGTGTATACTTACCTTCTGTGTGCAGTGATTTTGCACAGAGCAGCCTGGATCCTCCTCTTCTCAGGTCCCCCGCAGGCTCTCCTGGCTCCTCTTTTCTGCCGCATGCCCCCATCGCAACCAGTTTGCTATGGGGGCACCCACTGCCCCGTGTGTCCATTCACACATGGAGCCGTGGCTTGGCCCCACCCCTCTCCCTCCTCATTTGCTGATTGGCTGTGATTGACAGCAGTGAGAGCCAAGGCTGTCATTCACATCGCTGGATCGCGATGAGGCTCAGGTAAGTATTAGGGGGGCTGCTGCGTACAGAAGGTTTTTTTACCTTCATGCATAGAATGCATGAAGGTTAAATACCTTAAGCTTTTACAACCACTTTAACCCTTTGATCGCCCCAGATGTTAACCCCCTCCTGTCCAGTGCCATTAGTACAGTGTCAGCGCATTTTATTTGCACTGATCACTGTATTGGTGTCACTGGCCAGGTCAGTGGCCGTTAGCCAGTGTCAGAATCCCCACCGGGTCACCGGCTGCCTAGGTCTTGACCAGTCATTCCTACAATAAACCTTGGATAATGCACTAGGTGTGTGCGCCACCTGTTTTCTCTCTATTCAGAATCCCCACCGTACTGTCACAGTCCCGATATAAGTCGCTGATCACCTTCATAAGGGCTTGTTCACACTTGACTGTTTTACCAACGCTTGCCAAACGCCCCTATAGCGTTTTCCAAGCTTTGGTCCGGCGTTTGCGGAGCGTATTTTAACTCTCGGCAAACGCTCCACAAACGCTGCATGCGCGGTTTAACGGAGGTTGCTAGGCATTTGCCGAGCGTTAAAAACGCTCCACAAATGCCTATAATGAAGTTTGAATGGTGTTACCGCTCCGCAAACGCCCCACAACCGCGTCGCAACCGCACCACAAACGCTGGCCGGGTGTTTGTGGAGCGGCACCATAGACTAGAATAGGAGGCTTCAACGCCTCCTGACTTGACCAGAGGCGTCCGTTTTTCTGTGACGCAATGCTAACGATCCCGTTAGAACAGCACCATGTGCTGCAATGTGCAGAATTGTACGAGGCATTTGGGAAGCGGTAAAAATGCTTCCCAAACGCCTCTCTGCCGCCTGCACACAATGCTAGTGTGAACTTAGCCTTACAGTGAAAAATAAGATCTAGTATACACAGTCATTTGTAGATGCTATAACTTTCACATAAACCAATTAATATACGCTTTTTGGATTTTTTTTTTTTTTTACCAAAGACATGTAGCAGAGTACATTTTGGCCTGAATGTATGAAGAACTTTGATTTTTTTTTCCTGGGATATCAAATACCACCAAAAGAAAGCTCTATTTCTGTGAAAAAAAATGTATATGAATTTCATTTGGATACAATGTTGCATAATTGTCAGTTAAAGTAGTGCAGCTCTGTATAGCAAAAAATGACCTGGTTATAAAGGGGGGGTAAATCTTCCGGAGGGCACGTGGATAAAGTTGCCTCACTTTGTGGTTCTAACATCATCCACTCCTCTGAGGAGATCTAGCCCACAATCAGCGTTCCAAGTCATACCAAAGGTATTCAGTAGGGTTGAGGTCAGGGGCGGACTGACAACTCATGGGGCCCCTGGGCAATAGGGGATCATGGGGCCCCTGTGTCCTTGCCAAAACTCAAAAAAGCCTATGAAAAAGGTACCAGGGGCAGCTCATGGGGCCCCCTACTGACCCCGGGCCCTTGGGCAGTGCCCTAGTTTCCAAATGGTCAGTCCACTCCTGGTTGAGGTTAGGGCTCTGTGCAGGACACTAGACTCTGACCTGGTCTGAAGCTGGCTTTGTAGTGAGGGGCACAGTCATGCTGGAACAGAAAAGGGTCTTCACCAAATTGTTACCACAAGGGTGGAAGAGCACAATTGTTTACAATGTCTTTGTATGATGGAGTATTAACCGGACCCTTCACTGGAGACATTTAAACACAAACATTTAGCAATATAAAAGTAGGTGTGATGGTCAGGTGTCCACTAACTTTGGCCATATTGTGTGCTTGTTTGTTAGGTTAGAAGGTGCTTGTCTTGCCCCGCTACCCCTTTGACCCTAAACGTGTGATCCAGTTCTTCTCTAGTCACCAAACACCACCCATATCGCCATCCTCTGGGATGAATCAAAAACTGTGGTATGCACAGTAATAACAACCCTGAATTTATACAGAGAAAACATTATACTCTCTGAACCAAATGAGGTGCTAATTGAAATGTCTCTTTCAAGCAAAGGATACACAATATAATGAATCTGCATGACAAAAAAAGTATAAAATACTAGCAATAACATATGATAATCACATTATTATAATTGCATTATCAATGTGGAGTAACATTATGCCTGAACTGTGAATAAATACGACAAATAAATGTTACAATGGTAATCTAGTTCATCACGCAGATGGTCAGTTGGGTACGTTTGGGGCTTTGTGTAGCCAATTAAGGTTTCTCAGTATGTTGGTAAATGGCTTGCTTCATACACATGGGAATTATAGAATTGAAGAAGGAAATGGCCTTTCATAAGACATTGCCTCCAACTAGGAAGCATGAAGGTGGCAACATTTTACAGTGTTCCATGGCATCATGGCTTATATACTTTATGTGTCAGCTAATGGCCAACAAATTAGATGTCCAGATACTTCTAGAAAATCTCTCTCTCTCTCTAACGCAGTGAAATTGCAGGGGAGAAGAAGTCAAAATAAACAAAGGTTCCTCTATGGTTTCCAGAGTCACTGGGGAAGCTATCGGATGGATGCTGCCACTCAATGGGACTCTAGCAGCCATCTTGGGTCAGGCAGATCCTATTTAAGGCTCTGGCTCACAGGCTTAGCAAGCATTTCACATGTGGGTAGTGTAGGGACAGGTCACCCGTCTGACAGGGACAGTGATTAGTGGCAGGTAGAGGTTTCTAATGAGTAGGGAAAGGATAAGGACACGCACGCTATCCTTCCTGGAGTCCTCCCCATTTGGGTCTAGACTGGCCAGGCTGCATTCTGCCCCTAAAGACAGGTGCTGTCGGCCCATCGGAGACCTGCTCTGGTACACACTGCTGTTATATACTGTGAATGTTCCTAGTTGGGTGCCTGGTCTGTTATGAATGACTGAATTTTGCATTAATGCAAGTTCTGTTCTCAACAACCGGAATCTGTAATTACTGCCGCCGCACCACGCTGCACCTCCCCTCTCCCCCCACTCATTTATTTTTCAGGCTAAGACATAAAACAAAGTATGAAAGATTATGTAATAATATAGTACAATAAGGACAATATCTCTGTGTGGAAGCAGCGGTCTCTCTGCAAAGGTTTTCCAATACGCAAAGAACATGAGCTTTTCTGATTGGAGAGTTTTAGCTCTAGATCAGCATAATGTGTGTCGTATCTCTGCAGAGAGACTACTACTCCCACACAAAGAGCAAGGGTCTATCTCTGCAGCATACTGGTATGGGACAGGATTTTCTTCTCAGTTGTGGCTGCATTCTAAAGATCATCGACTGTAAGGGGCAGCACAGCGGCTAAATGGTTAGCAATACCAAAAAACAAAGGTTGGCTGCACTGACAACAATGTAGCAGATAAAATCCTTTATTGGAATCTTTCAGACGATAAAGTGAGAACATCACAGCTTCATTCTCACTTTATCATCTGTGAAAGATTCCAATAAAGGATTTTATCTGCTACATTGTTGTCAGTGCAGCCAACCTTTGTTCTTTGGTATTGCTCCTGCAATCACGGATCGGGCCGGCACCAACGTGTATGTGGAGGGGCTAAACATCTTCAGCACTCAGCTGAAGCAGTCTGTTTGTATTCCTAAATGGTTAGCACTTCCACCTGGCAGCACTGGGGTTGTTGGTTCAAATACCAACCACAGTGCCACCTGCCTGGAGTTTGCATGTTCTCCCTGTGCCTGTGTGGGTTTCCACCGGGTACTTTGGTTTCCTCCCACATTCCAGAGACATGCTGGTAGGTGAATTGGCTCCTGCCTGCATTGTCCCTAGTATGTGTATGTATGAATGTGAGTTAGGGACCTTAGATTGTACACCCCTTGAGGGTTAGGGACTGATGTGAATGTACAATATATATGGAAAGTGCTGCGTATATTGACGGCGCTATATACACCCTGTTCCAAATTAATATGCAAATTCTATTTAAGTGTCACAAAGATGAAATATTTTGTTTTTCAGTGTAACTCATGGATGGCATTGTGTGTCAGGTCTCTTTTGATCACTGAAAACAATCTGGGACACCTGTGATAATTAGATTGGCCGGTGAGCCCAATTTAAGGAAAGACTACTAAAGGACGGCGTTCCACATTATTAAGCAGAGCGCCATTTTCAAGCAATATGGGGAAGAAAAAGGATCTCTCTGCTGCCGAAAAGAGTGAAATAGTTCAATGCCTTGGACGAGGGATGAAAACATTAAATATTTCATGAAAACGTAAGCGTGATCATCGCACTATGAAGAGATTTGTGGCGGATTCAGAGCACAGACGGGTTGGTGCAGATAAAGGCACATTGAGGAAGATTTCTGCCAGATCCATGCATCGGATCAAGAGAGCAGCTGCTAAAATCCCATTACATAGCAGCAAACAGATATTTGAAGCTGCTGGTGCCTCTGGAGTCCCACGGACATCAAGGTGTAGAGTCCTCCAGAGTCTTGCAACTGTGCATAAACCTTCTATTCGGCCACCACTAACCAATGCTCACAAGTAGAAACGGCTGCATTGGGCAGAAAAATACATGAAGACTAATTTTCAAACAGTCCTGTTCACTGATGAGTGCTGTGCAACCCTGGATGGTCCAGATGGATGGAGTAGTGGATGGTTGGTGGACGGCCACCCTGTTCCAACAAGGCTGCGACGTCAGCAAGGCGGTGGTGGAGTCATGTTTTGGGCCAGAATCATGGGAACAGAGCTGGTCGGCCCCTTTAGGGTCCCCGAAGGTGTAAAGATGACCTCTGCAAAGTATGTGGAGTTTATGACTGACCACTTTCTTCCCCGGTACAGAAGGAAGAACTATGCTTTCCGTAGTAAAATCATCTTCATGCATGACAATGCACCATCTCATGCTGCAAAGTATACCTCTGCATCAATGGCTGCTATGGGGATAAAAGGAGAGAAAGTCATGGTGTGGCCTCCATCCTCCCCTGACCTCAATCCTATTGAGAACCTTTGGAACATCCTCAAGCAAAAGATCTATGAGGGTAGGAGGCAGTTTACATCCAAACAGCAGCTCTGGGGGGCTATTCTGACATCTTGCAAACAAATTCAGCAGAAACTGTCCAAAAACTCACAAGTTCAATGGATGCAAGACTTGTGAAGCTGCTATCAAATAAGGGGTCCTATGTTACAATGTAACGTGACCGCTTCAAATGTTTAAAAAGCTAAAATGTTTTTAAAAGTTTGATTGAAATAGCTTTTGATTTCAGTAAATATGCTGCAAACACAACAAAAGACAATTTTCAGTTCTTTACAACCTATAAAGTGTTTTGAAACTTACTGTGCGGAATAATTTGGAACAAAAATCCTGTTATCATTAGGAGGTTTGTTCAATAAAATGTGAATTGTACTCTTAATAGTTGTAACCTGAGAATTATGCTGACTGTTATTTACATCAATTATTGAGGGAAATGAGAAAAATATCATAATTTGGAACAGGGTGTAAGTATCTGTATACCTTTGCACACCTTTATTTTTGATGGACATACAGGTGAAAGTCCAAAAATTAGAATATGGTGCAAAAGTTCATTTATTTCAGTGCAGCAACTTAAAAGGTGAAACTAATATATGAGATTCATGACATGCAAAGCAAGATAGTTCAAGCCGTGATTTGTCATCATTGTGATGATTATGGCTTACAGCTCATGAAAACCCCAAATCCACAATCTCAGAAAATGAGAATATTGTGAAAAGGTGGAATATTCTCGGCTCAAAGTGTCCCACTCTAATCAGATAATTAAGCCATAAGACCTGCAAAGGGTTCCTGAGCCTTTAAATGGTCTCTCGGTCTGGTTCAGTAGGAATCACAATCCTGGGAAAGACTGCTGACCTGACAGTTGTGCAGAAAACCATCATGGACACCCTCCATAAGGAGGGAAAGCCTCAAAAGGTAATTGCAAAAGAAGTTGGATGTTCCCAAAGTGCTGTATCAAAGCACATTAATAGAAAGTTATGTGGAAGGGAAAAGTGTGGAAGAAAAAGGTGTACAAGCAGCAGGGATGAGCGCAGCCTGGAGAGGATTGTCAGGAAAAGGCCATTCAAAAGTGTTGGGGACTTTCACAAGGAGTGGACTGAGGCTGGAGTCAGTGCATCAAGAGCCACCACACACAGACGTATCCTGGACATGGGCTTCAAATGTCGTATTCCTCTTGTCATGCCGCTCCTGAACAACAAACAACGTCAGAAGCGTCTTACCTGGGATAAAGAAAAACAGACCTGGTCTGTTGCTCAGTGGTCCAAAGTCCTCTTTTTTGATGAGAGCAACTTTTGCATCTCATTTGGAAACCGAGGACCCAGAGTATGGAGGAAGAATGAAGAGGCCCAAGGACCCAGAGTATGGAGGAAGAATGGAGAGGCCCAAGGACCCCGAGTATGGAGGAAGAATGGAGAGGCCCAAGGACCCCGAGTATGGAGGAAGAATGGAGAGGCCCAAGGACCCCGAGTATGGAGGAAGAATGGAGAGGCCCAAGGACCCCGTGTATGGAGGAAGAATGGAGAGGCCCAAGGACCCCGTGTATGGAGGAAGAATGGAGAGGCCCAAGGACCCCGTGTATGGAGGAAGAATGGAGAGGCACACACTGCAAGATGCTTGAAGTCCAGTGTGAAGTTTCCACAGTCTGTGTTGATTTGGGGAGCCATGTCATCTGCTGGGGTTGGTCCACTGTGCTTCATTAAGTCCAGGGTCAACGCAGCCGTCTACCAGGAGATTTTGGAGCACTTCATGCTTCCTTCTGCAGATGAGCTTTATGGGGATGCTGACTTCATTTTCCAGCAGGACTTGGCACCGCCCACACTGCCAAAAGCACCAAAACCTGGTTCAATGACCGAAGGATTACTGTGCTTGATTGGCCAGCAAACTCGCCTGACCTGAACCCCATAGAGAATCTATGGGGCATTGCCGAGAGAAAGATGAGAGACTTGAGACTGAACAATGCAGAAGAGCTGAAGGCCGCTATTGAAGCATCCTGATCTTCCATAACACCTCAGCAGTGCCACCGGCTGATAGCTTCCATGCCACGCCGCATTGAGGCAGTAATTGCTGCAAAAGGGGCCCAGACCAAGTACTGAGTACATATGCAGCTTCTACTTTTCAGAGGTCCGATATTGTTCTATGTACAATCCGTGTTTTATTGATTGCATGGAATATTCTCATTTTCTGAGATTGTGGATTTGGGGTTTTCATGAGCTGTAAGCCATAATCATCACAATGATGACAAATCACGGCTTGAACTATCTTGCTTTGCATGTAATGAGTCTATCTCATATATTAGTTTCACCTTTTAAGTTGCTGCACTGAAATAAATGAACTTTTGCATGATATTCTAATTTTTCAACTTTCACCTGTAGAATGAATTTAGCTGATTTTAACTGAAAGTTTAATTTGGCTTTAAGGATTCTGATAGGTGCTACAGGTAACAGCTGCACATATTTTCTTGCTTTCGTTTTTTCATAATTGTAATAAATTAGACCCCTAAATAAATATGTGATACTTAAAGATGATTATTGGTAGAAGGTAAAACAATATTATGAGACCTTACAGTGATAGTTTTTCATTATAACTTGTTACCAGCTTTGGCATTGCAGAGATTCTTACCAGGATCTTCTTCACTGAAACAAAATCACAGATACAGAAATGATCAGCAGGTACCACAAGATATAGTAATAAATAAAGGAGACAACACACAATAAAATAGGATAGATTTGTAATAAATATCGTACATGATTTGCATTTGTTTAGTTATAGATTGTCCAGATGTCAGTTTCTTTACTACTTTAAAGCTGAACTCGGAGCACAAAAAATGTCATTGAAATCTATCCCTCAATAGCAAAAAGGATGTAAATAGGCAAAAATACAGGAGAGGGTGGAGACCAGACCAGTCCCTCCGCAGAAGGAAATAAATCAGCAGTGACTGGTCTTTAGTACAAGAAGAGGTGGGAGTGGGGTGCTGAATCCAGATCTTTAGCTGGCAGGTGAGAAATCTTAGTAAAGGCTGGAAAGTCTAGGTTCAGCAGTACGCCACAAAATTGGGGTCCTTCCCGAAGATGGGGGAGGGGGTCACCCAGCTTGAGAAGTCCATAGCCAGAAGAAGCCTGAAACACATGTGCTGAATGTCCAGAAATATAATTTATTGATTCCTCAAATGGCCAAAAGACAACAAATGACTCCCAACATGTTTCAGGGGCCAAATACCTCCCCCCCCTTCATCAGGTTTCCCATAGCAAATATCTCAGTAGAACCGTACAGGGTTAGTACAGGGTGCCTATGTCAAGCAGACGTGCTATATGGCTTCCCAGCAAAGACACTCATTTACTATTTACCCCCCTGGTTCTGATTGATTTATCCGGGCTCTCAGCTTTGAGTCCATTAGCTACGGTGACAATTGCCAAACCCTGAGGGACCTAAGGGGGGTTATTTGGCCCTTGAAATGCATTTGATGTCATTGGTGGAATCAATAAATCACATGTCTACACCCTCAATACACGTGTTTGATGCTTCTTCAGTCTCTACTACATGAAGCTCCTGCATAGAGGCAAAGTCTCACACTGGTTACAGCACAGATCTGGAAAACATACACAAAGCACACCGAGATTCAAGAACGACTCTTCTATGCTTTAGGCTCCATGCACACTAGCGTTTTTTAAGCTAAAAAATGCTGGGGAAAATGCTGGATAAAACATACTGGCAATAGAGTGTTTTAGTAACGTTTTATTTGCATTCACACGAGTATAGGGGTTTTAGAGTTTTATTAGCGTTTTTACAGTACATGTAGAAGAAAAAAAAGAAAAAGCTGTTAGTAGCGTTTAGAAGCATTTATCGTTTTTTTTTTCTGTTGGAAAAACGCTCCAAAATACCTACAAAAACATTTTTTTTTCTGCTCCTAGAAGCTGAAGCTCAAAAAACTCTAATAGCCTAAAGCAGTGTGCATGGACGCATAGGGTTTGATGTACTAAAGACAAATAGACTGAGCACTCTGAAAGTGCAGTTACTCCAGAGCTTAGTAAATGGGCAGAAGCTCTTCTGACTTCCATCATCCAATCATGTGCAAGCAAAAGTGCTGTTTTTTTATTTTCCTTGCAGATGCAAAGCAGGGAAACAGAATCCAGAACATTACCTAGTGAAAGCACCACACACAGGACACATTACATTTTCACATTTTTGCTAGATAGTGTCAGTTAGTGTCAGATGGTCCGCTGCAATAATGCAGTCCCACTGTAAGTCGCTGATAGCCACCATTACTAGTATAAAAATTAAAAAATAATTAAAAATGATATACCATTAAAAAGAGTATATACCATAGTTTACAGACACTATAACGTTTGCACAAACCAATCAATACATGGTTATTGGCATTTTTTGACCAGAAATATGTAGCAGAATATAATTGTTTACATTTTTTATTGTGTTTTATATGTTTTATAGCACAAATTAAAAAATATAGCTTTTTTTTCACAAAATTTTTGGGGTTTTTTTGTTTATGCAACAAATAAAAAACCCAGAGATGATCAAATACCACCAAAAGAAAGCTCTATCTGTGGAAAAAAAAATAAATCAATTTAATTTATGTACAGCATTACATGACCGCGCAATTGTCAAAGTAACGCAGTGCCGAATAGCAAAAAATGGCCTGGTCAGGAAGGGAGGGAAATCTTCCGGAGGTCAAGTGGTAACCCTATTGTCACCATGCAGTCCAAAGTAGCAGTGTCTCTGTAAAGGCACCCCAACTTGGTTATACTCACCTCACCATCGCTTCCCTCGCTGTTTCTTCCTCCTGCTTAGCTGGCACTAGAAATAAACAGTGTCTGAGGAGAGTGGTGACGCCACTTCCTTATCATGTGACAGTGTTCAGGCCTATCAATTGTCTGCTATAATGGTCACATGTTTGTCTATATCTGGAAGCTGAGAGTAAAAGTACCTTTTTAAGGGATTTCACCACCTTGTAAAGAGGTATATTTGCATAACAAACATAGCCTGAAGTCATCAGTCCCACACTAATGAGTGCCAGTAGGCTGAAACACTGCTCTATATGAGTCAATATTCTGGTTCAGAATTCAGGAATGGTCTTGTCCTGCTTGAAAAGCCCCGTTGGTGGGGCCTTCATTTAGAAGTCGGAACTGTAATATCTCCCCCCATCCTTCCCTCCAGAAGTCCTCTCTTTGTGGAGAGGCTTAATTGCATTTCCATACCAATATAACAGGAAAGAAAAGACACATACGCTATATGTGCAAAAGTATTGGGCCACCTGCCTCTACACGCACATGAACTTTAATAGTCTCCCAGTCTTAGTTTAGGGTTCAAGATTGAGTTGGCCCCGCCCTTTGCAGCTATAACAGCTTCAACTCTTCTGGGAAGGCCGTCCACAAGGTTTAGGAGGGTGTCTATGGGAAGGTTGGACCATTCTTCCAGAAGCACATTTGTCAGGTCAGGCACTGATGTCGGGGGAGGAGGCCTGGCTCACAGTCTCCGCTCACATTCATCAAAAAAGGTGTTCTATGGGGTTGAGGTCAGGACTCTGTGCAGGACAGTCAAGTTCCTCCACCCCAAACTGGCTCCTCCATGTCTTTATGGACCTTGCTTTGTGCACTGTTGCTCAGCCAAGTTGAAACAGGAAGGGGCCATCCCCAAACTCTTCCCATAAAGTTGGGAGCATGAAATCATCCAAAATGTCTTGATATGCTGACGCCTTAAGAATTCCCTTCACTGGAACTAGAAGGCCAAGCTAACCCCTGAAAAACAACCCCACACCATAATCCCCGTTCACCAAACCTTACACTTGGCACAATGCAATCATACAAGTACTGTTGTCCTAGCAACCAGTGAATCCAATTTAAAAATCTTTTAAACTAAATGGAGTGTATTATCATCTATTTTATCATTTAGTTTAAAAGATTTTTAAACTGGTATTTTTTGGGGTTGTTGAACACGGAGGCCTACATCTGGTGTCTGGAGAGCAGTTAAAATGGTTGGGGGGCCTCAGTTGGCTAATCTAATTCCTGATACATTGGGACTTTGCAGGTTAATGGAGCGCAATTAATAAGCAAGGAGGGTTTCTTCCCTCTCCCTATTTATTGGATGTGACGTCTCGTGCTGACCATGTCCTGTGAGTGACGAAACGCGATGGAGCCTTGACATGTGACATCACTACGCACCACTACGGACCACAGCCATTTTGCTGGATGGAATCTTTTGCACAGACATGCTGATGTTTATCCTGCTGATTGTAAGTGCAATACTTTAAGTAAATGAATGCATCCTTTTCATATTATGCTATGAGCGGTTACTTTTTCCCTCGAATATTAATGTGTGGAGAGATATCTGCCATCTAAGAGCTATATAATTTGGAGGATATTCTATACATTGTCTGGATTTTGGGGGGGACCTATCTGCCAGTCCTTGATACATCAGCTGAGCCTGATAACTACGCTGTTTGGCCAGTCCTCTGGGTGGTCAAACCGTCTGGTAAGAGGCTGTGTGATTGGGTGGAAGGTGAAGGACTTTCTCTATCCTTTTGGGCTTCGGCTTCTTGCAAAGCACCAGAACTTCCATATTATGGGGACTTTTGCTATAGGTTAATTTGTGTTATCTATATTAAACTTCTCACCTTTGGTGGATGACTGGTTATAATTAATAATCATATGTATCATTCATTAAGCGCTACACTGACAGTTTTTGATATATTTCTATTGTTTTCCCATTGGTTGTGTTAGCTGCTTCTTTTCCTGCCTTTAACACCTAAGTGCAAGTCTTTCATGTAATAATATAGTGTACATAACCTAAATAAACAAAGAAATCAACTTACTGGGATTGTGATGCTGGAAACCCAAACAAAGACCTTGGAAGCCAGATTCGTGTAAAGGAAGTTTGTACTGGCAGCACAGCACCTCTTTGGCTGTAGACAAAGCAATAGAAAAAGACAAATCAATCAGAACATTTTCATGACAATACCACTTATAATATATGTGCCCCCAGAATGCACAAAGACTTCTTATCTAAACACTGGCCACATGACCATATTTTATTTAAACACTTTCTCCACAAAGGCAAGGTGAAACCATTCCACAAACTACTTGAAAGCCTGGGTATCCACAAATTTCTTTTCTGGGCCTATTTACAGATTAGACACTTTCTGCTTTCACACAAACCTCTTCATAATTGGACCCGCCCTCTTACTCCTTTTGAATCTATATGCTCTAAAGCTGAACCGCGTAAGCATCTGATCTCGGAGATCTACCCCCTCCTTGTCGAGAGCAGGGCCTACAACTCTCTACCCTCATGCCGTGCTTGGAACAGAGACTTGGAAGATAATCTCTCGGACTCCAACTGGGACCGAATATTTATGTATTCCCATAAATGCTCCCTTAATGTCTCGACGCAGGAAAACGGCTACAAACTGGCTTCGAGATGGTACCGAACCCCTTCGAGAATCTCTCATTTCAACCCCTCCTTTCCCAACAGCTGTTGGAGATGTGGGACTTCAGATGGGTCATTTCTCCACATTTGGTGGTCCTGTCCGAGCATCCAACCATTCTGGCAGGAGGTCCATAGGCTTGTAGCCTACCGGGTACGTTGCCCGTAGTTCTGTCTCCAGCTCAGTTTCTTCTCCATCATGCTTTCCTTCCTAGGGGACAATAATTTAAGTCTTTAGCCATGCATATGGTCAATGCAGCCAGACTCTGTCTTCCCGTTCTATGGGGCTCCACTCACCCTCCCTCCATACGTGACTGGCTGACCCGTGTGGGTAAAATGGTGGAAATGGAAGAACTGATTGCGACTGCACTTGACACCCCTACTAAATTCTCCCATATTTGGGCCTGCTGGACTCACTTCATAACTACCCATACATACCAGTCCCTCATGGACCAATCCGTCTGATTTAATTTAGTCCTCCTGCTGGTGACACTCCACTACACTTGATCCTGCGGTAGGCAACGTTCTCCCCCTCAGTGTTTTATCCCCACCTACTTGACTTTGGTGATAGTTTAATTCATAACCTCATCCACGTATGACCCTCGGTATTGACGATAATACAAACCCCGCTCGTTTTCCCCCCCTTTTACTTCACCCCTTCCCTGTGTTCCCTTCCCCTCCTCTCCCCCCCCCCCCTTTTTTTCTCTCTCTCTTTCTCTTCTTTCCCTCTTGTCACATGCTCTGATAGATTTTGGATACTTCTCAAAAGAACATTAGGCATGCTAATGACATAACCTCTCTACTTTCATTAGCGACCCTCACAACAATTTAAGTTTGTTTTTAGATACCTCTATTGTCGTAAGATTATGGCTTTGCCTTTAGCATATGTGCCGCATCTATCCTCCCTTCCTCTGCAGCTCTGCACTGCGAATTATACACATAGGAGGTTCGACGCGGCAACATTTCAAATCGCATTACAATAACGCCTGAGTATTACAAGCATAACCTTCTCGTAGCCTAGTATATCAATGTTGCATATATTTTGCATTCGACTTCTTGCTTTTTCGTTGTATGCATTGCCAAATGTCTTATCTAAGCATCATTTGCATATCTTTTGTATCATTCTGTACTTCATCAATAAACATTTATGGAACAAAAAAAAAATAATATATGTGAGTGAGAACTGAAATTTGAAATAAGCATTGGATGATCAAATCATATTTTTCTATATTGTAAAATTTTAGAAACCAGCAGAATAGTTGTGTAGAACAGCTTCCAACAAAATACTAAAAGCCTAAAGGATGTGCAGGTTTTCTTAGCTTTATAGTCAGCGGAGTGAACATTTAGTAGGGACTTCTATCTAAGGAGGAACAATCACAGCAGAAGGGTAGCAGGTTTGTAATTTTACCTGATTCTGATGCTCAGTCTTGAAAAGAGGCATAATTAGAACCTTCAGGGCCCCGATGCAAGCAACCATAAAAGGCCCCCCTGACCCCAGGCCAGGGTCCTTCCCACTAACCCCAGGGCCCTTTACTCCTGTCTCCCTTTATTATGGTCCCGTAACAGGACCCTTTTACCTACTCTGCAGTGGGTCCCCTTCCTGCTGTCTTGGGTTCTGCCCTCCCATGGTGGCAGAACGTCAGGGCCCAGTTGCAAGTGTGACCTTTATGACCCTGGTAGTTCCACCACTGCCCCACCCACCCTATAAAAATACACATCCAGAAAAAATAATAAAAGAAAAAATAATAAAAATCCAAAAATACACACCACAATTCTTGGAAGCCAGCAATAACAATGTATAATAAAAGGTCTGTGCCTATGATCCTCTAACTTGTAAGCAAAGCCCACCTAGTATTGTAGAATCAATGTAAATACTAGGAGTCAGAACATTACGTAAGTGGCATGCCGAGGTGATGACTGCCTAGACTAGTCCACACCAGGGGCGGACTGTCCATTCGAGCACTCGGGCCCCATGTAATGCCCCTGGTACCTTTCTTATAGGCTTTATTGGGTGTGCTTTGAGTGTGGGCAAGGGCACAGGGGCCACATGATCCCATATTGCCCGGGGGCCCCATGAGTTGTCAGTCCACCCCTGGTCCACACTATGCAGCAAAATATGGATATACTGCTTTCCAGCTCCTAATAAGTCCTCAGTGTAATAGTAAGTTGTTAGACCCAGTCCACCAGATGCTACTATGACAGCCCTGAACATGAGTAGCTGGATGGTGAAGTGCTTGCACAAGGGATGGAGCCAGAGAGATGGCTCAGCTGCATTCCCCAACTGGTGTGTGCAGGGGACTCCCCCAGTCTTCACCCCTCCTGGGGAATTTTACAGTGAGCTGTCTCCAAGCACAGGCTCCAGATGGTTGGTTGGATGTTACAGGAGCAGGGAGTCAGCATACTATATGTGTGTGGATAGCACTGGCTGAGAGCAGCTCAACCTGCCAATATAGTAGCCAGTGCCCATGCACTCCTGCTGTATCTTTACCCCTTATCCCAGGGCTGTGCCAGTGTTGATATTGGCTCACTGTATGCACATCTATTGCAAGATGGGCTCAGTTACGCTGCCAACCAGAGACCTGTGCCCAGAGCAGCTCCCCGTATCTTCCCTCCTTTGTCGGGGTTGTGCAGACAGACAGTCCAAATGCACAGTGGCAAGATGATGGGGGTCAGTCATGGTTGCACCCTCAGTCATGGTTGGTGGCTTGCTGTCAAATTAATGAGGCACTGTCGGTATGCCATAAGGCTAGCTGTTCAAGGACCACATAGGAGGTAGGTCATATGACCCAAACGTACTGCCATCTCGGGGCCCTGCCACACTTGCGAAACACCAGGGCCAGATAGCAAGTGTGACCTAAGTGACTCTGGTAGTTCCACCACCATTTAACTATTCTTCAGCCAGGACACTAGAGGAATTGATTTTGATCTCAGGTATAAGGCGATAAATCCCCGGAGTGACCGCACATAGCAGATATCACTCTTTGAATGACAATTGAGTGGTCATGCAACACTGTACCCATATGAATTTATTAGCATTTTTTTGAGTCAGATAAAACTTTATTTTGGTGGTATTTATTCACCACTGGGATTTTTATTTTTTTGCTATATAAATGAAAAATTTTGAAAAAAAAGTGTTTTTCATATAAAATTTTGCAAATAAATATTTTTTCTTCAAAAGTCTTGGCCAAAATGTATTCAGTTATCTTTTTAGTAAAAAAAAAATATAACTCAAAATTAGTTTATAACTAAAAATAAATTTTTTAAAAAAAGGTTTTACATTTTTTTTTTAAATTATTATTTATGTTTTTTTTAATATCCGGTCACCCTAGCAGTACAGTGTCACCATGGACACCATTGTTCTGCAAGTTGGGATACATTTTTAACCAGTTGCTTAACTAGTTACCGACCGCAGATAGCCGAACGACGGCTTCACTGCGGCCGGCCAGTTCTGGGTGGACGTCATTTGACGTCCCCCAGAACGCGCTCTCCTGCGCGCCCCAGGTGGCGCGCACCCGGCGATCTCCATGATCGCTGTGTCCTACGGACACAGCTGATCACGTGATGTGGTAAAAGGCCGATCACAGCGGCCTTTTACTACGTGATCAGCGGTGTCCAATGACACGCTGATTACAGGGAAATGCAAGTGCCGGTTCTCGGCTGCACTTTCCTCACGCTGTCAGATCATGAGGAAAGTACTGCCGAGAACCGGCAGTTGTCACAGCGGGGATCGGCACTGATCATCAGGGCACTGATGATCAGTGCCCTGATGATCGGTGCCCAGCAGTGCCACCCGCAAGTTCCGCCCACCTGTGCCCAGCAGTGCGCCCACTAGCTCCGCCCACCTGTGCCCAGCAGTGCACCCACCTGTGCCCAGCAGTGCACCCACCTGTGCCACTCTGCAGTGTCACACACCTGTGCCCAGAAGTGCCACCTACCTGTGCCCAGCAGTGCCACCCACCTGTGGCCACCCACCTGTGCCCACCAGTGCCACCCACCTGTGCCCACCAGTGCCACCCACCTGTGCCCACCCACCAGTGCTGCCCACCAGTGCCACCCACCAGTGCAGACCAGCAGTGCTGCCAGTCAGTGCCACCAGTCAGTGCCCAGCGGTTGTGCCAGTCAGTGCCGCCAGTCAGTGCCCAGCAGTGATGCCAGTCAGTGCCATCTATCAGTACCCATCATCAGTGTCACCTATCAGTGCCGCCTATCAGTGCTGCATATTAGTGCCGCCTATCCGTGACACCTCATTAGTGCTGCCTATCAGTACCGCCTATCCGTGCCACCTCATTAGTACTGCCTATCAGTGCCCTTTAGTGCTGCCTATCAGTGCCCATCAGTGCCGCCTATCAGTGCCCATCAGTGCTGCCTCATCAACGCACATCAGTGAAGGAGAAAAAATACCTGTTTGAAAAATTTTATAATAGAAACAAAGAAACTTTTTTTTTTTTCAAATTTTTTACATTTTTTTAATTTATAGCGCAAAAAGTAAAGCGCCCAGTGGCGATTAAATACCACCAAAAGAAAGCTCTATTTGTGAGAAAAAAATGATCAAAATTTCATATGGGTACAATGTTGCATGACCGCGCAATTGTCAATCAAAGTGCGGCAGCGCTGAAAGCTGAAAATTGGCCTGGTAAGGAAGGGGGTATAAGTGCCTGGTAGGCAAGTGGTTAATAAAGATATACCTCCATGTGAGGTGAACATTGACTCCTAGCCACAGTCTTCCTAGCGCTGTCTTCTTGGGAATGAGGAAGAACATACTTTGAGCAAGTAAGACTGGCTGTGATGCACTTTTCACAGCCTGTACCTCTGGCTGCCATAAGATGGAGACTCCACTCCAATCTAGCGGATTGACCACACACAGCCAGATATGAATCTTACATGCAATCTGGTGCACTCTAAGGGATGGGCCGCACACACTTCTAGGATTCCTCAAGCTATCCTACATGCTAGATGTGAATCCCTCTTTCCACTCTCCTCACACACACTCCCACAGCAGACTCACAATAGTTTGCCATCACCTAGCAGTTTGTCCGCTGACTTGTCTACTAGGCAACCATACACACACAGATCTCTGTCTCACATATATGCTAGTTTACAATCTGCATGCAATCTGCCAAAAAACAGTACAATTCATACAAACTGGAAAGAAACTTATATGGAGCACATAGACACTACAATACAACACTCTCTCTAGGGTTATGAGTTCTAACTGAGTACACAGAAGACACATTTTCATTAAATAATTCAATATCCCAAAAGTGGGCCGTGCATAAAATATTTACAAAGAAAAAGAATTGCAAAAAGGACATACAGAGTTAAGCTGTTCTCTTAAAAAGGTGTAACTCCCTGCAGTAATACTGGTTGCAGGATGTTAACATGGACACAAGATGGCAGTGTTCTGAAGCTCAGTTAGACAGACTCTGTTGAAGAAAAGCTTTGTTGGACTTGTAGGCTGATAGGAGGACTTCCCTATTCAATAACAAAGTACATTTATTATTAGTACAGGTACTTATATAGCACCATCAATATACACAGCGCTTTACATATATATTGTACATTCACATCAGTCCCTAACCCTCAAGGGGAGTACAATCTAAGGTCTCTAACTCACATTCATACATACACATATTAGGGACAATTTATACAGAATTCAATTAACCTCCCAGCATGTCTTTGGCGTGTGGGAGGCAACTGGAGTACCTGGAGGAAACCCATGCAGGCACAGGGAGAACATGCAAACTCCAAGCAGGTGGTGCCATTGTTGGGATTCAAACCAGTGCCCCTCGTACTTCCAGGTAGAAGTGCTAACCACTTAGCCACTGTGCTGCCCCAGAGGAGCTTGCTGGTGGGCGGAGGCAAATAAATATAGAAGCTCGGGAAGCTGAGGACAGGGAGTGGATGGTGAGAGCTGGAGAGAAGGTGTGAGGAGAAGGCTGTGCAGGATGCTGGAGGTCCGGGCTGGGCCAGGCCACAGAGAGTGAGGGAGTGAGGAGGAATCACTGACACCGCTGACAAGCAGAACTGACCATCCTCTGAGCAGACAGACCAGAGTGCTGTCATCTGGAGGGCTCTGTGATGGAGGGAACATGGCAGTGAGACTATCTGCTACCTGACAGAGGTCACTGTTCGGGTGAGGGAGCTCCATACTCAAATCATGAAAGTTGCAAGTGACATTGCTAAGTTCGGTTTCTTACTTCTCAGTTCAGCATTCTTTGTTTCACAAGTTATTGTACTAAGGCCTAGACTGTACAGCCCATCCTGCCTCGCGGCCTACTAATTACTACACTCAACACATTGAATCATAGGATTCTACTGCAATATACTGTAGGCACCTTGCAGATCAAGTCACATTAGTGCTTCAGTTCCAGTGTGTTCTACTCATCAAGAAACGTCTTTATCACCCGAGCTTGCCACCCATTAACCACTTCCAGTCCGGACACTTTCACCCCCTTCCTGTCCAGGGCAATTTTCAGCTTTCAGCGCTATCACACTTTGAATGACAATTGCGCGGTCATGCAACACTGTACCCATATGAATTTTTTACCATTTTTTTGAGATAGATAAAGCTTTATTTTGGTGGTATTTATTCACCGCTGGGATTTTTATTTTTTTTGCTATGTAAATGAAAATGTCCAAAAATTTTGAAAAAAAGGTGTTTTTTTAAATAAAATTTTGCAAATAAATAATATTTCATCATAAATCTTGGCCAAAATTTATCCCGTTATCTTTTTAGTAAAAAAAAAAAATCCAAATTAGTTTATAACCAAAAATTATCATTTTTAAACATTTTTATTTTTTTTTATATTATTTTTTATTTATTTATTTTTTTACATACTGTCACCCTAGCAGTACAGTGTCACCATGGTGACACTGTACTACTTGTGAGGGGTGATGAAGATTTTTTTTTTTTTTTTTACACCGATTGCTTTTACACCCATATAGGATGTAAAAGCAATCATTTCTCTTTCTCTCTGTCTGCATACTTGCAGTCATTGAGAAATACTGTGTGAGCTGTGATTGGTCACAGCTTGTCACATGGTACAAGGCTGTTGTGAATAGCCCTGTACCATGTGACCTCTGTGATCATTCACAGGTCACACGTAGTAAGAAATGATGTCAGAAGTGACATCTTGCTTACTACTTTGCATGTGATCACTGATTGGCCAATCAGTGATCACATGATCGGGACCTCATACAGAGCTCCCGTCCAACGATCAGTGTTTCACTGTGTCCGGAGGACACAGCGGGCTCCGGATCGCGGTGCTGCGCCCTCCCAGGGAGCGCGCACAAGCAGGGTGCGGGGAGGCCGTTTATAAATGGCCACTCGACCCTGCACTGCCACCCTCCGGCCCTTTATATACAAAGGCCGGACGGGAGGTGGTTAAAGAGGAATTAGCCCCTGATGAAGTTTGCTTCCGCCTTTTTTTTAAATCTCAGCCCAATCTCAGATTTCGCGCTGTGTGCGTGTTTTAAAGACATTTCATCCAAAAGCATCATCACTTAAAGGAGAAGTTACATTCTGATTTGCAGGACATCTAGAAAGAAAATGGTTGAAACTGTTCTGTGTTGCAACTCTTACCAGAGTTTTCTAAGAGTGTTAGCTGTTATCCTACGCACATATTTCCTTCTTCTGACTTTAATATAGTTGAATTATTAATTAAATCTAAACTGAGTGTGAGTCTACTTTATGGTTGCAGCCAGGGGGTTCTCCTGGTCAAAGGTCTAAGGTGGTGTCAGCAGGAGTTGGGCTTCCAAGGAGGGCTCAAGTAAGCCGGGGAGCCCGAAAATACTCAGCAGCCATCAAGTGGGTAGGGCTATGAAGGAATTAAAAAAAAAACAGAAATACAACTTTTACCAAGGTTTATCCTGTGACAGGAGCATAGTTCATGCTCCTCAATTATGGAAATATGGATGTGGGCCTGACTTTATCCCTCGTCCAACCAAATCCGGGGTGTGTCCTGTTCCCCACCCACAGGACCGTTCTATGCACTGAAGGAACCGGAGTTAAATTGACCATTAATGGTTCTGATGACTGGATCAAGGATAGGGTTTCTGACACCAGCACGTCAGTCCAATCGCAACAAGACTAATCACCACTTGGCTGTCATATAAAAGGTTTTGGGGATTTCTTTTGGATTCTATATACACAACACCAACCATTTTACATGTACACAGACCCCAAAATGTGTATGATCAGAAGGACTTATCTCTATGCAAACAATATTTTAGTTTTTATGAAAGACAAAACAGATTCCTCTGATCTCTGACATAAATAAATGGTTGGTAACATTTGAGAGCCTCTAGACATTTGCTGGGCCTGAAGACACATTTGCTGGATCTTTCCTTTGAGGCTTCAGGGGGGTGATAGTTTGATTTACCCTCATCTGTCTACAAGAATGGAGGAATTTTATTTTTATCTTGGTGTCACTCCTGCTCTCCAGACATCTGCCTCCTTTCAACTTATAATTTGAGGCCATCTAGCTAATATTGATGAAGATAATATTGTGTGTGTAATATTACTGAATCACACTGTATGTACAATTCTACTACTATCTTTATAGGTTAAATCATCTCCCTGCTACTGGTAAAATTACTCTACATTTATTTTACATCTTTATAACTTTGTCAGAGAGTGAAGGTTTTGCTATTAATTTAGGTTTATGTAAATATGAAATACGGTATCTCCTAAATCTAACTCAACAGTTAACTAAAATCAAAAATAGAAAAAACTTTCACCCTTGAAAGTGCCAATAGTCATAAAACAATTCTATTATGAATCAAGATTACCCACACGCTACTATATCCCAGCCCAATACATAAATAAATCCCAGGCAGTATTCATCCAGCATTCCGTTATACTCCTCAAAATAAATAAAAGTTCCATACAAAAAGAAAAATATTAAAAATATATAAAGTCACTCAAAATAAGTTTGAATAAATCCAGTGTCTCTCAAGTCCAAAAATATATAAAAAATATAAAGATATAAGTAAATAAGTGATAAGTGTCCACACTCCAACACGGTATTTCTTTAACCACTTGAGCCCCAGAGGATTTACCCCCCTTAATGACCAGGCCTTTTTTTGCTGTTTGGCGCTGCACTAATTCAAATGATAATTGCACGGTCATGCAATGCTGTACCCAAACGAAATTTACGTCCTTTTTTTCACACAAATAGAGCTTTCTTTTGGTGGTATTTGATCACCTGTGCGCTTTTTATTTTTTACGCTATAAACAAAAAAAACACAAAAATTTTGAAAAAAAACAATATTTTCTACTTTCAGCTATAAAAAATATATCGTAAACTCAAAGTTAGTCATAAATTTAAGCCAAAATGTATTCTGCTACATGTTTTTGGTAAAAAAAATCCCGTGCATTAGCGAGCAAACTGGCGCTATCTAGGAGGGGCGCTAACACTATCGGAAGTCACCAGTGACACTAATACAGTGATCAGTAAAAATCTGTTCATTGTAATCAATGACACTGGTGACAGGGCAGTGAAGGGGTTAACTGGGGGGGGGAGGGGGGTGATCAAGGGGTTAAATGGGATTTCTGGTGCACTAGCGGGCAAACTGGCGCTATCTGGGAGGGGCGCTAACAGTATCGGAAGTCGCCAGCGACACTGATACAGTGATCAGTAAAAATTGGTTCACTGATCAGTGACACTGGGTGACAGGGCAGTGAAGGGGTTAACTGGAGGGGGGCAATTAAGGGGTTAAACGGGATTACTGGTGTACTGGCGGGCAAACTGGCGCTATCTGGGAGGGGCGCTAACTCTATCGGAAGTCGCCAGCGACACTGATACAGTGATCAGTAAAAATTGGTTCACTGATCAGTGACACTGGGTGACAGGCAGTGAAGGGTTTAACTGGAGGGGGGGGGGGGCGATCAAGGGGTTAAACGGGATTACTGGTGTACTGGCGGGCAATCTGGCGCTATCAGGGAGGGGCGCTAACTCTATCGGAAGTCGCCAGCGACACTGATACAGTGATCAGTAAAAATTGGTTCACTGATCAGTGACACTGGGTGACAGGGCAGTGAAGGGGTTAACTGGAGGGGGGGGGATCAAGGGGTTAAACGGGATTACTGGTGTACTGGCGGGCAAACTGGCGCTATCTGGGAGGGGCGCTAACTCTATCGGAAGTCGCCAGCGACACTGATACAGTGATCTGTAAAAATTGGTTCACTGATCAGTGTCACTGGGTGACAGGGCAGTGAAGGGGTTAACTGGAGGGGGGGGCGATCAAGGGGTTAAACAGGATTACTGGTGTACTGGCGGGCAAACTGGCGCTATCTGGGAGGGGCGCTAACTCTATCGGAAGTCGCCAGCGACACTGATACAGTGATCAGTAAAAATTGGTTCACTGATCAGTGACACTGGGTGACAGGCAGTGAAGGGTTTAACTGGAGGGGGGGGGCGATCAAGGGGTTAAACGGGATTACTGGTGTACTGGCGGGCAATCTGGCGCTATCTGGGAGGGGCGCTAACTCTATCGGAAGTCGCCAGCGACACTGATACAGTGATCAGTAAAAATTGGTTCACTGATCAGTGACACTGGGTGACAGGGCAGTGAAGGGGTTAACTGGAGGGGGGGGATCAAGGGGTTAAACGGGATTACTGGTGTACTGGCGGGCAAACTGGCGCTATCTGGGAGGGGCGCTAACTCTATCGGAAGTCGCCAGCGACACTGATACAGTGATCAGTAAAAATTGGCTCACTGATCAGTGACACTGGGTGACAGGCAGTGAAGGGTTTAACTGGAGGGGGGGGGCGATCAAGGGGTTAAACGGGATTACTGGTGTACTGGCGGGCAATCTGGCGCTATCAGGGAGGGGCGCTAACTCTATCGGAAGTCGCCAGCGACACTGATCAGTAAAAATCGCTTCACTGATCAGTAACACTGGTGACAGGGCAGTGAAGGGTTAACTGGAGGGGGGGGGGGATCAGGGGTTTAAATGTGTCCTAGAGTGTTCTAACTGTAGTGCAGTGCTTGTGTACTCACTTTTTGGATGTCTTCTTCTCTGTCTGGAACGGAATGTGTCCAGGCAGAGAAGAATGACATCATATCCTGCCCTGTGTGTATGTCAACACAGGACAGGATAGGACAGGGACCGGTCATGTGATTTCAGCCAGAAATCACTGGCTGAAATCTAATGATTGATCCCTCCTGGATCGAATCGGATCACCCGCAGGTCGGCGGGAGCGCGCGCGCGCGCCCCCTGCTGGCGAAAGTGTCGGGAGCGCGGAACCCGTTTTTAAACGTGGTTTTGCGCTCCACTGCCGCCCTGCACACGTATATACACAGTGGCAGGGCGGCAAGCGGTTAAGATGTTGAGCCCTTCCAGTGGCTCCCACAAAAACAAAGAGTACCTCAAAGTAAAGAGAAACTCACAATAGTGTGTTATCTTAATAACTCATATAAATCATACCAAATGACACCTTAAAATGTGCAAAAAAAACATAAAGTGCAAAAAAAAAAATATATAAAATCGTGAAAAATTGAAAACAACACTGTGCAAAATCAGTGATGTACTTCACTCTGTGCAAACAACTCCAGTGGTGTAACACTTCTACTGTGCAAGGCAAATATATCCTTACCAGAAGTAGTAAGACAACACGCCTTAATGTAACAATAGACAGAATCAGCAGACCGCTTCCTCTCCTCTCCTCCACTTCTGAAGCGTATCACTGTATTACCATCCCATCATGGTTACATGTGAGCCCTTTCCCAAGGACTCCCAGGTATCCATCCAGATAATATATAAATAAAGATGATAGTGTAATTCCGTTTGAACATGCAAATATATAACTTTAATTCAATCTGCTTACATAGAACATATAGAAAAATGCATAGTACTTGTGCCCCAAGTTCCTGAGGATTACCAGGCAGCTCCCAGGTGGATATCTCTGCGGTTCCAGTAGCTATCCCTTATGATTAAGTCCCGGATGTGACGAAACGCGTCAGGGGAAGTGACGTCGGACGCACGAGAGCTGGAACCAGAAGTGGTGCGGCAGCCATCTTAGATACTGGAACCGCAGAGATATCCACCTGGGAGCTGCCTGGTAATCCTCAGGAACGTGGGGCACAAGTACTATGCATTTTTCTTTATGTTCTATGTAAGCACTTTGAGGTACTCTTTGTTTTCGTGGGAGCCACTGGAAGGGCTCAACATCTTAAAGAAATACCGTGTTGGAGTGTGGACACTTATCACTTATTTATTTATATCTTTATATTTTTTATATATTTTTGGACTTGAGAGACACTGGATTTATTCAAACTTATTTTGAGTGACTTTATATATTTTTAATATTTTTCTTTTTGTGTGGAACTTTTAATTATTTTGAGGGGTATCACGGAATGCTGGATGAATACTGCCTAAGATTTATTGTATTTATTTACATATTGGGTTGGGATATAGTAGCTAGAGATGAGCGAATCGAACCAGGCGAAGTGGAATTCGATTCGAATTTCAGGAAAAATTCGATTTGCGTCGAATCCGAATATTAGCCTACTTCGGGTGCGCGAATCGGATTTTTCCCGATCAGCCGGCAAAAGTGTCCCTGCAGAGAGCTCCGCTATTTCTGACAGTTCTCTGACAGTTCCTTCACATGTACAGCGGTTGAAACATTGTATCTATTTGTTTCCATTTAGGATACAGATGTTTTTATTCGGAAACAGATACAATGTTTCAACCGCTGTAAATGTGAAAGTCAGAGAACTGTCAGAAATAGAGGAGCTCTGCAGATACACTTAGCGGAGCTCTGCAGATACACTTTTTGCCGGTTTGGAATTCTTCTTATTTTCATCCTACTTCTTCTTCTTCTTCATCCTCATCCTCATCCTCAGAAGAAGAAGAAGAGGATGAGGATGAAGAAGAAGAAGAAGTAGGATGAAAATAAGAAGAATTCCAAGCCGGCAAAAAGTGTATCTGCAGAGCTCCTCTATTTCTGACAGTTCTCTGACATAGAACTGTCAGAAATAGAGGAGCTCTGCAGATACACTTTTTGCCGGTTTGGAATTCTTCTTATTTTCATCCTACTTCTTCTTCCTCTTCATCCTCATCCTCTTCTTCTTCTTCTGAGGATGAGGATGAAGAAGAAGAAGAAGAAGTAGGATGAAAATAAGAAGAATTCCAAGCCGGCAAAAAGTGTATCTGCAGAGCTCCTCTAAGTGTATCTGCAGAACAGAGGAGCTCTGCAGATACACTTTTTGCCGGCTTGGAATTCTTCTTATTTTCATCCTACTTCTTCTTCTTCTTCCTCTTCATCCTCATCCTCTTCTTCTTCTTCTGAGGATGAGGATGAAGAAGAAGAAGAAGAAGTAGGATGAAAATGAATTCCAAGCCGGCAAAAAGTGTATCTGCAGAGCTCCTCTAAGTGTATCTGCAGAATAGAGGAGCTCTGCAGATACACTTTTTGCTGGCTTGAAATTCTTATTTTCATCCTACTTCTTCTTCTTCTTCTTCTTCCTCTTCATCCTCATCCTCATCCTCTTCTTCTTCTTCTGAGGATGAGGATGAGGATGAAGAAGAAGAAGAAGAAGAAGTAGGATGAAAATAAGAAGAATTCCAAGCCGGCAAAAAGTGTATCTGCAGAGCTCCGCTAAGTGTATCTGCAGAGCTCCGCTAAGTGTATCTGCAGAGCTCAGCGGTTGAAACATTGTATCTATTTGTTTCCATTTATGGAAACAAATAGATACAATGCTTCAACCGCTGTAAATGTGAATGTCAGAGAACTGTCAGAAATAGAGGAGCTCTGCAGATACACTTAGCGGAGCTCTGCAGATACACTTTTTGCTGGTTTGGAATTCTTCTTATTTTCATCCTACTTCTTCTTCTTCTTCTTCTTCATCCTCATCCTCAGAAGAAGAAGAAGAGGATGAGGATGAGGATGAAGAGGAAGAAGAAGAAGAAGTAGGATGAAAATAAGAAGAATTCCAAGCCGGCAAAAAGTGTATCTGCAGAGCTCCTCTATTCTGCAGATACACTTAGAGGAGCTCTGCAGATATACTTTTTGCCGGCTTGGAATTCTTCTTATTTTCATCCTACTTCTTCTTCTTCTTCTTCATCCTCATCCTCAGAAGAAGAAGAAGAGGATGAGGATGAGGATGATGAAGAAGAAGAAGAAGTAGGATGAAAATAAGAAGAATTCCAAGCCGGCAAAAAGTGTATCTGCAGAGCTCTGCTAAGTGTATCTGCAGAGCTCCGCTATTTCTGACAGTTCTCTGACATTCACTCCATACAGCGGTTGAAACATTGTATCTATTTGTTTCCATTTATGGAAACAAATAGATACAATGTTTCAACCACTGTATGGAGTGAATGTCAGAGAACTGTCAGAAATAGCGGAGCTCTGCAGATACACTTAGCGGAGCTCTGCAGATAGATACAGCGGTTGAAACATAGGCTATGTTTCAACCGCTGTATGGAGTGAATGTCAGAGAACTGTCAGAAATAGGCTATTTCTGACAGTTCTCTGACATTCACTCCATACAGCGGTTGAAACATAGCCTATGTTTCAACCGCTGTATCTATCTGCAGAGCTCCGCTAAGTGTATCTGCAGAGCTCCGCTATTCCTGACACTTCTCTGACATTCACTCCATACAGCCGTTGAAACATTGTATCTATTTGTTTCCATTTATGGAAACAAATAGATACAATGTTTCAACCGCTGTATGGAGTGAATGTCAGAGAACTGTCAGAAATAGCCTATTTCTGACAGTTCTCTGACATTCACTCCATACAGCGGTTGAAACATAGCCTATGTTTCAACCGCTGTATCTATCTGCAGAGCTCCGCTAAGTGTATCTGCAGAGCTCCGCTATTTCTGACAGTTCTCTGACATTCACTCCATACAGCGGTTGAAACATTGTATCTATTTGTTTCCATTTATGGAAACAAATAGATACAATGTTTCAACCGCTGTATGGAGTGAATGTCAGAGAACTGTCAGGAATAGCGGAGCTCTGCAGATACACTTAGCGGGGCTCTGCAGATACACTTTTTGCCGGCTTGGAATTCTTCTTATTTTCATCCTACTTCTTCTTCTTCTTCTTCATCCTCATCCTCAGAAGAAGAAGAAGAGGATGAGGATGAAGAAGAAGAAGAAGAAGAAGAAGAAGTAGGATGAAAATAAGAAGAATTCCAAGCCGGCAAAAAGTGTATCTGCAGAGCTCCGCTAAGTGTATCTGCAGAGCTCCGCTAAGAAATAGTGGAGCTCTGCAGATACACTTTTTGCCGGCTTGGAATTCTCCTTCTTCTCATCCTTCTTCTTCTTCTCATCCTTCTTCTTCTTCTCATCCTTCTTCTTCTTCTCATCCTTCTCCTTCTTCTCATCCTTCTCCTTCTTCTCATCCTTCTCCTTCTTCTCATCCTTCTTCTTCTCATCCTTCTCCTTCTTCTCATCCTTCTTCTCATCCTTCTCCTTCTTCTCATCCTTCTTCTCATCCTTCTTCTCATCCTTCTCCTTCTTCTCATCCTTCTCCTTCTTCTCATCCTTCTCCTTCTCCTTCTTCTCATCCTTCTCCTTCTTCTCATCCTTCTCCTTCTTCTCATCCTTCTCCTTCTCCTTCTTCTCATCCTTCTCCTTCTTCTCATCCTTCTCCTTCTTCTCATCCTTCTCCTTCTCCATCTTCTCATCCTTCTCCTTCTTCTCATCCTTCTCCTTCTCCTTCTTCTCATCCTTCTCCTTCTTCTCATCCTTCTTCTCATCCTTCTCCTTCTTCTCATCCTTCTTCTCATCCTTCTCCTTCTTCTCATCCTTCTCCTTCTTCTCATCCTTCTTCTTCTCATCCTTCTCCTTCTTCTCATCCTTCTTCTCATCCTTCTCCTTCTTCTCATCCTTCTTCTCATCCTTCTTCTCATCCTTCTCCTTCTTCTCATCCTTCTCCTTCTTCTCATCCTTCTCCTTCTTCTCATCCTTCTCCTTCTTCTCATCCTTCTCCTTCTTCTCATCCTTCTCCTTCTCCTTCTTCTCATCCCTCTCCTTCTCCTTCTTCTCATCCTTCTCCTTCTCCTTCTTCTCATCCTTCTCCTTCTCCATCTTCTCATCCTTCTCCTTCTCCTTCTTCTCATCCTTCTCCTTCTCCTTCTCCTTCTTCTCATCCTTCTCCTTCTCCTTCTTCTCATCCTTCTCCTTCTCCTTCTTCTCATCCTTCTCCTTCTCCTTCTCCTTCTTCTCATCCTTCTCCTTCTCCTTCTTCTCATCCTTCTCCTTCTCCTTCTTCTCATCCTTCTCCTTCTCCTTCCTCATCTCCAAGGGCATTTAAATTAAAGGTACAGTGTTCTGCACTAATTTAAAGGCTCTCTGAAGCCTAGAAACCCTTTTTATAAGTTAACTTTGTAGCGAATAAATTTGCATCGAATCAAATTTCTTCCTCAAATTCGGCGAATCAGCCGAATCGAATTTTTGAATAATTCGCTCATCTCTAATAGTAGCGTGTGGGTAATCTTGATTCATAATAGAATTGTTATATGACCATTAATTTAGGTTGTTCAGCTTAAATCAGTGCTGGGAGCATAGCCCTAGTTTTATGGCTAAGAATACTGTGAGATATTCATTATAAATACCAGGGTGTGCTGGCTATAAGTAAAGGGGTATTATGTCCATAAGTACTGGGGTTTGTTGGCTATTTCACTGGGATATGTTGTTTATAAATAATGGGGAGTATTGGCTATAATTACTGGGGGATCCAACCCCAACCGTCTGAATCTGATGACAGTCTGAAATCTAATTGCATCCGCGAATGTCCCACTGTATTGATAACATTCACTCTGTTACTCCCTCTCTCATTTTACCCACTCCCTGTGCTTCCCCTCCCCCCCCCCCCCCCTTCCCATTTCTTTTAATTTTTTTTTCTCTCCCTTTCTCTTTCCTTCCCTCTTGCTTTATCATTCCTTCTTTTCTTCTCTCCTTCTTTTCTGATAAATCGCTCTAAGTTTTGATTAATCATCCAGAAGAACATTAGGCATGCTGACAGCATCACTTCCCTTTCTTCATTAGCAGTTTACATGATCATTAGAGATGAGCGAATCGAACTTGGCGAAGTGGAATTTGTTTCGAATATTAGGAAAAATTTGATTCGCGCCGAATCCGAAAATTAGCAAACTTTGGATGCACGAATCAAATTTTCCCCGATCGGCCGATTTTCATCCCTTCTACAGCCGGCAAAAAGTGTCCATGCAGAGAGCTCCGCTATTTCTGACAGTTCTCTGACAGTTCCTTCACATTTACAGCGGTTGAAACATTGTATCTATTTGTTTCCATTTAGGATACAGATGTTTTTATTCGGAAACAAATAGATACAATGTTTCAACTGCTGTAAATGTGAAGGAACTGTCAGAGAACTGTCAGAAATAGCGGAGCTCTCTGCAGATACACTTTTTGCTGGACTGGAATTCTTCTTATTTTCATCCTACTTCTTCTTCTTCTTCTTCTTCTTCTTCATCCTCATCCTCATCCTCTTCTTCTTCTTCTTCTTCTTCTTCTTCATCCTCATCCTCTTCTTCTTCCTCTTCTTCATCCTCATCCTCTTCTTCTTCTTCTTCTTCTTCATCCTCATCTTCATCCTCATTCTCTTCTTCTTCATCCTCATCCTCTTCTTCTTCATCATCCTCTTCTTCTTCTACTTCTTCATCCTCATCCTCCTCTTCTTCTTCTTCTTCTTCTTCATCATTATCCTCTTCTTCTTCTTTTCTTCTTCCTCACCATCATCCTCTTCTTCTTCTTCCTCATCCTCTTCTTCTTCACCATCCTCATCCTCGTCTTCTTCTTCACCATCCTCATCCTCTTCTTCTTCTTCTTCTTCTTCTTCTTCTTCCTCATCCTCTTCTTCTTCTTCTTCTTCTTCTTCTTCTTCTTCATCATCCTCATCCTCTTCTTCTTCTGCTTCTTCTTCTTCATCCTCATCTTCTTCTTCATCCTCATCCTCTTCTTCTTCTTCTTCTTCTTCCTCCTCATCCTCTTCTTCTTCTTCATCCTCATCCTCATCTTCTTCTTCTTCTTCATCCTCATCTTCTTCTTCTTCATCATCCTCATCCTTACCATCATCCTCTTCTTCGTCGTCTTCTTCATCCTCATCCTCTTCTTCTTCTTCTTCATCCTCATCCTCTTCTTCTTCTTCTTCTTCTTCTTCTTCTTCTTCTTCTTCCTCATCCTCATCCTCTTCTTCTTCTTCACCCTCATCCTCTTCTTCTTCTTCTTCTTCTTCATCCTCATCCTCTTCTTCTTCTTCTTCATCCTCCTCTTCTTCTTCTTCTTCTTCATCCTCATCCTCTTCTTCTTCTTCTTCCTCATCCTCATCCTCTTCTTCTTCTTCTTCTTCTTCATCCTCATCCTCCTCTTCTTCTTCTTCTTCTTCCTCATCCTCTTCTTCTTCATCCTCATCCTCTTCTTCTTCCTCTCCCTCTTCTTTTTCATCCTCTTCTTCCTCTTCTTCTTCTTCATCCTCTTCTTCATCCTCTTCCTCTTCTTCTTCTTCTTCTTTTTGTCTTCCTCTTGCAGGTCACTGCTCATGCGCAGATTTTTTATTGGCAAAAAATCGTCCGATTTGCCCACTATTGCCGCGGGTGCTGTATGGCCTCCCATTGCTGCTGCCTCCACCGCCACACTGTGGCTCCACACTCTGGTTTTGGCCCCGTGACTGGCCAAATGAGTGAAGTGTGCGGTGATTCTAAGATCGACGGCACTCATCTGCATGTCATACTGACTGACAGTATTATTTCTCTTCCCCAGCAGACTCCAAGGGCATTTAAATTAAAGGTACAGTGTTCTGCACTAATATAAAGGCTCTCTGAAGCCTAGAAACACCCTTTTTATAAGTTAAATTCGCAGCGAATATAATCGACTCGAATCAAATTTATTCATCGAATTCGCCGAATCAGCCGAATCGAATTTTTGAATAATTTGCTCATCTCTAATGATCATACATTCCCACATCCGCACTCGGATACCTCCAACATTCTCAATCTATAGCATTGACTTCGGCCTAGACGTCGTTTCTGTTCTACTTCCCTCTACAGAGTCACACTCTGTGCCGTCACTATAGGAGGTCCGGTGCCTCATTGTCGAATCGTTTCATAAGCGTCTCTGTATATTACAGGCACAACCCTGTCGTGACATAGTTCCTTTATACTGCTTAATTTTGTAGTGGACTTCATTCACTTTCTTCTTGATGTATGCATTGCCAAATGTCTTACTCACATTTCATGTGCTTATTTTATTGTGTCAGTGTGTATTTTTCAATAAACCTTCTTTTTGGAAAAAAAATAAAAAATTACTGGGGGATGTTGGCTATACATACTGGGGTATGCTGGCTATACATACTGGGGTATTTTGGCTTCTATACTGGGGTATGTAGGCCATAAATAGTGGGGATTGATAGCTACAATTACTGTGGTATATTAGCTATAAATTCTTGGCTATGCTGGCTATTAATTCTAGAGTTGTGTTGATTATTATACTGGGGTATGCTGGCTATAATACCAGGGCATGTTTGATATAAAGGCAAAAGTATTTTAGCTTTCAATACTGGGCTATATTACCTATAAATACTGGGGTATACTGGCTAAAAACACTGTAGTGTGCTGGTTGTTGTACTAGGTTAAGTTGGCTATAAATACTGGGGTCTGCTGGCTATAAATACAAGGGTGTGTTGGTTATTTTTCTGGGGTATGTTACCTATAAATACTGGGATATGCTGGCTAGAAATACTGTAGTGTGCTAGCTATTTTCCTGGGGTATGTTGGCTATGAACAATGGGTTAGGATGGCTATAAATACTGGGGTATGTTGACTAAAAATACCAGAATATGTAAAAATTCTAAAAATAAACCCTAGAATGATTCTTGAGCCAGTGGAAGAATGCCGAAAATGCAGTGTGCATGGCTGTGCATGCTGTGAGGACGAGGAAGTAGGCCCAAACTACCAGTGGCTCTTGTGGGGGTAGTGCTACATACGTGTGGCTCCCCGCATATGGGAACATAACAGGGGTTTTACACTTGAGGACCCAGCAGCTAGTACACATCTGTGTGCACCAGGCATTAGAGAAATGAATTGTTAGGGTTTACATACACAATAAGAGGTATTAGGGTGAGTAAGCTGCTGTGGAAATTAATTAAGTAAGGTGGTATATTTACTAAAGGAATGTACCTGTTCAGGGGGACAGACTGTCCATTCGTCTGTGCTTCCAATGACTGTGTGTCCTCTCTCGCCTCAGATGATATCTCAGACCGTTCTTCCATGTCCTGGGTTGTTGCTGCCTCTGTGGATTCCTTAGACTCTTCTGTATCTGATGATGATATATAATTCTCAGAGATGGGATGGTAGAGCACCTGATGTACACTCAGCTAACCACCCAGTTCCAGCTTTGTCTTCTTGTCAGCTCTTTCTATAATCGGAGTCTCTGCTGGTCCTAGATGAGAACAATACAGTCCGCAGCGAGTTCTGTGGTTTCTCTTTATCCAAGAAGATATTACAAATAACTTGTTATAATAAGGGAGTTAAAACCAGACTACGCCAACAGTATGTGACACCAAAAAATTCAATCCAAATGTCATATTCCAGCCGCAGGACAAACAAGACCTAACACCAAGCTATGGCGGAGAGACGTTTGTTTTTTTCAGTTCCAGAAGTTTCTTTCACTTTCATTTGAGTTAGCACAGCTATGCCGTTTGTCGTTTCTTATGAATATAAATTCCTGTGTCTCTTTCCTTTCTTAGTATCCACCTTAGTTCCTTCACCAAGATGTATTTAGAGTTATTTTTAGAACATTAATAGGAGAACATGTATTTGTTTTTTAATAGCGTTAATAAAATAAAATTAAGAACAATAAATAAATATAAATTAAGTCATACATATATACATTGAATAAAAGAGAGAGAGAGAGAGAGTGCTCTGTCTCTCCAATCTAAGCATTGAAAGTGTGATCTCTGTAACTTAACAGTTGTGATGAGATAACGATAACTCCAATCTTAGTTGATTAACACAGGCAGTGACTTGATCCAAATGACACCTTGTAGATCTTGTGAAGTTTATTCCATAAACTGAGAGAATCTTACAACAATGAGCATCGAATAGGTCAAAAGATCATAATGTGATCTACTTCATGACATGAGGCTTGAAGCTGAAGTGCATTACTGGGAAAATGAAAAAAGGGTGGGGCTATCTATACAGCATGAACTAAACCAAAGGAAGGGGAGGAGCAGAGACAAAATACAAAAGAACACTTAAAGGCCTAGGACAGTCATGTGAAACATGACACTCCATGTTGAAATCTTTGATTTCTATTATAACAAACTTTAGTCCAAGTCTAATATAAGTAATGAAGATTCTTTCCAGGAACATCTGCAAAACAAGAGGGAAAGGAAGAACAAAGGAAAACAATGCAAACTGTCAGCGTCCTGTCCACGGCAGACGTTCTGGAAGATCTGGCATTTCTGACAGTACTCTGCATGGCCGCAGAAGCACACATCAGCCTCAGTTTGGTGCCAGATGGCATTTATAAGGAGGCTCATCACTTCCTCAAGTTGCTGGATGATCTCTAGCTCCCCGTGCCTTGTTCCTGTTTCCTGTGATTGTGACCTGTGATTTTCTGATACCGACTCGGCTTGCTCCTGGACCTGTCTAATCTACTTTACCCCAGATCTGACCTCGGCTTGGCTTATAGATACTGTCTCTCTCACTCCTCTGTGTATGACCTCGGCTATCCCATCTGACTACGTCTGCTTTAATTCCCACCTGGTACCTGACCTTGGCTTGAAACGACTACCCAGTAAACATCTAAATCCCAGAACGGCTTGCATACCACGCACAAGCGCCTCCTGTCTGCAGACCTATTGACGTGCACCAGCTGTGCTTCTGAGTGGACCACCAACCAGCACTCCTACAGGCGACCTGTGCAACTTTGGGCCTGACTCCCGCTGTCCCACTCTCGGGGGGGTCTGGAACTTAGCAGGAAGAGAAGCCCTCTCTCCACTGGCCTCCATCACCAGGTACGTGATACAAACATTTAGCATAACACTTGCAGATGTTGGTCTCGAAATTCCAGGCTGAAATCCATATTCAGAGGGGAAGGCAGCAACATGCACATTCCTTCTTACCTCCCTTTAAATCAAGTTGATGACTTGTCTTCCTCTTTGGGCAAAAGAAGTACTAGTTCCTTTATAGGCCTGAAGTAATGGTGTGCAAAACCTTCTTTCATGGTGGATATAGCCAAGATGTGTCCAAAAATGCAGTAGTAGGTACTGCACGACTGCTGCGGTCAGCAGGGTTAAGGCTAGTGGGAATATAGTGCCATTGTTCAGGTGTAGAGAACTTCCTTATGCATTCCACTCTGTTGCCAACATACACGTAGAACTGTCTCGTGTGATTGTGTATGTATCCTAGCACTATTTTACTGTCTGTATAAAAGTCAAAGGAGTCTATTTCAATATCTGTTTCAAGTTCTATAAGCTCAGCAATCTCCACAGCTAACACAGCTGCACAAAGTTCGAGCCTTGGAATAGTATGTGCAGGTTTGGCTGTGAGCTTGGTCTTGCCCATGATAAATCCTACACCCACTTCACCGCTGGGATCCGTAGCTCAAAGATAAGCCACCACAGTAATGGCTTTGTTGAATGCATTGGAGAAGACATGAATCTCTCTTCTGGTGGCATTCTTTAAGGATGCTTGGGTGTAAGAGCGTGGTATCTGAAGTTGTTCTAATGCTTTTAGAGACGGTTTCCAGGATTCCCACCTTTGTTGTTTCTCCTTGGGTAAGGGGGTATCCCAGTCTGAGTTTTCAGAAGTAAGTTGTCTCAGCAGTGTCTTACCCTGAATGGTGGGAAGTGATCATAAATGCTGTTCACTGCAGACAAAACTCCTCGCTTTGTGAAGGTCTTGTCACAGGCTGATGCCTGAAATGTGAATGTGTCTTGTTTAACATTCTGAAGCAATCCAAGACTGCGTTGTGTAACAGAAAGGTCAGATCCTAGTTGGAATTTCTTCACACTGACAGCGTGGTCATCAGGAGGAAAGGCTATCATGACCTTGTCGCTGTTAGAGATGATTTTGTGAAGTCTGAGGTTCGCAGTGGCAAGCATGTTCTGGGTTCTAGTAAGAAGGTCAATAGCTTCTTCTTCCTTGGACAGATATTTTAGTCTGTCGTCTACATAGAAATTCCTTTCGACGAACTGTCTTGCATCAGATCCAAATTCTTTCTCACCCTCTTGAGCTGTTTTCCTCAGTCTATAAATTGCTACTGCAGGAGAAGGACTGTTACCAAAAACATGTATCTTCATTCGATAGTCTGACTTCATCATTGACATCATTATTGCGGTACCATCGGAACCTGAGGAAGTTTCTGTAGTCTTCACGGACGATGAAACAGTGGAACATCTGCTGAATGTCAGCCATAACAGCAATTATCTCTTGTCTGAAGTGAAGTATAACCCCTATGAAATTGTTGTTCAGATTAGGCCCAGTGAGAAGATTGTCATTGAGGGAGATGCCTTCATGACAAGCACTTGAGTCAAAGACCACCCTAATCTGATCAGGCTTGTGAGGATGGTAGACACCAAAGCATGGTAGGTACCAACATTCTTCTGCTTCCATAAGAGGAGGTGCAGGCTCAGCATGATTTCTCTCAAACTCCTTCTGCATAAAGTCTACAAAGTGCTTTTTCATCTCACGCTTCTAGTTCAAACTGCGATTTAAAGAAACAAACCGTGATTCTGCGTGTACTCTGTTGTTTGGTAGTCTCTTTCTTGGGGTACAAAATGGTAGAAGTGCTACCCAACTGTTGGAATCATCTTGGTAGAATTCTTTACTCATGGTTTTCAAGAATTCTTTGTCTTCTATGGTAGCTGCCAACTCATTGTCTTTGGTTACCTCGAACACTATATTGCCGATGTTGTCATCCCAGAGATTAAGAGCTTTCTTATTGTCTTGTATGATGTGTGGTTGTGCACCTTTTCCAAACAGTCTTTCTTTCACAATATATTTATGTGGTTGTTGTGCAGAACAAGTTGTTCGTCCATTTGACAGGACATGTGTTTTAAAGGAAAAGACTGAGTAGGACCTTCTGTCCTTATCTAGGCAGACATTGCCTATGATGACCCATCCAAGATCCAGACACTGAGCATATAGTGCATTGTGTGGACCGTTGATTTGATAATGAACTTTGTGCACCCTTTGGTTGTCACTACCGAGTAACAGCAGGATATCAGCACTTTCATCGAAGGCTGGTATTTGGTTGGCTACGTGCTTTAAGTGAGAATGGTGAAAGGCAGATTCAGGAGTAGGGATTTCCTCTTTGGTGATTGGAATCTGGAATCTGGTTGCACTCAGTGATGGTGGGCAAAGATATTTCCACATTGTCATTCAGCAGAGTAACTACAAGACCACTGGCTCTCCTACCTAAGACTTCTGTGTACCGGAACAAGTGCTTAGAATATAAAGGTAGAGCGTCTCCAGTTATGTTCAACAGTTCAGAAAACTGAGTTCTTGCAAGAGATCTGTTACTCTAAACATCCAGAATAGTATACAGCCTTATGGCCTTTTCAGGTTGACCTTTGGGGTATACAGAGACCAAGCATATCTTTGCACAAGATTTATCACAGAATCCATCTTCACAGACCTCTGTACATGTAGGGAACACTGGGGTGGTAGGTGCTGCTTGATCTGGGCGCTCCCCACCTTGCTTTGCCTCAGGAAGATTGTTTGTGAGCATAGTAGAGTCGTCCAAATATTGATGAAGAGCTTGCACATGGTCATCACTGTCACACTCTATACATTTGATGATCGCTTTACAGTCCTTTGCAAAGTGTTCTGCGGAGGCACAGAATGTGTAGGAAACCCCAAATTTCTTCAAAAGTTCCTTACGTTCTTGGAGGGTTTTCTTTCTGAAGCCGATACATTTCTTAAGTGGATGTGGTTTGTTATGTATTGGACATTGCCGATTTGGGTCCTCAATTCTCTTGTTTTGATCAGTCTTTTCAATAACTGTAGCAGGCAAAGGTAGAACATTAGTCCTTTTCACTAACACTGGACCTCAACGGTCTCTGTGCGACATACGTGTGTTCGTAGGTCTTGGAGAGAGTGTACTGAGAGGGTTACAGCCCCATAGGAGAAACTTGGGTCATTCTTAGTGTCTTCAATTCTTTTGATGAACTTGTAGAAGTAGGAAAAAGGAGGAAATGCAACTCTATGTTCTTCCTTATACTTTGATCCAAGCTTTGCCCATCTTTCTTGAATTCCATATGGTAGCTTGAGAACAATAGATTTGATGCCATGAGAGGTGTCAAGGTAACTGAGACCAGGTAACTTTATGTCAGCCTTAGCAAGTTGAAGCTCTAATAGAACATCGCTGAGTTCTTGAAACTTTAGATTGTCGCTAGCAGAAATCCTTGGGAAGCTTTGCAACCTTTTGAATAAAGCATCTTCAATGGCCTCTGGGCTGCCAAAGGTATGTTCAAGTCTGCCCCAAGCAGCATTAAGGCCTGCAGCAGGGTTGTAAATCTGAACTGCTTTGAGCCTCTTGATGCATTCAGTAGACTGGGGACCTAGTCATCTGATGAGTAGATCTAATTCCTCTGTGACATTGATGTCTAGGTCACTCATTGTTGCCTTAAAAGTGGATTTCCAGCCTCTGTGATTTTCAGGCTTGTCATCAAACTTGGTGAGGCCTGTCTTAACTGTCTTCTCTGCAGAGCATGTATTTAGCAAACTGTGACAATGTCCGTGTTTTCATATTTTGGGTGCATGACTGCAGGTGGAACAGAGTTGGTAGTGACAGTTGGCGGACTTACGTGGAGTGACTTGGGAACATATGTTGCTGCTATGGCATTCAATGCCAGAACTGGCTTAAAGACCATTGGCATGTTGGTTTGTAGAGTAGTACATTTGCTAGGAGGTACTCTGTTGGTGCCAAAGTAAGGTGGAGTGTCTATTAAATTCATACCAGTGTCTACGGCTACCTGAGATGCTGCAGTCTGATGTATAGGAGGATATAAAGGCAAATCAACGTGAGGTACTGTCACGGTCTGGGTCAGGTTGAGAGACCAGTTGCTACAGCAGTGTAAGGCTTACCTGAAACCAGCAGGATAGGTACACCAGCAGGTCCCCCTGGGAATGACGCAGGCTCACCTGAGGTGCAGGGTCTAAGTATTAACCGGTTTTCACCAGAGCGTCTAATGGCAGAGATGGATTGGGCTGCGTGTTAATACCAGGTCGCAGATCTCAGGATCACCCCACCAGGGAATGAGCAAGCTGGAAGCCAATAGTGGATCAAACAGTTTAGGGATCAAACAGAAGCAGAGTCAGTCACAAGCCAAGGGTCGGTCACGGATGGTAGTAGATTAGGGTGAGGCAAAATCGTTGTCAGTAGCAAGCCAAAGGTCGGTAACGAAGATGTAGACAGCAGCAGGAACGATGAGAGGGATATTGCCTGGGAAGGCACAATAATCTGGCAAGGAGGAAGTGCATGGACATGGCGTTTATAGGAAGTTCATAGGAGGAGCAAGGAGTTCAAGGTTCAAGACAAACAGGGCCAAGGCAGGATCATCCAGAGAATTGTCTAGGGAGCTGTCCAGCATTCCAGGTGGCTCAGTGAGAAGAAATGTTGCCTCTCACTGTAGAAGGCCCAGGTTCAATCCCAGGCTCTGATAGGTATAGTAGGTGAAGAGAAGAGACTTTGAGTACTTTGGCTGCTGTGACAGGAAGTTGACATTCTGGAGAGGTGTGTGAAGAATCTGAGACATAAGATACAACTCAGTGTCTGGAACTGTTGTCTCTTTCGTTTTCACTAGCGGCTTGTTCTAACTAGCGGCATGCTCACATTGGTTTTCCAAAACTTCAATTTCTGCCTTTTGGCATGTGGCTTTAGCTTCTTTCTCTGCTTTCTGATGTGCATCCTGAGCCTCCATTTCTGTGGCCTGAGCTTCCATTTATGCTTTCTTATGTGCAGCCTGAGCCTCAATTTATGCTTTCTTATGTGCGGCCTGAGCCTCCATTTCTGCTTTCTTATATGCAGCCTGAGCCTCTATTTCTGCTTTCTTATGTGTGGCCAAATTAAATACCAAATTAACTAAAGACCCGCTACCCGAATTCAAACAGGACGCACTACTACTAACGAACACAGCCTTACTTGATGGTGTCATCACCAAGCAGGAAGCCTCTTTTCTATCTAAAGACTTCTACAACACCCCGTATTTTTACTTTCTCCCCAAAGTACACAAAAATCCAAATAATCCACCAGGAAGACCAATCGTAGCGGCCACAGGGAGCATTACCAGCGGTTTCTCCCAATATATCGACCACTTCCTACAACCCCTTGCACAGGCTCAACACTCATATATCCGGGACAGCGGACACTTGCTAGAATTACTCCAAACATACTCCTGGGAACCCGACTATTGTTGGGTCTCGTTAGATGTCTGCTCCCTATATACCTTGATACCCCATGATGTAGGCATCACCGCCATCCAGCACTATTTATCCTTGGATCCATCACTCAACCCCAAACAATCTTCCTTTATAGTAGACGCCACTTCATTTTGCCTCAAACACAATTACTTCACATTCAACCACGATTTATACTTACAAACTCAAGGTACAGCCATGGGAGCCAACTTCGCACACTCATATTCCAACTTGACTATGAGTTTCTGGGAGGACAAACACATATGGCACAACAACCCCTTTTCCGCCCACATCATCTTTTACGGCCGTTACATAGATGACATTATCGTCATCTGGGATGGACCAATATCACACGTAGACCAGTTTGTAACCCATTGCAATTCAAACCCTTTTGGACTGTCCTTCACCTCCATTCACCACAAACATACTCTTGTATTCCTAGATCTCAAATTATACCATGACAATCTCCAAATATTAACAAAAAACCACTTCAAACCCGTATCTGGCAACTCATACCTCCACTTCAACAGCTGCCACCACCCCAAATGGATCCAAAATATACCTAAAGGACAATTCTGTCGTCTCAGACAAAACTGCACCACAGATTCAGATTACAATCTCCAGAGCAACATTCTAATAAAAAAATTCCTAGACAAAGGTTACCCACACAAGCTAGTAGATGAGGCCCACTCCTTCTACCGCAAGGGTAGACCCCAAACACACAATAGCACAGAGCCTCCCAACCAGGTCAGATTTATAACCAAATTCCACAACAAATTTCACAAAATGGAATCTATCATCAATAGACATTGGCCGATACTACTACAGGATCCACATTTAATAGACATTTTAGATAAAAAACCAAAATACACCTACCGCAAAGCCATCAACCTTAAAAACAAGATTGCCCCCAGCAAATACAACCCACCCACCAACACACCCAACACAATCTGCCTCATACCCATTGTCGGCATGTATAGATGCAACAAAGCGCTATGCAAAACTTGCCAATTCGTTAAACACGGACAAAAAAACTTCACCACAAAAGGAAAAACCTACTCATTCAAAGAATTTTACAACTGCTCCACTGATCATGAGATCTACTGTATATCCTGCCCTTGCGGCCTCCTATATGTGGGACGCACCATCAGACCCCTCCGCGCCAGGTTTGGCAAGCACAGACGTCTTATTGAAGATGGTAAAGACAAACATAGCGTCCCCCGCCACTTCCTTGAATATCACCAAAAATCCACTGATGGCCTACAAGTATGGGTCTTAGAATCCATACACAACAATCTCTCTGAGTCTGATCGTTTCAAAAAACTCTGTTCACAAGAAACTTATTGGATATTTACATTAGATACATTGTCACCAGGCGGACTCAACGAGGAATTAGACATTAACACTATACTATAAACACTACAATCTCCCATTCACAGCCACTCAACACTCACAATGATACTTCCCCCCCTTTTTTTTTTTTTTTTTTTTAAATCAAATTTTTTTATTGAATTTTTTAATCAAATTTTTTTTTAATTCATTTTTTTATTTTTTTATTTATTTTTTAATCCAATTTTTAGTTTATTATTTATAACCTTTTGTTCATTATTTATATTTTATTCTGTTTTTTTACTATTTTTTACAATGTAATTTACTCTTTATAATGTCATTTGCATGTATTATTACCAATATGTTTATCATCTTACCATGTTAACACCCATTGTCAATATACCCGCTAGCAACATGTATATATGTTAGAATTATTATGAAGCTCCTGTAGAGCCATAACCAGATCCCACCCTGCAATCATGCTGTATTACCACTGAATATCTGCTCACTACTGTTACATAATTGATGTGCCAGTGCTGCAAGGTGAACATTTTACCCCACTAATCTCCTATAATTTTTTTTTTCTTTGTTTCCTTTTGTATTTTTATTACCCCCATCAATTTTTTTCACATAGTTTCTTCGATTTTCAGCTGTTCAAAAATCTTTTATTAATGTCATTTTTCATTTCATTAATTTTTTTTTTTTTTCTTTTTTCATTTCATCATTTTTCTTTTGTCTTCTGTTTTCTTATTTATTACATCCTCTCTTTTTTCCATTTGGTTTCCTTTACCCCCCCATTTAACATCCATGACTTTACACTATTCACCTGACAGCAATGGTCAATCACTGGTTAATTGGTTAATTGATCAATTAGACTCACGTTCCCCATATATTCACCCCTGTTCATCCACCTCCCCCTGCTTGAAAAAGGAGTGCACTTCCGCCTTCCACGGCCAGCGCATGCTCCGAAAGGCGTCGCAGTGCACCCTGGGATCTGACGTCATCACAGCCACAACGCCGCTACGTTCCAGCGTGTGTTCCATCCGGCTCTGAGGGAGGACGTGCATGCCGGCCGGCCTCACCGCTGTTCCCCTCCAGCCACCACGCTGTTCCAGCCGAGAGCTGACCTCCCCACATCGCAGTAAGATGACGGCTCTTCACCCGGGTCACCACCCCCCCGGTAACTATTGGTAACCACGGTTTTTAAGCTTATGATGACGTCACACATGTGAGTGTTTCTACATTTAGACTTGAATAAGAAGACTTATTGCACTTAGAGGCGCTTCTCTCCTTTTTCTCATCTACAGAAGTTGCTACAGCTTATTTGGAAGCCTTGCCCTCAGTGCCACACGGAATCCTACGCTCTTCATACAGTAGCCACTAATCCCACCATCACCCCATACTACCATTTCCCAGGACTTTGCAGTGTTTGCGCTGTTACAACCCTTCCTCATTTTTTCTGAATCATTTGGGAATCAAGTGAACCATGGAGACAGCCATTATCCACAAAATTGGAACAGTGTTGAACCTTCCCAGGAGTGGCTGGCCTGCCAAAATTACTCCAAGAGCACAACAACTACTCATCCAGCAGGTCAGAAAAGAACCCAGAACTTCATCCAAATAATGGTAGGCCTCACTTGCCTCAGGTAAGGTCAGTGTTCATGAATCAACAAAGGGAAGGAGAAAGGGCAAAAATGGCCGCCATGAGAGAGTTCCAAAGTCAAAGCCACCGCTGACCAAAAGCACAAACGCTCATCTCACATTTGCCAAAAATCATCTTGATTATCCCCAAAACGTAGTGATTATCTCCCGTCTGTAACTTAGGGAGGGGGGGTGACTTATAGGCGGGAGAATAGTAGTGGCAAAACATTTTTGGCGGAGGGGGGAGATAATAATTTGTGCTTGGGCTGAAAGCTTTGTGGTGATGGGGGGATGAGAGGCTATTTATGCTGGGAAGGTTAATGTGAGGAAGATGATAAATGGTAGGAGGAGGAATGGGGGGGGGGGGAATGGGCATTTGCTAGGAGGGGTGATTTGGGAAAATATGTACTAGGATAGGGGATTTGAGGGGATATTTGCTAGGAGGAAGAATGAGGGGGATATGTACTGGGTAGGGGATATGTACAAGGAAGAGGAATGAGGGAGGGTGGACATTTACCAGGAGGGGTGATTGGGGGGATATGTACTAGGGTGGGGGATTAGGGGGATATGTACTAAGAGGAGGAATGTAGGGTATTAGAAGGAGGGATTGGGGGGATATGTACTAGGAAGGGGAGACTGGGGGGAGATATGTACTAGAAGGAATGGGGGGGTATATACTAGTAGGGGGGATTTTGGGTGATATGTGATCTTTGTGCTAGGAGGGGGAATCTGAGGGTATTTGGGTGAGGAAGGAGGATTTGTGCTGAGAAGTATAATTTGAAGGGGGTTGTGCTAGGAGGGGGGATTTGTGCTAGGAGGAGGGATTTGTGCTAGGAGAGGGGATTTGTGCTAGGACGGGGGATTTGTGCTAGGAGGAGGGATTTGTGCTAGGTTGGGGGATTTGTGCTGGGAGGGAGGATTTGTGCAAGGACGGGTGTAAGGGATTTCCAGCTAAGAGAATCACGTTTGGGAACGCACATGCGTGAAAGAGAAGATCCTGTTAGCGCTGGGCGGGCTATTTAAAGAGCACCTCGGTGCTGATTCAGTGCTGACTGGTCTTCAGCTTCCCCCATGTCCTACTTGCTTCTGAACATTTCCTTGTTGCTGACCCGGCTTGCTCTTGACCTGACTCCGACTACTCTCCTGCTCCTGGTTCCTGACTCCGGCTCTGTTCTTGACTCTGGCTTCTCCTACTAATTTTGTACCTTCCTGCCCAACGGTTGATGACCCTGGCTACTCTATGACCCTGCTCCCGTCCTGTGTCCTGGCTACCTACATTTCCCTGCTGCACATCGGGTATTGCACAGAACCTGCGCTGCCTGCTATTCCGGTAACCAAATCAGAGGATACTCTGCCTACCAAAGTCATCATCTGCAAGAGCCGCAAACAACCACCACTGGCGCTCCTGTCCCTCTGGTCCCTAGAATCCCTCTGTTCCAACCTCAGCGGGGTCAGGGCTAGTGACACAAGTGAGGCCGACCTCATCAATTCAGTCTCCGATCAGCTAGGTGACAGTACCAGTCAGCCAGTGATGGAATCTGAAAGGGAGGCCTCACAGCTGGGGGACAATCGCCAAGCAGTAACCACCTTGTTCAATATGATGCATGAGTTACAAAAGAACTTTGAACACCTGGAGAGTAAGATGCGAACCGACTCTAATGTCCTCATAGACACAGACCTCATGACTACCTTTGATGCGGCCACTCAAACGGAAAACAGTATAACCATTGAAGCCTCTGCTCTGCCGGAACCCCGGGTGCCTACGCTTGAGTTCTTTACAGGGGATCACAGGAAGTTCAGGACTTTTTGCAACTCATGTGAGTTATATTTTTCCCTGCTCCCCAGGACCTTCTTGTCATCAAACATTAAGATGGGATTTATTATCACACTCCTCAAAAATAAACCCCAGTCCTGGACCTACCATCTCCGTGAGTTACATGATCCGGCCTTAGCTTCTGTGGACTCATACTTTACAGCGATGGCACAAATTTATGATGATCCCTTCCAGCGCCAAACCACTGAAACAAGGCTCAGTAAGCTACAGCAAGGCCTGAGATCTGTAGAGGACTATGTCGCCGACTTCCGCATCTGGAGTCCGGATACCCAGTGGAACGAGTCTGCTCTCCGCCATCAGTTCCGCCTTGGTCTTTCTGAGAATCTGAAGGATGAGCTGGCCCGAGTGGGGGTGCCAACCAGGTTGGAGAGTCTGATAGACATGGCAGTTCATATTGACCAGCGGATTCGGGAAAGGTAGAACGAGAGGATTAATGGGAAGATTTTGATATGCTCTGAAATAGGGCCTTCTACAAAAGTGGCATCACCCACCAACTCCACTAGGAGAAGTTTCTGGAGACCACAGTTATCCGTAGTGGAACGCCTTCGCCGGCAGAAGTCCAACCTCTGTCTCTACTGCGGTGATGCAGGTCATTTCGTGGCCACCTGCCTGGCCAAATCCCATAAGTCTTCTCCCAGCTGCTTTCACATGATGCACCCTCAATGGGTAAGTTGGGCACACCTCTCCTTCCATCTGCAGCTGACCGAAAGGACAATCATGGTCCAAGCCATCATAGACTCAGGTGCCTGTAGTTGCTTTATGGATGCTCACTTCACTACGCAAAACCAGATTCCACTCCGTACCAAAGCACAGAGACTTGCAGTCCATCTAGCAGATGGTTCTGGTATCAGTTCTGGCCCTGTAACACAGGAAACCATGCCAATTTTCTGCCACTCTACCTCGGGACACCAGGAGCTCCTATGTCTAGATATCATTACCTCCCCGATTTTTCCAGTCATCCTCAGTATGCCGTGGCTGAAGGCTCACAATCCAACCATCAATTGGTTGTCTGGAGAAATCTCCTTTACTTCAGAATATTGTCTGACACACTGTATTCCTAAAGGGACTGATGAGACATCTCCTCTTCTCAGCATTCAATCGGATCCTGAAACCATGAAACTTGTTCCTGCAGTATACCACGAATATCTGGACATCTTCAATAAAAAAAAGTGCTAATTGCCTTCCTCCTCATCGCTCGTACGACTGCCCTATCGAGCTCCTGCCCGGTGCCGAGATTCCCTTCGGTAGAATTTATCCCTTATCTGAAGCCGAATTAGAGGTCCTCGGAGAATATATAAATGAGAGTTTGGAAAAAGGCTTCATTCGGCCTTCTACATCACCAGCGGGAGCCGGTATCTTCTTTGTGGAGAAGAAGGATCACACTCTCAGACCATCAATTACTGTGACCTGAACAAGATAACGGTGAAGAATTGATACCCTCTTCCACTGATCCCCGAAATAATTCAAAGGTTGCGGGGAGCGTGCTTCTTCTCAAAACTGGACCTCAGGGGTGCCTACAATCTAGTGTGAATTCGGGAGGGTGATGAGTGGAAGACGGCCTTGCGAACCCGATTCGGACACTTCGAATATTTGGTAATGCCCTTTGGACTCTGTAATGCCCCAGCAACTTTTCAACACCTGGTAAATGATATCTTCCGAGATTATCTGGATCAATTCCTTATCGTCTATCTGGACAACATCCTGGTTTTCTCTAGCTCCATAGAAAGCCATCGGGTTCACGTAAAGAAAACTCTGGATAGACTACGCCAGCATCGCCTGTACGCAAAAGCTGAGAAATGCAAGTTCGAGAAGCAATCCATCCAGTTCCTGGGACTTGTGATCACTTCTGAGGGCATCTCTATGGACCCCAAAAGGTGTGTGCCGTCTTAGAATGGCCCATCCCGGGAGACAGGAAAGCGGTACAGCGCTTTATAGGATTTGCTTATTTCTATAGGAAATTTTTTAAGAACTTCTCTGGAATCATTGCACCAGTGACACAGCTCACCAGGCAGCATACTCCCTTTAAATGGACTCCTGAAGCCCAAGTAGCCGTTGAGCAATTAAAAGCTATGTTCACGTATCCCTTCTGCACCCTGTGGCATTTTTCTCCCGGAAATTGAGTGTTTCTGAAAGAAACTATGATGTGGGAGACAGAGTTACTCGCCATTAAGGCAGCATTGGAAGAATGGCGCTATTTACTGGAAGGAGCATTTCATCCCATCCTCATCTTCATGGACCATAAGAACCTAGAGTATCTTAAGACGGCAAAACATCTCAGGCCGCGACAAGCTAGATGGGCACTACTCTTCTCCCGCTTCACCTTCCATCTGACGTACCGTCCTGGATCTAAGAACAGCAAACCTGACACACTCTCCCGTGTGTTTCCTGACCCAGTTGTGCAGTCTGAACCTGACACAATCCTGCCTGCCAAAAACATCTTACTTCTTCAGACAGACCTTGTCACGCAAATAAAAGAAGCCGTGGATAGTCATCTACCACCCATGAATATGCATTTGCAATTAAGGGACGGTTTGCACTTCCACAAGGAACAGATTTTCGTGCCCGAAGAACTCTGGACTCTTATTCTCCAGAGATGTCATGACCATCCATTAGCAGGTCATTTTGGGATTCACAAGACTTCTGAGCTGGTTTCTTGCTCTTTCTGGTGGCCAAACACAGTAAAGGATTGCCAGGACTATGTGAAATCTTACACGGTTTGCCTGAGAAATAAATCTGACAAAGCTAAGACTTGGGACCTGTTGGAATCCTTGCCCGTACCAGAAAAACCTTGGAGCATGATCTCAATGGATTTTATTGTCGAACTTCCACCATCTGAAGGATTTACCACTATCTTCGTAGTGATTGATCGCCTGTCGAAGATGGCTCCCTTTATCCCCTTGAAAGGGACTCCTTCTGCCACAAAAACTGCCTCCGTTTTCATTAAGGAAATCATAAGATTACATGGCGTTTCCCTGAATATTGTGTCTGATCGGGGAGTGCAGTTTACATCCAAATTCTGGAAAGCTCTGTGTGAGGCATTAGAGATCGGGTTACGTTTCTCATTTGCTTACCACCCACAGACAAATGGACAGACAGAAAGGACAAACCAAACTCTGGAGCAATACCTCCGCTGCTTCTCCTCCTATTCACAAGATGACTGGGCATCGCTCCTTCCATTAGCAGAATTCTCCTATAATAATTCCATCCATTCTGCGACCAAACAATCTCCTTTTTTCTCTAATTACGTATACAATCCCACCTTTGTTCCAGAAATACCAGTATTGGCTGCTGTTCCGGCGGTACAAGAAAGGTTGGAGTTCCTCAGGAGGAATGATGAGATTCTACAGAAGACAATGTCTGAAGCTCAGGTGAGCAACAAAAGATTTTTTGATAGGAAAAGAAGAGGTAACTTGGAACTGAAACAAGGGGATAAAGTCTGGCTTTCCACAACTAATCTGAAACTAAGTTGTCCGTCAAGGAAGCTTGGCCCAAGATATCTGGGACTATTTTCTATAAAAAAAAAAAGGTGAATCCTGTAGCCTTTGAATTAGAATTACCAAAACTTGAAGATTCACCTAGTATTCCATTGCTCCTTGTTCAAACCACACATCTTAAGTGGGTATCCCAACCGGAACCTGGAGGCGCCTGCACCATTGCTGGTCGAAGGGAATGAAGAGTATGAGGTTGAGGCTATCCTAAACTGTAGGAAAAGGGGCAGACAGACCCAGTTCCTCATCAAATGGAAAGGTTATGGACCTGAGAATAACTCTTGGGAACTATCCACTAATGTCAAGCCTATCTCTGTCTTCACCCCTATTTATTACATAGTTTGCTTGAAAGGGTATATACCAGTGTGCAGAGGGTCCTTCAGAATTTCCAGCAAAGAGAATCGCGTTTGGGAACGCGCATGCGCGAAAGAGAAGATCCCCACATGCATGAATCTGCGCATGCGCAGGATCCCGACAAGGCATACAGGCAGGCGGGCACTAGGACCCAGGCGTACCTGTCACCAATGACGGTGCCGGGCAGGCACTAGGACCCAGGCACGCCTGTCAGCACTGGGTGGGCTATTTAAAGAGCACCTCGGTGCTGATTCAGCGCTGACTGGTCTTCAGCTTCCCCCCTGTGTCCTGCTTGCTTCTGAACGTTTCCTTGTTGCTGACCTGGCTTGCTCCTAACCCGACTCTGACTACTCTCCTGCTCCTGGTTCCTGACTCCAGCTCTGTTCTTGACTCTGGCTTCTCCTGCTGATTTTGTACCTCGCTGCCCGACGGTTGATGACCCTGGCTACTCTATGACCCTGCTCCTTTCCTGTGTCCTGGCTACCTACATTGCCCTGCTGCACATCGGGTATTGCACAGAACCTGCTCTGCCTGCTACTCCCTCTGTTCCAACCTCAGTGGGGTCAGGGCTAGTGACACAAGTGAGGCCAACCTCGTCAATTCAGTCTCTAATCAGGTACATGACAACGGGGGATTTGTGCTAGGAGGAGGAATTTGTGCTAAGGGGGGGGGATGTGTTATTCTAGAAGCTGAATTTTATGAAAAGGATTTGTGCTAGGAGGGGAGATTAGGTGGGGAGGATTTGTGCTAGGAGGGGGATTTGGCAAGGAGGAGGGATTTGCGCTAGGAGGGGGATTTGTGCTAAGAGGAGGGATTTGTGCTAGAAGGTGGGACTTGTGCTAGGTGGAGGGATGTGTGCTAGAAGGGGTGGTGTTATTCCAGAAGCTGAATTTTAGGGATAGGATTTGTGCTAGGAGGGGAGATTAGGTGGGGAGGATTTGTGCTAGGATGGGAATTTTTATGGAAAAGAGGATGTGTGCTGGGAGGGGTGATTTTTTTGGGTGAGGGAGATTTGTGCTAGGAGGGGGGGAAATGAGGGGATTTGAGCTGGGAGGTGGAATTGAGGAGCAAAGATTTGTATTTAGAGGGGGGATTTGGACTGGCAGGAGAGGGAATTTTTACATTGTTCTGTGAGAATTTATATTTAGGGGTGAGCATGCTGATCAATGCCGAGTTATTTTTTTTTTTTAAGAGGGCGGGATTAATGCTGAGACATGATACTCACACATCGGGGGGGGGGGAGGGGGGGCAGTTTGCATCCTCTCCCTGAGCGCTAGATGACTTTGTCCTGGCACTGTCCACACAGCACACAGGGCAACAGATCTCCTCCTCCCCGCACAGCACACAGGGCACTCAGAGCAACAGATCTCCTCCTCCCCGCACAGCACACAGGGCATTCAGAGCAACAGATCTCCTCCTCCCCGCACAGCACAAAGGGCACTCAGAGCAACAGATCTCCTCCTCCCCGCACTGCACACAGGGCACTCAGAGCAACAGATCTCCTCCCCGCACTGCACACAGGGCACTCAGAGCAACAGATCTCCTCCTCCCCGCACTGTACACAGGGCACTCAGAGCAACAGATCTCCTCCTCCCCGCACTGCACACAGGGCACTCAGAGCAACAGATCTCCTCCTCCCCGCACAGCACACAGGGCACTCAGAGCAACAGATTTCCTTCACACAGCACATCGGTGAGATGAAATTTCCTTACAAACACAGCCTGAATCTGCACAGTGTGCACCCGGCTGCGATGTTGCAGTACTCAATTGTGAAATCCCCCAACAAAAGCTGCATCTGTAAGGGAATCCAATCTCAGCTCTGTGCTGGGTGGGGAGGAGGACATCTGATTACCTAGGCTGTGTGCGGTGCGGAGATGGAGGAGGAGCTCTGCTGAGTGCTCTGTCCTCTTCTCTGCTGATCACTGTCTTCTGCCCTGCTGATCTCTTTACACTGCTCTGCTGACCCCTGTCCTCTGCACTGCTGACCTGATGACCCCTGTTCTCCACCCTGCTGACCCCCTGTACACTGCCATACTGACTCTTGTACACTCTCTGCTGACCCCCTGCACACTGTTCTGCTGCTCCATCTTCTGCCCACTGTACACTGTCCTACACACTAATGACCTCTGTACGCTGTCCTACAAACTGCTGACCCTACTCTCTGCCTTACTGAACCCCTCTTCACTGCTCTACTGAACTGACATCATCTGCCCCCCCTGACATTTTTTACTGCACCCCCACAACAGAAAAGCTAGATTTGGCCCTGATGTTGAGTCCATTTTATTTTTTTTGATTTTATTTTTTGCCCAAAATTTGGGAAAATTACAAAACATTTTTTTTAAACAAAGTTGTCATTTACTGTAATGATATATTGGTCACGTATGCCATGGCTATATGTGGAATTACACCCCAAAACACATTCTGCTACTTCTCCCGAGTATGGAGACACCACGAGAGGCTTTTTGGCAACCTAGCCACATACAGGCCCCTAAAATGCCAGGATAGTATTTCCCCCCCCCACCCCACCCCAAAATGACCCCTTTTTGGAAAGGAATTTGATAAGAGACACAATGAGTATTTTTCAGATCACATTTTTTTTTTTTATATTAACAATTTTTATTGATTTTTCACACACACATATATATATATATATATATATATATAACAAAATAGAAAGAAGAAGCACATCGATGGTAAAATCTGCATGGTTACAAACATAATATCACATAGCTACAGTGGGGAGGATATCAGAACAGCACAGTTGTAGAAATTATCTCATGGGTGTTACACTGCCTCAAACACAGCTGTCGAGCCGGAATGTATAGCAGTCAGGTATTCCATCTGTCGTACATCAGCAATAATTTAAAACAAAGTTGACATCGAAGGCGGTATAGCAGATAACCAACACATAGGAATGCTTCTTCTGGCCGCAGTCAAAATATTTGTGGAGAGTTTCCTGGACACCTTGGGAAGACCTGGGAACAGCAAGCCCAACAAAAAGTGTAGGGGCTCAAAGGGGAGAGAGGTATGCAATAACAATTGTAAAAAAAACAAAACCTCTTCCCAAAAAGGGACAATGGATCCGCAAGTCCAAAAAATGTGGAAGAGGGAGCCAAAGTCTTTCCCACAACACCAGCAGGCAGAAGAAGCACTCAGGTTAAAAGCATGAATAACCTCAGGGGTTTTGTACCATAACATCAGAATTTTGTATGTATTTTCTTTATAAACCGCACAGACAGAAGATTTAGATGCGTTTCCCCAAATTTTCTTCCACTGTGTTAGATCGATGTCACATTGCAAAAACTGGGACCACTTGTGCATGTAATGGTGAGTGTCGTTAGAGAGGGGGGTAGCGTCCATTAAGAGTTTGTATGTATTGGAAATTATACCCCTTTGATGTGGGCCCTGTATACATAGACGCTCAAAGGGAGAGGGTTTCCCAAGAGTCAAAATGGAGGACATGGTAGAGAAAAAATGGCGTAGCTGAAGGTATATATAAAAATGTTGGGAGGGCAGATCTTTTTTCTGGAGGTATGGGAATGGTTGCAACTTCCGAGTAACAGGATGCACTAGGTGGCGCAATTGGAAGAAGATGAAAGAAAGAGCGCACAAACCTTGCACATTACCTCAATAAATAGTGACTAATTTTATTAATAAGGAAATATACTCACAAAATGATTGTATAACAGGCATAAGTAACCATAATCCAAACAGGGTTACAGGTAAATCAAAAAGGGGGGGGGGGTGATCCCCCCCCCCTTTTTGATTTACCTGTGACCCTGTTTGGATTATGGTTACTTATGCCTGTTATACAATCATTTTGTGAGTATATTTCCTTATTAATAAAATTAGTCACTATTTATTGAGGTAATGTGCAAGGTTTGTGCGCTCTTTCTTTCATCTTCCTCTACAGTTTTATTAAGCTTCCCCAGCTTCATGATAGAGCTGCACAACCTCTGATCACCAGTGGATGAATACACAACACGCTGCTTGTCACTAACGCCTGTTTGATCTGAGTCCTTGAGCGCAGGAGATAATGGATCTTTGGCGCAATTGGAAGAGCCTGGCCTTGACCCAAGGGAGCATCCGGGACCCGGCCAAACTATCTGGAAGATTGGGGTTAAAGAGGATATTAGTCAGTGGAGAGCAGTCTGAGGCCAGTGCAAACCTGGTCCTACATTTCCCCCAAATACTCATGGAAAATTGCATGGGGCCGAGTAGGAGATGACGGAAGGGGGCAAGGTCTACCGAGGATGACCATAGGAGAGAGCAAGGCTGAATCGGAGTCAATTGTAAGGACTCAATCTCAGTCTACAGATTGGGAGGGAACTGGGTGGACCATGACAGAATGAAACAGAGGTGAGTAGCATAATAATAGGTCACAATATCCGGTGCCCCTAGGCCTCCTCTAGAGCGCAGAGACAGTAGCACACTGCATGCAATTCTATGCCGCTTATTATGCCAGATGAAGTGTAGAAGGGATTTCTGGAGGGAGTGTAGTTTGGACATGGGAACAGGAACTGGAAGAGTCGCAAATAAATATAAAAGTTTGGGTAGTACAGTCATCTTTATGACGTTGATGCGTCCCAAGAATGATAAGGGCAGGGTATCCCAAAACTTTAAGGAACGTGAAATAGCTATAAATAATGGGGGGGAATTGGCATCATAAGTAGAGCTGTAAGAAGAAGTAAGATTAGTACCCAAATATTTTAAAGAATGGGTGCACCATTGATATGGAAAAGAGTCTTGGAGGGATGAGAGTCTTGGAGGGATGAGAGGTGATATGTGGAGTGGGAGCGCTTCAGTCTTGGATGTGTTAACCTTGTAACCCGAAAGAGTCCCGAATTGTCGTAAAAGTCTATGTAATGCTGGGAGGGAGATTTGGGGGTTCGAGAGAGTAAGGAGAATATCATCCGCAAATAGGGATAGTTTGTATTCATGGCCATGGGCCATTACCCCTTTTATGTCAGGATGGGCCCGGATTGCAATAGCCAATGGTTCCAAACAGAGGATAAACAATAGGGGAGAGAGTGGGCATCCCTGCTGTGTACTAGTCGACATCTGAAAAGGAGGTGAAAGAAAGGAGGCTAGTCTGACCTGTGAGGAAGGGTGAGAGTAAAGAGCTTTTAAAGCTGCCACGAAAGGGCCACGGAAGCCAAACTTCTCCAAGACCATAAGCATATAAGGCCAACTGAGGCGGTCAAAAGCTTTTTGCGCATCTAAGCTCAATAAAATAGTGGGGATGGAGGACCGGTTAACCAAGTCAACCAGATCAATAGATCTTCTGGTATTATCCGCCGCATGTCTGGCAGGAACAAAGCCAACCTGGTCTCTGTGTATGAGCTTGGAGATAAGCCTAGAAAACCAATTGGCGAGGATCTTAGTAAAAATCTTGTAATCAGAGTTCAATAGAGCAATAGGACGGTAATTATCTAAGATGGAATGGTCCTTGTCAGGTTTGGGAATCACAGAGATATATGCACGGGAAAAGTCAGCTTGGGGAACAATACCTCTGAAAAAATCGTGATAAAGAGAAAGGAGATGGGGAGCTAGGATACCAATGAAGGTCTTGTAATAGGAGTAGGGAAGTCCGTCTGGTCCCGGGGCTTTGCGTGAGGGGAGATGTTTGACCGTATCAAATAATTCTTCAGGTGTAATGTCAGCGTTAAGAGCCGCAATGTCAGAAGACGATAGCTTTGGTATTAGTAGGGGATTGAAAAACCTATCAAAAGAAGTTTCTGTAAGAGGAGGGCAGAGGTCTGAGCTCAAACAGTTGTAAAGGGACTCATAGTATGAGCCAAAAAGGGAGACCATCACACGAGGATCGTAAGTAGGGCTCCCATTCGGCTGGGCAAGATGGTCAGGCAATCTAGAAGGGGACTGTGCTTTAAGTCTATTGACAAGCATACGGTGGGGTTTGTTAGAGAATTCGTAGAATTTCTGCCTAACCCAGAGGAGAGATTTTGTGGACTTACAAGCATCAAGGGTTTTGATTTGGTCACGTAGGGAGGTCACTTTATACAGCCTAGGAATAGACGGCTTTGCGAGAAGTCTACATTCAGCTAGGGTCAATAGCTTGGCCAATCAAATCCCCCTGATGAAGCCACGTGACCAGTGGCGTAACGCGTAGGGGTGGGACAGTGCACGTCACTCGGAGGAAGCCAGTCCGACAATCGGACCACGAGAACACAGCTCCAGCAGCCAGCGGCGGTTTGCAATATATTTGTACTGCCACTATACGAATTTATGTGAGTGCTACCTGTCAGCACAATTAAAACTTTTAAACGATAAAACACCATGTCAAGATTTTTTCTTACTTATGGAGAACCGCAAGGAGTCAGGAAGATACTGGAGTGACACCCCATGAGAGGAGATCTTTTTTTACATCACATGTCGCAGTCTATGGATATCTTTCACACAGGAGTTTCTAAAACTAGTAGGTTCCAAAGGAGGTGAACCGCAAGCGTTAATAGCCTAATTGCAGGCTATTCATGAGGTGAGCGCATATCTTCACTTAAGGGAGGAGGCACAAGCAGTCACCTTTTTTATATATATTGAAGATTCATCAGCACAAATTCACTGTTTGTGTGGGACATTATTATTATACAGAATCATATATATTGTTTTATTTGATAATATTGAAGATTCTTCAGCACAAAGTCACTGTTACTGTGGGATATTATTACTATACAGATTCATATATATTTTTTATTTTCATTTATTAGATTATTCTTTCACGGTTTCATGTATATTGTTCATTGTATATTGTTCATTTAAATGATTCCATAAGATTTACAAATATGGTCATTAGTGTTCAATAATACACATTTCTTTGTGTATATGCACAGATGGAAGTGTTGTGAGCGCAATACCTTATTTATTTTATTTTCACGGTTTTCACATTGGTAGTTATGTGTTAAAGGTGTGCGATCCAACAACAGGAATTTTTATATTGGGCTCGCAAGATTCTTTTCAAATATTAAAGGCTTCCCATACGGTCGAGGTAGATGGAACAGAGCCTACATTGTGTTGAAAATACATATCAAGTTCCTGTGAGAGCTCAGCATGGAGATATTCCGTGGTTAAAAAGGACTCATTGAGACGCCAATGACCTGATTTTAGTATAACATTGGGGAATAACAAATTTAAGGTCAGGGAGGCGTGGTCAGACCATGTAATAGGGTTGATGTCAGAGGAAACTAGGAGCAGAAGAAGAGGAGCGGAAATGAAGAAATGATCTAGTGGGGAGTAGCAGCGGTGAGGTGTGGAGTAGAAGGTGAACTGTTTGTGGGTCGGATGTCGAATCCACCAGGCATCAAAGAGACGATGCTCCCTTATCAATTTACGAAAGGATTTCGAGGAGCTGTCAGGAATGGACTCACCAATAGTGGTGGGATGCACCTGCCTTGTGGGCTGCAGTACCAGGGCTGGCCAGCGGGTGCTCTAAGCAACCAGAGGCTCACTCCTACAATGAGCAATCACCTGAAACTGATTACACAGGTGTATTTAAGGAATGGCCAGGCCTGTGTTCAGGGCCTTGGTGTTTGTTTCCCATGAGCCCCTGTACCTGCATCCTGTGTTCCTGTTCTGCTACTGATTTGTTGCCGACCCTGCCTGATCCTGACCTCTGCTGACTTCTCCTGCTTGATCCCTGGCTTGCCTGACCATCCTTCTGCCTGATCCCCTGTACCGCGCTGCCCGTGAGTTACTGAACCCGGCTTGTGACCCTGACTATTCTCTGCCTGCTCCTCTGGTACCTCGCTGCCCGCACGTTGCTGACCTGGCCTGCCTGACTACGCCTGACGCTTACTTCACCCGACGATCCATTCATCCCGCACGGATCAACTTTGGTAAGTCTGCCTGCCTCTTCCCATCAGACTCTGTTCCTGCACTCCCCTGCCAGTACTCTCTACCACAGCCGGACGCACTCAGGGGTCGCGACCTGGTTCCAGTCTGCACCAAGTCCATCCCCACCATCAGGGGCCCTGGTGAATAGCAGGCTGGGACTTAGACCCCGCGCCCTGAGGAAATCCATGCTGTGGGCTACTAGAGGCACTGCCAGGTGGCACCTGACAGTACCTTACGGCCTGCCTGACCATTCCACCTCACCAGCCTGACTACGCCTGTGTTCTTGAAGCCTGCTACTTCCCTGGGTCAGTTCACACATTTCTGGTCATACCCGGATCCCTGACATTACACCAAGGCCATTCCTGACCAAAAGTGGCTGCACAGGGAAGCCATCTTGGCTTGTTGTGAAGGATGGATCCTGATGAGGTAGTGTATTTGTCTCTGCTGGTCTTTGATGACAGAGAGTATGCTTATCAGACTCTGAGGGAGTATACCAGGAATCAACTGCTAGAATGTATATGGGTTGCTCATGTTCTAGTAGATCAGGGCACAGAATTCTCTGAGGTGCAGCCATTGATTCAGGTTTGTGCAGAGTTGGCTTCATTGGGTACCCCTGAAAGCAGGAATGACTTTTTGCCGCCATTTAGTGCAGACCAGATAGAGTCCCTGGTATGGTTATTAGAGGATGATGTGTTTTGCTTCTTAGAGCATTATGCTGCATGTTCACAACAGGTGCTAAGGGATTGTATAAACGCAGTGCAGTCTTTGGTCAGACAGGCTTTGTGTAAGCGGAGCTTTGTTCAGCCAGTACTGCAGACATGGTCAGACTTGTTGCACCTAGGCTCAGTCAGCTTACAACGTCATTCCTCTGCTCAAGGCACTCTTCCTGCACTCCCAACAGCACCCCCAGTGACAGCCCAGTATACCCTACTACCTACCACTTGTCCGTAGCCTGCTCCCACTCGCTGCACCTATCTTGCCTTTAACCCTGTAAAGAAGTCCTCTATAGCAACTGCTCCTTCCTTTGTTCCATCCCCCAGCTCTTCTCTGCCTACAGCTGCTCTATCTGTTTACAAACCTGCACTTACTTACAGTGCTCTAAAACCAGGAAAAGGCGAAAATTCTTTCCAACCAGTACCATCCTGCCAGTATCCAAACTGTCTGCTGTCTGAGAACCCGCCTTCCGTGGTTCAGCCTGATACCCTGATGCCTGATGACCCAGTGTACACTACCCAGCCTGATGGCTCTACCCAGCCTGATGGCTCTACCCAGCCTGATGTTCCTACCCAGCCTGTTGAACTGATCGAGCCAGACGATCCGATGCCTGTCGACTCTGTGCCCGCAGTCTTGTCAGATGACTCGGTGCCCGCAGTCTTGCCAGATGACTCGGTGCCCGCAGTCTTGCCCGATGACCCGGTGCCCGCTGTCTTGCCAGATGACTCGGCGCCCGCAGTCTTGCCAGATGACTCGGCGCCCGCAGTCTTGCCAGATGACCCGGCGCCCGCAGTCTTGCCAGATGACCCGGCGCCCGCAGTCTTGCCCGATGACCCGGTGTCTGTTGTTTTGCCAGATGACTCGGTGCCCGCTGTCTTGCCAGATGACTCGGCGCCCGCAGTCTTGCCAGATGACTCGGCGCCCACAGTCTTGCCAGATGACCCCGCGCCCGCAGTCTTGCCAGATGACCCGGTGCCTGCTGTTTTGCCAGATGACTCGGTGCCCGCTGTCTTGCGAGATGACTCGTGCCCACTGTCGAGCTTGACGACCCGATGCCCGCTGTCTTGCCAGATGAGCCGGCGCCCGCAGTCATGCCAGATGACCCAGTGCCCACAGTCTTGCCAGATGACCTGGTGCCCGCTGTCGAGCTTGACGACCTGATGCCCGCTGTCTTGCCAGATGACTCGGCGCCCGCTGTCTTGCCAGATGACTCGGCGCCCGCTGTCTTGCCAGGTGACTCGTGCCCGCAGTTTTGCCAGATGACTCGGTGCCCGCAGTCTTGCCAGATGACTCGGTGCTGCTGTCGAACCAGATGACCCGATTCCAGATGACTCGGTGCCCGCTGTCTTGCTTGATGACCCGATGCCCGCTGTCTTGCCAGATGACTCTGTGCCTGCTGTTTTGCCCGATGACTCGGTGCCCGCTGTTTTGCCAGATGACTCAGTGCCCGCTGTTTTGCCAGATGACTCAGTGCCCGCTGTCTTGCCAGATGACTCGGTGCCCGCTGTCGAACTTGGTGACCCGGTGGCCGCGGTTTTGCTAGATGGATCGTGCCCGCTGACTTGCTCGATGACTCGGTGCCCGCTGTTCTGCCTGATGACTCTGTGCCCACTGACTTGCCCGGTGACTTGGTGCCCGCTGTCGAGCTTGGTGACCCGGTGCTCGCGGTTCTGCTAGATGGCTCGGTGCCCGCTGACGTGCTCAATGACTCGGTGCCCGCTGACTTGCCCGGTGACTCGGTGCCCACGGTCGTGCCAGATGACTCGGTGCCTGCTGTCGAGCTTGGTGACCCAGTGCCCGCGGTTTTGCTCGATGATTCGGTGCCCGCTGACTTTCCCGGTGACTCAGTGCCCGCTGTCGTGCCAGTTGACTCAGTGCCCGCTGTCGAGCTTGGTGACCCGGTGCCTGCAGTTCTGCTAGATGACTCGGTGCCCACTGTCGTGCCAGATGACTCGTTGCCCACTGTCGTGCCAGATGACTCTGTGCCCGCTAACTTGCCCGATGACTCGGTGCCCGCTGTCGTGCCTCTGCCTGCTGCCGGGCCTGGCGTGCCTCCGCCCGCTGCCGGGCCTGGCGTGCCTCTGCCGCTGCCCGGCCTGGCGTGCCTCCGCCCGCTGCCCAGCCTGGCGTGCCTCCGCCCGATGCGCAGCCTGACGTGCCTGTCCGCTGTGCAGCCTGTTGTGCCAGCCCCTGATAACTGATTCCCAGCCTGCTCCTGGAAATCCTGTGTCCAGCGACCTGCCTTCCTGGGTTCCCCTACATAAAGAGAAGTCTGCCAGCAGGAAACCCAGCCAGCCGGTTGACTCCGGCAGTAAGATAGCCAGCCAGTTACCTGATCCGGGCGGTGGAACATTTTGCCCACTAGGGACTGTTTGGAGTGTCCTGAGGCCGCTCCTTGAGGGGGGGGGGGTACTGCCAGGAATGGACTCACCAATAGTGGTGGGATGCACCTGCCTTGTGGGCTGCAGTACCAGGGCTGGCCAGCGGGTGCTCTCAGCAACCAGAGGCTCACTCCTACAATGAGCAATCACCTGAAACTGATTACACAGGTGTATTTAAGGAATGGCCAGGCCTGTGTTCAGGGTCTTGGTGTTTGTTTCCCATGAGCCCCTGTACCTGCATCCTGTGTTCCTGTTCTGCTACTATCTGATTTGTTGCCGACCCTGCCTGATCCTGACCTCTGCTGACTTCTCCTGCTTGATCCCTGGCTTGTCTGACCATCCTTCTGCCTGATCCCCTGTACTGCGCTGCCCATGAGTTACTGAACCCGGCTTGTGACCCTGACTATTCTCTGCCTGCTCCTCCGGTGCCTCGCTGCCCGCACGTTGCTGACCTGGCCTGCCTGACTACGCCTGATGCTTACTTCACCCGACGATCCATCCCGCACGGATCACCTTTGGTAAGTCTGCCTGCCTCTTCCCATCAGACTCCGTTCCTGCACTCCCCTGCCAGTACTCTCTACCACAGCCGGACGCACTCAGGGGTCGCGACCTGGTTCCAGTCTGCACCAAGTCCATCCCCGCCATCAGGGGCCCTGGTGAATAGCAGGCTGGGACTTAGACCCCGCGCCCTGAGGAAATCCGTGCTGTGGGCTGCTAGAGACACTGCCAGGTGGCACCTGACAGTACCTTACGGCCTGCCTGACCATTCCACCTCACCAGCCTGACTACGCCTGTGTTCTTGAAGCCTGCTACTTCCCTGGGTCAGTCCACACATTTCTGGTCATACCCGGATCCCTGACAGGAGCATTGCCGCTTCGAAGGAGTGGACTCAAAGAGGACCTTCCTATCTTTGTGCGGTGAGAGGGTTAAATTAAAGTCACCCCCTATAATCATGTGTGGAGCGGAAAAGGAGCCCAAATTGGCGAGTTTGTGTAAGGAATTGTAATTGACCTGAATTCGGAGCATAGAGATTCAGCAAAATAAGGGGAGTGTCACCCAACATACATTCTAGGAGAATGAAGCGACCATGATGATCGACCTTGGAGGAGATGACCCGAAGGGAGCAATGCGTCCGTATCAATATTGTCACTCCAGCCTTACCAGATGGGTCAAAGGCCGAAAAGGGATTGAGAAAAAACCTTGAGGCAAAACGAAAGGAGCCTGCTGACTTAAAATTAGTCTCCTGGACAAAAATAATATCTGCTCCTGAGGATCGGAATTCCTTCAAAGCCATCCACCGCTTCTGAACAGAGTTAAGGCCTTTGACATTATATGACAGAAGTTGTAAAGCCATCACAAAATGACAATGAGTATGGCACATGTACCAGCAGAACAGATAAATGAGATACCATCGATGAGACAAAACAGAGAACTAATAATAAACAAACCAAAAACATTGCAATAAAGAACATAGATATCCGTAAGGATATGGACTTGGGAGAAACATCAATACCCAAGTCGTCCAGACAATTGTCCAGACGGGATCGGGGGCAACAGGACAACCAGAACATATAAGTCGGCAAGTCCGGCCAGAAAAATATGACATGGGGGACCCAGCACAGAAGAAAAGAAAAAGGAAGGGAAGGGAGGGAAGGAGAGGGGAAGGGAAGAGGGGGAGGGGAAGGGGGGATAAGGATACAACCCTGAAGAGCCCACAGAAGAACACCTCAGAGAAGCATCAAGCAGGCACGTCGCTGGAACGAGAAGGACGAGGACGTTGTGGGGTACGTGAAGGACGCTTCCGGCCCCTACGAACTGGTGTCCAAATCTTGTTGGGGGTAGCGGAAGGACGAGATGGAGAAGACGGTAATGAGGAATTGTCTTCTGGCAGGGGAGGTAGTCCCAATTGCTTCAGGAAGGAGTCCGCCTCAAAAAGATCGCGTAGAGTAACTTTGGAATTATCTTTGGAGACGACCAACCTGAAGGGAAAACCCCAGTGATAGGGGACATGGTGGTGCTGGAGAGGAGTGGCGAGTGGCTTCAGCGCTTGCCGTTTAGCCAGGGCAATCGGAAAGAGATCACAGAACAGCTGAAGTCTGTCCCCTTTAAATTCCAGTGATGGGATGTTGAGTACAGAGGCTAAGGTTTCCTTGCTCTCAAAAAAATGGAAGCGGACGATGACATAACGTGGTCTGGTGCCGTCAGCAGGTCTGGGACCTAATGATCGGTGAGCCCTGTCCATGCGCCAATCCGCTTCTGGGACCAAGGGGGCAGTTGCGGTGAAGAAGGACAAGAGATGTCGGCGAAGTTGGGAATCGACAATAGATTCAGACATACCGCGGATGCGGATATTTTGCCCGCGTTCCCTGTTTTCCAAGTCCTCTTGCTGGAGCTGAATTTGGGACATGGTGTGCTTCAGATACGCATTATCTTCTTCTAAGACATGGACGTACTGCACCAGTTCATCAAATTATTTTCCAATTGATCCACACGTTCCCCAATCTGCGCTATTTCTCCCCGAAGATCCAAAGCCAACTTGTTCACTTCAGTGGATATAGTGGCGGTAATATTGCGTAAAAATACCTGCAGCTTTTCCTCCAGCACAGATATCGTGAGAGTAGGTGACACATGAGGATTGGCAGAAGCAAGTGGTGAAGGGCTCAACGGAGATTGCACTACAGCCCCCGCTACAGTGGTCAGGGGCTCGGATTCCTCCATCTGGGGACACGGAGGGTGTGAGGAGGTTGGCTGCATTGCTGAGGCAGCTGCTGCAGTACCTCCGGCCACCACCGGGGGTCCGCCGGAGCTTGGCCGTGGGATCGCAGCCGAAAATTGAGGCCGGGGATTGCGGAATATTAAAGGAACCGCTGCGGCGCTGACAGCCGCGGCTCATGTGGCGGCGGGAAAGGAGGCTTCCAGCGCACGATCTTCCCCATGATGAGGCTGGGGTATGGAAAGCTGGGTGCCCCGCTGATATGACTCACCCAGGGATGCCTGTGGAGCAGCGATGCGCCGTGGGTGAGTCTCTAGGGCTGGAAGGTGAGCGGAGCTCAGAAGGATGCGGCCATCAGGGTTCCCGGCCGTGCATGCACCGAGATCAAATTTTTTAGTCACAGGGTTTTTAAAAAGAAAAGAAAAAATAAATTTTCCAAAAACTTGTGGCAACAAATGAGATCTGCAAAATACTCACCATGCCCCTTAGCAAATACCTTGGAGTTTCTATTTTCCAAAAATGGATAATTTGGGGGGTTCATCTATCATCCTGGCATTTCAGGGCCAACATGAGAAGCTTATGCCACACATCACCCACTCTTCTAACCACTTGAATACCACGGACACTTTTTTCTTTACATAAAAAAACTTTTTTTTCCCTAGAAAATTACTTTGAACCCCCAAATATTATATATTTTTTTAAATCAGAGGCCCTAAAGGACAAAACTGTTGTTTTTTTAATTTTTTTATGTCACAGTATTTGCACAGCGATTTTTCAAAACACAATTAAAAAAAACATTTTTTTATTTTCTATGCACAAAAACACACAATGTATTTCCCAATTGTTTGATAACATAAAAGAGGATGTTATGGCGAGTAAATAGATACCAAACATGACATGCTTTAAAACTGCACACACACTACATAAATCTTTACTATCCATGGGTGATGTTTAAAAGCCTTTATAGGTTATCATATAAGATTTAAACAGGATGTCTAGTGCTAGAATAACTGCCTTCCATCTGACGTCCGCGTTGATACCTCACATACATGGTGCAACCGCTGTGTACATACTGGCACTGGGTCAATGCTTGCGTTCATCTTTAAGCACAAAAGGGATTAAATTTTAATCAAATTCAACTCAAATTTGAATAGGAAAATAATAGAACAGAAAATGAAACACTAGAATAGAATAGAAAATAATAAAATACAAAAATAATAGAATAGAATGCAATAAAATAGAAAAAGTATACCTGTCTTCAGAAATTTGAATTATGAACAGAATACAGTCAAATTTTAATAGAATAGACACATAGAATAGAAAATAATAGAATAGAAAAAAACAATAGAGTAGAATAGAAGAATATAACTGTTTTCCAAATTTGAATTTGAATACATTTGAATTAGAATAAAATAGATTAGAATAGAACAGAAGAGAAGAAACAATAGAATAGAATTCAAAAGAATAAAGTAGAGTGAAGTAGAATTAACCATCTTCTGAAATTCCAATTTCAAATAGAATAAATTAAAATTAGAATAGATTATAACAGAATAGAAAATAGAATAGAAAGGAATATAATAGAAAATACAATAGTATAAAATGGAATAAAATAAAAAAATATAATGGTCTTCTAACATTTTAATCTTGAATTGAATACATTTGAATTAAAATAAAATAGAATAGAAGAAACAATAGAATAGTATTCAATGGAATAAAGTAGAATAAAAAAGAATGCAATAGAAAAAAATAGAATAAATTAGAAAAAATATAACTGTCTTCTAAAATCTGAATTGAATAAATCTGAATTAGAATAGAGTAGAAGAAACAATAGAATTCAAAAGAATAGAGGAGAATGAAACAGAATATAACCATCTTCTGAAATTTGAAATAGAATAAATTCAGATTTGAATAGATTAGAATAGAAAATAATAGAAAAGAAAAAAAATAGAAGATAAGAGAATAGAATAGAAAAAAATCAATAAACTAGAATAAAATAGACTATACTGTAACTGTCTTCCGAATTTCAAATAGAATTAAAACTTGAATGCCGATTTGAATTTTCTGAATTCAGTCAATTTGAATGAAATTTGAAAAGGAAATGAGTTCCAAAAATGAATTACAAGAAAAAGTATTTTCTGGCGTATAAGACTACTTTTTATACTTAAAAAATATACCCCAAAAATTGGGGGTCGTCTTATATGGGGGGTATAAAATGTGACCCTTGAGTTTGTTTGGGTCAAGCTGGCTGGATGTGCAGTAATGTACATACAGTATACCGCGCTGAGCCAAGCTGGCTCAAAACAAATGTCCCTATGAGAGATTAATCTGTCAGCCCGCTGGATGTGCGGTATATACAGTATACTGAGCCAAGCGGTTTCAAAATGTACCGGTTGTCCCTACGGTAATCAGCCCGCTGGAGGCGTGTATGTACGGTAGCTGAGGCTATTATTATTATACAGTATTTATAAAGCGCCAATAGTTCGCTCAGCGCTGTACATTACAGAGGGGGACAGAACATGTGACAGAACAATACCAATACAATGCGATACACGAGGGGTTCGAGGGCCCTGCTCTTTGGAGCTTACAATCTAGGAGATATACAGTATACACTGGGCCAATCACAGCGAGTGATGTATTCTACTAATGAATACAAAGCCTGCTTGGATTGACAGAGAGGTGGGCTGATGATGTCACAATCTCAGCCAATCCGAGCAGGCTTTGTATTCATTAGTAGAATACATCACTCGCTGTGATTGGCCCAGTGTATACTGTATGTAGCCTCAGCTACCGTACATACACACATCCAGCGGGCCGATTACAGTAGGGACGTACCGGTACGTTTTGAAACCGCTTGGCTCAGTATACTGTATTTACCGCACATCCAGCGGGCTGTATATATACCGTATACTGTATGTAGCCGAAGCTGCCGTATTACCGCACATCCAGCGGGCTGTATATATACCGTATACTGTATGTAGCCGAAGCTGCCGTATTACCGCACATCCAGCGGGCTGTATATATACCGTATACTGTATGTAGCCGAAGCTACCGTATTACCGCACATCCAGCGGTAACCATCTGATTTGGAATTTGATCCGTATGATGATGTCTTACAAATGTATCACAAGATGTCATTCATGAACTTATGATGCCAGAGGATGAACATGAGGATTTTGAAGGATTTTAAGTACCGGTAAGTCATAACCATTTCAATAAAAAAATCTGATGTTTTTAAATGGTGTTGCCTCTGAAAGGGGGGTAGTCTTATACGGCGAGTATAGCCCAAAACCTATGTTTTAGCTGGAAAATTAGGGGGTCGTCTTATACACCCAGTCGCCTTATACGGCGGAAAATACGGTAAACAAATTTAACAAAACAAAATGATTTGAATAACGAATTGAAAGGAAACCAAACCCGATTGTTCTGCACACGTCTGGTAGGTATTTGGACCCCTGGCAGACCTGACTCCTCTCTGGAGGTTTATAATGTGACATGTTCATGTACTGTCCGCAGTGAAAGCTGAATTTCAGGATCAGCAAATCTCCATCCATTCCTCGTGTCTTCTTCCTGAATCTCGGGGATCTTTGTGTACTTCCTCCAGATCTGTGCCGTCATCCAGGGGGAGACTTCCTGAAATAAAGACCGCTCACTGCTGCTCCCTCTCCTTGTGCAGGGAGACTGGTCTTGTCTCCGCCCCCTCCTGTACGTCTCTTCAGGCAGTCTGCTTGGCCCCTCCCACAACTCTGCTTGCTGCACAAGCTATATACAGTGCAGTGATGATGTCACTGCTACGTTTACAAGATAATATCCGGGTTTGTAAAGGCGTTTGGTGCACATAAAGTGAATATATCAAGATATATTTTTGTTGTTACTGAGGAATATATATAAATTGGAACGTGTTGTCCCTGGAGTTCAGCTACTAGGGATGGGCTGCATGTGTGAGTCGAACATGAACAAGAACATAAGCCATTCGGTGGGACATTCACCCGCCGCACCCCACAATGCACTGCGCCCTGACTATGCATTGTGATTGGTCAAAGCACTGCACCTGACCATAGGGCAGGTGCAATGCTTTGGCCAATCACAGAATAGGGTAATGCCAGGAGGGGGCTGTTTCATGTACAGGAATGCAGACAACACAAGATGCTGGTGTGAGGAATCATGTTGTACAACAGAACTACATCCAGGTCAGCACAGAACAGGAAACAGGAAGTATAAGGCGATGCAATATTACCATATGCAAGTAGGGTCACAGTTTTTGCATAATAACTCTATAACAGGGGCGGGGCTGGGGTGATCCTGCCCCCTTGTGATGTATATAAGAACTGTCATTAGGGGCGCAGCTGTCAGAGGGCCGGGAGCCAGTGTTGCGGGGGGGGGGGGGTCTTTTCGGGTAGCGGTGGCGGGCATCATGATTGATATTGGATCTACTTCAGAGCACATAGTTTAATTCTTATTTTTATTAAAGGACTTGTCAGAGATTGTCTCCTGTCATTTTTTACTACCATGTACCACATACTCATTCACACGGGGGGCGGGATCAGGGGGCCCCATTGTTAAAGGGGGCTTCCAGATTCCAATAAGCCTACCGCCCACAGACCCCCACAGCCCTGGCCAGATGAGACCCTTGCCCCCATCAACATGGGGACAAGGTGCTTTGGGGGGAGGGCCACCCCTGTCCTAAAGCACCCCCCATGTTGAGGGCATGTTGCCTGGTATGGTTCAGGAGGGGGGGAGCTCAATCGCCCCCCCTCCCTCTTTCCTCACTTGCCAGGCTGCATGCTCAGATAAGGGTCTGGTATGGATTTTGGGGGGGATCCCCATACCATTTAAAAAAAGAATTTGGCATGGGGGTTCCCCTCAATATCCATACCAGGCCAGAAGGGCTTGGTATGGATGGGAGGGGGGGCCCAATGCGTTTTTTTTTTAAATTTTGTTTGTCAGACAATGCTGACAATTCATTTTCCATTAAGCTGACAGCAGGGAACCCCACCGACAGCTGGAACATGAATGAAGGTCTCACTACTAAAATCATAGACTTCATCACAGAACTCATGCTGGATTGTAGGAGCTGAGCGGGATCTCACCACATACTCAGATGCAGGAAGATACCACTCGGGTGTTCGGTTCGTGTTCAAAGTTCGCGGTTGAACGTTCTGTAGGTTCGGATGTTCGACCGCAGACCAAACGGGGGTGTTCAGACCATCACTAATTAGTACAGTATTGAGGTAATATTCCATCTTTCCTAATGAATGGACAAATACATTTCCAACAACAGTCTATGTGTGCGCTGCGTGTTATATCCTCTGTGTTACTTTACAATGGGCTATATTTTGTTTTGTTTTTCAACTTCTTTGAATAGAAAGAGATCCTTGGCCAAACGTCCAATACTGGGCTGTGCCTTCAGGATCCGGGCCTTCTCCTTACTACTGGCGTCCTCCAGATCATCAACAACCACAATCACCTTCTCCTTCCCTGTGTATAAAGACATCACGTTACATCCAATACAGACATCCATGGAAGAATATTTACATGGGATGAGTGAGGCAGCAGAGAAAGTAGGAAGTGTAGTAGGAATAGTAGTAGTTGGGGTAGTAGGAGGTATAGTAGGAATAGTCATTGACAACCTTCTCGACCCTTTACAGTCTGGATTTCGCCCCCTACACTCCACTGAAACTGCCATACTAAAACCCACTAATGATCTACTAACTGGAAAAACCAACGGCCACTATTCAATACTCCTACTACTCGACCTCTCCGTGGCTTTTGACACGGTTGTTCATCCCCTCCTCCTCAAAAAACTCCACTCTCTTGGCCTCAGAGACTCTGCTCTCTCCTGGTTCTCCTCCTACCTATCGCAGCGCTCCTTCAGTGTTACCTTTAATGCTGCCACCTCCTCTTCACTTCCCCTCTCTGTAGGGGTCCCTCAAGGTTCTGTCCTTGGACCCCTTCTCTTCTCCATCTACACCTCCTCCCTTGGTCACTTGATAAACTCCCATGGCTTCAATTACCATCTCTATGCTGATGACACACAAATCTGTCTACCCCTCACCTCACCCCTTCAGTCTCCTCTCGCATCGCTAGCCTACTAAGCGACATATCGGCATGGATGTCACTCCACTTCCTCAAACTCAATCTTTCCAAATCTGAGCTCTTAGTATTCCCCCCAGCCCCTGCCCCCTTCCCTGACTTCTCCATCAAGATCAATAACACAATCATCAGTCCCTCCCCTCATGCCAGGGTACTAGGTGTAACCCTAGACTCCCATCTGTCCTTTCAGCCCCAAATCCAATCACTGTCCAAATCTTGTAGACTTCACCTCCGCAACATCTCCAAGATACGCCGTTCCTAACCTCAGACCACTAAGCAACTTATTCACTCCCTTGTTATCTCTCGCCTTGACTATTGTAACTCCCTCCTCATTGGCCGACCTCATCACAGGCTATCCCCTCTTCAGTCTATCATGAATGCTGCTGCCAGACTCATCCACCTTATTAACCGTTCTGTATCTGCCACCCCTCTCTGCCAATCCCTCCAGTGGCCTCCACCCCTCTCTGCCAATCCCTCCACTGGCTCCCAGTTGCCCAATGGATAAAATTCAAAACACTAACAATAACATACAGTGGGGCAAAAAAGTATTTAGTCAGCCACCAATTGTGCAAGTTCTCCCACTTAAAAAAGATGAGAGAGGCCTGTAATTGGCATCATAGGTAGACCTCAACTATGAGAGACAAAATGAGAAAAATAATCCAGACAATCACATTGGCTGATTTGGAAAGAATTTATTTGCAAATTATGGTGGAAAATAAGTATTTGGTCAATATCAAAAGTTCATGTCAATACTTTGTTATATATCCTTTGTTGGCAATGACAGAGGTCAGACGTTTCCTGGAAGTCTTCACAAGGTGGGCACACACTGTTGCTGGTATGTTGGCCCATCCTCCATGCAGATCTCCTCTAGAGCAGTGATGTTTTGGGACTAATATATAATAAAACCACTTCCTTAAACTAATAAATTTAACCCCCACAGCACCAACAACACCTTCACCCTTGAAGATGTACAATTGTGATTAAATAAATGAAAAGTGCCAAAAATAAATAATATTCCAGAACAGTGTCCTTACAATATAAAAACAAAAATCCTATCAGTCCACACATTGAATAAAAATATATAGTATATCGTATATCTTCTTCTTATGTGATAATAATGATAAAAAAAGTGTCCAAAAAATTATATAGTCCTTCAAATACTTCCAATGCTTTCCACGATGATATACCCTCAAAAAAAGAAATATTACAGTGTATTATCTTTTAAACACATAAAAATAAGTGACAGCACTCAAGTGAATAACCAAATAAGATTGATAATTAGTGTAACAAGTGAACACAGTGAAAAATCGTGAATCCAAACAGTGAAGGACACTGTGTATGTGAATCACTCTTCAGTGCTCCAAAACAAACCAACACTGTGACACTTCTAATTGCAGTAAGGAACGCATACCCTTACCAATAATCCTAAACAAACTTGCTTTCAATATCATATAATATCTGGTGGGAGACGGCGCTCCTGTAGACCTTCCCAAGGTTACACTGTATTCAAGGCACTATCTAGGTCCATAAGCCATGATGTTCCATGTCTCCATATACCAGGCACCATATGGGTATAAACATATGAGGAACAGAATAGTGTGATACCGCCAGAAATATGCCAATAAAAGAACTTTATTCAAATTGCTCACATTATTCAAACTTTAATACCGCTTAAATACTGTGCAGTAGCCTTGCTGCCATCCAGGAAACATCCAGGGACAAATAGATAGTCTTTTCCCTTTTCCAAAATGGCGCCGGTCAACTTCTGGTGCCCGTGTACGTCTTGACGTCACTTCCCTTAAAGGGAAGTCCCTTATCTATTTGTCCCTGGATGTTTCCTGGGTGAGCAATTTGAATAAAGTTCTTTTATTGGCATATTTCTGGCGGTATCACACTATTCTGTCCCTCATATGTTTATACCCATATGGTGCCTGGTATATGGAGATATGGAACATCATGGCTCATTCCTTACTGCAATTAGAAGTGTCACAGTGTTGGTTTGTTTTGGAGCACTGAAGAGTGATTCACATACACAGTGTCTTTCGCTGTTTGGATTCACGCTTTTTCACTGTGTTCACTTGTTACACTAATTATCAATCTTATTTGGCTATTCACTTGAGTGTTGTCACTTATTTTTATGTGTTTAAAAGATAATACACTGTAATATTTCTTTTTTTTGAGGGTATATCATTGTGGAAAGCATTGGAAGTATTTGAAGGACTAAATCATTTTTTGGACACTTTTTTATCACTATTATCACATAAGAAGAAGATATACGATATACTATATATTTTTATTCAATACTCTCTAGCTCCCTTATCTCCTCCTCCCATGCTCGTCTCTAAGACTTCTCCAGGGCGTCACCCATCCTCTGGAACTCTCTACCTCAATCTTTCAGACTATCATCTACTCTACCTACCTTTAGGCAATCATTGAAAACCTTTCTCTTCAAGGAAGCCTATCCCGCCCTCTGCTAATACTGGAATCCTCTACTCTTCCAAACACTCCATCCTCCACAGTTTTACCTTTTGTACCACTAACCCCTCCCTCCTAGATTGTAAGCTACAAGGATCAGGGCCCTCAAATCCCTCTTTTATTGAACTGTATTGTTACTGTATTGTCTCCAACTATAGTGTAAAGCGCTGAACAAACTGTTGGTGCTATATAAATCCTGTATAATAATAATAATTGTAGTAGGAGGTGTAGTAGGAATAGTAGCAGTTGGGGTAGTAGGAGGCGTAGTAGGAATAGTAGTGGTTGGGGTAGTAGGAGGCGTAGTAGGAATAGTAGTGGTTGGGGTAGTAGGAATAGTAGTAGTTGGGGTAGTAGGAGGTGTAGTAGGAATAATAATAGTTGGGGTAGTAGGAGATGTAGTAGGAGGTGTAGTGGGAATAGTAGTAGTTGGAGTAGTAGGATGTGTAGTAGGAATAGTAGTAGTTGGGGTAGTAGGAGGTGTGGTAGGAATAGTAGTAGTTGGGGTAGTAGGAGGTGTAGTAGGAATAATAATAGTTGTGGTAGTAGGCGGTGTAGTAGGAATAGTAGTAGTTGGGGTAATAGGAGGTGTAGTAGGAATAATAATAGTTGTGGTAGTAGGCGGTGTAGTAGGAATAGTAGTAGTTGGGGTAGTAGGAGGTGTAGTAGGAATAGTAGTAGTTGGGGTAGTAGGAGGTGTAGTAGGAATAATAATAGTTGGGGTAGTAGGAGATGTAGTAGGAATAGTAGTAGTTGGAGGTGTAGTAGGAATAATAATAGTTGGGGTAGGAGGAGGTGTAGTAGGAGGCGTAGTAGGAATAGTAGTGGTTGGGATAGTAGGAATAGTAGTAGTTGGGGTAGTAGGAGGTGTAGTAGGAATAATAATAGTTGGGGTAGTAGGAGGTGTAGTAGGAATAGTAGTAGTTGGGGTAATAGGAGGTATAGTAGGAATAGTAGTAGTTGGGGTAGTAGGAGCTGTAGTAGGAATAGTAGTAGTTGGGGTAATAGGAGGTGTAGTATTAATAGTAGTAGTTGGGGTAGTAGGAGGTGTAGTAGGAATAGTAGTAGTAGAGGTAGTAGGAGGTGTAGTAGGAATAGTAGTAGTTGGGGTAGTAGGAGGTGTAGTAGGAATACTAGTGGTTGGGGTAGTAGGAATAGTAGTAGTTGGGGTAGTAAGAGGTGTAGTAGAAATAGTAGTAATTGGGATGATAGGTGTAGTAGGAATAATAATAGTTGGGGTAGTAGGAGGTGTAGTAGGAATAGTAGTAGTTGGGGTAGTTGGAGGTGTGGTAAGAATAGTAGTAGTTGGGGTAGTAGGAGGTGCAGTAGGAATAGTAGTAGTTGGGGTAGTAGGAGGGGTAGTAGGAATAATAATAGTTGGGGTAGTAGGAGGTGTAGTAGGAATAGTAGTAGTTGGGGTAGTAGGAGGTGTAGTAGGAATAGTAATAGTTGGGGTAGTAGGAGGTGTAGTAGGAATAGTAGTAGTTGGGGTAGTAGGAGGTGTAGTAGTTGGGGTAGTAGGAGGTGTAGTAGGAATAGTAATAGTTGGGGTAGTAGGAGGTGTAGTAGGAATAGTAGTAGTTGGGGTAGTAGGAGGTGTAGTAGTTGGGGTAGTAGGAGGTGTAGTAGGATGTTTGGGGTCCATTTTTGTAGTTCTGTGTGGAAGGTGTCAGATTTGGCTTGTTGTTTCTCCACTTTTTGGTGTCATACAATACAAACACAAGAAATGACACCAGAATGCCGGAACATTTGTCATTGCAGCAATTTTCTGGGTGAAGTGGGGCGTTATCTGACAAACGCCGGGGGGGGGGACAAGATGTTTGGCCATGATTGTGTGTGGGGGATGGGCAGTGATAAACCCTACTACCCGAATCATACATGATGGAACATCAGCCCATGTAGCCGTCTGTGTTATGAATCAGCCACATATATGATGACCTCTTACCTAGGCGTTCACACAGATATCTCAGCTCCTCATCATATACAGAGCCGGTGACGTCCACAATGTTGATTCGTCCTCTTTTCTTGGTGTGATACAAAATACCGAACGTGCACCGAGAGACGGCCTCCCTGAACTGCTGCCATCCATTGTTGGAGATGTAGTGAGGAAGGACGGTTATTATATTGATATAGAAGTGCTCCCATTTTAGTCGGTTGATAAGCCATTTATAGTCACTCTCTGATGACCTTGAAAAGATCCCAACTGTGTGATATCCTGGAAGATACCTCTATATAATGAAAGATACAAAACAATAATCATTAGATAACAGCAACAAGAGAAATGATTGTACATTACACTAAATCCAGAACCAGCCCCTGCCCCCTCCCCCGACTTCTCCATCAAATCAATAACACCATCCTCAGTCCCTCCCCTCATGCCAGGTACTAGGTGTAATCCTAGACTCCCATCTGTCCTTTCAGCCCCAAATCCAATCACTGTCCAAATCTTGTAGACTTCACCTCCGCAACGGATACATCCGTTCTTAACCTCGGAAACCACTAAGCAACGTATTCACTCCCTGGTTATTTCTTGCCTTGACTATTGTAACTCCCTCCTCATTGGCCGACCTCATCGCATGTCCTCCACCCCTCTCTACCAATTCCTCCACTGGCCTCCACCCCTCTCTGCCAATCCCTCCACTGGCCTCCATCCCTCTCTGCCTATCCCTCTATTGTCCTCCACCCCTCTCTACCAATTCCTCCACTGGCCTCCACCCCTCTCTGCCAATCCCTTCACTGGCCTCCACCCCTCTCTGCCAATCCCTTCACTGGCCTCCACCCCTCTCTGCCAATCCCTCCACTGGCCTCCACCCCTCTCTGCCAATCCCTCCACTGGCCTCCACCCCTCTCTGCCAATCCCTCCACTGGCCGCCACCCCTCTCTGCCAATCCCTCCACTGGCCTCCATCCCTCTCTGCCAATTCCTCCACTGGCCTCCATCCCTCTCTGCCAATCCCTCCACTGGCCTCCGCCCCTCTCTGCCAATCCCTCCACTGGCCTCCACCCCTCTCTGCCAATCCCTCCACTGGCCTCCATCCCTCTCTGCCTATCCCTCTATTGTCCTCCACTGGCTTCCCATTGCCCAACAAACAAAATTTCAAACATTAACAATAACATATAAAACCATTTATAACTCCGCCCCAAATTACATCACCAATCTTGTCTCCAAATATCACCCAAACCTTACACCCCACTCCTCGCAAGACCTCCTGCTCTCTGGCTTCTTTGTCTATTCCTTCCATGCTCGTCTCAATAACTTTTCCAGAGCCTCCCCATCCTCTGGAACTCTCTACCCCAAGCTATCAGGCTATCACCTACTCTTCCCACTTTTAGGCGATCTCTGAAAACTGATCTCTTCAGGGAAGCCTATGCTGCCTTCAGCTAATAATGGAATCTTCTACTCCTCCTACCAGTCCATCCCCCACAGTTATTACCTTTTGTACCACCAGCCCCTCCCTCCTAGACTGTAAGCTCCCAGGATCAGGCCCTCCTATCCCTCTTGTATTGAACTGTATTGTTTCCGTATTGTCTCCTGTTATATTGTAAAGCGCTGAGCAAACTGTTGTCGCTATAAATCCTGTATAATAATAATTACAAATCTCACAATGCCGCGGGTTCCAGCAATCCTGGGATCACTATTAGGGGTCTGTCTATATTACCCCCCTCAGTACTGGACACTGTCACCCCCTTCCTGCCCTGACCAATTTTCAGCTTTGAGTGCTCTCACACTTTCATTGATAATTACTCAATCATGCAACGCTGCGCCCAACTGACATTTTGTTCCTTTTTTCACACAAATAAAGCTTCCTTTTGGTGGTATTTAATTAGCACTGGGTTTTTCTATTTTTTGTGCTATAAATTAAAAAATACTGTGAACACCTCACTTTGGTAGAAAGTTCTTTAGCTGATCTCTCTAAGCTCTGACATTTGAAATGTAAACGTTACTGAGTCACTGGTCTTTTTATGATTTTTTTTTTCTAATTTTATCAATGACTGTAGAATGTTTATCTACTGCATATGGGTATGTCTTGTATTTTTAGGTAAAAATTTCTAATAAAAAAATTAAAATAAAATTTAAAAAATACTGAAAATTTAAAAAAAAAAAAATCTTGCACTTCATTTCTGTTATACAATTTTGCAAATAAGTAATTTTTTTCATAAATTTGGGCCACAATGTATACTTCTACATTGCTTTGGTAAAAATAACCCCAATCGGTGTGTATTATTTGGTCTGTGTGGAAGTTATAGAGTCTACAAGCTATGGAACCAATAACTGATTACTGATCACACCTGATGTACTTTTGTCTTGAGACACTAACAAGCCAGGACAGTACAAATACCCCCCAAATGACCCCTTTTTGGAAAGTAGACATCCCAAGGTATTTAGTAAGATGCATGGAGAGATTATTCCACAATTCTTTGTAAAATGAATAAAGTAAATAAAATTTGAGGTTTTTTTCCACACAATTGTTATATTAACAGGTTATTCCTCTCACACAGCATATGCATACTTACAGCTTCACACTGCTGCTCCTCCTGAGTACGGGGACACCACGTGTAAGGCTTGTCCACAGCCTGGCCACATACAGAGGCCCAACATCCAAGTAGCACCTACCGGCATTCTGGAGGCATAAATTACACATCTAATTTCCTGACTACCTATCACATTTATGAAGGCCCTTTAGCACAAGGACAATGGAATTACCCACAAAATGACCCCATTTTGGAAAGCAAACCCCCCGATGTATATTCTATGAGGCATAATGAATCTTTTGAACAGGTCTTTTTTTTCCACAAGTTTTCGGAAACTGTGAAAAGACAATGAAAATCTCAAAATACATTCTGCTACTCCTCCTGAGTATAGGGATATCACATGTGTAAGACTTTTCCACAGCCTGGCCACATTCAGAGGCCCAACATCCTAGTAGCACCTTCAGACTCCTAACTCATAGCATGTACATACCAAGAATTACTCCCCAAAAATACATTCTGCTGAGCAAAGGGTAAACAAAAAAAATACCTGTGGTTTTAGTAGTGAAATTGTCCAGAGGAGAGCATTGGTCCAGGCAGCAAGCAGGGACGTGGTCAGCGACAGAGAAAGGAACTGCCCAGGCAGCAGGAAGGAATACTGTCCATAGCCACTACAGGCAGCAGGCAGAAATATTGCCAGCACAGCCAAAGCATTGGTCCAGGAAGACCAATGCGTTGTCCAGGCAGAGACATGGTCCAGCAACAGCCAAATGAGTTGTCCAGGCAGAGACATGGTCAGTATAGTCAAAATATCAGTCCTGGTAGTAGGTAGGAACACGGTCCATAGTACAGGTAGCAGGCAGAGGTGTGGTCAACTCATGCGGAAGGCAGAGGCATGATGGCAGTAAGTTGGCATAAGGCAGAATTATCAGGCTTAGGGCCTTGCACAGGGGTAGAGGCTCCGTCCCACCCAACCTCTTCGAAACCTCTGGACTAAAAGACCTGTTTGCGGGAATTACAAAACCCGGAGAAAACCAAAAACTTTGTTTTCTCCACTCAGAAAATCTATTCTGGAGGCCCTCACATACATGTGTTATCTCAAATCCAACTAATACAATGGCATAAGATCAGTTCAGGAGGCAGGCAAAAAGCACGGTTGATTAACAGGCCAATGTCAATTCACGTGGAAGGCAGAAACGTGGTTGATAGTTCAAGCGTCAGGCAGAGGCCTCATCAATAAACAGTCCAAGATCAGTTCAGGTGGCAAGCAGAGACATTGTTGATAAACAGTCCAGGTCATACAGAGAAATAGGCGATAGTGGAGAATGGAAAATATCTTGACTAATAGTGTAGTGTTGTGTGATAGATCCGGAAGCACTCTCCAATACAGAACCCTGGCTGGGAAGGACATTAGGGACAGTAGTATCGGGTGTCATGGCGAATTTGGTTACTGGAACATAAACAACATTTTTGGGGGTTTGCGATCTGTTTGGACAAGAGGGAGGATATCGGGGAAATGCCTCTTATTGAGTTTGGTCAATGAATCAAAGTGAATTTGTTCAGGGGTATGACCAGGTGGATAGAGAAGGGCTGTAACAATATCCTCTGATACATCAGGTAGGTTAGGGATCTTTGTGTGCACTTACAAAAGATGACATAAGAATTGTACGGGGCTAACTGAAACAAGTAGATGGTAACCTTTTTATACCAATAGATTGATCTCCTGGTGGCTAAGTATGGCTGTAACATCTGGTCATTCATATCCACCCCACCCCATAAACTGGTTATAGTCATGTATGCATCTTGGTTTCTGAACGGGACCTTGTCTTGTTTGAAGTTCCACAAAGGTATCATCAAGAATTGAGGAAAGGGTATAGACATCTCTTATCTTTCCACTTTAGGGCTAGGATCTCTTCATTCCGCAAACTGGCTGTTTCATCCAGTTTTAATTTTGTAGTGACCAGTCGTTGTAGGAAGCCCTTGAGGTTGGCCCGTGCTGTCCCACAGTTTTCTTCAGATAGAGATGGCGGAATAATGGGAGACTTGTGTAGAAATTATCTACATACAAATGGTAACCCCTCTAAAACAGCGGTTCTATAAGCTGCCAAACAATTTTGCCACTTGTCCCCATATAGGTAGGACATCCAGGGGGGTCTAGCTGGCTGTCCTTTCCCTCATAAATCTTGAAGTTGTAGGTATATCCCCTGGCCCTGTCACATGCCTTGCAGAATTTTACTTCATATTTGGACCGTTTACTGGGGATGTACTGTTTGATGCCAAGCCTTCCAGTAAAGTGGACTAGGGATTCATCCACACAAATATTTTTGTCAGGAGTAAACGTTTCCGTAAAGGTACAGCAAAAAAAGTTGATTAGTGGCCGAATTTTGAATAGCTTATCATAATCAGAATGATATTGAGGAAGGTACTGGGTATTATTATTATTATTATTATTATTGAAATGCAAAAACCTCATTGTCATCTCATAGCGTGTTCTGGGCATACAAGATGAATATACTGGCATATGATGTATAGGTTGGGTAGACCAGTAGGCAAGGACTTCATTTTTTTTGTCAGTCCCATGTTCAGAGTAAGCCCAAGAAAAATTTTTAATTCTTCCATGGTGAGGGGTTTCCACACAAATAGGCGGGCATACGATGAATTGGGATTGCTGGCTATATATTGGCTGGCATACAGGTTACTATCAGGTGAAGGAGGACAATGGAGAGAGGACTTCCCTTGCGGCTAAGTTCCTGACTCCCCTGAGAGTGGGACAGCGGGAGTCAGGCCCAAAGTTGCACAGGTCGCCTGTAGGAGTGCTGGTTGGTGGTCCACTCAGGAGCACAGCTGGTGCATGGAGATAGGTATGCAGACTGGAAGCGCCTGTGCATGGTAGGCAAGCCTTCCGGGATTCGGATGTTTGTTGGTTAGTTAGTTCGAGCCAAGGTCAGGCACCGGGTGGGGAACAGAACAGACGTAGTCAGGTGGGATAGCTGAGGTCATGCACGGAGGAGCAAGAGAGAGAGTATCCTTTAGCCAAGCCGAGGTCAGATCAGGGGGTCAGTAGAGCAGACAGGTCCAAGTACAAGCCGGGTCAGAATCAGGAAGTCGCACGTAACCGCAAACAGGAACAAACCACAGGGAGCTAGAGATCATCCAGCAACCAGAGGAAGTGATCAGCCTCCTTATAAAGGCCGTCTGGCACCAGACTGAGGCTGATGTGTCCTTCTGTGGCCATGTAGAATATTGGCAGAAACACCAGGACTTCTGCTGTGGACAGGACCCTGACAGTGCCCCCCCTAAAGGGCAGCCTCCAGATGCCCACCTGGGCAGTCTTTTCAGGATACTTGGAATGAAATTCTTGGAGAAGCCTGAGGGCATGTATATTCCCTTTTGGTTCCCAGGAACTTTCTTCAAGTGGGTACCCCTTCCATCTGACCAGGTACTGGATTTCTCTTTCCCGCCTTCTGCAGTCCAGAATTGCTTCATCCTCGTATTCCGTCTCCTCCCCAACTGTTATCGTTGGAGGAGGTGGTTCTACTCTCCCTGGAAAAGGATCAGGAACAGCTGGCTTGAGTAGGGAGACGTGGAAAACTGGGTGGATCTTGCATGATTCTGAAAGAGACAGCTCAAATGCCACAGGATTTATTTCTCTCTTGATCTGGAAAGGGCCAATGTACCTTGGTCCCAACTTACGTGATGGGCACAGGAGGTTTAGATTTGCAGTTGACAGAAAAACTGTGTCTCCAATCTTCAGAGGAGGGTTTCCTCTCTGTTTCCTGTCGTAGTGTTTTTTATAATCAGCCTGGGATTTCAGTATAGACTCGGAGGACTTTACAGTTCTGTAGCATGGAGAGTCTGTCCTGTACTGCGGGTACTGAAGCTTCGGGAATGGTGTCAGGTATAAAGGAAGGGTGGAATCCATAATTGGCCCAAAATGGTGACTGGTTTGTGGCAGAATGGACTGAGTTGTTATGGGCAAATTCTGCCAATGGGAGTAGAGATGACCAATCATCCTGAGAAAAGGCAGAGAAGAACCGTAAATATTGCTCCAAAGTCTGGTTTGTTTGCGCCGTTTGCCCTTTACTCTGGGAATGGTAAGCGGACGATAGGCAGAGTTCCACCTTCAGGGCTTTGCAGAGGGCTCTCCAGAACCTGGACGTAAACTGCACCCCTAGGTCTGAGACAATATTACTGGGCAGACCATGTAACCTGACAATTTCTTTGATGAAGGTTAGTGCAGTCTCTGGTGCGGATGGTGTACCCACCGTTGGTAAAAAGTGGGCCATCTTGGATAGCCGATCCACTACTACCAGGATGGTAGTAAACCCCTCTGCGGGTGGTAAATCCACAATGAAGTCCATTGCGACCATCTCCCAGGGCCGATCAGGAATGGGCAGGGGCCTCAGCAACCCCCAGGTCTTGGCTTTGTCTCCCTTGTTCCGTAGACACAGTGTGCACGACTTCACATAAGCTCTACAGTCATGATTCAGGCTAGGCCACCAGAAGGATCGCTGGATTAGTTCCATTGTCTTACGGGCTCCAAAGTGTCCAGCCAGTTGATGGTCATGGAAAGCCCTTAACACTTGAGACCTCACTTCTTGGGGTACAAAGATTTTTCCCTTGTGCCACAGAAGACCATCCTGCCTTCTAAGCGAATTTTGTTCAGGTTCAGGGCATAGTGCAGAGGCTTCCTTGATCAAACTTTAGGCTGGGTTGGATCAGCAAAAAATTTTGGGCCGACAAAATGGTGTTGGGGGGAGAAGGCTCCTCTCGGTCCGGGAACATGCAGGGAAGGGCATCTGCCTTCCTGTTCTTGGATCCTGGGCGGTAGGTTATGTGGAAGTTAAACCTGGAGAAGTATAAAGCCCATCTAGCCTGTCGAGGTCTTAGGCGCTTGGCAGACCTTAGATACTCCAGATTTTTGTGATCCGTGAAGATCATGATTGGGTGGCTGGCTCCTTCCAAGAGATACCTCCATTCCTCGAAGGCTATTTTATTCGCCAACAGTTCCCTATCTTCCACATCATAGTTCCTCTCGGCTTGGCTCAGTTTTCTGGAACAAAAGGCTATTGGATGAAGCAGAGCCTTTGCGCCCTGGCGCTGGGAGAGCACAGCTCATGTAGCCACTTCAGACGCGTCTACCTCCAGGATGAAGGGGAGTGTTAGATCTGGATGCTGTAATAGAGGAGCAGAGGTAAATTGATCCTTTAATTGCTCAAACGCTTTTTGAGCTTCCTGGCTCCAGCAGAAACGTGTATGCTGGCGGGTGAGTTGAGTGATGGGGGCAATAATTGCGAAAAAAGCCCTTAATAAATTTCCGGTAAAAGTTGGCGAAACCCACAAATCTTTGGACCCCTTTCCTGTCCGTAGGTGCAGGCCAATCCAGGATAGCAGATACTTTCTGAGGGTCCATGGAGATCCCCTCGGTAGAAATTATGAGCCCCAGGAACTGAATGGACTGCTTCTCGAACTCACACTTCTCAGCCTTGGCGTACAAGCCACGCATCCTGAGAGTGTTTAGCACTTTCCTAACGTGATCCCGATGGAGTTCCAGTGAGGTAGAGAAGATTAGGATATCGTCCAGGTAGACTATCACAAAAAGGTCTAGATATTCTCTAAAGATGTTGTTTACAAAATGTTGTAATGTAGCAGGGGCATTGCATAGCCCAAACTGCATCACTAAGTATTCAAAATGTCCAAATCGTATTCGGAAGGCGGTCTTCCACTCGTCCCCCTCTTTTATACGGACTAAATTGTAGGCCCCTCATAAGTCCAATTTAGTGACGACTTGGGCCGTTTGGAATCTCTGAAATAATTTGGGCACCAGAGGAAGAGGATACCGGTTTTTGATGGTGATTTCATCAAGTTCCCTGTAGTCAATGCAAGGTCTAAGAGATCGATCCTTTTTTTCTACAAAGAAAATACCAGCCCCGGCGGGAGAGGAAGAGGGGCGGATAAATCCTTTAGCGAGATTCTCGTCTAGGTAGTGCCAGAGAGCTTCCAGTTCAAGTTTGGATAAAGGGAAAATTCGCCCAAATGGTATTTCTGTTCCTGGGAGTAACTCAATCGGGCAATCGTAAGACCGATGAGAAGGCAATGTGTCAGCCTTCTTTTTATCGAACAAATCGAGGAAGTCATGGTAGGTAGAGGGAACGAGTTGACTGGCCTCTGGTGAAGTTCGGACTGAGAGGCATATGGAAGAATTGGTGGGTGCAGGGGCACCACAGTGTTGCAGACAATATTGTGAAGAAAAGATGATTTCCATCTTGGGTCAATCGATCTGAGAATTGTGGGCTTGCAACCAGGGTATTCCTAGGATGACTGGGAACATGGGGGATCTGATTATGTAAAAACGAATAAACTTCTGATGGCCAGAGTCGGTAGTTGCAAGAATAGGAGTGATTTCCAGGGTAACAGGTCCGGAACTCGGAGTAGTGCCATCCGCAAGTAAGACTTCAAGTCTCTGTCTCTTAGGCAGAAGAGGGATGTGTAAGTCCTTGGCCAGTTGGATATCTAAGAAACAACTACAGGCTCCCGAGTCAACGACTGCCCGCAACTTGACGTCCCTTCCAGCCACCTGCAATGACATGGGGAGAATGACATGCGTAGTTAAAGTCCCGGATAGCTGAAGGTATGAAGGATGCGGCTCGCTGGACTTACTTGGGCGCACTGGGCAGTGACGCAGGAAGTGGCCTGTGGCCCCACAGTAGAGACAGAGGTTGCCTTGCTGTCTGCATAGCCTTTCTTCCGGAGTTAGGGCAGGTTGGAGAAGGCCGATTTGCATAGGTTCGACCTCCAACTTGTTGATGGGTTGCAGAGCGAGGGCTGGAGCCGTTGGCCCTGGAACTTTTGGCAGAATCCATGTGGGCCGAAATGTCTAAGTATGCTCAGCTCGTCTTTTCCGTCGACGCCAGGTCAACCGAGTAGCGAGCAGGATAAGGTTCTCCAAGGAGGAGGGAGCTTCCACCCTAGCTAACTCGTCCTTGAAGGACTCGGACAGGCCTAGGCGGAACGGATACCTCAATGCTGCATCGTTCCAACCAGTGACTGCAGACCATTTATGGAACTCCACTATGTAGTCCTCCACAGGCCGCCGACCTTGTAGTAGAGCATGGAGGGCGGACTCAGCAGTGGAGGTCTTCTGGGGATTGTCGTAGAGGGCAACCATGGCTTCAAAGAATTCACTCACTGATTTGAGTGCTGGGCTCTTTTGTTCCAGAAGACCATGTGCCCAAGACTGAGGTTCTTCAGACAACAGGGAGATGATGAACCCGACCTTGACCGCTTCCAGAGAAAAAGGTCCTGGGTTGCAGAGCAAAGTATAATTCACAGGCATTCTTGAAAGCTCTGAACTTATGTCGATCCCCGAGAAAACATTCTGGAGTAGGAACTCTGGGTTCTGGAGGTGGTAACGCAATAACAGGAGTGGTGGCAGGAGACTGACTGGCAGGTGCAGCAACTGGGTTGGAACTGGCGGAGGGAACCTGGTCTACGGAAGTGAAGAGGGAGTGAAGACGTCCTTCCAGCTGGAAGTATCCCTGCTGTAAATCCTTCTCTGCTTGGGTAAGTGCCGTCATTTGTTGGCACAGGGCCTCTAGTGCGGACGCGCCTCTCTCGGCCTCGGACATACTGGCTGGATGATACTATCACATACCTGGTGATGGAGGACAATGGAGAGAGGGCTTCCCTTGCGGCTAAGTTCCTGACTCCCCTGAGAGTGTGACAGCGGGAGTCAGGCCCAAAGTTGCACAGGTCGCCTGTAGGAGTGCTGGTTGGTGGTCCACTCAGGAGCACAGCTGGTGCACGGAGATAGGTCTGCAGACTGGAAGCGCCTGTGCGTGGTAGGCAAGCCTTCTGGGATTTGGATGTTTGTTGGTTAGTCAGTTCGAGCCAAGGTCATGTACCGGGTGGGGAACAGAACAGACGTAGTCAGGTGGGATAGCCAAGGTCATGCACGGAGGAGCGAGAGAGAGAGTATCCTTTAGCCAAGCCGAGGTCAGATCAGGGGGTCAGTAGAGCAGACAGGTCCAAGTACAAGCCAGGTCAGAATCAGGAAGTCGCAGGTAACAGGAAGCAGGAACAAACCACGGGGAGCTAGAGATCATCCAGCAACCAGAGGAAGTGATGAACCTCCTTATAAAGGCCGTCTGGCACCAGACTGAGGCTGATGTGTCCTTCTGCGGCCATGTAGAGTATTGGCAGAAACGCCAAGACTTTTGCTATGAACAGGACCCTGACAGTTACACTGCTCCGCAATGTAATTTAGCAGATCATTAGTAAAAAAATGAATGAAAAAAAACTAATTGGGGTATCCTTTTCTGCTTGTGTCTGAGGGCCTGGCTGTGCTGTAAAGGGGGGGAATTGCAGGTTCTGCTGAATTAGCAGGCAGCCACATGGAATATAAAAGTACATCTGGGAGACTGGTATGGGCTCTACCTCGTTGTGGATGGAAAACCCTTCTACTAGTGCCTGGCGCTACTGGTGGATGCCTGGCCTATCTTCTGGGAGTTCTGCGCTGCTTGTACTCGCCACTGTGCTACTGGTGGATGCCTGCTCCTTCTCAGATCTCCTGAACCTTTTTGTTTGGACTCTCTCCTCCTCAGATCTCCGAAACATCTTTGTTTGGACTCTCTCCTCAGAATCTGTTGCTGACCCACTGCTGTCAGGAGCCGACTGGCGGTAGCCTCTAGCGACCCACAGGCCGGAATTCCACAGGGCGCGGAGTCTAAGCCTCAGTCTGCTGTTTCTAAAGAGCACCTGATGGTGAAGATGGACTTGAAGCAGCCTGAGACCAGGTCGCGGCCCCTGAGTACAACCAGCTGTGGTAGAGGTAGTTGCCAGTGGCAAGTAGCAGGTGAGAGTCAGATGTGAAGAGGTGGTGCGTAGCGTAATCAAACAGGCCAGGTCGGTAACAGTGGAGGCGGACGGTACAGAGCGGCAGGCAAAAGGATAAACGGGTCACGGGCCAGGTTCAGCAACAGGAGGTCAGGTAAACAGGAGAAGGCAGAAGAATGGTCAGACAAGCCAGGGATCAGGGCAGGAGAAGGTCACGGCAATGCGGGTCAGGCAGGGTCGGCAACAAAGGCAATCTCAGGAACTAGGAACAGGTACAGCAGGAATAAGACCAAACGGCAATGTGAGCATTGCCAGGGTCCGTTTAAATAGTGCGCCCTGCACTGTCATTGGTGCCCGGCACGCACCCATGTGCGCGAGTGCGCATGCGTGGCCGTGATTGCTGCCATGAGCGTCTAGGTCCTAGCGCCTGCATGTTGCTGCGCCTAGGTAATCCGCGCATGCGCAGTCCCGTGCGCCGCGGCGGACCCCTGGATTCCTGACATTGCCCCCCACGGGCAGCATACGGATGCCCAATTGATTCCTCCTTTGTGGGTGGCTGTGGAGAAATTCTTGCACCAACCTGGGAGCATGTATGTTTTGAGCTGGTTCCCATGAATTTTCCTCTGGCCCGTAGCCTTTCCACTTGGTGAGGTATTGTATCCGACCTCCCCTCCTCCTGCCATCTAAGATTGCTTCAACTTCAAATTCTTCTTCTCCATCGATTTCTAGGGCTACCGGAGGTCTTGATCTGCGATCCGGGAAGGGATCTGTAATTGCAGGCTTCAGCAGGGATACATGGAACACCGGGTGTATCCTGAAAGATTCGGGCAGCGCTAATTCGAAGGCCACTTCATTGATCTGCCGGTTTACCTGAAATGGGCCCACAAATTTGGGTGCAAATTTCCTTGATGGGCACGCCATCTTCAGGTTTGCCAACCAAACCTGATCTCCTGGGTGCACGACCAACTCCCCCCTCCTCCTATCAAAAGCTCTCGTTATCCTCATGGGCCTTTGTTACTGCCTCCTGTAGCAATTTGTTATTGGATACAAAGAAATCTAAGGTATCTTGAGCCGCTGGAACCAAGTTTTCAGAAATCAGGTCCGGTAGGAAAGTAGGATAGAATCCATAATTGGCGTTAAATGGGACTGCTTAGTGGCGGAATGGGTTGCATTGTTATAGGCGAATTCCGCTAGGGGCAGGAGTGCCAGCCAGTCATCCTGCAGAAAAGAGGTGTAAAACCTGAGGTACTGCTCCAACGTTTGGTTGGTCTGCTCAGTCTGCCCATTCGTTTGCGGGTGGTATGCTGAGGAGAAAGACAGTTTAATCTCCAACATTTCGCACAGGGCCTTCCAAAACTTTGAGGTAAATTGGACTCCCCGATCTGAGACTATATTCCTAGGAACTCCATGGAGCCTTACCACTTCTTTAATAAAGAGTTGTGCAGCCTCGGGGGCAGACGGGGTACTCTTAAGTGGCAGAAAGTGGGCCATTTTTGATAAGTGATCCACCACCATGAAGATTGCGGTATGCGAGGGTGGCAGTTCCACGATAAAATCTATGGAGACCATACTCCACTGTCTGTCGGGCACCGGTAAAGGTCACAGTAGGCCCCAAGCTTTATTCTGGGTAGGCTTATTCCTGTTACAGATGGCACAGGTCTTTACGTATGTCTCACAATCCTTGGCCAAACTCTGCCACCAAAACATGCGTTGAATCAGCTCCAAAGTTTTACATATTCCGAAGTGGCCCGCCAATGGGTGGTCGTGGCAGTAGCCCAGGACCAGGGTTCGAGCTTCTTCAGGAACAACGATCTGTTCCCCTTTCCATAAAAGCCTTCTCTGCTCTGTACCGAGACTCCAGGTGGGTTGGGGGCTCCCCATTGATGCAGTCTGTAATTTCGACAGGAGTTCTGACTGCAAAAGTAAGAAATTACTCGCCGGCAGAATGGTATCGGGTGTAGGAGTTTCTTTAGGGTCCTCGAACATCCGCGACAGCACGTCAGGTTTCGTGTTTTTAGACCAGGTCGGTAGGTTATATGAAAGAGGAATCTTGAGAAGAACAACGCCTGTTGGATTTTAGACACATATAATACTTCCTTTAGTGTCTTGAGGCGATTATGAATGAAGAGCCGTTGCAATAAAAAATGAAGTGTGATTTTATTCTATCACACAATGGCTTAAAATAACAATGTAAAGCGTATCATGAACAGTTCCATGTAGATGAAACTATTGTAGAAATATCAAGCAGAAGTTTAAGATAAGTCACCATTATTTGTCATGGCTGTCCTGGCCCTGTGCTGTTTTGTCCTTCTCAAGTCTTTGGGAAGAAGCCGGAAATAGACGGAAGTGATGATCTTGTCTTACAGCTAGCACCTGTTGCAGCTCCTTAGAAGTTTCTCAGACATAAGTGTGTGTGTGTGTGTGTATGAAAGAGTGTGTCCCCTGTCCGTTGTCTCATGGTCGTTTATGAAGCAAATTTACGTCATAGCTTGAGATTCTTTAGACCTTCTATGGAAATCATTACTGCTTAGCAAAGCAATTCCATAGAAGAGAGTGGACGCTATATATTTGATGTTTGATGGACAGGTACAGATGCTGATATACATGATACTGTAAGCTGATGATGTAACCTCAGCTATTCATATGATAATATAACTTAAGAACGTATCTTTACAACATATCAATGTATAATCACTAATCTATATATGTATCAATGTTAGAAACATACTAAATACACACAGATACTATTAAAATACATAATGTAATAGTAAGTCTTTAATGAGTCAATCCTAATACCTTTGACATTTACAAGAGATTTCTGACCAGCTACACCTAAATATAGTCTTCAGCTGGTTAGCTGATCTCAGCTTAACTAACTCATATCTTTCTGTCTCAGCTATTTTACTGAAGAATTAAATAATATCATCGGTTTAAGGTGACAATTCACACATTTTAATATTAATTATGATTAATCATAAAAACAAAATATTTTGCAAGCTTGCCATTGATATAAGTGCCGAATCATAAATTTGATTAATTTCCTTCAAACGCCCATCTGGCCTGCCATGGTCTAAGGCGCTTAGCCGTCCTCAGGTACTCTAAGTTCTTGTGGTCTGTGTAGACCAGGATTGGGTGTAGGGCCCCTTCCAACAAGTATCTCCACTCTTCCAGTGCTGTTTTAAATTGCCAAAAGCTCCCGGTCCCCAATGTCGTAGTTCCTCTCCACCGTAGTGAGCTTCCTAGAAAAGAAGGCTACTGGGTGCATGAGTTCCTTTATGCCTTTTCTTTGCAATAGAACGGCTCCCACTGCGTTCTCAGACGCATCTACCTCTAATATGTATGGCAGGGATGCATCCGGGTGACTTAAAATAGGGGCTGCCGTGCACAACTTCTTCAGGGTCTCGAAAGTGATCTGCGCCTCAGGTGTCCAATGAAAACGTACCCCCAGTTTTGTAAGTTGGGTGATGGGAGATACCAGGCCTGAGAAATTCTTCATGAACTTTCAGTAGAAATTTGCGAAGCCAATAAACCACTGAACACCTTTTTTATCTGAGGGTACTGGCCATTCCAGAATTGCGGAAATCTTTTGGGGATCCATGGCAATTCCTGTGGTGGAAATAATTAGCCTAAGGAACTGGATGCTGTGTTGTTCGAAGCTGCACTTCTCTGCCTTGGCATAAAGCCCGTGCTGGCGAAGTCGCTCCAGCACGCTCCTGACGTGACCTCGATGTGCCTCCAAGGATGGAGAAAAAAAAATCAGAATATCGTCAGGATAGACCACAACAAAGATGTCCAGATAATCTTTGAAAATATAATTTACAAAATGCTGAAAAGTGGCTGGTGCATTGCACAACCCGAATGGCATAACCAGGTACTCAAAGTGCCCGAACCGGGTGCGGAAAGCAGTCTTCCACTCATCCCCTTCACGTATATGGACCAAGTTATAAGCGCCCGAGATCCAACTTGGTAAAAATAGCTGCTGCCTTCAATATCTGGAAAAATTCAGGGACTAGAGGAAGAGGATAGTGGTTTTTAACTGGAATTTTGTTCAGCTCCTGATAGTCAACACAGGGTCTCAGGGACTTGTCTTTTTCTATGAAAAAGATTCTGGCTCCAGCCGGTGACATGGAAGGGCGGATGAATCCCTTTTGGAGGCTCTCGTCAATGTATTCCTTCAATGCCCCCAACTCCCGCTCTGACAAGGGAAAAATTCGGCCGAAAGGGATCTCAGACCCTGGAAGAAGATCAATTGGACAGTCATATGCCTGATGCGGGGGAAGGATGTCTGCTCCCTGTGGGCTAAATACGTCAAGGTAGGGATGGTAGGCTAAAGGAATTGTTTGAGCTAACTCTTTGTCTGTGTTCACGCAGTATAGGGTCTGGGTGGCTGCCGGTGTCCTGAGGCAACAGTGCTCTCAGCAATAAGAAGAACTGAACTGACCCAGTCTTCCAGTTAATGTGCGGGTCATGGGCTCGTAACCAGGGAAGCCCCAAAATGACTGGGAAGAGTGGGGACGCGATGGCGTCCAAGCGGAGGAGTTCCTGATGATGGCCAGCCACTGTAGTGCAGATTGGAGGGGTCTCTCGTTCTACCAACCATGACTTTATCCGAGACCCATCGGCCAAGAAGATATTCAAGCCTTGCTCTTTAGTCTGTAAGGGAATCCGCAGATGAGCCGCAAAGCCAAGATCTATAAAGCAACTGCAGGCTCCCGAATCAATAATGGCCGTCACTGGTACGGTTCTTCCGCGGAGCTGGAAAGAGATAAGCACAGCTAGGTGAGTTGCGTTATTCAGGCAAGTAGGAGATACAGCAGAAGCGACAGATGCACACTTACTCATCTTCTCAGGGCAAGAGCGTACTATATGACCAGCTGCTCCACAGTATAGGCATAGGTTGTTCAGCCGACACCTCTGGCGTTCTTCAAAAGTCAGAGAGGGTCGCATCAGTCTGATTTGCATAAGTTCAGGCCCATCAGATGGCTCTGGACTTAGACTACCAACTGGGGAGTTAGGCTGGAGCGGAACCCAAGGTAGCACCCATGTCAATCTGGGACTAGGATTGGACCTTTCTCGTCTACGTTCCCGTAGCCTGCGGTCGATTTGAATGGCCACGGTGATCAAATCTTCCAGAGAGTCGGGTATGCCCACTCTGGCTAGCTCGTCCTTAAGTGGGTCGGACAGGCCTAAACGAAATTGGTGATGCAGGGCTGCGTCATTCCACTGAGTGTCTCCACTCCAGCGCCTGAATTCGGACGCATAATCCTCTGCTGCCCAGTGGCCTTGTTGCAGATTATGCAGAGCCGCCTCAGCAGAAGCGGCTCATTGCGGGTCGTCATATAAAAATGAGGAGGCTGAAAAATGAGGAGACTGAGTCTAGGTGCGAATAGCGATCTTCCAGCAGACGGTGGGCCCAGCCTTGAGGTTCCGCCTGCAGTAGGGATATGACAAACCCCACCTTTACAGATTCTGACGAACACGTCTGTGGCTGTAGATTAAAATATAACAGGGAGGAATTCTGGAAGGCCCTGAACTTCCCTCAATCCCCACTGAAACGCTCGGGCGTTGGCACTCGAGGTTCTGGCGGTGGTATGGCGAACACTGCTCCAGCGGGAGGTTCTGCGGGGCCCCTGGCACGAGGCGGATTAACCGGGGCTGGTGGTGTGACTGCCGGCCTGGCTAGGGTCTGAATACGTCCCTCCAGATGTGTATACCCTTCTTGAAGTGTCTTGACAGCTTGGGTGAGTGCCACCAGGTGTTGGCATATCTCATCCAAGGAGGAGGGACCTCTTCCTGGCTCAGTCATGGCCGTTTGGTTCTGTCAGGAGCCGAACGGCGGTAGCCTCTAGCGACCCACAGGCCGGAATTCCTCACAGAGCGGAGTCTAAGCCTCAGTCTGCTGTTTCACCAGAGCCCCTGATGGTGGGGATGGACTTGAAGCAGCCTGAGACCAGGTCGCGGCCCCCGAGTACAACCAGCTGTTGTAGAGGTAGTTGCCAGTGGCAAGTAGCAGGTGAGAGCCAGATGTGAAGAGGTGGTGCGTAGCGTAATCAAACAGGCCAGGTCGGTAACAGTGGAGGCGGACGGTACAGAGCGGCAGGCAAAAGGATAAACGGGTCACGGGCCAGGTTCAGCAACAGGAGGTCAGGTAAACAGGAGAAGGCAGAAGAATGGTCAGACAAGCCAGGGATCAGGGCAGGAGAAGGTCACGGCAATGCGGGTCAGGCAGGGTCGGCAACAAAGGCAATCTCAGGAACTAGGAACAGGTACAGCAGGAATAAGACCAAATGGCAATGTGAGCATTGCCAGGGTCCGTTTAAATAGTGCGCCCTGCACTGTCATTGGTGCCCGGCACGCACCCATGTGCGCGAGTGCGCATGCGTGGCCGTGATTGCTGCCATGAGCGTCTAGGTCCTAGCGCCTGCATGTTGCTGCGCCTAGGTAATCCGCGCATGCGCAGTCCCGTGCGCCGCGGCGGACCCCTGGATTCCTGACATTGCCCCCCACGGGCAGCATACGGATGCCCAATTGATTCCTCCTTTGTGGGTGGCTGTGGAGAAATTCTTGCACCAACCTGGGAGCATGTATGTTTTGAGCTGGTTCCCATGAATTTTCCTCTGGCCCGTAGCCTTTCCACTTGGTGAGGTATTGTATCCGACCTCCCCTCCTCCTGCCATCTAAGATTGCTTCAACTTCAAATTCTTCTTCTCCATCGATTTCTAGGGCTACCGGAGGTCTTGATCTGCGATCCGGGAAGGGATCTGTAATTGCAGGCTTCAGCAGGGATACATGGAACACCGGGTGTATCCTGAAAGATTCGGGCAGCGCTAATTCGAAGGCCACTTCATTGATCTGCCGGTTTACCTGAAATGGGCCCACAAATTTGGGTGCAAATTTCCTTGATGGGCACGCCATCTTCAGGTTTGCCAACCAAACCTGATCTCCTGGGTGCACGACCAACTCCCCCCTCCTCCTATCAAAAGCTCTCGTTATCCTCATGGGCCTTTGTTACTGCCTCCTGTAGCAATTTGTTATTGGATACAAAGAAATCTAAGGTATCTTGAGCCGCTGGAACCAAGTTTTCAGAAATCAGGTCCGGTAGGAAAGTAGGATAGAATCCATAATTGGCGTTAAATGGGACTGCTTAGTGGCGGAATGGGTTGCATTGTTATAGGCGAATTCCGCTAGGGGCAGGAGTGCCAGCCAGTCATCCTGCAGAAAAGAGGTGTAAAACCTGAGGTACTGCTCCAACGTTTGGTTGGTCTGCTCAGTCTGCCCATTCGTTTGCGGGTGGTATGCTGAGGAGAAAGACAGTTTAATCTCCAACATTTCGCACAGGGCCTTCCAAAACTTTGAGGTAAATTGGACTCCCCGATCTGAGACTATATTCCTAGGAACTCCATGGAGCCTTACCACTTCTTTAATAAAGAGTTGTGCAGCCTCGGGGGCAGACGGGGTACTCTTAAGTGGCAGAAAGTGGGCCATTTTTGATAAGTGATCCACCACCATGAAGATTGCGGTATGCGAGGGTGGCAGTTCCACGATAAAATCTATGGAGACCATACTCCACTGTCTGTCGGGCACCGGTAAAGGTCACAGTAGGCCCCAAGCTTTATTCTGGGTAGGCTTATTCCTGTTACAGATGGCACAGGTCTTTACGTATGTCTCACAATCCTTGGCCAAACTCTGCCACCAAAACATGGCCTCACCACTGTTCCCCCTCCAGCCACCACGCTGTTCCAGCCGAGAGCTGACCTCCCCACATCGCAGTAAGATGACGGCTCTTCACCCGGGTTACCACCCCACCGTTAACTATTGTTAACCACGGTTTTTATGCTTATGATTACTTCACACATGTGAGTGTTTCTACATTTAGACTGGAATAAAAAGACTTATTGCACTTAGAGGCGCTTCTCTCCTTTTTCTCATCTACAGAAGTTGCTACAGCTTATTTGGAAGCCTTGCCCTCAGTGCCACACGGAATCCTACGCTCTTCATACAGTAGCCACTAATACCACCATCACCCATACTACCATTTCCCAGGACTTTGCAGTGTTTGCGCTGTTACAACCCTTCCTCATTTTTTCTGAACCATTATTTGTCATGGCTGTCCTGGCCCTGTGCTGTTTTGTCCTTCTCAAGTCTTTGGGAAGAAGCCGGAAATAGACGGAAGTGATGATCTTGTCTTACAGCTAGCACCTGTTGCAGCTCCTTAGAAGTTTCTCAGACATAAGTGTGTGTGTGTGTGTATGAAAGAGTGTATCCCCTGTCCGTTGTCTCATGGTCGTTTATAAAGCAAATTTACGTCATAGCTTGAGATTCTTTAGACCTTCTATGGAAATCATTACTGCTTAGCAAAGCAATTCCATAAAAGAGAGTGGACGCTATATATTTGATGTTTGATGGACAGGTACAGATGCTGATATACATGATACTGTAAGCTGATGATGTAACCTCAGCTATTCATATGATAATATAACTTAAGAACGTATCTTTACAACATATCAATGTATAATCACTAATCTATATATGTATCAATGTTAGAAACATACTAAATACACACAGATACTATTGAAATACATAATGTAATAGTAAGTCTTTAATGAGTCAATCCTAATACCTTTGACATTTACAAGAGACTTCTGACCAGCTACACCTAAATATAGTCTTCAGCTGCTTAGCTGATCTCAGCTTAACTAACTCATATCTTTCTGTCTCAGCTATTTTACTGAAGAATTAAATAATATCATCGGTTTAAGGCGACAATTCACACATTTTAATATTAATTATGATTAATCATAAAAACCAAATATTTTGCAAGCTTGCCATTGATATAAATGCCGAATCATAAAATTTGATTAATTTCCTTCAAACGCCCATCTGGCCTGCCATGGTCTAAGGCGCTTAGCCGTCCTCAGGTACTCTAAATTCTTGTGGTCTGTGTAGACCAGGATTGGGTGCAGGGCCCCTTCCAACAAGTATCTCCACTCTTCCAGTGCTGTTTTAAATTGCCAAAAGCTCCCGGTCCCCAATGTCGTAGTTCCTCTCCGCCGAAGTGAGCTTCCTAGAAAAGAAGGCTACTGGGTGCATGAGTTTCTTTATGCCTTTTCTTTGCAATAGGACGGCTCCCACTGCATTCTCGGACGCATCTACCTCTAATATTTATGGCAGGGATGCATCCGGGTGACTTAAAATAGGGGCTGCCGTACACAACTTCTTCAGGGTCTCGAAAGTGATCTGCGCCTCAGATGTCCAATGAAAACGTACCCCCAGTTTTGTAAGTTGGGTGATGGGAGATACCAGGCCTGAGAAATTCTTGATGAACTTACAGTAGAAATTTGCGCAGCCAATAAACCGCTGAACACCTTTTTTATCTGCGGGTACTGGCCATTCCAGAATTGCGGAAATCTTTTGGGGATCCATGGCAATTCCTGTGGTGGAAATAATTAGCATAAGGAACTGGATGCTGTGTTGTTCGAAGCTGCACTTCTCTGCCTTGGCATAAAGCCCGTGCTGGCGAAGTCGCTCCAGCACGCTCCTGACGTGACCTCAATGTGCCTCCAAGGATGGAGAAAAAAAAAAAATCAGAATATCGTCAGGATAGACCACAACTAAGATGTCAAGATAATCTTTGAAAATATAATTTACAAAATGCTGAAAAGTGGCCGGTGCATTGCACAACCCGAATGGCATAACCAGGTACTCAAAGTGCCCGAACCGGGTGCGGAAAGCAGTCTTCCACTCATCCCCTTCACGTATATGGACCAAGTTATAAGCGCCCGAGATCCAACTTGGTAAAAATAGCTGCTGCCTTCAATCTCTGGAACAATTCAGGGACTAGAGGAAGAGGATAGTGGTTTTTAACTGGAATTTTGTTCAGCTCCTGATAGTCAACACAGGGTCTCAGGGACTTGTCTTTTTTCTATGAAAAATATTCTGACTCCAGCCGGTGACATGGAAGGGCGGATGAATCCCTTTTGGAGGCTCTCGTCAATGTATTCCTTCAATGCCCCCAACTCCCACTCTGACAAGGGAAAAATTCGGCCGAAAGGGATCTCAGACCCTGGAAGATCAATTGGACAGTCATATGCCCGATGCGGGGGAAGGATGTCTGCTCCCTGTGGGCTAAATACGTCAAGGTAGGGATGGTAGGCTAAAGGAATTGTTTGAGCTAACTCTTTGTCTGTGTTCACGCAGTTTAGGGTCTGGGTGGCTGCCGGTGTCCTGAGGCAACAGTGCTCTCATCAATAAGAAGAACTGAACTGACCCAGTCTTCCAGTTAATGTGAGGGTCATGGGCTCGTAACCAGGGAAGCCCCAAAATGACTGGGAAGAGTGGGGACGCAATGGCGTCCAAGAGGAGGAGTTCCTGATGATGACCAGCCACTGTAGTGCAGATTGGAGGGGTCTCTCGGTCTACCAACCCTGACGTTATCCGAGACCCATCGGCCAAGAAGATATTCAAGCCTTGCTCTTTAGTCTGTAAGGGAATCCGCTGATGAGCCGCAAAGCCAAGATCTATAAAGCAACTGCAGGCTCCCGAATCAATAATGGCCGTCACTGGTACGGTTCTTCCGCGGAGCTGGAAAGAGATAAGCACAGCTAGGTGAGTTGCGTTATTCAGGCAAGTAGGAGATACAGCAGAAGCGACAGATGCACACTTACTCATCTTCTCAGGGCAAGAGCGTACTATATGACCAGCTGCGCCACAGTATAGGCATAGGTTGTTCAGCCGACACCTCTGGCGTTCTTCAAAAGTCAGAGAGGGTTGCATCAGTCTGATTTGCATAGGTTCAGGCCCATCAGATGGCTCTGGACTTAGACTATAACTGGGGAGTTAGGCTGGAGCAGAACCCGAGGTAGCACCCATGTCAATCTGGGACTAGGATTGGACCTTTCTCGTCTACGTTCCCGCAGCCTGCGGTCGATTTGAATGGCCACGGTGATCAAATCTTCCAGAGAGTCGGGTATGCCCACTCTGGCTAGCTCGTCCTTAAGTGGGTGGTACAGGCCTAAACGAAATTGGTGACGCAGGGCTGCGTCATTCCACTGAGTGTCTCCGCTCCAGCGCCTGAATTCGGACGCATAATCCTCTGCTGCCCAGTGGCCTTGTTGCAGATTATGCAGAGCCGCCTCAGCAGAAGCGGCTCGTTACGGGTCGTCATATAAAAATGAGGAGGTTGAAAAATGAGGAGACTGAGTCTAGGTGCGAATGGCGATCTTCCAGCAGACGGTGGACCCAGCCTTGAGGTTCCGCCTGCAGTAGGGATATGACAAACCCCACCTTTACAGATTCTGACGAAAAGGTCCGTGGCTGTAGATCAAAATATAACAGGCAGGAATTCTGGAAGGCCCTGAACTTCCCTCGATCCCCACTGAAATGCTCGGGCGTTGGCACTCGAGGTTCTGGCGGTGGTATGGCGAACACTGCTCCAGCGGGAGGTTCTGCGGGGCCCCTGGCACGAGGCGGATTAACCGGGGCTGGTGGTGTGACTGCCGGCCTGGCTAGGGTCTGAATACGTCCCTCCAGATGTGTATACCCTTCTTGAAGTGTCTTGACAGCTTGGGTGAGTGCCGCCAGGTGTTGGCATATCTCATCCAAGGAGGAGGGACCTCTTCCTCTAGCCTCTAGCGACCCACAGGCCGGAATTCCTCACGGAGCGGAGTCTAAGCCTCAGTCTGCTGTTTCACCACAGCCCCTGATGGTGGGGATGGACTTGAAGCAGCCTGAGACCAGGTCGCGGCCCCCGAGTACAACCAGCTGTTGTAGAGGTAGTTGCCAGTGGCAAGTAGCAGGTGAGAGCCAGATGTGAAGAGGTGGTGCGTAGCATAATCAAACAGGCCAGGTCAGTAACAGCGGAGGCGGACGGTACAGAACGGCAGACAAAAGGATAAACGGGTCACGGGCCAGGTTCAGCAACAGGAGGTCAGGTAAACAGGAGAAGGCAGAAGAATGGTCAGACAAGCCAGGGATCAGGGCAGACAAAAGTCACGGCAATCCGGGTCAGGCAGGGTTGGCAACAAATGCAATCTCAGGAACTAGGAACAGGTACAGCAGGAATAAGACCAAATGGCAATGCGAGCATTGCCAGGGTCCGTTTAAATAGTGCGCCCTGCGCTGTCATTGGTGCCCGGCGCGCGCCCGTGTGCGCATGCATGGTCGCAATTGTTGCCGCGGGCGCCTAGGTCCTAGCGCCCGCATGTTGCTGCGCCTAGGTAATCCGCGCACTGCGGCGGACCCCGGGATTCTTGACAACTGCTTTCAACTGGCTCATACTCAGAATCTGAGTCTGACAGAGAGAGTTCCCTGCTACTCTCGTCCGTCATACTCAGTACCTGGAAAGCCTCCTCGCTGGTGTATAATTTTTTAGACATTTTGATGTTCACTGGTACAGATGTGGATTTGAGATTGGTACACTGTGACAGATATTGATCACTGGTTGTAACGTACATGTAAGATTTGAGTAGCTGAAATGTGACCTGTAGAAATATGACAATGTAGGTTTAGCTTCAGTTTATGTTATAATAATATAGGATGTGTTCAGAATTAAGTCAGGGACATATGGTCACCAATTAGCATCTGAAAAGGACAGAGCATCCTCTGGACTGGAGGTGATACCTAGATGCCAATAAGATTTGTCACCTTCTGGGAAATCTGGAAGGAAAAGGCTCCAGACAGTTTGGCGTCATGACACAGCGAGAGACCAGAGGTGTTTCCGATGTGTCTGGGAGCTTTGACGAATATACACAGATCAAAGGAATATATTTCAAGAAATGCAGAAAATGGTTATATTGCACCTGATTGCGACAGCTGAACAGTGATTGGTACTGTCGCGATCGGTCTGATGAGCTGGTGTCAGAAATTCAATCCCTGACTTGGTGATTCAAACCGTTCCTGGTCCAATCGACATTGGGCATTTCAGTACCCAGAATGTCCTGTGGGCTGGTACAGGAACACCCCCCAGAGTTGACTGGCCAAAGGGCTAATGTCCAGCCCCCGTCCATATTCCCATAAATTGAGGACCCTGAGATATGGACGGTGTGATTCGTATGGAGCCAATTCTATTGACTGACGGATTGTGGACTTTCTCTGACTTGCTCCAGTCTCAGGATAACTCTTGGTAAAAGTTTTATTTCTGTTTTATTCCCTTTTATTTTATAGTGAATAGTCAATGTGTGTCTTCTTGTATTTTTTGTATTTTCTGTAAATTTTTATACTTTGTACATAGTTTATGCTCTGCCCACTTTCGGGATATTAAATCATAAAATTAATAAGTGACTTCTGTGTACTAAGCTCGGGCTCATATCTCCAGAGAGATTAGATTGTATTGTATTGCAGTGTCTTTATATACTCGGTCAAGTTCATTGCCTATCTGTATGCAATTGCACTGCGTGTTGGCAGATTGCATGCAGATTGTAAAAGGTAACAGGTTTGCCACATACCACACACACACAGACGGAGATCTGTGTGTGTGTGATGGCCCAGCAGGACAGTAAAACTGTTGGGTGGTGGCAAGCTACCGTTTGTGGTGTGTCTGGTGTGGGGGAGGGGTGGACAGTGGAAGAGTGATTAACACCGGGGTTCTAGCTTGTAGGACAGCTGGAAATATTTGTATTCAAAAATAGATCTTGCAACCAGCAAACATATTTTTTACAAAAGTATAAAAAATAAATAAATAAATAACATAACATAAACTACCAGAAATAAACAAAGAAAAAACTGGATACATCTCCAGGACATGATATGGCCTACCAGCATACATAAAAAACATATCCCTTATGAGGGGAAACCTCACACAAATTAAATTATTTGCCTATATGGCTTTAACAAAACTAGAAATCTTACTATACTACCCAACAAAGGCTAAGAAACCTAGACCTTCAGGTGTCCGTGACCATTCTCAAAAAGATACCTTCAACCAAAATCTAAGGGGGTGAAAAAGAGGAGAAAAGCAGGACAGCAACCACACCAAGAGATCAACAGACTGCCGCTACAGGCCTGATATTCCTCCACGCCTTTATCCAGACCCTTCGCCTCAGCCTGTCTTTCTCATGACCCCGAATTTTCCCAACCTCACCAAGGATGTCACACACCACCAACTGAACAGGAAGGGCTTTCTGCCGAATGGAAACCTGACACCGTGCATTCCAGGTGTAGTAACGGACAACTAGACAAACTAGAAACAGTGTGTCCAAATCAAAACCAGCATGACTTTCCAATGCCCCATACACCCACTCTGCATAAGACATGCAGTGCAGGAAAGGGATGTCCAGAGCCCTCCCCACCTCTTTATACACCTCTACATTGAAGGGACGTTGAAGTAAGAAGTGGTCCATGCTTTCCACCTCGCCCCCACACTCTGTCCTCGGACAACCACGGTTATCCAGAGAATGGCACTTTAAATTTCCCCTCACGTAGAGCCTGCCGTGGAACGCAAGCCAGGCCTGGTCCCTAAACTTTAAAGGAATCCTCTCCATATTTAACAATCTCAGACCCTCCAGCAAAATATGGCCTGAGCAATCCTTCAAGGCCAGAGGTGCATGGAATGCAGAGGCCACGACCCTCTCCCTCAGGAGCCTCCCAGGGAGTGACCGGACCTCCTCCGCAGTCACACACCACCACCTAAGTATCTTCAAACACAGGGCAACATAAGCCGGGAGCTTACCGTGCTTGACCCTCAGGCTTCTCACTGGCCCGCCTCTCTCCCAACAGTTCAGAAAAAGCCTAAACCAGACTTGGAAAAAACCTACCCATGCAGGCGGTCTCTCTTTTAACATGCTACCAATATTATGTTTAATAAACAGCAGAGAGAAGAAAACAACTGGGTTGACCATACCTAGGCCACCCTCCCGCCTGGATCGGTACGTCACATCCCACCTCACAAGGTTCAGCCTGTTTCCCCACAATAGCTGGAAAAAACAGCTGTAGACTCTCGTATAGAGAGATTCTGGCAAGAGACAGACGAAACTGACGTACAAGAAAATGGGGAAGTTTTAATTAGGTCAACCCTTTCCCTTAGGGACAAACGCCACCCCTTCCAGCATCTCACTTTAACATCAGCATCTGACTGGGCACCGGACGGAGGCACTTCGGGCTGGGCACCGGACGGAGGCACTTCGGGCTGGGCACCGGACGGAGGCACTTCGGGCTGGGCACCGGAAGGAGGCACTTCGGGCTGGGCACTGGACGGAGGCACTTCGGGCTGGGCACCGGACGGAGGCACATCAGGCTGGATGCCGGATCACCAGGCAGAGCAGCGGGCACCGGGCCACCAGGCAGAGCAGCGGGCACCGGGCCACCAGGCAGAGCAGCAGGCACCGGGCCACCAGGCAGAGCAGGGGGCACCGGGCCACCAGGCAGAGCGGCGGGCACCGGGCCCCCAGGCAGAGCGGCGGGCACCGGGCCCCCAGGCAGAGCGGCGGGCACCGCGCAACCAGGCAGGGCGGCAGGCACCAGGCAACCAGGCAGGGCGGCAGGCACCGGGCCCCCAGGCGGAGAGGCGGGCACCGGGCCACCAGGCGGAGCGGCGGGCACCGGGCCACCAGGCGGAGCGGCGGGCACCGGGCCACCAGGCAGAGCGGCGGGCACCGGGCCACCAGGCATGGCGGCGGGCACCGGGCCACCAGGCAGGGCGGCAGGCACCGGGCCCCCAAGCGGAGCGGCAGGCACCGGGCCCCCAGGTGGAGCGGCAGGCACCGGGCCACCAGGCAGAGCAGCGGGCACCGGGCCACCAGGCATAGCGGCAGGCACCGGGCCCCCAGGAAGGGCGGCGGGCACCGGGCCCCCAGGCGGAGCGGCAGGCACCCTGCCCCCAGGCGGAGCGGCAGGCACCGGGCCCCCAGGCGGAGCGGCAGGCACCGGGCCCCCAGGCGGAGCGGCAGGCACCGGGCCATCTGGCTCGACAGCGGGCATCGGGTCACCAGGTACAACAGCGGGCATCGGGTCATCAGACATTGGATCGTCTTGCTCGACCGCGGGCACCAGGTCATCTGGATCAACAGCGGGCATCGGGTCACCAGGCACGACAGCGGGCATCAAGTCACCAGGCATCAGGTCATCTGGCTCGACAGTGGGCACCGAGTCAACTGGCACGACAGCGGGCACGGGCCACCAGGCAGAGCAGCGGGCACCGGGCCAACAGGCAGAGCAGCGGGCACCGGGCCAACAGGCAGAGCAGCGGGCACTGCGCAACCAGGCAGGGCGGCAGGCACCGGGCCCCCAGGCGGAGCGGCAGGCACCGGGCAACCAGGCAGGGCGGCAGGCACCGGGCAACCAGGCGGAGCAGCAGGCACCAGGCAACCAGGCAGGGCGGCGGGCACCATGCCCCCAGGCAGAGAGGCAGGCACCGGGCCCCAGGCGGAGAGGCAGGCACCGGGCCCCCAGATGGAGCGGCGGGCACCGGGCCATCTGGCTCGACAGCGGGCATTGGGTCACCAGGTACAACAGCGGGCATCGGGTCATCAGACATTGGATCGTCTTGCTCGACCGCGGGCACCAGGTCATCTGGCTCAACAGCGGGCATCGGGTCACCAGGCATGACAGCGGGCATCGGGTCACCAGGCATCAGGTCATCTGGCTCGACAGTGGGCACCGAGTCAACTGGCACGACAGCGGGCACCGGGCCACCAGACAGAGCAGCGGGCACCGGGCCACCAGGCAGAGCGGCGGACACCGGGCCACCAGGCGGAGCGGCGGGCACCGGGCCATCAGGCGGAGCGGCGGGCACCGGGCAACCAGGCAGGGCGGCAGGCACCGGGCAACCAGGCAGGGCGGCAGGCACCGGGCAACCAGGCAGGGCGGCAGGCACCGGGCAACCAGGCAGGGCGGCAGGCACCGGGCAACTAAGCGGAGCGGCGGGCACCGGGCCCCCAGGCGGAGCGGCGGGCACCGGGCCCCCAGGCAGAGCAGCAGGCACCAGGCAACCAGGCAGAGCAGCAGGCACCAGGCAACCAGGCAGGGTGGCGGGCACCGGCCCCCAGGCGGAGCGGCGGGCACCGGGCCCCCAGGCAGGGCAGCAGGCACCGGGCCCCCAGATGGAGCGGCGGGCACCGGGCCATCTGGCTCGACAGCGGGCATCGGGTCGCCAGGTACAACAGCGGGCATCGGGTCATCAGACATTGCATCGTCTTGCTCGACCGCGGGCACCAGGTCATCTGGCTCAACAGCGGGCATCGGGTCACCAGGCACGACAGCGGGCATCGGGTCACCAGGCATCAGGTCATCTGGCTCGACAGCGGGCACCGAGTCATCTGGCAAGGCAGTGGGCACCGAGTCACCAGGCGTGACAGCTGGCTCTGAGTCAACTGGCACGACAGCGGGCATCGGGTCACCAGGTATGACAGCGGGCACTGGGTCATCAGGCATTGGATCGTCTGGCTCGACAGCGGGCATCGAGTCATCAGGCACGACAGTGGGCACCGAGTCAACTGGCACGACAGCGGGCACCGGGCCACCAGACAGAGCAGCGGGCACCGGGCCACCAGGCAGAGCAGCGGGCACCGGGCCACCAGGCAGAGCAGTGGGCACCGCGCAACCAGGCAGGGCGGCGGGCACCGCGCAACCAGGCGGAGCGGCAGGCACTGGGCAACCAGGCAGAGCAGCGGGCACCGGGCCTCCAGGCAGAGCGTTGGGCACCGGGCCACCAGGCGGAGCGGCGGGCACCGGGCCACCAGGCGGAGCGGCGGGCACCGGGCCACCAGGTGGAGCGGCGGACACCGGGCCACCAGGCAGAGCAGCGGACACCGGGCCACCAGGCAGAGCAGCGGGCACCGGGCCATCAGGCAGAGCAGCGAGCACCGGGCCCCCAGGCGGAGCGGCGGGCACCGCGCAACGAGGCAGGGTGGCAGGCACCGGGCAACCAGGCAGGGCGGCAGGCACCGGGCAACCAGGCAGGGCGGCAGGCACCGGGCAACCAGGCAGGGCGGCGGGCACCGGGCCCCCAGGCGGAGCGGCGGGCACCGGGCCCCCAGGCGGAGTGGCGGGCACCGGGCCCCCAGGCGGAGCAGCAGGCACCGGCCCCCAGGCGGAGCGGCGGGCACCGGCCCCCAGGCGGAGCGGCGGGCACCGGGCCCCCAGGCAGGGCAGCAGGCACCGGGCCCCCAGATGGAGCGGCGGGCACCGGGCCATCTGGCTCGACAGCGGGCATCGGGTCGCCAGGTACAACAGCGGGCATCGGGTCATCAGACATTGCATCGTCTTGCTCGACCGCGGGCACCAGGTCATCTGGCTCAACAGCGGGCATCGGGTCACCAGGCACGACAGCGGGCATCGGGTCACCAGGCATCAGGTCATCTGGCTCGACAGCGGGCACCGAGTCATCTGGCAAGGCAGTGGGCACCGAGTCACCAGGCGTGACAGCTGGCTCTGAGTCAACTGGCACGACAGCGGGCATCGGGTCACCAGGTATGACAGCGGGCACTGGGTCATCAGGCATTGGATCGTCTGGCTCGACAGCGGGTGAAAGGATTAAATGGAATATAACTGAATCCATTTTGTATACACTAATACAAGATGCTAGTTTAATATACATATATGAGATATGTGCACACTAACAAAACTGTCTATGTCAGCTTCATGTAGAAATGAGTGTTTTTGCAAACCCTTACAAAAAAGCAGATAAGGTTTACTCTCACTTCTGAAAAGTTTTAACCACAAATTGGGTGTTAGGTCAGATTAAAGCCATGGTCTGGGCTTTAGAGCAGATATGGTATGATAGATAAAGCAGAAGAGTGAAAATGCAAACCTCATACAAATAATTGTTGAGTTAAGGTAAAACAATGTACATGTATCTGATTGGATGGTCTGAGGGTGTATCTGATTGGATGGTCTGAGGGTGTGTTTGCCTAAAGACTACAGTATAATAACCCTGATGTTATGCCAATAAAACTGAAGTGTTTGCAATCGCAACTGAGGTGACTTGAGTGCATTCACTTTCCGAGATCTCGTAGCTGTGTCCAGGTGTGACCGTTGGTATCTTGAGGGGGCCCCCAAGGAAAAGGACAAAGACCACCTACCTACTTTCAGTGGTGTCAGAAAGTGGGATAATTGCCAAGGTAAGTGAGAGTTTTATTTTTTAATGCTTTCTTTACCGAGGTAATTATTCTGAACTTCAGGGAAATTTGGTGGTTGGAGTTTTAGGAGCGAGACTAAGGGATTCTCGGCTCGGGGAATAATACCAGGACACACCTGGCACAGCACTTTGTATTATTTGTAAAAAGTGTGTTATTGTTGTTTTTTTGTCTTGTTTGTTAGTTTCCAAATTTACTGCTATGGGTAATTCCTCAGGTAAGGAGGAAGGACCTCGTCATGTGCCGCCACAAAAGTTGATTAAGTTGTTTAGAAAAACTAGAAAGCTGAGGGGAAAGAACACATCTACCTTAAATGAAACTTGTAAAGAATATGTAGCAAGGGTATCCCCTTATGATATTTATTATGTTAATCCCTGGGTGGATAATTTAGTGGGATGGTCAAAAAGACTGGGTGGACCTAGTTTTCCTTGTGAAGGGGGAAATGACACTATGTGTATGGATATGATTAGAGGAATGTGTTTGCATGAACAGCCTCAGTTAGGTATCTGGGGGACTGGAAATCCAGATTGGGACAAGAATTATATGTATGAAGGGGGTAAGAATTGGTTGAAGTATGCACCAGGCTATAAGACTCTAATTGTAGCAAATGATTTCACACCACCACCGCCATACAAACACAGCGAGGCACGTCCTGCCCCTACAGCTCCACATGCAGCCCCATTATACCCACCACAGGTAAAACAAGTAGATGAAGATGAAGAGGTTCTTATTGCTGCTTCCCAGATATATACAGGGGAGTCAGAAGAATCTAGCTCAGATGGGGAAACTGGGAGTGTTAGTCAAAGGGATACTGAGAGGGGTAAAGGGAAAGTAAAGAGGAAGATAAAGAAGGTAGAAAAGAGTGATAGAATTCTTAGGTCAGCAGAAAGTAACAAGGGGGAAGTTAAAGATGAGACAGCTGAGCTAGATATGATGAATTCAGCCTTTCCATTCATGATGATTGGGGAGCAGCTGATTTTAAAGGCAATAGATCCCAAGGAGCTGGATGCTATAGTACAGGGATGCCCTAATCCAAGGAAACCCCCACTTGCATTACACCTCCCCTCCCGGTACAAGCAAAAGATGGACAGGTCTGGTATCATAAATTTCATGTGCTCCCGCATTGTCCTGTGTCCCTATTGGGCCGAGATTTGTTAGCTGACCTTAAAGTCGTGATGTCTATCACGGAGAAAGGTATGCTATTGGACACACCTTTCTTAATCTGTCCAGCTATGGATCATGATTTAAATAAGCTCCCTGAAAACCTATGGACTAAGAACACAACGGATGCAGGCCTCATTGACTGCACACCGTATAAAGCCACCCTTAAAACCAGGAACCCTGTTTATCATAAACAATACCCACTGTCCAAAGAAAAAATAGACGGACCTAAACCTATTGTGGAGGATTTTAAAAGGAGGGGAATACTGAAGCTGGTAGTATCCCCCTACAATACTCCCATTAATCCGGTAAAAAAGCCCAATGGTGAGTGGAGAATAGTACAAGATCTCAGGGCGATTAACGATCTGGTCATTCCTATTGCCCCTGTAGTCCCAGATATAACAACTTTGGTAAATGCTATACCTGCCAACGCCACACATTTTACAGTAATTGATCTGTCAAATGCATTTTTTAGTGTCCCAGTTGACCCGGAGACACAGGTATTGTTTACTTTTTGTTTTCAAGGGGAGAGGCTAACCTGGACCCATCTCTCTCAGGGCTACTCGCTGGTAGCATATACCATGGCCAGTAGATCCATGCTCAATGACTGGGTACCCACCCATGGTTCAGTACTTATCCAATACGTGGATGATTTACTGATTAGTTCTGTGAGCGAGAAGGCGTGTCAGGCTGATTCATTATCATTATTACGGTTTCTGGCTGATCAGGGACAGAAAGTTTCTCGCAAAAAGATGCAGTTTGTGGCACCACAAGTTGAGTACCTAGGATTTGTATTGTCTGAGGGCCAGAGGGGGCTGAGCCCAAGGAGAGTGGCAGCAATATGTCAACAACCAAAACCAGAAACTAAGGTTCAGATGCAATCCTTCCTAGGTATGGTAAACTATTGTAGACAGTGGATTCCTGACTGTTCTTATTATGACAATGTATTACGCCAAGTGACACTGAAAGATCAGCCAGACCGTATTGAATGGACGCTGCCATTGGTGCAGGCATTTGAATATTTGAAGACAGCACTGGTCTCGTCTCCCGCATTAGGGTTACCGGATTATACTAAATCTTTTCATTTGTATTGTCAATCTGCATGTAAAACCATGGCTGCAGTACTAGCTCAAGAGCACGGAGGTGCCATGAGGCCGGTAGCATATTTATCAAAAACAATGCCCATCCCGGTCCAGGGCATGCCGGGGTGTCTCGAAGCTTTGTCTGTGTGTGCCTTGGCTGTGGAAATGGCATCTATCATAGTTTTGGGAAACCCATTGATATTACACACATCTCATCATGTCCTACATGTACTGAAAAACATTAACACTCAACACATGTCAGCACAACGCCTGGCGGGATGTGAAGTAATTTTGACATCCACCAATAATCTCACAGTTAAATACAGCCCATCTACATCAGGACCATCTCTTTTATTGTCCTCCCTGTTTAATCTTCACAACACAAGGTCACTAGAATTGCAGGAGGAACACAATTGCCTGGATGTTATCCAAGCTGACACTTCTCCGCGACTAGATATGTTGGAGACTCCGATTCCTGGAGCCCCTGATGTGTTTGTCGATGGATCTTGTACACGCCCTAGTGATGCTACATACATCACAGGCTATGCAGTAGTAGAACCACCTCTTATTATTGAAACAGGTTCCATCCCCTACCCCAGTGCACAAGCAGCTGAATTAGTGGCCCTAACACGAGCTTGCACTCTTTATCAAGATCGAGATGTTAACATATACACAGATTCTAAGTATGTCTTTGGGGTTGTACATGATTTTGGCCGTATTTGGCAACGCCGTGGTTTTACTACGGCCGATGGCAAGTCAATATCCCATCATTCTTTGATCCAGAATTTGCTTGCTGCACTCCAACTTCCAAGAAGGATAGCGGTCATTAAAGTGCGGGCACATACTAATGCCTAAGACCCAGTCACAAAAGGCAATGCTATGGCAGATGCAGCTGAAAAAACTGCAGGGCAACTGCATAATCGAGCAGATCTATCTATGGTAATGTTGTCCACTCCATCCCTACTGTCAAATGAGCTTTTAGGTACACTGCAGGCACAAGCCTCTGAGAGTGAAGTTGATTTTTGGGCTAGCAGAGGTTTGACACAAGACAAACATGGTCTTATGTCAAAAGAGGGAATTGTAGGACTTCCACAGGCAGCTGCTGTATTATTCATTCAAAATTTTCATGGTGTAGGTCATAAGGGAAAACAGTTAGTGGAGAAAGAAATGCGCAAACGATTTTGTGTATGGTTTCTCCATGATTTGGTGGAGGAAACATTGGGAAGGTGCCTTACTTGTTTACAAAACAACCCTGGGCATGGCCAGCATGGGAAACATGAACATTTAACACCCCCTGAGGCACCATTCACACATCTACAGATAGATTTTACACATCTCCCTAAATCAAAAGAAGGAGATAAGTTGTTGGTGGTAGTAGACAGATTTTCAGGTTGGCCAGAAGCTTTCCCATGTAGGAATGAAACAGCAGAGACAGTGGTCAAGGTTTTGTGTAAGGAAATCATCCCTAGATGGGGTTGTCCTTTGTTCATAGAAAGCGATCAGGGACCAGCTTTTACTGCAGCAGTGACTCAGGGAGTCTCAAAGGCTTTGAGTATTCAATGGAAGCTCCATATTCCTTATCACCCTCAGAGTTCTGGAGTAGTGGAAAGAATGAATAGAACACTTAAGGATAAATTAGTGAAAGCCACAGGAGGGACTCTGAAGAATTGGCCAGCTGTGTTACCTGCTATACTAGCTGAAATAAGGATGACACCTCATAAACGGAGTAAGTTGTCTCCCTTTGAGATACTAATGGGCGGACCATTCCCTACCCCTTGGACTAGACAGCAACCCCCTCTGTGGTAGAAAGGAGATTTAGAGGTAATACAGGCAGAATATGTAAGAGCATTGTGTGAAAAGTTGAATAGTGAGCATGGTGATGCTGCTGTTTTTTTCTTTTACCTGCAGATCAACCAACCCACCCCTTTGAGGTAGGTGATCAAGTGGTGATCCGAAGACTGGATCCAAGGGTGAGACCCCGGTTTGGAGAACCTACAGTGATCGTGGCCATTACACGTACAGCTGTTCTTACTGAAGGATCAGGCACCTGGATCCATGCATCAAGAGTCAAAAGGATTTCCCAAGATGAGAGACACAATCAAGCTGATCAACCAACAGAAGAAGGAGCCAAGAACTTTGCTACCCAACCTATTGGATCCCCATGAGGACTGGATGAACTTGATTATTATCTTATCAATAGTGACTATTATCATCGTCCCACTATGGTTTCTATTGGAGATTTCATATGATAGAAAGGAGCCAGTGGTTCAAAAACCCTCTGGGAGTTCAGGATGGGTGAGGGGTTACCTCATCACAACTGAATGATCATTTGTATCAAAATGAGAATTAATGAGAAGGAAAGGGAGGAAATGTTTTTGCTTCAACAATATGAGGAAATACATGGGATTGAGATGATAGGGAGAGTAAGTCAATGAAAAGTGTTATCACTATGTGATAAAAGAGGGGACTGAAAGGATTAAATGGAATATAACTGAATCCATTTTGTATACACTAATACAAGATGCTAGTTTAATATACATATATGAGATATGTGCACACTAACAAAACTGTCTATGTCAGCTTCATGTAGAAATGAGTGTTTTTGCAAACCCTTACAAAAAAGCAGATAAGGTTTACTCTCACTTCTGAAAAGTTTTAACCACAAATTGGGTGTTAGGTCAGATTAAAGCCATGGTCTGGGCTTTAGAGCAGATATGGTATGATAGATAAAGCAGAAGAGTGAAAATGCAAACCTCATACAAATAATTGTTGAGTTAAGGTAAAATAATGTACATGTATTTGATTGGAAGATCTGAGGGTGTGTTTGCCTAAAGACTACAGTATAATAACCCTGATGTTATGCCAATAAAACTGAAGTGTTTGCAATCGCAACTGAGGTGACTTGAGTGCATTCACTTTCCGAGATCTCGTAGCTGTGTCCAGGTGTGACCGTTGGTATCTTGAGGGGGCCCCCAAGGAAAAGGAAAAAGACCACCTACCTACTTTCAGCGGGCATCGAGTCATCAGGCACGACAGCGGGCATCGGGTCGCCAGGCATGACAGCGGGCACTGGGTCATCAGGCATTGGATTGTCTGGCAAGACTGCGGGCACCAAGTCATCTGGCAAGACCGCGGGCACAGAGTCATCTGGCAAGGCTGCGGGCACCGAGTCATCTGGCAAGACCGCGGGCACCGAGTCGTCTGGCAAGACTGCGGGCACCGAGTCCTCTGGCAAGACTGCGGGCATCGAGTCGTCTGGCATAATAGGATCATCAGGCTGGATCAGTTCATCAGGCTGGGTAAGGACATCAGGCTGGGTAGAGACATCAGGCTGGGTAGAGACATCAGGCTGGGTAGAGACATCAGGCTGAATTGTGGGCGCCGAGGCACCAGGCTGCACCACGGAAGGCGGGTTCTCAGATGGCAGGCTGACCGGTTTGGATACTGGCAGGATGGTACTGGTTGGAAAGAATTTTCGCCTTTTCCTGGTTTTAGTTACCGGAGCTCTGTAAGTAAGCGCAGGTTTGTAAACGGATGGAGCAGATGAAGACAGAGAAGAGCTGGAGGATGGAACAGAGGAGGGAGCAGTTGCTACAGAGGACTTCTTTACAGGGTTAAAGAAAGGATAGGTGCAGCGAGTGGGAGCAGGGGACTGGTATGTGGTAGTTAGCAGAGTATACTGGGCCGTCACTGGGGGTGCTGTCGGGGATGCAGGAAGAGTGCCTTGAGCAGAGGAATGATGTTGCAAGCTGACTGAGGCTGGGTGCAACAAGTCTGGCCATGTCTGCAGTATGGGTTGAACAAAGCTCAGTTTACACAAAACCTGTCTGGTCAAAGACTGCACTGCGTTTATACAATCTCTTAGTACCTGTTGTGAACATGCAGAATAACGCTCCAGAAAGTAATCCACATCATCCTCTAATAACCATACCAGGGACTCTACCTGGTCGGCACTAAATGGCGGCAAAAATTCATCCCTGCATTCGGGGGTACCAGATGAAACCAGCTCAGCACAAACCTGAATCAATGGCTGCACCTCAGAGAACTCTGTGCCCTGATCTACTAGGCAATGAGCGATCCGTATACATTCTAGTAGTTGATCCCGGGGATACTCCTTCAGAGTCTGATAAGCATAATCCCTGTCATCAAACACTAGCAGAGATAAATACACCACCTGATCCAGATCCATCCTTCCCAGCAACAATAAGCCAAGATGGCTTCCCTGTGCAGCCACTTCTGGTCAGGATTGGCCTTGGTGTAATGTCAGGGATGCGGGTGTGACCAGAGGGGTGTGGACTGACAGAGGGAAATGTAGGCTTCAGATATAGTAAATAATATAATTTATTGAGACTAACAATACAAATATAAACGCAGTGCACCAAACCCCAAGCTAACACAAATACATACAACAAGGTGAAACAAACCCAAACCTAAACTGATATAGATACCCAGGTACATACTCATATAGAGCACAACGTAGTCAGGCAGGCCGGGTCGATAACTATCGGGCAGGTAGGAACAGGAGGAGCAGGCAGAGAGAATGGTCAGGGTCACAAGCCAGGGATCAAACAGGAGAAGTCAGCAGAGGTCAGGATCAGGCAGGGTCGGCAACAAGTCAGGCAGAAACAGGAACAGGAATGCAGGTACAAGATACAGGGGCCCATGGAAAAACACACACCAAGGCACAGACTGCAGGTCTGGCCATCCCTTAAATACACCACCTGCAATCAGCCCCAGGTGATGGCTAATTGCCGAAGTGAACCTCTGGTTGTTGAGAGGCTGCTGGCCAGCCCTGGTACTGCAGCCCACAAGGCAGGTGAGTCCCACCACTATTGGCAAGTCCATTCCTGACAATAGGCAGCCTTAAAACGCTTCAACTCCATCTTCATTTGCTTCAGATTCTCCTCCTTGCTCCCAATCCTTCTGATATGAGATGTAACTCTCCCCCTGTAAGCCACATAGTTTTCACCTGCTTTAGGACCTTTTCCCAGGTCCTCCACTGGCATGGCATCAGGACCGGTACTAAGTGTCCCTGGGGGGTCACCTCCACCCGGATCACGGCCGGGCTCCGCCATCCTCTCCTGGGTAGTGCCAGAAATTTAGTCCCTGGCTCAGACTGAGGCCTAGCAGGACCTCACACAGCACACACTGTCTGTGCAGCAACCACGCCCACTTCCTTCTAACGAGGCTCAGCTGTAGGATAGCTGGAGATATTTTATTGAAAAAAAAATCTTGCAACCAGCTTACATTTCATACAATAATACAAAAAAAAATAAATAAATACATACAGTATTCAATAATCTGGAAACAAACAAAAACAAGAACAGGATACATCTCCTTAAATCAGATATATACTTTCCGCTGAATAACAGCAGCCTTTATGGCTTTAAAAAAACACTACTTATCTACACAACCAAAGTTAAGGAACCTAGACTTTCAGGTGCACATAGCCTTTCTTCAAAAAGACTTCTTACCAAAATCTAAGGGAGTGAAGGAAGAGGAAAAACAGGAAAGCAACCTCACCAAGAGATCAACAGATCACAGCTACAGGCCTGATGTTCCTCCACACCTCTATCCAGGCCTTTCGCCGCAACCTGTCTCTCTAGACCCCAAATTTTCCCAACCTCACCAAGGAGGTCACACACCACCACCTGAACAGGAAGAACCTTCTGCTGAATGGAAACCTGACACCGTGCATTCCATGTGTAGTAACGGGTCACTAGACAAACTAGAAAAAGAGTGTTCAAATCAAAACCAGTATGACTTTCCAATGCCCCATATACCCACTCTGCATAAGACATGCAGTGCAGGAAGGGGATGTCTAGAGCCCTCCCCACCTCTTTATACACCTCTATGTTGAAGGGACACTGAAGCAAGAAGTGGTCCATAGATTCCACCTCGCCCCCACACTCCATCCTCGGACAACCACGGTTATCCAGAGAACGGTACTTCAGGTTTCCCCTCACATAGAGCCTGCCGTGGAAAGCAAGCCAGGCCTGGTCCCTAAACTTCAAGGGAATCCTTTCCATATTTAACAAACGTAGCCCCTCCCGCAAAATATGGCCTGGGCAATCCTTTAAGGCCAATGGTGCATGAAACGCAGAGGCCATGACCCTCTCCCTCAGGAGTCTCCCAGGGAGCGATCTGACCTCTTTCGTGGTCACACACCACCGCTCAGTATCTTCAAGCACGGAGCGACATAAGCCGGGAGCTTACCATGCCTGACTCTCAAGCTTCTCACTGGCCCGCCTCTCTCCCAGCAGTTCAGAAAAGGCTTAAACCAGACTTGGAAAAGGCCTACCCATGCAGGCGGTCTCTCTTTTAACATGTTACCAAGATTATGTTTAATAAACATCAGAGAGAAGAAAAACAACTGGGTTGACCATACCTAGGCCACCCTCCCGCCTGGATTGATAAGTCACATCCCGCTTCACAAAGTTCAGTCTGTTCCCCCATAATAGCTGGAAGAAGCAGCTGTAAACCCTTGTGTAGAGAGACTCTGGCAAGAGACAAACGAAACTGACGTATAAGAAAACAGGGACCAAGTAAGTCTTGATTAGGTCAACCTTTTCCATTAGGGACAGCCACCACCCCTTCCACCATCTCACTTTAACATCAGCATCGGATAACCTGGACTCCCAATTTGTTTTGCTGTAGTCGTCAGGGCCAAATTCGATGCCTAGCACTTTTACCTTCTGTCGGGGCTCGGGGAAGGCATCCGGAAGCTCGAAGCCTTCACCTTCCCTGCCCATCCAGAAAACTTCACACTTGTCATGATTAATCTTGGAGCCGGATGCCTCCGCATACTGCTCCATCACCGAGACCACCTCCTGCGCCTCACCGGTCCCAGAGATGAATACAGATACGTCATCGGCATAAGCCACGACCCTCAAAGGTGGCTCACCGGTAGTGCCCAGCGGCACCCCACCCAACACCCTGCCATCTAGCCTTCTAATGAAGGGGTCGATGGCAAAGGCATAGAGCAGAGGGCTCAGCGGACACCCCTGGCGCACCCCCGAACTGACCTCAAAGGGACGCCCAATCCAACCATTGATCAACATGAAGCTCTCAGCCCCTCTGTACAAAGCCTGAAGCCATCCAATGAACCTCCCCTCCAGGCCATACCTGTCAAGGAGATGCCAGAGGTACTTGTGGTTGACCCGATAAAAAGCCTTAGCTTGATCCAACGCCAGCAAGTACTTCCCACAGCCATCAGCCCTGCACCGCTCCAGAGCCTCCCGGACAGCTAACACCGCTGAAAAAGTACTCCTGCCCTGGACCGAGCAGTGCTGCTGCTGCAAAAGTAGACCGTCTGCCACTGACGACAAGCGTCAGAAAAGGATCTTGGCCAGGATCTTTCTATCAACATTGAGCAGGCTAATGGGGCACCAATTCTCAATCATCGTAGGGTCCTTACCTTTTGACAGCAAGATCACAGCTGACGTCCTCATGGAGGGAGAGAGCGAACCCTCATCCAGACAGCAGTTAAACACCTCCGCTAGGTTAGGTGCCAAGCTAGATTTGAAAGTCTTAAAAAACTCCGCTGTCAACCCATCTGGCCCTGGTGTCTTTTTAATGGCCAGACTGTCTATCGCTTTGGCAACCTCTTCAGCTGTGATCTCACTTGTCAAACTTGTGGGCGGGGTGTTATTCTCCAAACCTGGTGTAGAGTCCAGGAAGCTTGACATCCCTGCCCAGTCAAGGTGCTTCTCTTTCAAAAGATCCTCAAAAGCCCTTGAGACCTCCAAGATCCCTGACCTAGATTTCGTCAGGGATCCTGTACTATCCCTCAGGCCGCTGATCGTCTTAATTGCTATGCTCCGCTTACAATTCTGGTAAGGGTCGGGTGAATGGTACTTCCCGTAGTCCCTCTCCAGAACCAAAGAGGCATGCCGATCATACTGATACTTCTTCAAGAGAAGCTTAATCTCTGAGATTGCCCCAGAATCTCCACCCTCTGAGACAAGGCGGTCAAGCTTTCTCCGTAACGGCTGATAGGCAATGTATTTCTCAAGTTGTTTCCTCTTACCTAGGGCCTTGAAAAACCTGCCAATCCGCACTTTGGTAAGCTCCCAGCATTCCGACTTAGTGCCGCAGAAATCCAGGATGGTCTCCTGAGCCTGAAGAAACTCCTCAAAGGATCGTCTCACCTCTTCGTCCTCCAGCAGAGCCGAATTCATCCTCCAGACACCCCTTCCCTTCAGCCGTGTATCTGAGGCATTCAAAATCACAGTTAACAAAAGGTGGTCGGAAAACTCCACCTCAAACTCCTGACACTCAGGTGCCGAGAAAGCGGAGTCCCCCTTTAAAAAAAACCTATCTATTCTACTCTCACATCTACCTCTTCTAAAAGTGAACCCCGTGCTGTCCGGGCTGCACTTAATCAAGGCATCCACCAGACCAGCTTCCCGGACTATCGCAAATGAAAAAAACGCTGTCATATCCCAGCCTGTCAGTGGAGCCTTTCCTGTCTTTGAGCCTAGTGATGGTGTTAAAATCACCTCCAAAGACAACCTGCCGGGACGTAAAAAGGAAAGGCTTAATCTTTGTGAAAAGGCATTTCCTATCCCACGTAGACTGGGGACCATATATATTAATAAGACGTAATTCCTGCCCCTTCACAAGGACGTCTAGGACCATACACCTTCCAATCTCCACCTCAAGGACCCGCCGACACGTTACCATGCCGGAAAAAAGTACCGCAACTCCGCTGTAAGGCTCAGCCGCAAAAGACCAAAAAGAGGGGCCACATCTCCACTCTCTTTTTGCCAGATGTAAATCAGCCAGGCAATTAAGCCGGGTCTCTTGCAAAAACAAAACATCAGCTTCAATCTTACTGAGCAAAAATAAGGCTGTACTACGAGCACTTACAGATTTAATGCTGGCAACATTAATGGTTGCCACCTTTATCGGAGCGGGAACTGCCATTAGGATACTTGAGATGGCCGTTTCTTAAACGTATTTCTCCCAACCTTTGCAGGGGACCTCGTCCTCTTGAGGGAACCCCCTGCATCCTCATCTTCCATAGGGGACAAGGACTCGCCTCCATCCCCCTCTTCTCCAGAAAGCAGATCAAATTTGTTCTCCAGAGCTATGTCCTCTACCTCCAATGAGGAACAGGAGGAGGCAGAAGAGAGGGCCACCCTACTCTTGCGCACACCCCCTACAACTGTCCACCCTCCTTCCTTACCTTCCACCCCTGGCTCCTCAGTCCCAGAGGCCAGCTGACCTTCCCCCCCCTTACCCCCAGAAGCCCCTAAACCCTTAGTAAGGCTCTTCCGCCTCCGTGGCAACAACACCAGAGGGGGACCCATAAGGATTTTACTGACTCCAGCCCCTTTTGCAGCCTCACTGATTTTGGACTTAACTGTAGGGGAGGATACACGAGGGAGGGAAGATGACACTGAGGAAGACACAGTGACAGAGGAATGCTTTACAACAGAAGAAGGAACAGACACATCAGGCGACACACTAGAGGCCTTTGAGGCTGGGACATCCACCACATTCTGGTCCCCAGAGACCTGCACCTCACCGGCCTCCCCAGCTTCCATCCTGGCCAGCTCTTCCACAATATCTGGGATGTTGTACAATGCCTCTGGACAACGACTGTATGAATGCCCAAGTTTCAGACACAGGTTGTACCTTATCATGTTACAATCTCTTGCAACATGCCCCATTTCCTGACACAGGGAACACTTGAGCACACTGCAAGAGGACGCATAATGGCTTTTGCTGCCGCATCTATAACAGACTTTAGGCTGCCCAGCGTAAAAAATGATGAGTCTGTCCCTGCCTATATAGGCTGATGATGGTATATGCTTGACTTGGTTCTCCTCCACCGGTAATTTTATTACTGCCGCCCACCCTCCTGTCCAGATCCCCCTCTCATCAAATTGCTTTCTAAGGGGGCTCATTACCTCCCCAGCCACACCATGATGTCCGCCGCTGGGATGGACTCATTCCTCACCAGAATTGTTATATTTTTTAAGAGAGGTTGCCTGGAAATCACCTTTGGACGAGACCCTCCCACCTGGGGGTCCCCTTCCACTCCCGCTCATATCTCTGCCAAAATACATCCAAGCTTTCAGGCTTTACAAAAGACACATCAAATTCACCAGTCCCAACTGGTGCTATGAAGGCAAAGAGCTCTAAGGCACTGAACCTCTTTCCTGCTTGGGGGGGGACCCCCACCTTCCCACCTCAACTGAACGACATTTCGTCTCTTCACACCCTGAACTGACCCCCCCACCTGCACCTCAGGCTGTCTCACCACCCCCTGACCCCCCCTCAAGGCTGCCGAATAACTCAAAACCAGTCTGGTGACAGGAGCTTGCCCAGGAACAGAGAGACACAGGGACATGACAGGAGGGAGGGGCCGTGGCGGGAGTGGGAGCCCGAACGGGAGCAGACACGGAGGCTGTGTCCGGAGCAGGGACGGAGGATGGCTCTAAAGCCGGGGTGGAGATCACACCACAGACCGGGACAGGAGGCTTACCCATGGTCGGGTCAGGAGCCGGGATGGATGCAGAAGCTGGCACAGCTGCTTGGGTAGGAGCCGATACAGAAGCCGCGACGGGAGCCGCAACGGGAGCTGGACTGGAGGTCAGGGGAACAGCATCGGGGGAGGGCCCCCCTCAATACCAGCCCTGCCAGACACAACCTGGGGAGCCGGCCCAGCAACAGGCCCCAACACTACATCCCCAGGGACAACAGAGAATGGCACACTAGCAGGCATACTAGCAGACACAGACACAATACCGTCCACATGGTCCTTACTCACTGTCCCCACAGCTTGCGGCTTCAACACAGCACAGCTCCCCTCCCCCAGAGCAGCTGCTTTCTCCTGCTCACTGGTCAGTCTCTGCAACTTTACATACACCCCCCTTTCCTTCTTCTTGGGCTTTATGGGCTTTGGGCACTTGTCTGCCTCCGGATCCGTCTCATCTGATGAAAAGGCAAACTGTCTCCCTTCCAAGGGAGATTCCAACTCAGTAATAAACTCCATTACCCCAGCTGCTTCACTCTGCTCCACTTGGGACCCCCAGTCCAGCTTCTGCTGCTGCGGGGGGGGGCTGATTTTGGTTCCTCAACCATGGGAGATGACACTGATTCTCCTGCATGCTTCCCTGGAGATGCAGAGATCCCTCCGGCGGGATCAGATGATTCCTCTGATGAAAGCACCCTTTCCGTGTTTTCTCACTGCTGCAAATGACTTCTCTCTTGCTTGCCTAAATCGCTCTTCATTGAGGTATTTCTCCCTCATTACTCCACTTGTGGCTTTAAGTGTTGCCACCAGGTCCTCTTGCTGCCGAACCGCTTTCTCCACAGCATCCAATTCAGGCTTCATGGCCTGCCTTTTGGAGCTCCAAACTCTGTCATAAGAGGCCTTCAGGCGTTTTAAATCCTTCTTCATCTGTGTCAGTTTCTCTTCCTCCTGAGCAATCCTTTTAATGTGCATAGCCACACGATTTTTGTACTCAGAATAAGGTTCCCCAGGCTTAGGGCCTTTTCCCAGGTCCTCAATAGTTGTTCCAGGACCAGTACTAGGGGTCCTTCCGCCACCTGGATCACGGCCAGGCTCAGCCATAGTTTGCTTGGGCTCTGGCCCAAAATTTAGGCCCAGGCCCCAATGAGGCCTCCAAGCCTCAGAGAGCTTCACACGCTCACCACTCTGTGTCAGCAGCACCACGCCCACTTCCTCCTAACGAGGACCAGCTGTAGGATAGCTGGAGGAAACCTAGAATGGTGTGTGATTGCTAGGCTGCTCCTCAACTCTTAGTGTGCACCAGATTGTATATAAGATTTGTGTCTGCCTGTGTGTGTGGTCAGCCAGCTGGATTGGAGTGGAGTCTCCCTCTAGTGGTGGACAGAGGTAGTGCGGTCTGTGAAAGTATATCAGTGCCGGTCTTATATACTTGTATATAATCAGATTAAGTCCCCCTTATTCCCTCTTACCCCAAGTCACGGCCGCACGTGCGCGCCTCGGTTAACTAGTCAATGTGGGTGTGTGCGTGTGGGTTGGATCTGTGACATTGGTACAGATGTGGATTTGACACTGGTACTCTGCGACAGATGTTATTCACTGGTACAGATGTGGATTTTACACTAGTACTGTGTGACAGATGTGGATTTGATACTGCTAGGCCGTGACAGATGTTGATCACTGGTACAGAAGATGATGACCACTGGTACTCCGTGACAGATGTGGATCACTGGTACAGATGTAGATTTTACGCTGGTATTCCGCAAAAGATGTGGATCACTGGCACATATGTGGATTTTACGCTGGTACGCTGTGACAGATGTGGATCACTGGTACAGATGTGGATTTTACACTGCTACACCGTGACAAATGTGGATAACCACTGGTATTGTGTGACAAATGTGGACAACCACTGGTACAGTGCTGCAGATGTGGACAACCACTGGTACAGTGCTGCAGATGTGGACAACCACTGGTACAGTGCTGCAGATGTGGACAACCACTGGTACAGTGCTGCAGATGTGGACAACCACTGGTACAGTGCTGCAGATGTGGACAACCACTTGTACAGTGCTGCAGATGTGGACAACCACTGGTACTGTGCTGCAGATGTGGACAACCACTGGTACTGTGCTGCAGATGTGGACAACCACTGGTACTGTGCGGCAGATGTGGACAACCACTGGTACTGTGCTGCAGATGTGGACAACCACTGGTACTGTGCGGCAGATGTTGATCACTGGTGCACTGACAGCTGTGTGGAAATTACAGGATGGCTATGATTGGACACAGCCATCATGTGATCAGAAGGGCCAATCAGAGAGCTCTCCTGCCGAGCGGCATTGAGCTATGTCCAGGGAACACAGGCACACCGAGAGCACACAGCTGCACAGCCATGAGGCCACGTGCCAGGCCACGTTCTGAGGGAAGTTCAGGAACATCCAAGCAGAACGATGAAGATCGCACCTGACTGTTAATGTGTGGTTGCCAGGCGGGAAGCGGTTGAAAAAAACAAAAACTGCTTTGCGGATGTTTCATCATTCACACAAAAGTATAAAATAGTAAAAAAATGTAGCGAGCGCTATAAAGATATATGTACATAAGCAGCTGAAAACACTAAAGGTACACCATAAGACTTCAATAAAATCTCAGAATAAAAAGTGCAGCGCTAGAAAAAAAAAAAAACAGTATAAGCATTTAAATCAGGCAATAAAATGATAAGTAATAAATGCGTATGGTCTTAAAATGCCAAAGAAACGCTTGGCAATATGATCCCTTACATAAAAACGCGCATGCACCTCTGATGTGTTTTGAAACATAAATTGTCATTAAAATCTCTGTAAAATCTTTGAAAAAATTGGCATACCCCTTTTGACAATGTACTTGTGGTACGAAGCGCGTCAAGGAGGTGCCCTTGCTAGCCGTGACATCAAGCCACCGGATCACGGAGGTCCGGCGGCCACTTCATTTAACCAGCTGGCCAGTGTTTTATACATGCAATTGTCATTTTGTTGCTTCAACTATTTTACCACATAGTGTACGTGTTTGGTTTACATTTTTTTACATTTAATACCATTAAATACTACACTATGGAAGTACCCCTTTTCTTTGCTCTGCACTGAGAGTTTTAACTTCCCAGCAATCCCCGGTGAGCATCCCAGAGCCTGGATGAGATTGATTCATTTACCCTGCTGTATCCTGTAACTCAAGGAAGGCCATCTACTCCCAGGTTGCATTCCGGACCACCCTAAGAAGGGATCCCTGACTGCTATTGACAGTATATGATACAACGCGCTATACCTAAGCGCTTCCGGTGAGTGCACATTTACATATGCGCACACAAATGACGTATGGGTTCACTTCTCCACGTGAGCACGGTGGGATGGGGGCATTTAGATTTTTTTGTTTTTTTACACTGTCCCTTTAATTTTTTTCATCACTTTTATTCCTATTACAAGAAAAGTAAACATCCCTTGTAATAGAAATATACATGACAGATCCTCATGAAGACGAGATCTGAGGTCAAAAAGACACCAAAGCTCTAAAAGCAAGTTTAACCCCTCGCCTACGGGGCACTTTCACCCACTTCCTGCCCAGGGCCAATTTTCAGCTTTCAGTGCTGTTGCATTTTGAATGACAGTTGTGCGGTCATGCAACCCTGTACCCATATTAAATTATAATTTTTTTGAGACATATAGAGCTTTCTTTTGGTGGTATTTAATCACTACTGGGTTTTTTTATTGTTTGATAAACAAACCAAAAACTACTAAAAAAAAAACAAAAACACACTTAGTTTTTTTTATAACATTTTGTAAACGAGTAATTTTTCTCCTTCACTGATGTGCGCTAATGAGACTGCACTGATAGGCACTAATAGGTGGCACTGATGAGGCACTGGTAGGTGGCACTGATGGGCATTGACATACATCACTGGTGGGCATTCACAGACATCACTGATAGGCACTGAAAGTCAGTACTCATGTATGGCACTGCTAGGCAGCACTGATGGTCACTGATAGGCGGCACTGACTGGCACCACTCATAGGCGGCACTGAAAGGCAGCTCAGATGGGCATTGATATTTGGCATTGATGTGCACTGGTAGGCACTGATATGTGGCATTGATGGGAAAAGACAGGTAGCATTGATGGGAAAAGACAGGTGGCATTGATGGACACCAACAGGTGGCACTGATGGGGCTACACTGATCAGCAGGGCACTGATCATCAGTGCCCTGATGATCAGTGTAGATGTCCCCTCTGAGGAATGCCGATTACTGGCTCTCCTTTCCTCAAAAGCTGTCAGCTTTCCTTTTCCTTTTTTAAATGTGATCAACTGTGATTGGACACAGCTGATCACATGACAGAGCCGAAGTCATTGGCTCTTTTCGCTGATCGGCGATCTGCTGTGTCCCATGGGCACAGTGCACCACCGATCGCCATGCTGCACACCCCGCGCAGTTAGAGTGGGAGGACGTCATATGACGTCCTCCCAGAACGAGAGAACCACATTGCGCCCGTCATTACCTTATATGGTGGGCGGGAGTCGGTTACATTTTTTTTTCTTTTAACTTTTGCTTTAGAAAAGAAAAAAATTGCATCACCGCCATCTTGAGGAGGCTGCACCATCAGATCATTTCTCAGGCCGACTAGCGTTAACAGTAAGCCTGAGATACACCGGCGAGCCATGGGGGGGGGGGGTCTTCCTTGGGGGAACGTCCCTTTCCACCATTATGGAAAGTGAGCCAGCAGCTCAAGAGCCACTAGGACCACTTTCATATGAAAACAGGCCGTAGAAAAAAAAAACGGTACCAGGGTTATGGCTCATTTCTTTGGTCATAACTCGGGTAAACCACTTGACAACGGCAATGTTTGTATACGTATACGCAGGGCCGGTGCTTCCACTAGGCAAACTAGGTGGCCCCTCCTAGGGGCGCCTCTCTGTGTGCGATGACACCACGTCATGAATGATCCTTCATCTGAGGGGAGGGGCATTAGAGGGGAGGAAGAAAGTACAGAGGAAAATGCAGAGTGTCTGGGGCCAGTGTAGCAGCTGAGCTGCCATTCCAGTGTTCCTCTCAGACTCAGTACCTTACTGCAAGTTGGCTGGTGGCTGTTGATCATTGTGGAGTTTAAGCCCTTCAGCTTCTCTGCTGGGCCTGCTGATCTATGTGTTGGTGGTGGTGTGTTGTGTTGTATCTGTCACTGCATGAGATTGCTCAGTTCAGGTGTTCTCTGTGTGTGTGGGGGCTGTGCTGCCTGCTGTCGCAACGTTTTACCTCCCCCATTGCCTGGGGAATTCCAGCCTGGGATCTGTCAGTGTGGATCCATCATCCTCCACTCACTGCAACTGTCACCCTGCCACTGCCAGCCACAGATACAGTCCTTTCGTAACATTGATTTTGTCTTTAACCCCTTGCCTACCCGGCACTTATACCCCCTTATTTACCAGGCCAATTTTCAGCTTTCAGCGCTGCCGCACTTTGATTGACAATTGCGCGGTCATGCAACATTGTACCCATATGAAATTTTGATCATTTTTTTCTCACAAATAGAGCTTTCTTTTGGTGGTATTTAATCGCCACTGGACTCTACTTTTTGCGCTATAAACAAAAAAAGTGCAAAGATTTTGAAAAAAAAAAGTTTCTTTGTTCCTATTATAACATTTTTCAAACAGGTAATTTTTCTCCTTCACTGATGTGCGTTGATGAGGCAGCACTGATGGGCACTGATAGGCGGCACTGATGGGCACTGATAGGCAGCACTAAAGGGCACTAATAGGCAGTACTAATGAGGTGGCACGGATAGGCGGCACTGATAGGCAGCACTAATGAGGTGTCACGGATAGGCGGCACTGATAGGCGGCACTGATGATGGGTACGGATAGATGGCACTGACTGGCATCACTGCTGGGCACTGACTGGCGGCACTGACTGGCACAACCGCTGGGCACTGACTGGTGGCACTGACTGGCAGCACTACTGGGCTGCACTGGTGGGTGGGCACAGGTGGGTGGCACTGCTGTGCACAGGTAGGTGGCACTTCTGGGCAAAGGTGTGGGACACTGCAGAGTGGCACAGGTGGGTGCTCTGCTGGGCACAGGTGGGTGATCTGCTGGGCACAGGTGGGTGATCTGCTGGGCACAGGTGGGCGGAGCTAGTGGGCGCACTGCTGGGCACAGGTGGGCGGAACTTGTGGGTGGCACTGCTCGGCACCGATCATCAGGGCACTGATCATCAGTGTCCTGATGATCAGTGCCGATCCCCGCTCTGACAACTGCCAGTTCTCGGCAGTACTTTCCTCATGATCTGACAGCGTGAGGAAAGTGCAGCCGAGAACCGGCAATTGAATTTCCCGGTGATCAGCGTGTCATTGGACACGGCTGATCATGTGGTAAAAGGCCGCTGTGATTGGCGGTCACGGAGATTGCCGGGTGCCCCCCTGGGGCGCGCAGGAGAGCGCGTTCTGGGAGGACGTCATATGACGTCCACCCAGAACTGGCCGGCCGTAGTGCAGCCGTCATTCGGCTATCTGCGGTCGGCAACTAGTTAATTTTGTTGCTGGTGGCATCTTATGGCACTTATTTTTGCAAATTAAAAGAAATTTATCAATTTTATGTTTTGTTGATTTAATATTTTCTACTTTTTAAAAGAAATTTTTTTTTTTGGGGGGGGGCACAAGTAGCTGGTCTTGCCTAGGGCGCAAAATAGTCTAGCATCAGCCCTGTTTATACACAGTCTTCAAGTGGGTAATATGTGTACAATGTCAGTTTCCATTTGTTTCCCTACCTCAGGCAATGTCAACATTCAACCATAAAAGTTAAAGAACATTCAACCAATAGAGTAAATGGCCTAACACTGTAAGCTAAGAAGATTTTACCAAAAGGGTGAATAATATGAGGGAGAACTCAGCATTGTGTACACAATCTATGGAGATTCCATTGGGAACATCTGAATGGGTGTTCAGCTGAGAAAACCTCCTGTGTGAAGGGAAACATTTAGCAGCATTTTTACTACCCCTGATAAATGTGATAACTTTCTGCTCAGGGCTCCTGGTTGTTAGAGAGCTAGAACCCGCTAGCATCCTACCAACCAGTCACTCATCCCTGCCCAGTGTAATGCCCTCTTGGTTGCCTTGATAGGCTTAGCCTTGGAGTGAAGCAGTGACTTCACCTCAGTACAGGGTGGGATGTTCTACAGGTCAGGGCTTCTGGAGCCCTCTCAACCTTCCAGAAACTAGAGAACTTTCTGGAACAGGGGAGGAGGAGGGGAGAAGGCCCAGATCTGCAAGTTTGAAGGACCTTGGCCAATCCTCTGGCAGGAGGCTGGGCATGGTGACCAGGGCAACCCTCAAATATCACAGAACCTGGGGAGAAGTGTGCAGTGTCAGGTGGAAGATGGACTGACAGGAAGTCTGGAGTGAGGAGCCTGAGAGGGAGCCCCAGGGAGAGGAGCCTACCTACAGGCAGGGTGCTGGATGGGAAGATCTTTTTTTTTTTTTTTAAAGAAAATTTATTGGGTTTTTAGCAATCATACATGGTAATCGACCAAAGCAAGAGAGAAAATATAGTGGAAGCACATATCACAGTACATAAGATAAACCATACATTATGCCGATAGTATCTCAGAAAGATTCAATGTATGTCAAATTAGCTTCAGCCTTGCTAAGGGGGGGGGGGGGGTTGACTCATCTCCAGATTCTGGGAAGTCTTGGATATTTGTAAGGAAGATGCGTAGGAGAGAGGGAGAGCTCTGTGATGCAGTGTACTCCCTTGGTTCTGGGTGTGAGTGGGGGTTTAATTGTGTTGGCTGAGGTCTAATGTCAGCATATGACTTCAGTGATAGAATAGAAAAGAAAAACTATGAAAAGGCTGTATACATGTGTGGTAGTTGTTGGAGGGGAGAAAGAGGATGAAGTGGGAAAAGGGATTAGAAAAGAAAGAGGAGGAAGAAGACAGAAGGGGGTAGCAACTGTGGTGCTGCTAATAGGTTAACTTGGCAAAAAGAGTGATGGGGAGGAAGGGAGAAGGAAGGGGGAGAGACCAGTAGAACCCTGGGTACTCTATGTGTGCAGGGAGATGCAATGAGAAGGATATGAGCATAGGTAGAGTGATTAGGTCCAGATCTACATTATAACTTAAGAAATGATGTTAGTGATTGGGTAGATTGAAGATGTAACATATGTCCACACTTTGTTCTAGGGAGACAAAGGTGAGAGAGAGACCTCTTTTTTTCCCCCATTTACCATGTGGGATATGAATGGAAATTTGGGCGTGTCTATGTTATGGATAGTAGCTGGGCGAGTCATTCGGTCTAGCTTTGTACTGTAGCTCAAATCACTGAGAAACCTAGGGGGCAAACATAGAAGCAGAAGGCAGATACCGCAAGTATACATGAGCAAGTCTTCATAACCAATGTCTTACATACAGATAGCATAGAGAGATTATGAGTAGTCAAAGTTACAAATCAAGGCACAGATAATCTGTCATCCTCAGCTCTTGTAAAGAGAGTGTAGCATTAACATAAGAACTCCATTTTCGGATATATACTGTAGATCTACACCGTGGTTGGGACGTGAGGAGATTAAATGGAGTTTGTCCAGATGTAGAAGAAAGTTGAGGTCTTGTTTTAGATCCGATAATGTTGGAGACCCATTTTTTCAGGATGGCCCTTCTTGCTGCCAAGAGACAGGTAGATAACCATGGTTTGTATCTTCTCAGCATCTGGAGTTCAGAGGGCAGAGAACCTGTAGCTAGATTTTCCATATTGCCGAACAGAAGGATTAAAGGATCCCTTGTCAGTTGGATGGTGGTGACAAAAGACATAAAAGATTACTTGTGTCCAAAAGACAGATATGGAGGGACAGAGCCAGAAACTGTGGTGTAAGGAGGGTTTAGGACTGTTGCAGGGCGGGCATTTGGGCACTTCAGGGCTGTTTTTCAGGTAAAGACATGGCTCGATGCATAATCTTGAACTGTTGTTCGTGCCAGAATTCATTGATATTGAAGGCACAAGTGGTGTTGAAGCCTGAGAGTATTTGATCTGCTGTAAATGCATTGTCAAACTCTAGTCCAGGATTGGATTGAGTTTGAGGTTTCCAGTACAGACGATTTAGCGGTTTGTAGATGTTGGATATCTTGTAATTTCAGTGTTGTGCCAAAACCTCTAATATGGTAGCGGAGAATCTAGTGGACTTGACCAGTTTTTTTTTTGTTTTTGTTTTTTTAAGTCCGCAACCGTGCAACTAGAACGAAAAAATCCGTAAGTGTTCACAAAAAATGTGCAAGTGCAAAACACGAAAAAGTGCACTTAGGGGTGTGCTGTGTCCTACCCCTAAAGGGGCTTGGACCGCTTACCCTGATCCTTCGGGGCACGAAGCTCCTGACGGGGGCAAGGTTCCCAATTGGTCCTCCTGGCCAAAAGGCCTGGTGGACCACCGTTCCTTGTGTCCAGCCGAAGCCAGACACCCAGTACTTGGTCAGGGGGCTCTCCCGAAGAAGGGCCCCCTAGGGATCAGGGGAGGAAGGAACCAAAAGGCCACACATCCTCCCCCTAGACTTCAGGGTAGGCCCGAGGACCCACACCCTCCATCCGTGAAAAACACACACATAAGTAAAGTAAAAAGTGACAAAACGTGGGAGTGATATAAATTAAATAAATAGAAAATAAAAAAGTAGTACCGTGCCAAATTGTGCACAGACCAGGCCCTGAGGCCCGTAGCAAAAATTGCCCTGGACTTAGCCAAAAGACCTGGTCCTTAGGGCGCTGTGCAAAAAGAGGTGAAAAACAGTGGCCATGTGTCATCTTCACACCGTGGGGTCCCACACCCAAGTGTTACTAGTGACACCCCTGAGGCGACTACTCAGGGGGCACTGAGTTTGCGGACTTTTTGCGTCCCCAGCCCCTGGCCAGACCAAGGTAGATCCGTCCAAATCAGGAGGTACTGGGTCTTTCCAGTCTTCTCGGAGGAATTACTCCCGAGGCCCCAGAACGAATCATGGCGCTCCCCGGTTTCTGTCCCTCCGGTACTAGCCTTCCGGACCCCCATCATACCAGTGAGGGTACTATACAACAGCCATCCCCGCAAAGCTAGAATGGCCGGGAGCAACCCCACTGGACACTGATAAGAACAGATACTACACTTGATCTTAGCCAAAAGGCCGAGAAGCGATTGACCAGAAGTGGACTTGACCAGTGCTATAGGAGTTCACATAGTTCCTTACTTGTAATACATAGAAAAAGTGGTAAGGGGGTAATTGGTACCTTTGTTGTATGTGATGCAAAGGTTGCGATGAGCCATTTGAAGTATCATACAATTGCTGTATCAAAGTAAGGTTATGAGCTACCCATGTGCATTAAGCTGCATATTGTTGGGAAAGGGGAAAAGAGGTGTTGTTATGAATTGGAAGAAAACATGAGATCCACGGAGATGCTCCCAATTTACGTCTAATTTCTTTCCATGTGATGAGAGTGTCACGAATAAGAGGGTTGTGCAAGAGGGCCGTGAGATTAAAAGGGTGAACCATATCGGATTCGAGTTGGAAATTGGAATATTTAGATGTTTGAGTAAGCCAGTCTAGACATACTCGTACTAGGCAAGATAGATTGTATATGCGTATATTGGGGAGTCCGGTCCCACCCTCACTCCTTGGAAGGTACAGTTTGTGTAATGCTATGCGAGGGCGTTTGCCTCTCCATAGAAATTTGGAAATTGCCTGATTTAGTTGCGTGCAATCTTTATGCCTGAGAAGGAGGGGAATAGTCTGCATAGGGTATAGAAGTTTTGGGAAGCTCACCATCTTAAAAAGATGCAACCTTCCCAAAAGGGACAGAGGTAACTCTCTCCACATCTCCAATTCCCCTAGAATTTTGTTGATCATTGGCGTAAGGTTAAGTGTGTATAGTGAGGAGGCTAGCTTTCCTATTTTTATGCCTAGATATGTAATGTATCTGTGGGCTAAAGTGAATTGAGAGTTCTGGGTCCACTGTGGGGGGGCGGGCATGGAACAGCGGCAGAACCTCGCTTTTAGAAAAATGTATACGCAATCCTGAATAATGCCGGAATTCAGTAAAGGTATCTCGGATATATGGCAAATCCGAAGGAGGATTTGAGGCGAAAATTAAAATGTCGTCTGCAGATAGTGAAAGTCTTAATTCTTGTTGGCCTATCGAGATTCCATGGAGATCGGAATGGAATAGTAAGTATCGGGCTAGGGGTTCCAGGGCGAGATTAAAAAGAAGTGTGGAAAGGGGGCATCCCTGTCGGGTTACCTTATGGAGTTTTATGGGATTAGAAATGTGACCTGACGCAAATATCTTGGTGCTGAATACATTGTTTGAATCACGTGGAAGAAAGGGCCTGCAAAGCCAAATCTCTGTAGGGTAAGAAACAACCAAGTAAAATTAACATTGTCAAAAGCCTTTTCGGCATCTAGAGATATGATCGCTATATCCTGGAGGGGATTGTGTTTAGCATGTTTGAGGAGTGTTAAGACCTTGTGTATATTTGATACGGCTGAACGACCTTGGACGAACCCTGCTTGGGAGGGGTGGATTAGTGAAGGTAGGCTTAAAGCCAATCTGTTTGCAATAATTTTAGAGAGCAATTTGACATCTAGGTTCAAAAAAGAAATATTGAGCTGTAAGAACCTGGATTAGTAGGGTCTTTGTCTTTTTTAGCTATAAGCTTGATGTATGCCTGAAAGCCAGATGGCAGGTATTCGCCTCCTTCTTGGATCGTTTGGAACACGGACTGCAAGGTAGGTGTGAGAGTGTTAGTGATAAGTTTGTAGAACTCTGCGGTGTAGCCATCAGGTCCAGGGGCTTTTCCATTTGCTAGAGACTGGATAGCACGACTGATATCCAATTGGGTTATCGGAGCATTCAGGGTATGAAGTGAGGTAGGGTCAATTTGTGGAAGATTGAGTTTCTCTAAAAAAGCAGTGGCCCGTTCAGTGTCGATGGGATCTGTATCATAGAGATTTGCAAAAAACTTCTCCAGTGTGGAAATTATTTCCTCTGAGGAAGTTTTTTGAATGCCCTGAGAATCTTTTAACGCGGTAAAGTGGGTAGGCACAAAAGGTTTCCTACATAGACATGCTAGGAGTTTGCCTGATTGGTTTCCGAATTTGTAGTATTGAAGATCTAGATAGGATTTGTATATCAACTCCTGGGCTGCTGCCCAGGTGTTAAATTAGTGTTTGGCGTCTGTCCACGCCTTTCTGTTTTGATGTGAGTTGAGATCTGCCAAATTCCTTTGAGCTTGTCTTAAATGTTGGCTGACTGTAGTCTATTTATGGAGGAGATTTTTCTTGTATGCTGAAGTGAATGCAATAATTCTGCCACGTAGCACTGCCTTGCCCGTATCCCAGAATAGGTTTGGGTTAGATATGTGGGCCGCATTTGTGTCACAGAACAAAATCGCCATGATCGGGCCTGAGAGCTAGGTGTTAGGTGTTGAATGGTTAAAGAGATGGGAGCATGATCTGAGACAGCCATGTCATGAATAGTTGTGTCTGAAATATGTTGCAACAAGGTATGATTAATAGAAAAAGTAATCAATCCTAGATAAAGATTTGTGGACTGGGGAAAAAAAAAGGTGAAGTCTGTACCATCAGGATGCGTCAAGCACCAGACATCAATGAGTTGGAGTGCTTTTGCAAAGTTGTTGAGCACTGTGCGCGCTTGAGTGGGGGTGAAGGGGAGTTGTCTGGTATGGTCTGTCGGTCTTGATTTGTCTTCTTGCAAGTTCATGCAAGAGTTGAAATCGCCCCCTATTAAAAGTGGGAGATGCATATATTTTGATATTTTATGTGAAATATCCTGGAAGAATTGTTTGGGAGGAGAGTTTGGTGCATAAATATTTGTAAGAATCAAAGAGGAGGTACCTAACTTGAGATGAGCTGAGACAAAGCGTCCATCCTCATCTGTTTCCATGGAGAGGATGTCAGGGGAGAGTCGTTTTGTATGAGTATTAGAACTCCTGCTTTGTGGTGGAGTGAAGGGGAGCCCAGTACCCGGCCCACCCATAGCTTTTGCATACGTATAAAGTCGTTTTGGGACAGATGGGTTTCCTGGAGTAGTGCTACAATATATCTGTTTTTAGCCGCTGAAGATGGCGTAAAACCACCATGCGTTTGTGGTGTGTTCTCAGGCCTTTAACGTTCCAGGAGATTATACATGTCATGGCGTTGGGAGTAATTGGGTGATGTGAGCGGGGGTTACATCAGGTGAGACTGTTGAGCATCTAGTAAAGTCGGATCTCTCTTCCATAGTGGCCTGTGGGAGTGATTGGACCATGCGAGATAGGGGTTCTCCAAGAAGAAAGGAGGAAAGAAGGGAAGGAAGTGGGAAAAAGATAGACAGGAGAATAAACCAAGGCAAAGCCCAACATGAGCCGTTTGAACAAACATAAAATTCTGTAAACCAAAATAGCAATCTGAACTTTGCTTTTTTCCGCATGTCGCCACTAACTTTGATCAGCGTAACCGGATCTGAGCTGAGGTGAACCTGCAGCAGGGGAGAAAGCATCTTAACGCATGTAATGGTCAAGAAAAGTCCCCTAATTGAGAGTTAACCTTTTGGCATGGGGGAGAAAATATATTGTTTCCCTGAGATCGGCAACAATAAGATGGTCAAAGCCTCCCTGAAGGGTAGCCATGACAGAGACGCCCCCTGGGCACATGTTTATCGGTCCCGGCGATCCCTCAGGTAACCAATATTAACTCAACTACAGGTGTAGATAATCAAATGGTATAGTATGAGATTTACAGATTGGAAGGCGCGCCCTAGAATTGATGCCCAGGCGGGACACAGCGTAACCCTAGGGTAACAAAGAGTACTAACATTCCCATATGGGAGCAAGCCTTGTCATGGCGGTTTTGTTTTGGACAAGGAAGTATTGATTCGCTGCCGCTTTGGTGGATCTTTGCATGGGCTGCGTTGGTCTCTTGGGCCTGGGTCTCAGAGTGTAGAGTGTGGAGGTGAGGGGTCTCGGATATTCATCATGTGTGTCTGCATATATTGGAGGGCCTCTATATATTGGAGGGCCTCTTCCGGGTGAGCGAAGGATTTGGATTTTCCCGTGGGAGAATTGAAGTGTAAAATGGCTGGATATGCTAGGGTGAACTTAATCCCTTTTTGATATAGATTTTCGCAGATCTGCTGAAAGGACTTGCACTTTCGAGAAACTTCTTGTGAATAGACCGTAAATAAAAGTAATTTGTGGCCTTCTAGCTGGAGTGAGTGGGAATTGCGGAACGAGTTGAGAATAGCCACGCGGTCTGCATGATTGAGATATTTAACTATTATGGAACGTGGAGTGCTTCGGTCATTTGAGGGTGCCCCTAGGCGATGTGCCCTCAACTTGGCATTGCGTGGATATACCTAATGCAGCGGGAATACGCGTGGAACAGATGTCCACTAGGGTGCCTGAATTAAATGATTCAGGGAGGCCTACAATGCATAGATTATTCCTGCATGACCGATTTTCTAGGGCATCAATTTTTTCCAAGATGGATAGCTGCGTACGTTTCCCACCCGAATGGCTTGAAGGTCATCCTCCAGATCTGATAGGCGCTGTTTCACCTGTTATGCGTTTAGCGTTTTCGCCCATGTCTTGTCTGATCTGTTCTATTCCCATTGGCACTGCTGTCCACTACCTGAGTAATAGTGGGTAACAGTAGTGAAGCAACCGCTTGTGCTATTTTATCATATTGGTCCCTGGGACTACAGGTGTCAGCTTGTCTTGTGTGTGTCTGCCACACCTTGTCCTGTGTCCATGTTGCTGCTGCTGCTGGTGTGCTCGGCGGCTATCTTGGCTGCAGAAAGGGGAGAGCTGCATCCCTCTGCCTTGATCGCCAATCCAGGGCCGCCTGGGACTGGGAGCAGGTAGCGATCCATGCCTGGTAAGTGTGGGGTGGGGATCGGGGGGCACTTTTTTGCCAGTTTAAATTGTCCCCTGCTGTGGTGAGCTGGCATTCTATGCAGAGTGAGCCGGAGCCTCGGCTCCCGCCGTCCTCACATGCGGCACCGGAACCGGGAGGATCTTTACTGCCTCAACGTCTCCCAGGGAGGACAACTTGTTAGCAAGGAAGAAGTCAGCCCAGAGTAAGGTCTGAAGGCAGTCACCAACCCACCACACTAGCAGGCGAGGACAGTGTGAGTACTCCTACACCCCCTGGGGATAAGGAGAGAGGGTGGCCAGGTGTAATACCCAATTAGTCTTCATCCAGGACTGCTTAACTGCAAGCTCTTGGGACCTCCTTCCTCAGGGATACCCTCACTACAGCAGGCTGGAGAGGAGGATTCATCTGGGGTCTGAGAGGGTACACCAAAAATGACTATAGCATTCCTTAAGAGATTGTTGCTATTTTTTTTTGCTAGTTTGATATGTTGTACATAGTTGCTAAGAAATTTGTCCTCAATTGTCGCAGTTCCTTGGCATCCCATATACCACTAGACCCCATCCAAGCTGTTAACAGCTTAATAAAAACTAAAAACCAGCTCATGGACTGTTTACTGACTCCTGCCAAATGACATCTCCTGGTCATTGCAATGTAAACAATGGTGCTAAGTAATTTGTATGGAATTTGTTGATAACAAGAAAAGCAGTAAAATAGATCCCCCATAGCCAGCAACAACTGCCCACCAGCAACAATAGATCTTCCAGCAGTAATAGACCCCCCCAGCAACAATAGGTTACCCACAGAAACAACACCCCCCCCCCACAACAAAATACCCCATAGTAACAATAGACCCCAAGCAGTAACAATGGATCTCCACTCAAGCAGCATCAATAGACCTTCCAGCAGTCATCAACAGTACACCCTTCTGTAACAGTAGATCCTTTCCATCAACAATAGACCCTCCAGCTACATAAAATCTCTAAATCTATCAGATCTTTGATCATCTCATATTAACTGCTAAATGTGTTCTGTTAACATTAATAAACATTATTGTAATGTCTTCCAGCTGATTTGAGTGGAGAATCTCCTATTACATATGTAGAAGGGTGGTATTTTATCACTTTATATTCAGTTGTTCTATACATGGTTATTGTAAATATTCTTACCGTAATTATGCTGTGGGTACCTAAGTGAAGTAAAAGAATAAAGTCACAATAAAAAAAAATGTAAAGAGCTGATCACAACTGAAAACACAGACTACTTACTGAGTATGATTTTTCTGATCTTGTCTATTTTTTCTTCAAAATAATCTAAAACAAATGGAAATAGAACAAACAACGCCATTACTAAAGACAGAGTTTTGGGGGGTTTTTCATGAGGAACATCTTCTAGTTTGAGAATCTGTTTAGTATGAGTGTGATCAGAGGAACAATAACATGGCAATGGAGGGCAATAGGGATCAACTATCACATGGTCCAAATGTTTGTACAGTATACGGAAAGGAAGAAGAGATTAAATCCTTTACAATTGTTGAGTCTTCATAAATAATCCAGGATGATCAGATGTTTGAAGACTTATCAATGTGATCTCTATCCAATGCTATGAGTTTTTTCCCTGCAATCAGCTCATCAAGTTTGCCCATTCTGCTCCTGAAGTGACATGTGTAGTCTTCCAATGTCTGGGAATTATTTGTCTGGCAGTAAAGAGAATACATTGTAAGCCATACACATTTAGATTTCTCTCTTTCAATCCAGTGATAAGAGAAATTACTCAGCATCTGAGGATCTCAGAATACTCTAGCAGGGACTGGAGGTGACTGAATGATACATCTCATTCTTCTACCGACCCTTTTGATTTTCAGATTAAAGGATGTGGGGAGGGAGAGTGCCAAAATGGCGACCCTTGACTCCATGTTGGCCAGTTCTGGATGAAATTCACTAGATATATGGCCAGCTTTGGAATCAACATTTTACTGTAAAACAGATTGTGGGGTCAGGATCATTTTTACCTTTCTGTGTCCCCTATCCCCCTAAGCATTCCACTACTTACCCTCTCCATGATCCAGCTCTGCTGTCTATGTCCCCATCCAATGCTCCTCTTTCAGATTGAATGACACCCAGCATTCCTGAGAACCCATCACCTGGGCTCTGGGCTCATAGTGGAACACTCCATAGAAGAGCATTCAGATGTCACAACATGAGCACCATTCTATCCAGCAGTGAGGATGACCTACCAATAATGCCAATGAAAAAGAGAAAGGGACCCATTTGTGTGACTGTCAGAAGACAGCTGGTATTAAGGTGTGTATTTTTCAAGTCTGAAGGGAGGTGTTACGTGAGGATGTTACAGTTGGAGTTGAATTTTATTGGGATAATATTGTCTCTTTTGTATGGAACTGTTCTTACCATTTATAGGTATTCAAGATAAATACCCATAAAGGTGATCCAAAGTACTACTTAATAGTTTACACTCACCGGCCTCTTTATTAGGTCCACCATGCTAGTACCAAGGTGGCCCCTCCTTTGCCTTCATTCTTCATGGCATAGATTCAACAAGGTGTTGGAAACATTCCTCAGAGATTTTGGAGTTACTGTTGCCTTTCTATCATCTGGAACCAGTTTGCCCATTCTCCTCTGACCTGTGACACCAAGAAGGCATTTTCCTCCACACGACTGCTGCTCACTGGATATTTTCTCTTTTTTGGACCATTCTCTGTAAGCCCTAGAGATGGTTGAGTGTGAAAATCCCAGTAGATCTGCAGTTTTTGCTCAGACCAGCCTATCTGGCACCAACAACCATGCCACATTCAAAGTCACTTAAATCCCCTTTCTTCCCCATTCTGATGCTCAGTTTGAACTTCAGCAAGTCGTCTTCACCACGTCTAGATGCCTAAATGCATTGAATTGCTGCCATGTGATTGGCTGATTAGCAATTTGTATTACCAAGCAATTGAACAGGTGGACCTAATAAAGTGGCTGGTGAGTGTATTTCTATGTTGTATGGAGAAAACCTATGATCAAAGAGAAGGAGGGCTCCCTTTATTGGAAGGAATTTCGGTCACCTAACAAGGAAAAATGGGGACCTCACATAAAAGGTAGATGAGTATTATGGGCTATATACGTTGTATGATTCCTACCCCATTTATATACACATATAACTTTCCTCAAGAACATTCCCAAGCAGTATCTTTAATAACATATCTTCCTTGCTATTTCTTGTGGGATCAAACTTTTGAAAACTTCATAAATAAAATAGAAAGCTAGCCGTACTATGGAAACGGACATGACAGGTGCTGCTTATTATATCTGCACAGAACCAGGAACATCTAATAAAACAGGTACCCCATAATCGTACATTAATATTATACATAGATTATAGAACTTACAGTTTATAGCACCGACAGTTTGCTCAGCGCTTTGCAATATAAAGGGAGACAATGCAGCAATGATACAGTCCAATCTAATGGTATCTTTGTTGTATCTCTTAGCCTGACAAATGCATCATCATTATAATGAGGATATTCCCTTTGTGTAGAAGCAGTGGTCTTTCTGCAGATGTCCGACATATCCCCTGCTAAAGCTGGCCATAAATGGATTGAAATTTAGCCGTTTAGCTGGGACCGGAGGAATTTTGATCCATGTGTAGCCATTCCCAGGGGATCACAAGGCAAACAAGGCATTTGCCTAGGGCAGCATTTTTTAGGGGGGCAGCACTGCTCCCTGGAAGAAGGGACATATGCGGCATGGGGACCATGTGGAATCCGAGAGAGGCTGTGGGCTGCTTGATGGTGTATGCAGAGACCGATTGTTGTCCAGAGCTGTAAAGGTAAGTGCCTCTCTTTTGCCGGGGTGGGGTGTTGGTCATTGTCAGGCTTTCTCTGCCACGGAGGGGCATCTGACTTTTGTGTTGCCTAGGGCAGAACAAAACCTAAATACACCACTGGCTATTCCTGTTTGGCAGTGTATTCCGATCAGTCTCCTGAATGTAGATATGTAATGTATTAAAGTCCTGGTTATGCCTAATAATAGCCCATTTGATGACTTATGCCGGGTCCAGGGCCCTGATACTTGTTAAGGGAATTTAGTTTTTAGACTGCTTGATATATAGATTGATAAAAACGATATGACTTTATTATGATTTATTGAGTCATATAGATGTTCAGGGTTGAAGAGCAATTTAAATGTTTTTCTCCGTTCTCATTATGGTCTTGAGGTTCAATCCTTGTCTGATATATGAATATAGTAATGCATTAGTCTTTACATGTGAACACCTTTGAGGGTATTTGGATCTAAAAATTAGCATTTTCACATGTCAAGGGTTCTAATCCCTTTCTGCCCTATACAAAATAAAAAAATTTTACTTTCAGTTTAAATTGAGGAACATAAATGTGCAAATAAGTGTCATGGCGCTCCTGCAGTATGGGAGGACTCCATGTAATAAACCATCACAGAGCACCATGTTTGAGTCTATTGTGTCCCTTCCCCGGGTGTTGGCATTTGAAGGGCACACTAGGTCTGAGATGTCCCGCTCACCACTTGTTCCCTGACCAGCTCACAGAACATTTCATACATCCCATGGTTATTGTAAAGTAAAAGCTCAGGAACACAGAGGACTCCCTATAGCATGCCAGATCCACAACTGCCGCTATCACTTTCCATACTGTAAGAGTGGCAGTTGTTGTCAACAGCACATGTCCACAGGTGAGGTGATCCATCCTACACTGCCTGTATAGTCCCAGCAGGGATCCACGTCACTTATCCCTGGTACTGGAAGCAGTGGCTGAGAGAAAGTGGATGGGATGAAGGAAGAATGTAAGTTGTAGGTGCAAAAATGACAAGATTTTATAGAACTTTTATTATTAACCCCCTGCCCTCCTAAGGATTTCCCCCCCTTCCTGACCAGACCATATTTTGTGATACGTTGTTATGTTACTTTACAATTGCGCGGTCATGCAACACTGCACGCAAATTAAATTTATGTCCTTTTTTCCCCACAAATAGAGCTTTCTTTCGGTGGTATTTGATTGCCTCTGCGTTTTTATTTTTTGCGCTATAAACAAAAAAGACCGACAATTTTGAGAAAAAAAACAATATTTTTGATTGTTTGCTATTAACCACTTCCTTACTGGGCACTTTTACCCCTTCCTGCCCAGGCCAATTTTCATGTTTCAGCTCTCTCACACTTTGAATTACAATTGCGCGGTCATGCAACGCTGCGCCCAAACTGAAATTTTATAATTTTGTTCACACAACTAGTTTTGTTTTGGTGGTATTTAATTGCGGGACTGCAGCGGGCATTCTGACACTGGGGGGGGGGAACTGACTTGGTGTCACTGACATCCCTAATGACACTAATACAGTGATCAGTGCTAATAAAAAGCACTGACAATGGACAAGAAGATGTTAACATCTGGGACGATCAAAGGGTTAATTGTGTGCTGTGTGCGGTTTTAATATTGTGTATGTGTGTGCTGGAGCTGACAGGGGAGAGATATGTATTGTTTACATACAGACCTCTCCCCATCAGTGATATTCGGCGATTGCCGGGTGCCAGCGGGGAATCACCTGCTGACGCAGCCAATGGAGGCACGGGTATGGTTCGTGGAAATGCAAAATCACAGATATATACGTGATTATATCATTTTCTGCACTCACAGATTTGATAGTCAGCATGTAGGGCCCTTCAGACAATCCAATCAAGTCTGCCTACCAGGTTTTCAGGCGGATCAGTTAGGAACCTCTATGGAGCGGTGGGTGTAAATGGACATGTGTCTGTTTACACCCAAAAACATCTAATCTGATCCTCCAAAGACAGATGGGGATCTGTTCCCTTTCCATCCATTGGATTTGATGGCAGTCGGAAGGAAATGGCCAGGCGGTCCATTTCCATCCAACTGCCCATACACAGAGGACAGCGAGCTGTGTTTGTGTCCGCTCTGCAGCAGTAAAGTGGAGACGGACCTGTCTTCAGCTTCCTCAGTGGGAATCAGTGGAGAGATCCCTCGCTGAGCAAGCGGATCCGCTAACAGATCCGCCCGTGTGAAAGGGGCCTAAAGGAAACAGGAATTTTTACCTTTAATGAGAAACCAAATAAATATCAATCCAAAGAATGAAAAATAAGTAAAATCAGAATGTATAAGTTTAAAATGTTGAAATGTTACCTTCTGCATCACCTTGTTGTAGATGTTTATTGATCTCCATTAGAGATAAGAACAATGTCTGTTTTACCTGCTGACTAAATAAAGAGAGATTGTGGTGCATTTCTCCTGTGTTACCAAGACTTTCCAATATCCGGATCTTCTCCTGATCACTGCTGTCCTCCACATCATCCATTACTATGATCACATTATCCTTCCCTGTAGACACACAAAGTATTCATAAGAAGCATTACATTCTCCCTCCTGTATATACAGATCATCATCATCATCATCATCATCACCACCACCACAATCATTTATTAGTCACATTTTTCTTGAAGATACATTTGTCATTTGTTTCCTCCCATTTCTGGTGATGTTAATGGGGCCTCTATGGTAGCACTTTCCCCACAGGAGCCGCTTAGTAGATTGCATGGAGTTCTCTCCCCAGTAGTTGCCTCGCAGCCAGGCACACGGTCACAGTCACTCTTTGGCTCAATGAACAGTCCAGGGGTGTTCTTTTTGGTGTTTTTACTTTAGGGTAACTTGGATAGAGTTAGGGAATTGAGTGGGATACTTCAAAACAATGAGCCTATAGAAACTTGAGGAGATTGATCTTCCTCTGGTGAACAGTCCAAGCAAAGTCCTTTCACTAGGAATAAATAGACTGAGCTCTTCAGAACACTGGACACTATGTTCCCTTTACACACACAGCTGACCCTAACACACGAGGGATGGCAGCAGCCCACGGTCTCTAGGTTCTCTCTTTCCAGTTCTTGGAAAATGGGTTGCCTTTTTCCAGGATCCTCAAGACACATCCACCCTGTGATACCAGACTAGATGCTCATGCAACAGTCCCTCAGTCAGTTCTCTGCAGCTTCCAACAAAACAGGCCTCCAGTTAGCCCACCGAAGGCCTTAGCACCCTGCAGGCACCCTTAGCACCCTGCAGGCCCCAGAGGCTTGATTTCCTTGTAGGGAAAAAGACTTCACTGCTCTCTGTCTCAGAGTATTTATACAGACTCCCAGCTACCATCTGGGTGACCATCCCCAGGGATTGGCCAGGGCTGTATGAATATTTAGCTGCTGATTAGACTCTTCCTGCCCACTAGTTTCCAGAGCTTTCTGGACTACTCAGGGTGAAGCAATCAATCCTGCAACTACTGGAACACAGAACAGACTAATCAACATAGTCACACTGGTTACAGTGAGCCAAATTAAATTTGTTTGACAACAAACTGCAGCTCCACTGGATACAGTGAGCCAAAACTAAATTTACCTAATCCTAACACCTACCTAGGAGGGTCCTACAGTAACATTCCAAGTGTCTGTAGTCACATTAAAGTCATTGAGAGGCACAATGAGGTAGTTTTAGAATTAATTTGCATATTGTACCTCTTTCCTAATTATCTAGTGATATGGATGTAGTATTTTCCAAATTATCTCTATTGTACTGTCATGTGATCTGTAGGGAGCAGTGGACTGCAGTCATCCTTTATATTTTTCCTTACAGTGAAGTTAATGCGTATTTGATCCCCGGCTGATTTTGAATATTTGCCCACAGACAGAGAAATGATCGGTCTAAAAATCGAATGGTAGGTGTATTGTAACACTGAGAGACAGAATAGGATGGCCTTCTATGGATTGGTGAGCAAAGTTTTGTACACAAAAAGATGCGGACCCTTGTCCTTGATATTGTCATGACCACCCTTTGGCGGGCCACTTTGGAGTCTCCAAGACGGCAGAATTAGCACAATGTAATATACATTCTGATGGCCAGATATGGGAAAAGGCTGTAAAGCCTATGTAAATGCATGCACCATCTGTACCCGTAATAACAGTACCCGAAATAAAGCCTGAGGATTGCAAAGACCTCTGCCTGTACCCAACAGACCATGGAAGATGATCTGTATCGATTATGTAGTGGAGCTCCCACCTTCAGAAGGCTGCACCGCCATCTTTGTGGTAGTAGACCAATTATCAAAGATGGCCCATTTTCTGCCCCTGAGAAATAGACCCTCTGCTTTTGAAACTGCTCGGGTCTTTAATAAATAAATTGTCAGGCTTCATGAAATTCCCGCAAATATTGTTTCAGACCGAGGGGTGCAGTTTACGACAAGATTCTGGAGAGCACTATGTGAAACCCTGAAAATTGAAATCTTTTTCCTCGGCCTATCACCCACAAATCAAAGGACAGACAGAACAAACTAATCAGACCCTGGAGCAGTACATCCGGTGTTACACTTCATTTGTCCAAGATGATTGTGTATCGCTCCTGCCGCTGGCGGAGTTCACATTCATTAACTCCAGTCATTCAGCCACCAAGCAGTCCCTGTTCTTTGCTAACTATGGGTTTCACTCTACCTTTCTGCCATACCTTGTGACTGAAACTTCTGTTCCTGCTGCTCAAGACATCTTGAGTTTCTTCTATACTAACAATAAGTTGTTACAGGAGTCTGTCACAAAAGCCCAGGAGGATAACAAGAGGGTTTCTGATAAAATGAGAAGGGGAGAACTGATCCTGCAGCCAGGAGACCAGGTCTGGCTCCCCACAACTAACCTGAAGATTCCATGTCCTTCAAGGAAGCCAGCACCTAAGTTTGTGGGACCATTTCCGGTAAGACGCAAAATTAATGATGGCTCATACGAATTAGCATTACCAGAATCTCTTTAAGGTCCACCCAGTGTTCCACATATCATTACTAGAGATGAGCGAATTATTCAAAAATTTGATTCGACTGATTCGGCGAATTCGTGGAAAAAATTGGATTCGAGTCGAATATATTCGCTGCGAATTTAACTTATAAAAGGGTGTTTCTAGGCTTCAGAGAGCCTTTATATTAGTGCAGAACACTGTACCTTTAATTTAAATGCCCTTGGAGTCTGCTGGGGAAGAGAAATAATACTGTCAGGCAGTATGACATGCAGATGAGTGCCGTCGATCTTAGAATCACCGCACACTTCACTCATTTGGGCAGTCACGGGGCCAAAACCAGAGTGTGGAGCCACAGTGTGGCAGTGGAGGCAGCAGCAATGGGAGGCCATACAGCACCCTATGACAAAATGGAACCCACCAGCAGTGTGAGGAGACCTGAAAGTGGCACATGGCAGAGTGTGGCGATGGAGACAGCAGTAATGGGAGGCCGTACAGGGACCCATGACACACTCTGGACCTGGCAGCAGCGTGAGGAGGCGGTACAGGGGCCCATGGCAGATTACGGGCCTGGCAGCAGCAATGGGAGGCCCGTAATCTGCCAGCACCCTATGACAAAATGGAACCCACCAGCAGTGTGAGGAGACCTGAAAGTGGCACATGGCAGAGTGTGGCGATGGAGACAGCAGCAATGGGAGGCCGTACAGGGACCCATGAGACACTCTGGACCTGGCAGCAGCATGAGGAGGCGGTACAGGGGCCCATGGCAGATTAGGGGCCTGGCAGCAGCAATGGGAGGCCCGTAATCTGCCAGCACCCTCTGACAAAATGGAACCCACCAGCAGTGTGAGGAGACCTGAAAGTGGCACATGGCAGAGTGTGGCGATGGAGACAGCAGCAATGGGAGGCCGTACAGGGACCCATGACACACTCTGGACCTGGCAGCAGCATGAGGAGGCGGTACAGGGGCGCATGACAGATTACGGGCCTGGCAGCAGCATGAGGAGGCGGTACGGGGGCCCATGGCAGATTACGGGCCTGGCAGCAGCAATGGGAGGCCGTACAGGGACCCATGACACACTCTGGACCTGGCAGCAGCGTGAGGAGGCGGTACAGGGGCCCATGGCAGATTACGGGCCTGGCAGCAGCAATGGGAGGCCCGTAATCTGCCAGCACCCTATGACAAAATGGAACCCACCAGCAGTGTGAGGAGACCTGAAAGTGGCACATGGCAGAGTGTGGCGATGGAGACAGCAGCAATGGGAGGCCGTACAGGGACCCATGACACACTCTGGACCTGGCAGCAGCGTGAGGAGGCGGTACAGGGGCCCATGGCAGATTACGGGCCTGGCAGCAGCAATGGGAGGCCCGTAATCTGCCAGCACCCTATGACAAAATGGAACCCACCAGCAGTGTGAGGAGACCTAAAAGTGGCACATGGCAGAGTGTGGCGATGGAGACAGCAGCAATGGGAGGCCGTACAGGGACCCATGACACACTCTGGACCTGGCAGCAGCATGAGGAGGCGGTACAGGGGCCCATGACAGATTACGGGCCTGGCAGCAGCATGAGGAGTCGGTACGGGGGCCCATGGCAGATTACGGGCCTGGCAGCAGCAATGGGAGGCCATACAGCACCCTATGACAAAATGGAACCCACCAGCAGTGTGAGGAGACCTGAAAGTGGCACATGGCAGAGTGTGGCGATGGAGACAGCAGCAATGGGAGGCCGTACAGGGACCCATGACACACTCTGGACCTGGCAGCAGCATGAGGAGGCGGTACAGGGGCCCATGACAGATTACGGGCCTGGCAGCAGCATGAGGAGTCGGTACGGGGGCCCATGGCAGATTACGGGCCTGGCAGCAGCAATGGGAGGCCGTGCAGGGACCCATGACACACTCTGGACCTGGCAGCAGCATGAGGAGTCGGTACGGGGGCCCATGGCAGATTACGGGCCTGGCAGCAGCAATGGGAGGCCGTACAGGGACCCATGACACACTCTGGACCTGGCAGCAGCGTGAGGAGGCGGTACAGGGGCCCATGGCAGATTACGGGCCTGGCAGCAGCAATGGGAGGCCCGTAATCTGCCAGCACCCTATGACAAAATGGAACCCAACAGCAGTGTGAGGAGACCTGAAAGTGGCACATGGCAGAGTGTGGCGATGGAGACAGCAGCAATGGGAGGCCGTACAGGGACCCATGACACACTCTGGACCTGGCAGCAGCGTGAGGAGGTGGTACAGGGGCCCATGGCAGATTATGGGCCTGGCAGCAGCAATGGGAGGCCCGTAATCTGCCAGCACCCTATGACAAAATGGAACCCACCAGCAGTGTGAGGAGACCTGAAAGTGGCACATGGCAGAGTGTGGCGATGGAGACAGCAGCAATGGGAGGCTGTACAGGGACCCATGACACACTCTGGACCTGGCAGCAGCATGAGGAGTCGGTACGGGGGCCCATGGCAGATTACGGGCCTGGCAGCAGCAATGGGAGGCCGTACAGGGACCCATGACACACTCTGGACCTGGCAGCAGCATGAGGAGGCGGTACAGGGGCCCATGGCAGATTACGGGCCTGGCAGCAGCAATGGGAGGCCCGTAATCTGCCAGCACCCTATGACAAAATGGAACCCACCAGCAGTGTGAGGAGACCTGAAAGTGGCACATGGCAGAGTGTGGCGATGGAGACAGCAGCAATGGGAGGCCGTACAGGGACCCATGACACACTCTGGACCTGGCAGCAGCGTGAGGAGGTGGTACAGGGGCCCATGGCAGATTACGGGCCTGGCAGCAGCAATGGGAGGCCCGTAATCTGCCAGCACCCTATGACAAAATGGAACCCACCAGCAGTGTGAGGAGACCTGAAAGTGGCACATGGCAGAGTGTGGCGATGGAGACAGCAGCAATGGGAGGCCGTACAGGGACCCATGACACACTCTGGACCTGGCAGCAGCATGAGGAGTCGGTACGGGGGCCCATGGCAGATTACGGGCCTGGCAGCAGCAATGGGAGGCCGTACAGGGACCCATGACACACTCTGGACCTGGCAGCAGCATGAGGAGGCGGTACAGGGGCCCATGACAGATTACGGGCCTGGCAGCAGCATGAGGAGTCGGTACGGGGGCCCATGGCAGATTACGGGCCTGGCAGCAGCAATGGGAGGCCATACAGCACCCTATGACAAAATGGAACCCACCAGCAGTGTGAGGAGACCTGAAAGTGGCACATGGCAGAGTGTGGCGATGGAGACAGCAGCAATGGGAGGCCGTACAGGGACCCATGACACACTCTGGACCTGTCAGCAGCGTGAGGAGGCGGTACAGGGGCCCATGGCAGATTAGGGGCCTGGCAGCAGCAATGGGAGGCCCGTAATCTGCCAGCACCCTATGACAAAATGGAACCCACCAGCAGTGTGAGGAGATCTGAAAGTGGCACATGTTTGGGGCATGATTCATGGCGGATTTAGTCAGTTGTGTCAGGAACTGGTGGTTTGAAATCCAGACTAATCCACGCCTGATTCATTTTCACAAACGTGAGTCTCTCCACACTTTGGGTGGACAGTCGTGTCCTCCGCGGAGTTACAATACCTCCTGCCGCACTAAACACGCGCTCCGATGCCACGCTACTGGCCGGGCATGACAGCCTTTCAAGGGCAAATTCAGCTAGTTGGGGCCAAAGGTCAAGATTCGTTGCCCAGTAGTCAAGGGGATTGTCTACCTCGGTTTGCAGGGTGCTGTCCAAGTAGGCCCAAGCCTGTTGTTTGAGGTCCTGCTCCAGGTCCACCTGATGCTGCTGCTGCGGCTGGTTAGTAGTTTCCTCACTGCGCTGGTGAAGAAAGCTACTCATCATCGACTGCAGACTGAGGCAGCCGCTGCTGGTGGAGCTGCCACTGCTCCTACCACCCCACCCCTCCCCTGCTGCCATGGCAGCGGAACGCGAGCGCACAGGGCCCACAGTGTCTGAGGATGGACGTTGGCGCAGAAAGGCAGAGACCAACTGACTACATAGGTGGTTTTTATAGTACGTTATTTTGGCCTCCCTCTCAGCAGGTGTGAAAAAGGCCACCATTTTTGAACGGTAGCGAGGGTCCAACAAGGTGGACAGCCAAAAGTCATCCCTCTGTCTGATGGTTATTATTCGACTGTCGCTACGCAAGCAACCGAGCATGCTATGGGCCATTTGTGCCAAGGAATGCGAGGGACTCCCTGCCTCCATCTCCACAGCATACTGCCACGGTGCGTCTGGGTCCTCTGTCTCCTCCTCCTCCTCTCCCAGATGCTCCTGCTCCTCCACTCCTGTCCGCTGAGTGGAAAAACCACCCATTTCACTCAATAATTCCTGAGCACCAATGTCCTCCTCTAACTCCTCCTCTTCTTCCTGTCCTGCCCCCACAGGGGTCATGTGGCGTTGAGATCTGTGCGCCACGTCTACCGCACCCTGACCATCCATTGTTAACAGCATTTTTTTAGGACGTGCAACAGAGGAATGACGTCGTTCATCCCATAGTCCTGCCGACTCACGAATAGCGTGGCCTCCTCAAAGGGCCTGAGCAAGCGGCAGGTGTCACGCATGAGCTGCCAATGGCTGACATCTAAGTTACACAGGGGAGTACCTTTATCCGCTTGTAACATCAGGAAATCGGTGATGGCCTTTCGCTGTTCGTAAAGGCGGTCTAACATATGTAGGGTTGAATTCCACCTTGTTGCAACGTCACAGCATGAGGAGTCGGTACGGGGGCCCATGGCAGATTACGGGCCTGGCAGCAGCAATGGGAGGCCCGTAATCTGCCAGCACCCTATGACAAAATGGAACCCAGCAGCAGTGTGAGGAGACCTGAAAGTGGCACATGGCAGAGTGTGGCGATGGAGACAGCAGCAATGGGAGGCGGTACAGGGACCCATGACACACTGTGGACCTGGCAGCAGCATGAGGAGGCGGTACAGGGCCCATGGCAGATTAGGGGCCTGGCAGCAGCAATGGGAGGCCCGTAATCTGCCAGCACCCTATGACAAAATGGAACCCAGCAGCAGTGTGAGGAGACCTGAAAGTGGCACATGGCAGAGTGTGGCGATGGAGACAGCAGCAATGGGAGGCGGTACAGGGACCCATGACACACTGTGGACCTGGCAGCAGCATGAGGAGGCGGTACAGGGGCCCATGGCAGATTAGGGGCCTGGCAGCAGCAATGGGAGGCCCGTAATCTGCCAGCACCCTATGACAAAATTGAACCCAGCAGCAGTGTGAGGAGACCTGAAAGTGGCACTTGGCAGAGTGTGGCGATGGAGACAGCAGCAATGGGAGGCCGTACAGGGACCCATGACACACTGTGGACCTGGCAGCAGCATGAGGAGGCGGTACAGGGGCCCATGGCAGATTACGGGCCTGGCAGCAGCAATGGGAGGCCCGTAATCTGCCAGCACCCTATGACAAAATGGAACCCACCAGCAGTGTGAGGAGACCTGAAAGTGGCACATGGCAGAGTGTGGCGATGGAGACAGCAGCAATGGGAGGCCGTACAGGGACCTATGACACACTGTGGACCTGGCAGCAGCATGAGGAGGCGGTACAGGGGCCCATGGCAGATTAGGGGCCTGGCAGCAGCAATGGGAGGCCCGTAATCTGCCAGCACCCTATGACAAAATGGAACCCAGCAGCAGTGTGAGGAGACCTGAAAGTGGCACATGGCAGAGTGTGGCGATGGAGACAGCAGCAATGGGAGGCCGTACAGGGACCCATGAGACACTGTGGACCTGGCAGCAGCATGAGGAGGCGGTACGGGGGCCCATGGCAGATTAGGGGCCTGGCAGCAGCAATGGGAGGCCCGTAATCTGCCAGCACCCTATGACAAAATGGAACCTAGCAGCAGTGTGAGGAGACCTGAAAGTGGCACATGGCAGAGTGTGGCGATGGAGACAGCAGCAATGGGAGGCGGTACAGGGACCCATGACACACTGTGGACCTGGCAGCAGCATGAGGAGGCGGTACAGGGGCCCATGGCAGATTAGGGGCCTGGCAGCAGCAATGGGAGGCCCGTAATCTGCCAGCACCCTATGACAAAATGGAACCCAGCAGCAGTGTGAGGAGACCTGAAAGTGGCACATGGCAGAGTGTGGCGATGGAGACAGCAGCAATGGGAGGCCGTACAGGGACCCATGAGACACTCTGGACCTGGCAGCAGCATGAGGAGGCGGTACGGGGGCCCATGGCAGATTACGGGCCTGGCAGCAGCAATGGGAGGCCCGTAATCTGCCAGCACCCTATGACAAAATGGAACCCAGCAGCAGTGTGAGGAGACTGTAAGTGGCACATGGCAGAGTGTGGCGATGGAGACAGCAGCAATGGGAGGCCATACAGGGACCCATGAGACACTCTGGACCTGGCAGCAGCATGAGGAGGCGGTACAGGGGCCCATGGCAGATTAGGGGCCTTGCAGCAGCAATGGGAGGCCCGTAATCTGCCAGCACCCTATGACAAAATGGAACCCAGCAGCAGTGTGAGGAGACCTGAAAGTGGCACATGGCAGAGTGTGGCGATGGAGACAGCAGCAATGGGAGGACGTACAGGGACCCATGACACACTGTGGACCTGGCAGCAGCATGAGGAGGCGGTACAGGGGCCCATGGCAGATTAGGGGCCTGGCAGCAGCAATGGGAGACCCGTATTCTGCCAGCACCCTATGACAAAATGGAACCCACCAGCAGTGGAGCTGGTGCTCTACTCCGTGGCCGTTTGCCTCCACTGACACTGCTGCGACCCTGCTGCCTCCTGGGCAACCCACCGACTGTTTTGCTCGCTGCCAAGCTGGCACCCTCTTCTCCTGATGATGCGGAAGCAATAGCCTGATGACGACGAGGTTGCCAAGTGCGATCAGCCTCCTCATCATCAATTAGGGTCTCCGCCTCACTACTAGCCCCCTCGGCTGCGTGTGGGTCAGGAGACAGACCTGTCTCTAGACCGGCTACCGAGCCAGTCTCCTCGCCAGTACTTCTTCGCCTGGCTGCTGAAGAGGCGGATGTCTCCCCCCGTTCCTGACCGCTCCCCTCTGTTAGCTCTTCCTCACTGTACAGTGGGGCTGAGCCCACAGCATGCGATACTTCGCTTGGTGAGGGAACAGCAAAGGACAGGGGCAGGTAGAGGACACGTGATTTCAGTGGGCTTGCTCCCGGGCCATGCCAACTAACGGTTGTGTCTGACGTACCCACCGACCATTGGCTGTTGGTGTCAGAGGTGACCTGGGAAGAGGAAGACGACCGAGCCAACCAATCGATGACGGCAGGGTTGTCGGTGGAGACACGACCGCTGGATGACACCGGGAGCACTGGCCTCTGGCTGCGACTAGTGCTGCCTCGACCCCTTCCTCTGCTGCCACGTCTGCTCGCTCCTGAAACATTGCCTCCTCTGCCACTCCTCTGCGTGTTGTCTGACATACTCTTTAATTCAACGATTCTGTGTCCCTGAGTAACGATTCTGTGTCCCTGAGTAACAGTTCTGTGTCCCTGAGTAACAATTATGTGTCCCTCAGTAACAATTCTGTGTCTGTCCCTCAGTAACAATTCTGTGTCCCTCAGTAACAATTATGTGTCCCTGAGTAACAATTATGTGTCCCTGAGTAACAATTCTGTGTCCCTCAGTAACAATTCTGTGTCCCTGAGTAACAGTTCTGTGTCCCTGAGTAACAGTTCTGTGTCCCTGATTAACAATTCTGTGTCCCTGAGTAACAATTCTGTGTCCCTCAGTAACAATTCTGTGTCCCTCAGTAACGATTCTGTGTCCCTCAGTAACGATTCTGTGTCCCTCAGTAACGATTCTGTGTCCCTGAGTAACGATTCTGTGTCTGTCCCTGAGTAACAATTCTGTGTCCCTGAGTAACGATTCTGTGTCCCTGAGTAACAGTTCTGTGTCCCTGAGTAACAGTTCTGTGTCCCTGAGTAACAGTTCTGTGTCCCTCAGTAACAATTCTGTGTCTGTCCCTCAGTAACAATTCTGTGTCCCTCAGTAACAATTCTGTGTCCCTCAGTAACAATTCTGTGTCTGTCCCTGAGTAACAGTTCTGTGTCCCTGAGTAACAGTTCTGTGTCCCTGAGTAACAGTTCTGTGTCCCTCAGTAACAATTCTGTGTCCCTCAGTAACAATTCTGTGTCCCTCAGTAACAATTCTGTGTCCCTCAGTAACAATTCTGTGTCTGTCCCTCAGTAACAATTCTGTGTCCCTGAGTAACAGTTCTGTGTCCCTCAGTAACAATTCTGTGTCCCTCAGTAACAGTTCTGTGTCCCTGAGTAACAGTTCTGTGTCCCTGAGTAACAGTTCTGTGTCCCTGAGTAACAATTCTGTGTCCCTGAGTAACAATTCTGTGTCCCTGAGTAACAATTATGTGTCTGTCCCTGAGTAACAATTCTGTGTCCCTCAGTAACGATTCTGTGTCCCTCAGTAACGATTCTGTGTCCCTGAGTAACGATTCTGTGTCTGTCCCTGAGTAACAATTCTGTGTCCCTGAGTAACAGTTCTGTGTCCCTGAGTAACAGTTCTGTGTCCCTCAGTAACAATTCTGTGTCTGTCCCTCAGTAACAATTCTGTGTCCCTCAGTAACAATTCTGTGTCCCTCAGTAACAATTCTGTGTCCCTCAGTAACAATTCTGTGTCTGTCCCTGAGTAACAGTTCTGTGTCCCTGAGTAACAGTTCTGTGTCCCTGAGTAACAGTTCTGTGTCCCTGAGTAACAGTTCTGTGTCCCTGAGTAACAGTTCTGTGTCCCTGAGTAACAGTTCTGTGTCCCTGAGTAACAGTTCTGTGTCCCTCAGTAACAATTCTGTGTCCCTCAGTAACAATTCTGTGTCTGTCCCTCAGTAACAATTCTGTGTCCCTGAGTAACAGTTCTGTGTCCCTCAGTAACAATTCTGTGTCCCTCAGTAACAATTCTGTGTCCCTCAGTAACAATTCTGTGTCCCTCAGTAACAATTCTGTGTCCCTCAGTAACAATTCTGTGTCCCTCAGTAACAATTCTGTGTCCCTCAGTAACAGTTCTGTGTCCCTGAGTAACAATTCTGTGTCCCTGAGTAACAATTCTGTGTCCCTGAGTAACAGTTCTGTGTCCCTCAGTAACAATTATGTGTCCCTGAGTAACAATTATGTGTCCCTCAGTAACAATTCTGTGTCCCTCAGTAACAATTCTGTGTCCCTCAGTAACAATTCTGTGTCCCTCAGTAACAATTCTGTGTCCCTCAGTAACAGTTCTGTGTCCCTGAGTAACAGTTCTGTGTCCCTGAGTAACAATTCTGTGTCCCTGAGTAACAATTCTGTGTCCCTGAGTAACAATTATGTGTCTGTCCCTGAGTAACAATTCTGTGTCCCTCAGTAACGATTCTGTGTCCCTCAGTAACGATTCTGTGTCCCTCAGTAACGATTCTGTGTCCCTGAGTAACGATTCTGTGTCTGTCCCTGAGTAACAATTCTGTGTCTGTCCCTGAGTAACAATTCTGTGTCCCTGAGTAACGATTCTGTGTCCCTGAGTAACAGTTCTGTGTCCCTGAGTAACAGTTCTGTGTCCCTGAGTAACAGTTCTGTGTCCCTGAGTAACAGTTCTGTGTCCCTGAGTAACAGTTCTGTGTCCCTCAGTAACAATTCTGTGTCTGTCCCTCAGTAACAATTCTGTGTCCCTCAGTAACAATTCTGTGTCCCTCAGTAACAATTCTGTGTCTGTCCCTGAGTAACAGTTCTGTGTCCCTGAGTAACAGTTCTGTGTCCCTGAGTAACAGTTCTGTGTCCCTGAGTAACAATTCTGTGTCCCTCAGTAACAATTCTGTGTCCCTCAGTAACAATTCTGTGTCCCTCAGTAACAGTTCTTTGTCCCTGAGTAACAATTCTGTGTCTGTCCCTGAGTAACAATTCTGTGTCCCTGAGTAACGATTCTGTGTCCCTGAGTAACGATTCTGTGTCCCTGAGTAACGATTCTGTGTCCCTCTGTAACAATTCTGTGTCCCTCAGTAACAATTCTGTGTCCCTCAGTAACAGTTCTGTGTCCCTGAGTAACAATTCTGTGTATTTCCCTGAGTAACAGTTCTGTGTCCCTGAGTAAGAGTTCTGTGTCCCTGAGTAACAGTTCTGTGTCTGTCCCTGAGTAACAATTCTGTGTCTGTCCCTGAGTAACAATTCTGTGTCCCTGAGTAACAATTCTGTGTCCCTGAGTAACAATTCTGTGTCCCTGAGTAACAATTATGTTTCTGTCCCTGAGTAACAATTCTGTGTCCCTCAGTAACAATTCTGTGTCCCTGAGTAACAATTCTGTGTCCCTGAGTAACGATTCTGTGTCTGTCCCTGAGTAACGATTCTGTGTCCCTGAGTAACGATTCTGTGTCCCTGAGTAACAGTTCTCTGTCCCTGAGTAACAGTTCTCTGTCCCTGAGTAACAGTTCTCTGTCCCTGAGTAACAGTTCTCTGTCCCTGAGTAACAGTTCTGTGTCCCTCAGTAACAATTCTGTGTCTGTCCCTCAGTAACAATTCTGTGTCCCTCAGTAACAATTCTGTGTCTGTCCCTGAGTAACAGTTCTGTGTCCCTGAGTAACAGTTATGTGTCCCTGAGTAACAGTTCTGTGTCCCTGAGTAACAGTTCTGTGTCCCTGAGTAACAGTTCTGTGTCCCTCAGTAACAGTTCTGTGTCTCTCAGTAACAATTCTGTGTCTGTCCCTGAGTAACAATTCTGTGTCCCTCAGTAACAATTCTGTGTCCCTGAGTAACAATTCTGTGTCCCTCAGTAACAATTCTGTGTCCCTGAGTAACAATTCTGTGTCCCTGAGTAACAGTTCTGTGTCCCTGAGTAACAGTTCTGTGTCCCTGAGTAACAGTTCTGTGACCCTGAGTAACAGTTCTGTGTCCCTGAGTAACAATTCTGTGTCCCTCAGTAACAATTATGTGTCCCTGAGTAACAATTCTGTGTCCCTCAGTAACAATTCTGTGTCCCTCAGTAACAATTCTGTGTCTGTCCCTGAGTAACAGTTCTGTGTCCCTGAGTAACAGTTCTGTGACCCTGAGTAACAGTTCTGTGACCCTGAGTAACAGTTCTGTGTCCCTGAGTAACAATTCTGTGTCCCTCAGTAACAATTCTGTGTCCCTGAGTAACAATTCTGTGTCCCTCAGTAACAATTCTGTGTCCCTCAGTAACAATTCTGTGTCACTGAGTCACAGTTCTGTGTCCCTGAGTAACAGTTCTGTGTCCCTGAGTAACAGTTCTGTGTCCCTGAGTAACAGTTCTGTGTCCCTGAGTAACAGTTCTGTGTCGATGAGTAACAGTTCTGTGTCCCTGAGTAACAATTCTGTGTTTGTCCCTGAGTAACAATTCTGTGTCCCTGAGTAACAATTCTGTGTCCCTGAGTAACAATTCTGTGTCTGTCCCTGAATAACAATTCTGTGTCCCTGAGTAACAATTCTGTGTCCCTGAGTAACAATTCTGTGTCCCTGAGTAACAATTCTGTGTCTGTCCCTGAGTAACAATTCTGTGTCCCTCAGTAACGATTCTGTGTCCCTCAGTAACAATTCTGTGTCCCTGAGTAACAATTCTGTGTCCCTCAGTAACGATTCTGTGTCCCTGAGTAACGATTCTGTGTCCCTCAGTAACAGTTCTGTGTCCCTCAGTAACAGTTCTGTGTCCCTCAGTAACAGTTCTGTGTCCCTCAGTAACAATTCTGTGTCCCTCAGTAACAATTCTGTGTCTGTCCCTGAGTAACAGTTCTGTGCCCCTCAGTAACAGTTCTGTGTCCCTCAGTAACAATTCTGTGTCCCTCAGTAACAATTCTGTGTCCCTGAGTAACAGTTCTGTGTCCCTGAGTAACAGTTCTGTTTCCCAGAGTAACAGTTCTGTTTCCCAGAGTAACAGTTCTGTTTCCCAGAGTAACAGTTCTGTTTCCCAGAGTAACAGTTCTGTTTCCCAGAGTAACAGTTCTGTTTCCCAGAGTAACAGTTCTGTTTCCCAGAGTAACAGTTCTGTTTCCCAGAGTAACAGTTCTGTTTCCCAGAGTAACAGTTCTGTTTCCCAGAGTAACAGTTCTGTTTCCCAGAGTAACAGTTCTGTTTCCCAGAGTAACAGTTCTTTGTCCCTGAGTAACAATTCTGTGTCTGTCCCTGAGTAACAATTCTGTGTCCCTCAGTAACAATTCTGTGTCCCTCAGTAACAATTCTGTGTCCCTCAGTAACAATTCTGTGTCCCTCAGTAACAATTCTGTGTCTGTCCCTGAGTAACAGTTCTGTGTCCCTGAGTAACAGTTCTGTGTCCCTGAGTAACAGTTCTGTGTCCCTGAGTAACAGTTCTGTGTCCCTGAGTAACAGTTCTGTGTCCCTCAGTAACAATTCTGTGTCCCTCAGTAACAATTCTGTGTCTGTCCCTGAGTAACAATTCTGTGTCCCTCAGTAACAATTCTGTGTCCCTCAGTAACAATTCTGTGTCCCTCAGTAACAATTCTGTGTCCCTCAGTAACAATTCTGTGTCCCTCAGTAACAATTCTGTGTCCCTCAGTAACAATTCTGTGTCTGTCCCTGAGTAACAGTTCTGTGTCCCTGAGTAACAGTTCTGTGTCCCTGAGTAACAGTTCTGTGTCCTTGAGTAACAATTCTGTGTCCCTCAGTAACAGTTCTGTGTCCCTCAGTAACAATTCTGTGTCCCTCAGTAACAATTCTGTGTCCCTCAGTAACAATTCTGTGTCTGTCCCTGAGTAACAGTTCTGTGTCCCTCAGTAACAATTCTGTGTCCCTGAGTAACAGTTCTGTGTCCCTGAGTAACAGTTCTGTGTCCCTGAGTAACAGTTCTGTGTCCCTGAGTAACAATTATGTGTCCCTCAGTAACAATTATGTATCCCTCAGTAACAGTTCTGTGTCCCTGAGTAACAGTTCTGTGTCCCTGAGTAACAATTCTGTGTCCCTGAGTAACAATTATGTGTCCCTGAGTAACAATTATGTGTCCCTCAGTAACAATTCTGTGTCCCTCAGTAACAATTCTGTGTCCCTCAGTAACAATTCTGTGTCCCTCAGTAACAATTCTGTGTCTGTCCCTGAGTAACAGTTCTGTGTCCCTGAGTAACAGTTCTGTGTCCCCGAGTAACAGTTCTGTGTCCCCGAGTAACAATTCTGTGTCCCTCAGTAACAATTCTGTGTCCCTCAGTAACAATTCTGTGTCCCTCAGTAACAATTCTGTGTCCCTCAGTAACAATTCTGTGTCCCTCAGTAACAATTCTGTGTCCCTCAGTAACAATTCTGTGTCCCTCAGTAACAATTCTGTGTCTGTCCCTGAGTAACAATTCTGTGTCCCTGAGTAACAATTCTGTGTCCCTGAGTAACAATTCTGTGTCCCTCAGTAACAATTCTGTGTCCCTCAGTAACAATTCTGTGTCCCTCAGTAACAATTCTGTGTCTGTCCCTGAGTAACAGTTCTGTGTCCCTGAGTAACAGTTCTGTGTCCCTGAGTAACAGTTCTGTGTCCCTGAGTAACAGTTCTGTGTCCCTGAGTAACAATTCTGTGTCCATCAGTAACAATTCTGTGTCCCTCAGTAACAGTTCTGTGTCCCAGAGTAACAGTTCTGTGTCCCTGAGTAACAGTTCTGTGTCCCTGAGTAACAGTTCTGTGTCCCTCAGTAACAGTTCTGTGTCCCTCAGTAACAATTCTGTGTCTGTCCCTGAGTAACAATTCTGTGTCCCTCAGTAACAATTCTGTGTCCCTCAGTAACAATTCTGTGTCTGTCCCTGAGTAACAGTTCTGTGTCTGTCCCTGAGTAACAGTTCTGTGTCTGTCCCTGAGTAACAGTTCTGTGTCCCTCAGTAACAATTCTGTGTCTGTCCCTGAGTAACAGTTCTGTGTCCCTGAGTAACAGTTCTGTGTCCCTGAGTAACAATTCTGTGTATGTCCCTGAGTAACAATTCTGTGTCCCTGAGTAACGATTCTGTGTCCCTGAGTAACAATTCTGTGTCCATGAGTAACAGTTCTGTGTCCCTGAGTAACAGTTCTGTGTCCCTGAGTAACAGTTCTGTGACCCTGAGTAACAGTTCTGTGACCCTGAGTAACAGTTCTGTGTCCCTGAGTAACAATTCTGTGTCCCTGAGTAACAATTCTGTGTCCCTCAGTAACAATTATGTGTCCCTGAGTAACAATTCTGTGTCCCTCAGTAACAATTCTGTGTCCCTCAGTAACAATTCTGTGTCTGTCCCTGAGTAACAGTTCTGTGTCCCTGAGTAACAGTTCTGTGACCCTGAGTAACAGTTCTGTGTCCCTGAGTAACAATTCTGTGTCCCTCAGTAACAATTCTGTGTCCCTCAGTAACAATTCTGTGTCCCTCAGTAACAATTCTGTGTCACTGAGTCACAGTTCTGTGTCCCTGAGTAACAGTTCTGTGTCCCTGAGTAACAGTTCTGTGTCGATGAGTAACAGTTCTGTGTCCCTGAGTAACAATTCTGTGTCTGTCCCTGAGTAACAATTATGTGTCCCTGAGTAACAATTCTGTGTCTGTCCCTGAGTAACAATTCTGTGTCCCTGAGTAACAATTCTGTGTCCCTGAGTAACAATTCTGTGTCTGTCCCTCAGTAACAATTCTGTGTCCCTCAGTAACAATTCTGTGTCCCTCAGTAACAATTCTGTGTCCCTCAGTAACAATTCTGTGTCTGTCCCTGAGTAACAGTTCTGTGTCCCTGAGTAACAGTTCTGTGTCCCTGAGTAACAATTCTGTGTCCCTGAGTAACAATTCTGTGTCCCTGAGTAACAATTCTGTGTCCCTCAGTAACAATTCTGTCTGTCCCTGAGTAACAGTTCTGTGTCCCTGAGTAACAGTTCTGTATCCCTCAGTAACAATTCTGTGTCCCTCAGTAACAATTCTGTGTCTGTCCCTGAGTAACAATTCTGTGTCCCTCAGTAACAATTCTGTGTCCCTCAGTAACAATTCTGTCTCCCTCAGTAACAATTCTGTGTCTGTCCCTGAGTAACAGTTCTGTGTCCCTCAGTAACAATTCTGTGTCCCTCAGTAACAATTCTGTGTCCCAGAGTAACAGTTCTGTGTCCCAGAGTAACAGTTCTGTGTCCCAGAGTAACAGTTCTGTGTCCCAGAGTAACAGTTCTGTGTCCCTCAGTAACAGTTCTATGTCCCTCAGTAACAATTCTTTGTCTGTCCCTGAGTAACAATTCTGTGTCTCTCAGTAACAATTCTGTGTCCCTCAGTAACAATTCTGTGTCTGTCCCTGAGTAACAGTTCTGTGTCCCTGAGTAACAGTTCTGTGTCCCTGAGTAACAGTTCTGTGTCCCTGAGTAACAGTTCTGTGTCCCTGAGTAACAGTTCTATGTCCCTCAGTAACAGTTCTGTGTCCCTCAGTAACAATTCTGTGTCCCTCAGTAACAATTCTGTGTCTGTCCGAGTAACAGTTCTGTGTCCCTGAGTAACAGTTCTGTGTCCCTGAGTAACAGTTCTGTGTCCCTGAGTAACAGTTCTGTGTCCCTGAGTAACAGTTCTGTGTCCCTGAGTAACAGTTCTGTGTCCCTGAGTAACAGTTCTGTGTCTGTCCCTCAGTAACAATTCTGTGTCCCTCAGTAACAATTCTGTGTCCCTCAGTAACAATTCTGTGTCCCTCAGTAACAATTCTGTGTCCCTCAGTAACAATTCTGTGTCCCTCAGTAACAATTCTGTGTCCCTCAGTAACAATTCTGTGTCCCTCAGTAACAATTCTGTGTCTGTCCCTGAGTAACAGTTCTGTGTCCCTGAGTAAAAGTTCTGTGTCCCTGAGTAACAGTTCTGTGTCCCTGAGTAACAGTTCTGTGTCCCTGAGTAACAATTCTGTGTCTGTCCCTGAGTAACAGTTCTGTGTCCCTGAGTAACTGTTCTGTGACCCTGAGTAACAGTTCTGTGTCCCTGAGTAACAATTCTGTGTCCCTCAGTAACAATTCTGTGTCCCTCAGTAACAGTTCTGTGTCCCTCAGTAACAGTTCTGTGTCCCTGAGTAACAATTCTGTGTCTGTCCCTGAGTAACAGTTCTGTGTCCCTCAGTAACAATTCTGTGTCTGTCCCTGAGTAACAGTTCTGTGTCCCTGAGTAACAGTTCTGTGTCCCTGAGTAACAATTCTGTGTCCCTCAGTAACAATTCTGTGTCCCTCAGTAACAATTCTGTGTCCCTCAGTAACAATTCTGTGTCCCTCAGTAACAGTTCTGTGTCCCTGAGTAACAGTTCTGTTTCCCAGAGTAACAGTTCTGTTTCCCAGAGTAACAGTTCTTTGTCCCTGAGTAACAATTCTGTGTCTGTCCCTGAGTAACAATTCTGTGTCCCTCAGTAACAATTCTGTGTCCCTCAGTAACAATTCTGTGTCCCTCAGTAACAATTCTGTGTCCCTCAGTAACAATTCTGTGTCCCTCAGTAACAGTTCTGTGTCCCTCAGTAACAGTTCTGTGTCTGTCCCTGAGTAACAGTTCTGTGTCCCTGAGTAACAGTTCTGTGTCCCTGAGTAACAGTTCTGTGTCCCTCAGTAACAATTCTGTGTCTGTCCCTGAGTAACAATTCTGTGTCCCTCAGTAACAATTCTGTGTCCCTCAGTAACAATTCTGTGTCCCTCAGTAACAATTCTGTGTCCCTCAGTAACAATTCTGTGTCCCTGAGTAACAATTCTGTGTCCCTGAGTAACAGTTCTGTGTCCCTGAGTAACAGTTCTGTGTCCCTGAGTAACAGTTCTGTGTCCCTGAGTAACAGTTCTGTGTCCCTGAGTAACAGTTCTGTGTCCCTGAATAACAGTTCTGTGTCCCTCAGTAACAGTTCTGTGTCCCTCAGTAACAGTTCTGTGTCCCTCAGTAACAGTTCTGTGTTCTTCAGTAACAATTCTGTGTCCCTCAGTAACAATTCTGTGTCTGTCCCTGAGTAACAGTTCTGTGTCCCTGAGTAACAGTTCTGTGTCCCTGAGTAACAGTTCTGTGTCCCTGAGTAACAATTCTGTGTCCCTCGGTAACAATTCTGTGTCCCTCGGTAACAATTCTGTGTCTGTCCCTGAGTAACAGTTCTGTGTCCCTGAGTAACAGTTCTGTGTCCCTGAGTAACAGTTCTGTGTCCCTGAGTAACAGTTCTGTGTCCCTGAGTAACAATTCTGTGTCCCTGAGTAACAATTCTGTGTCCCTCAGTAACAATTCTGTGTCCCTCAGTAACAATTCTGTGTCTGTCCCTGAGTAACAGTTCTGTGTCCCTGAGTAACAGTTCTGTGTCCCTCAGTAACAATTCTGTGTCCCTCAGTAACAATTCTGTGTCCCTCAGTAACAATTCTGTGTCTGTCCCTCAGTAACAATTCTGTGTCCCTCAGTAACAATTCTGTGTCCCTCAGTAACAATTCTGTGTCCCTCAGTAACAATTCTGTGTCCCTCAGTAACAATTCTGTGTCTGTCCCTGAGTAACAGTTCTGTGTCCCTGAGTAACAGTTCTGTGTCCCTGAGTAACAGTTCTGTGTCCCTGAGTAACAGTTCTGTGTCCCTGAGTAACAGTTCTGTGTCCCTGAGTAACAATTATGTGTCCCTCAGTAACAATTATGTATCCCTCAGTAACAATTCTGTGTCTGTCCCTGAGTAACAGTTCTGTGTCCCTGAGTAACAGTTCTGTGTCCCTGAGTAACAGTTCTGTGTCCCTCAGTAACAATTCTGTGTCCCTCAGTAACAATTCTGTGTCCCTCAGTAACAATTCTGTGTCCCTCAGTAACAATTCTGTGTCTGTCCCTCAGTAACAGTTCTGTGTCCCTGAGTAACAGTTCTGTGTCCCTGAGTAACAGTTCTGTGTCCCTCAGTAACAATTATGTGTCCCTCAGTAACAATTCTGTGTCCCTCAGTAACAATTCTGTGTCTGTCCCTGAGTAACAGTTCTGTGTCCTTGAGTAACAGTTCTGTGTCCCTGAGTAACAATTCTGTGTCCATCAGTAACAATTCTGTGTCCCTCAGTAACAGTTCTGTGTCCCAGAGTAACAGTTCTGTGTCCCAGAGTAACAGTTCTGTGTCCCTCAGTAACAGTTCTGTGTCCCTCAGTAACAATTCTGTGTCCCTCAGTAACAATTCTGTGTCTGTCCCTGAGTAACAATTCTGTGTCCCTCAGTAACAATTCTGTGTCTGTCCCTGAGTAACAATTCTGTGTCCCTCAGTAACAATTCTGTGTCCCTCAGTAACAATTCTGTGTCTGTCCCTGAGTAACAGTTCTGTGTCTGTCCCTGAGTAACAGTTCTGTGTCTGTCCCTGAGTAACAGTTCTGTGTCCCTCAGTAACAATTCTGTGTCTGTCCCTGAGTAACAGTTCTGTGTCCCTGAGTAACAGTTCTGTGTCCCTGAGTAACAGTTCTGTGTCCCTGAGTAACAATTCTGTGTATGTCCCTGAGTAACAATTCTGTGTCCCTGAGAAACAATTCTGTGTCCCTCAGTAACGATTCTGTGTCCCTCAGTAACGATTCTGTGTCCCTGAGTAACAATTCTGTGTCCCTGAGTAACAATTCTGTGTCCCTGAGTAACAATTCTGTGTCTGTCCCTGAGTAACAGTTCTGTGTCCCAGAGTAACAGTTCTTTGTCCCTGAGTAACAATTCTGTGTCTGTCCCTGAGTAACAATTCTGTGTCCCTCAGTAACAATTCTGTGTCCCTCAGTAACAATTCTGTGTCCCTCAGTAACAATTCTGTGTCCCTCAGTAACAATTCTGTGTCCCTCAGTAACAATTCTGTGTCCCTCAGTAACAATTCTGTGTCCCTCAGTAACAATTCTGTGTCCCTCAGTAACAATTCTGTGTCCCTGAGTAACAGTTCTGTGTCCCTGAGTAACAGTTCTGTGTCCCTGAGTAACAGTTCTGTGTCCCTCAGTAACAGTTCTGTGTCCCTCAGTAACAGTTCTGTGTCCCTCAGTAACAGTTCTGTGTCTGTCCCTCAGTAACAGTTCTGTGTCTGTCCCTCAGTAACAGTTCTGTGTCTGTCCCTCAGTAACAGTTCTGTGTCCCTGAGTAACAGTTCTGTGTCCCTGAGTAACAGTTCTGTGTCCCTGAGTAACAATTCTGTGTCTGTCCCTGAGTAACAATTCTGTGTCCCTCAGTAACAATTTTGTGTCTGTCCCTGAGTAACAGTTCTGTGTCCCTGAATAACAGTTCTGTGTCCCTCAGTAACAGTTCTGTGTCCCTCAGTAACAGTTCTGTGTCCCTCAGTAACAGTTCTGTGTCCCTCAGTAACAGTTCTGTGTCCCTCAGTAACAATTCTGTGTCTGTCCCTGAGTAACAGTTCTGTGTCCCTGAGTAACAGTTCTGTGTCCCTGAGTAACAGTTCTGTGTCCCTGAGTAACAGTTCTGTGTCCCTGAGTAACAGTTCTGTGTCCCTGAGTAACAGTTCTGTGTCCCTGAGTAACAGTTCTGTGTCCTTGAGTAACAGTTCTGTGTCCCTCAGTAACAGTTCTGTGTCCCTCAGTAACAGTTCTGTGTCCCTCAGTAACAGTTCTGTGTCCCTCAGTAACAGTTCTGTGTCCCTCAGTAACAGTTCTGTGTCCCTCAGTAACAGTTCTGTGTCCCTCAGTAACAGTTCTGTGTCTGTCCCTCAGTAACAGTTCTGTGTCCCTGAGTAACAGTTCTGTGTCCCTGAGTAACAGTTCTGTGTCCCTGAGTAACAGTTCTGTGTCCCTGAGTAACAGTTCTGTGTCCCTGAGTAACAATTCTGTGTCTGTCCCTGAGTAACAATTCTGTGTCCCTGAGTAACAATTCTGTGTCTGTCCCTGAGTAACAGTTCTGTGTCCCTGAGTAACAGTTCTGTTTCCCAGAGTAACAGTTCTTTGTCCCTGAGTAACAGTTCTTTGTCCCTGAGTAACAATTCTGTGTCCCTCAGTAACAATTCTGTGTCCCTCAGTAACAATTCTGTGTCCCTCAGTAACAATTCTGTGTCCCTCAGTAACAATTCTGTGTCCCTCAGTAACAATTCTGTGTCCCTCAGTAACAATTCTGTGTCCCTCAGTAACAATTCTGTGTCTGTCCCTGAGTAACAGTTCTGTGTCCCTGAGTAACAGTTCTGTGTCCCTGAGTAACAGTTCTGTGTCCCTCAGTAACAATGCTGTGTCTGTCCTTGAGTAACAATTCTGTGTCCCTCAGTAACAATTCTGTGTCCCTCAGTAACAATTCTGTGTCCCTCAGTAACAATTCTGTGTCCCTCAGTAACAATTCTGTGTCCCTGAGTAACAGTTCTGTGTCCCTGAGTAACAGTTCTGTGTCCTTGAGTAACAGTTCTGTGTCCCTCAGTAACAGTTCTGTGTCCCTCAGTAACAGTTCTGTGTCCCTCAGTAACAGTTCTGTGTCCCTCAGTAACAGTTCTGTGTCCCTCAGTAACAGTTCTGTGTCCCTCAGTAACAGTTCTGTGTCTGTCCCTCAGTAACAGTTCTGTGTCCCTGAGTAACAGTTCTGTGTCCCTGAGTAACAGTTCTGTGTCCCTGAGTAACAGTTCTGTGTCCCTGAGTAACAGTTCTGTGTCCCTGAGTAACAATTCTGTGTCTGTCCCTGAGTAACAATTCTGTGTCCCTGAGTAACAATTTTGTGTCTGTCCCTGAGTAACAGTTCTGTGTCTGTCCCTGAGTAACAGTTCTGTGTCCCTGAATAACAGTTCTGTGTCCCTCAGTAACAGTTCTGTGTCCCTCAGTAACAGTTCTGTGTTCTTCAGTAACAATTCTGTGTCCCTCAGTAACAATTCTGTGTCTGTCCCTGAGTAACAGTTCTGTGTCCCTGAGTAACAGTTCTGTGTCCCTGAGTAACAGTTCTGTGTCCCTGAGTAACAATTCTGTGTCCCTCGGTAACAATTCTGTGTCCCTCGGTAACAATTCTGTGTCTGTCCCTGAGTAACAGTTCTGTGTCCCTGAGTAACAGTTCTGTGTCCCTGAGTAACAATTCTGTGTCCCTGAGTAACAATTCTGTGTTCCTCAGTAACAATTCTGTGTCCCTCAGTAACAATTCTGTGTCCCTCAGTAACAACTCTGTGTCTGTCCCTGAGTAACAGTTCTGTGTCCCTGAGTAACAGTTCTGTGTCCCTCAGTAACAATTCTGTGTCCCTCAGTAACAATTCTGTGTCCCTCAGTAACAATTCTGTGTCTGTCCCTCAGTAACAATTCTGTGTCCCTCAGTAACAATTCTGTGTCCCTCAGTAACAATTCTGTGTCCCTCAGTAACAATTCTGTGTCCCTCAGTAACAATTCTGTGTCTGTCCCTGAGTAACAGTTCTGTGTCCCTGAGTAACAGTTCTGTGTCCCTGAGTAACAGTTCTGTGTCCCTGAGTAACAGTTCTGTGTCCCTGAGTAACAATTATGTGTCCCTCAGTAACAATTATGTATCCCTCAGTAACAATTCTGTGTCTGTCCCTGAGTAACAGTTCTGTGTCCCTGAGTAACAGTTCTGTGTCCCTGAGTAACAGTTCTGTGTCCCTCAGTAACAATTCTGTGTCCCTCAGTAACAATTCTGTGTCCCTCAGTAACAATTCTGTGTCTGTCCCTCAGTAACAGTTCTGTGTCCCTGAGTAACAGTTCTGTGTCCCTCAGTAACAATTATGTGTCCCTCAGTAACAATTCTGTGTCCCTCAGTAACAATTCTGTGTCTGTCCCTGAGTAACAGTTCTGTGTCCTTGAGTAACAGTTCTGTGTCCCTGAGTAACAATTCTGTGTCCATCAGTAACAATTCTGTGTCCCTCAGTAACAGTTCTGTGTCCCAGAGTAACAGTTCTGTGTCCCAGAGTAACAGTTCTGTGTCCCTCAGTAACAGTTCTGTGTCCCTCAGTAACAATTCTGTGTCCCTCAGTAACAATTCTGTGTCTGTCCCTGAGTAACAATTCTGTGTCCCTCAGTAACAATTCTGTGTCCCTCAGTAACAATTCTGTGTCTGTCCCTGAGTAACAATTCTGTGTCCCTCAGTAACAATTCTGTGTCCCTCAGTAACAATTCTGTGTCCCTCAGTAACAATTCTGTGTCTGTCCCTGAGTAACAGTTCTGTGTCTGTCCCTGAGTAACAGTTCTGTGTCCCTCAGTAACAATTCTGTGTCTGTCCCTGAGTAACAGTTCTGTGTCCCTGAGTAACAGTTCTGTGTCCCTGAGTAACAGTTCTGTGTCCCTGAGTAACAGTTCTGTGTCCCTGAGTAACAATTCTGTGTATGTCCCTGAGTAACAATTCTGTGTCCCTGAGAAACAATTCTGTGTCCCTCAGTAACGATTCTGTGTCCCTCAGTAACGATTCTGTGTCCCTGAGTAACAATTCTGTGTCTGTCCCTGAGTAACAATTCTGTGTCCCTCAGTAACAATTCTGTGTCCCTCAGTAACAATTCTGTGTCCCTCAGTAACAATTCTGTGTCCCTCAGTAACAATTCTGTGTCCCTCAGTAACAGTTCTGTGTCCCTCAGTAACAGTTCTGTGTCCCTCAGTAACAGTTCTGTGTCTGTCCCTCAGTAACAGTTCTGTGTCCCTGAGTAACAGTTCTGTGTCCCTGAGTAACAGTTCTGTGTCCCTGAGTAACAGTTCTGTGTCCCTGAGTAACAATTCTGTGTCTGTCCCTGAGTAACAATTCTGTGTCCCTCAGTAACAATTTTGTGTCTGTCCCTGAGTAACAGTTCTGTGTCCCTGAATAACAGTTCTGTGTCCCTCAGTAACAGTTCTGTGTCCCTCAGTAACAGTTCTGTGTCCCTCAGTAACAGTTCTGTGTCCCTCAGTAACAATTCTGTGTCTGTCCCTGAGTAACAGTTCTGTGTCCCTGAGTAACAGTTCTGTGTCCCTGAGTAACAGTTCTGTGTCCCTGAGTAACAGTTCTGTGTCCCTGAGTAACAATTCTGTGTCCCTCAGTAACAATTCTGTGTCCCTCAGTAACAATTCTGTGTCCCTCAGTAACAATTCTGTGTCCCTCAGTAACAATTCTGTGTCCCTCAGTAACAATTCTGTGTCCCTCAGTAACAATTCTGTGTCCCTCAGTAACAATTCTGTGTCTGTCCCTGAGTAACAGTTCTGTGTCCCTGAGTAACAGTTCTGTGTCCCTCAGTAACAATTCTGTGTCCCTCAGTAACAATTCTGTGTCCCTCAGTAACAATTCTGTGTCTGTCCCTCAGTAACAATTCTGTGTCCCTCAGTAACAATTCTGTGTCCCTCAGTAACAATTCTGTGTCCCTCAGTAACAATTCTGTGTCTGTCCCTGAGTAACAGTTCTGTGTCCCTGAATAACAGTTCTGTGTCCCTGAGTAACAGTTCTGTGTCCCTCAGTAACAGTTCTGTGTCCCTCAGTAACAGTTCTGTGTCCCTCAGTAACAATTCTGTGTCCCTCAGTAACAATTCTGTGTCTGTCCCTGAGTAACAGTTCTGTGTCCCTGAGTAACAGTTCTGTGTCCCTGAGTAACAGTTCTGTGTCCCTGAGTAACAATTCTGTGTCCCTCAGTAACAATTCTGTGTCCCTCAGTAACAATTCTGTGTCCCTCAGTAACAATTCTGTGTCCCTCAGTAACAATTCTGTGTCCCTCAGTAACAATTCTGTGTCCCTCAGTAACAATTCTGTGTCTGTCCCTGAGTAACAGTTCTGTGTCCCTGAGTAACAGTTCTGTGTCCCTCAGTAACAATTCTGTGTCCCTCAGTAACAATTCTGTGTCCCTCAGTAACAATTCTGTGTCCCTCAGTAACAATTCTGTGTCTGTCCCTCAGTAACAATTCTGTGTCCCTCAGTAACAATTCTGTGTCCCTCAGTAACAATTCTGTGTCTGTCCCTGAGTAACAGTTCTGTGTCCCTGAATAACAGTTCTGTGTCCCTGAGTAACAGTTCTGTGTCCCTGAGTAACAGTTCTGTGTCCCTGAGTAACAGTTCTGTGTCCCTGAGTAACAATTATGTGTCCCTCAGTAACAATTATGTATCCCTCAGTAACAATTCTGTGCCTGTCCCTGAGTAACAGTTCTGTGTCCCTGAGTAACAGTTCTGTGTCCCTGAGTAACAATTCTGTGTCCCTCAGTAACAATTATGTGTCCCTCAGTAACAATTATGTGTCCCTCAGTAACAATTCTGTGTCTGTCCCTGAGTAACAGTTCTGTGTCCCTGAGTAACAGTTCTGTGTCCCTGAGTAACAATTCTGTGTCCCCGAGTAACAATTCTGTGTCCCTCAGTAACAATTCTGTGTCCCTCAGTAACAATTCTGTGTCCCTCAGTAACAATTCTGTGTCCCTCAGTAACAATTCTGTGTCCCTCAGTAACAATTCTGTGTCTGTCCCTCAGTAACAATTCTGTGTCCCTCAGTAACAATTCTGTGTCCCTCAGTAACAATTCTGTGTCCCTCAGTAACAATTCTGTGTCCCTCAGTAACAATTCTGTGTCTGTCCCTGAGTAACAATTCTGTGTCCCTCAGTAACAATTCTGTGTCCCTCAGTAACAATTCTGTGTCCCTCAGTAACAATTCTGTGTCCCTCAGTAACAATTCTGTGTCCCTCAGTAACAATTCTGTGTCTGTCCCTGAGTAACAGTTCTGTGTCCCTGAGTAAAAGTTCTGTGTCCCTGAGTAACAGTTCTGTGTCCCTGAGTAACAGTTCTGTGTCCCTGAGTAACAGTTCTGTGTCCCTGAGTAACAATTCTGTGTCTGTCCCTGAGTAACAGTTCTGTGTCCCTGAGTAACTGTTCTGTGACCCTAAGTAACAGTTCTGTGTCCCTGAGTAACAATTCTGTGTCCCTCAGTAACAGTTCTGTGTCCCTCAGTAACAGTTCTGTGTCCCTGAGTAACAGTTCTGTGTCCCTGAGTAACAGTTCTGTGTCCCTGAGTAACAGTTCTGTGTCCCTCAGTAACAATTCTGTGTCTGTCCCTGAGTAACAGTTCTGTGTCCCTGAGTAACAGTTCTGTGTCCCTCAGTAACAATTCTGTGTCCCTCAGTAACAGTTCTGTGTCTGTCCCTGAGTAACAGTTCTTTGTCCCTGAGTAACAGTTCTGTTTCCCAGAGTAACAGTTCTGTTTCCCAGAGTAACAGTTCTGTTTCCCAGAGTAACAGTTCTGTTTCCCAGAGTAACAGTTCTGTTTCCCAGAGTAACAGTTCTGTTTCCCAGAGTAACAGTTCTGTTTCCCAGAGTAACAGTTCTGTTTCCCAGAGTAACAGTTCTGTTTCCCAGAGTAACAGTTCTTTGTCCCTGAGTAACAATTCTGTGTCTGTCCCTGAGTAACAATTCTGTGTCCCTCAGTAACAATTCTGTGTCTGTCCCTGAGTAACAGTTCTGTGTCCCTGAGTAACAGTTCTGTGTCCCTGAGTAACAGTTCTGTGTCCCTGAGTAACAGTTCTGTGTCCCTCAGTAACAATTCTGTGTCCCTCAGTAACAATTCTGTGTCCCTCAGTAACAATTCTGTGTCCCTCAGTAACAATTCTGTGTCCCTCAGTAACAATTCTGTGTCTGTCCCTCAGTAACAATTCTGTGTCCCTCAGTAACAATTCTGTGTCCCTCAGTAACAATTCTGTGTCCCTCAGTAACAATTCTGTGTCCCTCAGTAACAATTCTGTGTCTGTCCCTGAGTAACAGTTCTGTGTCCCTGAGTAACAGTTCTGTGTCCCTGAGTAACAGTTCTGTGTCCCTGAGTAACAGTTCTGTGTCCCTGAGTAACAGTTCTGTTTCCCAGAGTAACAGTTCTGTTTCCCAGAGTAACAGTTCTGTTTCCCAGAGTAACAGTTCTGTTTCCCAGAGTAACAGTTCTGTTTCCCAGAGTAACAGTTCTGTTTCCCAGAGTAACAGTTCTTTGTCCCTGAGTAACAATTCTGTGTCTGTCCCTGAGTAACAATTCTGTGTCCCTCAGTAACAATTCTGTGTCTGTCCCTGAGTAACAGTTCTGTGTCCCTGAGTAACAGTTCTGTGTCCCTGAGTAACAGTTCTGTGTCCCTGAGTAACAGTTCTGTGTCCCTCAGTAACAATTCTGTGTCCCTCAGTAACAATTCTGTGTCCCTCAGTAACAATTCTGTGTCCCTCAGTAACAATTCTGTGTCCCTCAGTAACAATTCTGTGTCTGTCCCTCAGTAACAATTCTGTGTCCCTCAGTAACAATTCTGTGTCCCTCAGTAACAATTCTGTGTCCCTCAGTAACAATTCTGTGTCCCTCAGTAACAATTCTGTGTCTGTCCCTGAGTAACAGTTCTGTGTCCCTGAGTAACAGTTCTGTGTCCCTGAGTAACAGTTCTGTGTCCCTGAGTAACAGTTCTGTGTCCCTGAGTAACAATTTTGTGTCCCTCAGTAACAATTCTGTGTCCCTCAGTAACAGTTCTGTGTCCCTCAGTAACAGTTCTGTGTCTGTCCCTGAGTAACAGTTCTGTGTCCCTGAGTAACAATTCTGTGTCTGTCCCTGAGTAACAATTCTGTGTCCCTGAGTAACAATTCTGTGTCTGTCCCTGAGTAACAATTCTGTGTCTGTCCCTGAGTAACAGTTCTGTGTCCCTCAGTAACAGTTCTGTGTCCCTCAGTAACAGTTCTGTGTCCCTCAGTAACAGTTCTGTGTCCCTCAGTAACAGTTCTGTGTCCCTGAGTAACAATTCTGTGTCCCCGAGTAACAATTCTGTGTCCCTCAGTAACAATTCTGTGTCCCTCAGTAACAATTCTGTGTCCCTCAGTAACAATTCTGTGTCTGTCCCTGAGTAACAGTTCTGTGTCCCTGAGTAACAGTTCTGTGTCCCTCAGTAACAATTCTGTGTCCCTCAGTAACAATTCTGTGTCCCTCAGTAACAATTCTGTGTCCCTCAGTAACAATTCTGTGTCCCTCAGTAACAATTCTGTGTCTGTCCCTGAGTAACAGTTCTGTGTCCCTGAGTAACAATTCTGTGTCCCTGAGTAACAATTCTGTGTCCCTCAGTAACAATTCTGTGTCCCTCAGTAACAATTCTGTGTCCCTCAGTAACAGTTCTGTGTCCCTCAGTAACAGTTCTGTGTCTGTCCCTGAGTAACAGTTCTGTGTCCCTGAGTAACAATTCGGTGTCCCTCAGTAACAATTCTGTGTCCCTCAGTAACAATTCTGTGTCCCTCAGTAACAATTCTGTGTCTCTCAGTAACAATTCTGTGTCTGTCCCTGAGTAACAGTTCTGTGTCCCTGAGTAACAGTTCTGTGTCCCTGAGTAACAGTTCTGTGTCCCTGAGTAACAGTTCTGTGTCCCTGAGTAACAGTTCTGTGTCCCTGAGTAACAATTCTGTGTCCCTAAAGTATCTGTGGCCCTAACTCTGTCCCTAATACAGAGAGGTCTGTCTCTCTTGAATGACCGGAGGCAAATGGAGAATTGTAAGATGGCCGCAATTTATAGCTCCACCATTACACAGTGCTGGCTGGCTGGCTGGCTGCTGATTGGCTAATGCGATCACATGTCATGAATGAATGCATTATGGGTCAGCGCGCCTTGTCTGCGCGCCTTCCCAGAGATCCCCGCTCCGTCGCCACACATGTCGCCGACATTTTAGGAAAAATTTTTCCTGATATTCGAAACGAATTCCACTTCGCCTACTTCGATTCGCTCATCTCTAATCATTACTTAAACCTGCAGTGCCAGATCTCTTTTCTGATCGGAGGTCAAGGCCCCCTGAACCTATAATTATTGACGGAGAGGAGGAATTTGAGGTTGAGGCTGTCTTGGACTGTAGAAAAAGGGGGGGGGGGGGGCAGACACAATACCTGATTAAATGTAAAGGGTATGGGCCAGAGGAGAATTCCTGAGAACCTGCACATACCGTGCATACTACAGACTTAATTTGTGAATCTTACTCCCTGCCCCAACCCATCAGATTATCACCTACTCTCCTCTCCTTTAGGCGCACCCTGAAAACCCATCTCTTCAGGGAAGCCTACCCCACCCCCTGCTAACTTGCCGACCTCCTCCACTCTTCCTACCACTCCATCCCCCACAGCTATCTCCTCCTGTACCACTATCCCATCCCTTCTAGATTGTAAGCTCCAAAGAGCAGGGCCCTCAATCCCCTCATGTTTTGCATTGTATTGGTATTGTTCTGTCACATGTTCTGTCCCCCTTTGTAATGTACAGCGCTGAGCCAACTATTGGCGCTTTATAAATACTGTATAATAATGTATAATAATAATCACCCACAGAAAAGGAGCCAGTTGGGCATCCGGAGGCTGACCATAGGGAGGGGGCAATGTCAGGAAAGGCCTGCCCATAGTGCAGGCAAAGATCCGCAGTGCACATAATGTGCGCATGCACAGAGTTCTTATGAGCCGAGCAGATGTGTGGGTGCTTGGACATATGCAAGCACACGTACACATGCGCATTCATGCATTAATGCTGCCACCAAAGGGCTATTTAAACTGACTGCAGTAGATGTTCCATTGCCGTATGGTCTCATGTCTGCTTGTGTTCCGATTCCTGTGATTGTCCTCTGATACCGAACCAGCTTGTTCCTGACCTCCGCTTGACCGCTACCTGCTCTGACCTCTGGCTTGCCTTGGATTTACCCTTCTGCCTCCGCTCCTGTCTGATTGATCTTCGGCTGCTGACCCAGAATGTAACCCGACTATGCTTCCTCCTGCCACTTAAGCCTGATCTGCCTGAAAAATACAGAACCCGGCTCCTCTGACCCTGCATCCTCAGAACGCTGCTCTCGGTGATCCATCCATCCAGCACGGCTGAATTGAAATCCTGCTCTCTGCCTCCGGCCTGCTCTGCAGCTCATCTGCTTACCAGCTATTACTGGACAGATCACAGGCACTCATACCTCACCGTGCCCCTGCGGCCACTGTCTCACGATCAGTGGTCCTTGAGCCGGGGTTGTGCGAGAGGCCTGCCTCTACGTGCCAGGCTCACTATCCAGGGACATGACAGGTAGTAGTTGGGGTAGTATGAGATGTAGTAGGAATAGTAGTAGTTGGGGTAGTATGAGATGTAGTAGGAATAGTAGTAGTTGGGGTAGTAGGAGGTGTGGTAAGAACAGTAATAGGAGGGGTAGTAGGAATAGTAGTAGTTGGGGTAGTAGGAGGTGTAGTAGGAATAGTAGTAGTTGGGGTATAGGAGGTCTAGTAGGTATAGTAGTAGTTGGGGTAGTAGGAGGTGTAGTAGGTATAGTAGTAGTTGGGGTATAGGAGGTCTAGTAGGTATAGTAGTAGTTGGGGTAGTAGGAGGTGTAGTAGGTATAGTAGTAGTTGCGGTAGTAGGAGGTGTAGTAGGAATAGTAGTAGTTGCGGTAGTAGGAGGTGTAGTAGGAATAGTAGTAGTTGGGGTAGTAGGAGGTATAGTAGGAATAGTAGTAGTTGGGGTAGTAGGAGGTGTAGTAGGAATAATAGCAGTTGGGTCAGTAGGAGGTGTAGTAGGAGGTGTAGTAGTTTGGGTAGTAGGAGGTGTAGTAGGAATAGTAGTAGTTGGGGTAGTAGGAGGTGTAGTAGGAATAGTAGTAGTTGCGGTAGTAGGAGGTGTAGTAGGAGGTGTAGTAGTTGGGGTAGTAGGAGGTGTAGTAGGATGTTTGGGGTCCATTTTTGTAGTTTTGTGTGGAAGGTGTCAGATTTGGCTTGTTGTTTCTCCACTTTGTGGTGTCATACAATACAAACACAAGAAATGACACCAGAATGCCGGAACATTTGTCATTGCAGCAATTTTCTGGGTGAAGTGGGGCGTTATCTGACAAATGCCGGGGGGACAAGATGTTTGACCATGATTGTGTGTGGGGGATGGGCAGTGATGAACCCTACTACCCGAATCATACATGATGGAACATCAGCCCATGTAGCCGTCTGTGTTATGAATCAGCCACATTCCGTATTTTTCGCTCCATAAGACGCACCTAGGTTTTAGAGGTGAAAAACAAGAAAAAAAAATATTCTGAACCAATGGACTGCAGACATAGCACAGGAAATGAGCAGAGACTGCGGACACAGTACAGGAGATGACCAGAGACTGCGGACACAGTACAGGAGATGACCAGAGACTGCGGACACAGTACAGGAGATGACCAGAGACTGCGGACACAGTACAGGAGATGACCAGAGACTGCGGACACAGTACAGGAGATGACCAGAGACTGCGGACACAGTACAGGAGATGACCAGAGACTGCGGACACAGTACAGGAGATGACCAGAGACTACGGACACAGTACAGGAGATGACCAGAGACTGCGGACACAGTACAGGAGATGACCAGAGACTGCGGACACAGTACAGGAGATGACCAGAGACTGCGGACACAGTACAGGAGATGACCAGAGACTGCGGACACAGTACAGGAGATGACCAGAGACTGCGGACACAGTACAGGAGATGACCAGAGACTGCGGACACAGTACAGGGGATGACCAGAGACTGCGGACACAGTACAGGGGATGACCAGAGATTGTGGACATAGTACAGGAGATGACCAGAGACTGCAGACACAGTACAGGAGATGACCAGAGACTGCAGACATAGTACAGGAGATGACCAGAGACTGCGGACACAGTACAGGAGATTACCAGAGACTGCGGACATAGTACAGGGGATGACCAGAGACTGCAGACATAGTACAGGAGATGACCAGAGACTGCGGACACAGTACAGGAGATGACCAGAGACTGCAGACACAGTACAGGAGATGACCAGAGACTGCAGACACAGTGCAGGAGATTACCAGAGACTGCGGACACAGTACAGGAGATTACCAGAGACTGCGGACATAGTACAGGGGATGACCAGAGACTGCAGACATAGTACAGGAGAGCACCAGAGACTGCGGACACAGTACAGGGGATGACCAGAGACTGCGGACACAGTACAGGGGATGACCAGAGACTGCGGACACAGTACAGGGGATGACCAGAGACTGCGGACACAGTACAGGGGATGACCAGAGACTGCGGACACAGTACAGGAGATGACCAGAGACTGCGGACACAGTACAGGAGATGACCAGAGACTGCGGACACAGTACAGGAGATCACCAGAGACTGCGGACATTTGGGGAGGGAGGGGGAGTGGGTACCTGAATTTGACAGGTACCCGCTCCCACTTTCGCGGAGTTGTCCTTCCCTCTTCTTCCCGGGGCGGCTTCTGTGACAGCCGGGTGCCCACTGCGCATGCGCAAGAAGCGTGGCGCTTTGTGAATGGCCCGGAGCCTTCTGGGACCTGTCATGTGTCCCAGAAGACACCGGACCATTCACAAAGCGCAGCACATGTGCAGTGGGCACCCGGCTGTCACAGAAGCCGCCCCGGAAAGACTGTACAGACCTGGAGCGAGGAACAGGTAAGGCCCTGCAGGAGAGAACAGCTGAGCGGCCGACCCGATATTCTGACATCGTGGCGGCAGAAATACCGGACCGGCCGCTTTATATTCGTTTCATAAGACGCACTGACATTTTCCCCCCTTTTTTGGGGGCAAAAAGTGCGTCTTATGGAGCGAAAAATACGGTATATGATGACCTCTTACCTAGGCGTTCACACAGATATTTCAGCTCCTCATCATATAAAGAGTCGGGGACGTCCACAATGTTGATTCGTCCTCTTTTCTCGGTGTGATACAAAATACCGAACGTGCACCGAGAGACGGCCTCCATGAACTGCTCCTCGCCATTGTTGGAGATGTAGTGAGGAAGGACGGTTACCTCTGTCCTATGGAAGGGCTCCGATTTTAGTCGCTTGATAAGCCATTCATAGTCACTCTCTGATGACCTTAAAAAGATCCCAACTGTGTAATATACTGGAAGATACCTCTATATAATGAAAGATACAAAACAATAATCATTAGATAACAGCAACAAGAGAAATGATTGTACATTACACTAAATCCATGACTACAAATCTCGCAATGCCGCGGGTTCCAGCAATCCTGGGATCACTATTAGGGGTCGGTCTATATTACCCCCCTCAGTACCGGGTACTGTCACCCCCTTCCTGCCCAGACCAATTTTCAGCTTTCAGCGCTCTCACACTTTGAATGATAATTACTTAGTCATGCAACGCTGCACCCAAATTACATTTTTGTTCCTTTTTTCACACAAATTTTGGTGGAGTTTAATTAGCACTGGGGGTTTTTTGTGCTACACATTAACAAAACTAAAAATTTGAAAAAAATGAATTTTTGTTCATTTCTGTTATACAATTTTGTAAATAAGTAATTTTTCTTCATAAATTTGGGCCACAATGTATATACTGCTACATTGCTTTTATAAAAATAATCCCAATCGGTGTGTATTATTTGGTCTGTGTGGTCTGAAGTTATAGAGTCTACAAGCTATGGAGCCAACAGGGGCATATTTGCCGCAAGGCAAACAAAGGCGTTTGCCTAGGGAGGCACTTTTCGGGGGGTGGGGGGGGGGTGATGCAGTGGCGCCGCCACCCCCTTTCTTACAGAAGGGACACTTCCCTGGGAAAGGGACAGGGGCTTCTGTGTCTTACTTGTGTCCGCGGCTCTGTGTTCCACTTTGATCCAGTCCACGAGGCGCTGCTGGAGGAGGGGTGGAGAGGGTGTCTTGTCCAGTGTCTCCATCTCCCTGGATCTTGATTGGGATGTGGGCGGGATGACATGCCACCCCTCTCATCTGGCCACACCCCCAAGAGTACTGGGCGGCCTATGGCAGCCTGTCCCTTCCTCTGCAAGCTCAGCCTCCTTACCAGTGATTGGTCACCGGATCTATAGCTCAGGAAAGGTACAAAGGCGGCCAATCACCAGTGAGGAGGCGGAGCTTGGAGAGGAGGAGCCAAACAGCAGCACAGCGATCGTGTGAGGGGCCAGTCCGAGCCGGTGAAGAGGAGGAGAGCAGCCGGAGAAGGAAGACAGCTGATCAGTAAGGTAACTGTGTGTGGCCGGGATCTGGGCAAAGCAGATGGTGCTGCTGCATCCAGGTATGCTGGCTGTGGATGGGAGAGGGAGGAAGCCCGAGCTGGAGCAGGGGTCAGCACAGCAATTTAAGGATCATTGGTGTGAGTGGGAGGAATAGTGTCCCCTCATTGGTGTCAGTGAGAGGAATAGTGCCCCATCATTGGTATCAGTGGGAGGAATAGTGCCCCATCATTGGTGTCAGTGGGAGGAATAGTGCTCCATCATTGGTGTCAGTGAGAGGAATAGTGCCCCATCATTGGTGTCAGTGGGAGGAATAGTGCCCCATCATTGGTGTCAGTGGGAGGAATAGTGCCCCATCATTGGTGTCAGTGGGAGGAATAGTGCCCCATCATTGGTGTCAGTGGGAGGAATAGCGCCCCATCATTGGTGTCAGTGAGAGGAATAGCGCCCCATCATTGGTGTCAGTGGGAGGAATAGCGCCCCATCATTGGTGTCAGTGGGAGGAATAGCGCCCCATCATTGGTGTCAGTGGGAGGAATAGCGCCCCATCATTGGTGTCAGTGGGAGGAATAGCGCCCCATCATTGGTGTCAGTGGGAGGAATAGCGCCCCATCATTGGTATCAGTGGGAGGTATAGTGCCCCGTCATTGGTGTCAGTGGGAGGAATAGTGCCCCATCATTGGTGTCAGTGGGAGGAATAGTGCCCCGTCATTGGTGTCAGTGGGAGGAATAGTGCCCCGTCATTGGTGTCAGTGGGAGGAATAGTGCCCCGTCATTGTTATCAGCGGGAGGAATAGTGCCCCGTCATTGGTGTCAGCGGGAGGAATAGTGCCCCATCATTGGTATCAGTGGGAGGAATAGTGTCCCATCATTGGTGTCAGTGGGAGCTATAGTGCCCCATCATTGGTATCTGTGGGAGGAATAGTGCCCCATCATTGGTATCAGTGGGAGGAATAGTGCCCCATCATTGGTATCTGTGGGAGGAATAGTGCCCCATCTTTGGTATCAGTGGGAGGAATAGTGTCCCATCATTGGTATCAGTGGGAGGAATAGTGTCCCATCATTGGTGTCAGTGGGGGGGATAGTGCCCCATCATTGGTGTCAGTGGGGGGGATAGTGCCCCATCATTGGTGTCAGTGGGAGGAATAGTGTCCCATCGTTGGTATTAGTGGGAGGAATAGTATCCCCTCATATGTGACAGTGAGAGGAATAGTGCCCCATGGATGTTGGCAGTGGGTGGAGCTCTAATGGGAAGGAAGAGGTGGAGCCTAAAGAGGAAGGGATGGATCTTCAACAGGAAGGGGTGGGATGAATTGTTTTTTTTTTTCACACAATTTTTACATTAACAGGTTATTTCTCTCACACAGCATATGCATACTTGCAGCTTCACCCTGAAACACATTCTGCTGCTCCTCCTGAGTATGGAGATACCACATGTGTAAGACTTTTCCACAGCCTGGTCACACCCAGAGGCCCATCCAAGTACCAAGTGGGAGGCACAGTGGCTTAGTGGTTAGCATGTCTGCCTTGCAGCAAATGGGTCATGGGTTCGATTCCCGACCTTGGTGCCTTCTGCATGGAGTTTGCATGTTCTCCCTGTGTTTGAGTGGGTTTCCTCTGGGTATTCCGGTTTCCTCCCACACTCCAAAGACATGCTGGTAGGTTAATCGGCTCCTGTCTAAATTGTCCCTAGTATGTATATGAATGTGAGTTAGGGACCTTAGATTGTACACCCCTTGAGGGTTAGGGACTGATGTGAATGTACAATATATATACATGTAAAGTGCTGCGTAAATTGATGGCGCTATATAAGTACCTGAAATAAATAAATAAATAAGTAGCACCTACAGGCATTCAGGAGGCATAAATTACACATCTCATTTCCTGACTACCTATCATATTTTTGAAGGCCCTGGAGCACCAGGACAATGGAATTGCCTACAAAATGACCTCATTTGGAAGGCAGACACCCCGATGTATATTCTATGAGACATAATGAGTCTTTTGAACATGTCATTTTCTTCCACAAGTTTTCAGGAAATGTGGAAAGATAATGAAAGTGTATTTTATTTATACAAAGTTGTCCATATATAAGATAAAGAGGCCCAACATCCAAGTAGCACCTTCAAACGTCTAACTCACAGCATGTACATACCAAAAATTACTCCCCAAAAATACATTCTGCTGAGCAAAGGGTAAAAAAAAAAAAAACGACCTGTGGCTTTAGTAGTGCAATTGTCCACAGAAGAGAGCATTGGTCCAGGCAGCAAGCAGGGACGTGGTCAGCGACATAGAAAGAAATTGCTCAGGCAGCAGGATGGAATACTGTCCATAGTCACTACAGGCAGAGATATTGCCAACACAGCCAAAGCATTGGTCCAGGAAGCAGGAAGACGTGGTCAGCAACAGCCAAATGCGTTGTCCAGGCAGAGACAACGTCAACACAGCCAAAATATCAGTCCTGGAAGTAGGTAGGAACACGGTCCATAGTACAGGTAGCAGGTAGAGGTGTGGTCCGTTCACGCGGTAGGCAGAGGCATGATGGCAGTAAGTTGGCAGAAGGCAGAATTATCAGGCTTTGGGTCTTGGTCAGGTAAGACCTGAGCACAGGGTTAGAGGCTTTGTCCCACCCAACCTCTTCGAAACCTCTTGACTAACAGACCTTTTTCGGGAATTACAAAACCCGGAGAAAAACAAAAACTTTGTTTTCTCCACTCGGAAAATCTATTCTGGAGCCCCTCACATACATGATACCCCTGTGTTGTCTCAAATCTAACTAATACAGTGGCAGGGCATAAGATCAGTTCAGGAGGCAGGCAAAAAGCATGGTCAATTAACAGGCCAAGGTCACTTCACAGGCAGAAATGTGGTTGATAGTTCAAGCGGCAGGCAGAGGCATCATCAATAAACAGTCCAAGATCAGTTCAAGTGGCAAGCAGAGGCATTGCTGATAAACAGTCCAGGTCATACAGGGAAATAGGTGATAGTGGACAATGGAAAATATCTTGACTAATAGTGTAGTGTTGTGTGATAGATGCAGAAGCACTCTCCAATACAGAGTCCTGGCTGGGAAGGACATTGGGGACAGCAGTATCGGGTGTCATGGCGAATTGGGTAACTGGAACATACACAACATTTTTTGGGGGGTTTGCGGCCTGTTTGGGTAAGAGGGAGGATATCTGGGAAATGCCTCTTATGGAGTCTGGTCAATGAATCAGAGTGAATTTGTTCAGGGGTATGGCCAGGTGGATAGAGAAGATCTGTAACAATATCCTCTTGATATTTCAGGTAGGTTAGGGATCTTTGTGTGCACTTACAAAAGATGTCATAAGAATTGTACGGGGCTAACTGAAACAAGTAGATGGCAACCTTTTTATACCAATAGATTGATCTCCTGGTGGCTAAGTACAGCTGTAACATCTTGTCATTCATATCCACCCCCTCACCCCATGAACTGGTTATAGTCATGTGTGCATCTTGGTTTCTGGATGGGACCTTGTCTTGTTTGAAGTTTCATTGAGGTGTCATCATGAATTGAGGCAAGGATATGGACATCTCTTTTATCTTTCTACTTTAGGGCTTTCTACTTTAGGGCTAGGAGCACTTAATTCCGCAAACTGGCCATTTCCCTGTTTTAATTTTGTAGTGACCAGTCATTGTGGGAAGCCCTTGTGGTTGGCCCGTGCTGTCCCACAGGCCACAATTTTCTTCAGATATGGCGGAATAATGGGAGACTTATATAGAAATTATCTACATACAAATGGTAACCCTTCTCGAACAGCGGTTCTATAAGCTGCCAAACAATTTTGCCACTTGTCCCCATATAGGTAGGGCATCCACGGGGGTCTGGCTGGCTGTCCTTTCCCTCATAAATCTTGAAGTTGTAGGTATATTCCGTGGCCCTGTCACATGCCTTGTAGAATTTTACTCCATATTTGGCCCATTTACTGGAGATGTACTGTTTGGACTAGGGATTCATCCACACAAGTATTTTTGTTGGGGGTAAACATTTCCTTGAAGGTACAACAAATAAAGCTGATTAGTGGCTGAATTTTTAATAGCTTATCATAATCAGGATGATTTGGAGGAGGGCACTGGGTATTATTATTGAAAACCTGATTGTCATCTCATAGCGTATTCTGGACATACAAGATGAATAGACTGGAATATGATGTATAGGTTGGGTAGTAGGCATGGACTTCAATTTTTTGTCAGTCTCATGTTCAAAGTAAGCCCAAGAAAAATTTTTCATTTCTCCATGATGAGGGGTTTCCACACAAATGGGCATATGATGAATTGGGATTGCTGGCTATATATTGGCTGGCATACAGGTGACACTGATCCACAATGTAATTTAGCAAATCATTAGTACAAAATAAATGAAAAAAACAAATTGGGGTATCATTTTCTGCTTGTATCTGAGGGCCTGGCTGAGCTGCAAAAGGGGGAATTGCAGGTTCTGCCGAATTAGCAGGCAGCCACGTGGAATATAAAAGTACATCTAGGAGGCTAGTATGGGACGTACCTCTTTGTGAATGGGAAACCCTTCTACTAGTTCCTTGTCTATCATCGGGAATGTGGCCCTGCTTGTACTTGCCACGGCACCAGGATTTGTAGTGCTACTGGTGGATGCCTGCCTATCTTCTGGGAGTGCTGCGCTGCTTGTACTCGCCACTGCGCCACTGGTGGATGTCCGCTCCTCCTCATATCTCCGGAACCTCTTTGTGTGGACTCTTTCCTCCTCAGATCTCCGGAACCTCTTTGTTTGGATTCTCTCCACCTCAGATCTCCGGGACCTCTTTGTTTGGATTGTCTCCTCCTCAGATCTCCGGAACCTCTTTGTGTGGACTCTCTCCTCCTCAGATCTCCAGAACCTCTTTGTTGGGACTCTCTCCTCCTCAGAATCTGTTGCTGAACCACTGCTTTCAACTGGCTCATACTCAGAATCTGAGTCTGACAGAGAATTCCCCGCTACTCTTGTCCATCATACTCAGTATCTGGAAAGCCTCCTCCCTGGTGTATCATTTTATTTAGACATTTTGATGTTCACTGATACAGATGTGGAATTTTACACTGGTAGGTAGTGGCACATGTTGATCACAGGTACAGAAGTGGATGACCACTGGTATACTGTGACAGATGTGGATCACTGGTACTGTGTGACAGATGTTGATCACTGGTACTGTGTGACAGATGTTGATCACTGGTACTGTGTCACAAATGTGGATCACTCTTCACAGGACCTCCTTCTATCTTGCTCCCTGGTCTCCTCCTCCCACGCACAACTGCAAGACTTCTCCAGGTCCTCCCCCATCCTCTGGAACTCACTACCCCCATCCACCAGACTGTCACCTTCCCTCCTCACCTTCAGGCGCTCCCTGAAAACCCACCTCTTCAGGGAAGCCTACCCCACCCTCACCTAACAGCCGCTGCCCTTCCCTCCTCCTACCACTCCATCCCCCACAGCCATTTCCTCCTGTACCACTACCCCCTCCCTCCTAGATTGTAAGCTCGAAAGAGTAGGGCCCTCTTACCCCTCGTGTGCTGTTTGATGTTACTGTACTGTTTCATGTATTGTCCCCCCCCTCTATTGTACAGCGCTGAGCAAACCCTTTGGCGCTATATAAACTAGATAAATAAATAAATAATAAATCACTGGTACTGTGTGACAAATGTGGATCACTGGCGCTGTGTGACAGATTTTGATCACTGGTACTGTGACAGATGTGGATCACTGGTACTGTGACAGATGTGGATCACTGGTACTGTGACAGATGTGGATCACTGGCGCTGTGTGACAGGTGTGGATCACTGGCACTGTGTGACAGATGTGGATCACTGGTACTGTGTGACAGATGTGGATCACTGGTACTGTGTGACAGATGTGGATCACTGGTACTGTGTGACAGATGTGGATCACTGGTACTGTGTGACAGATGTGGATCACTGGTACTGTGTGACAGATGTGGATCACTGGTACTGTGTGACAGATGTGGATCACTGGTACTGTGTGACAGATGTGGATCACTGGTACTGTGTGACAGATGTGGATCACTGGTACTGTGTGACAGGTGTGGATCACTGGTACTGTGTGACAGGTGTGGATCACTGGTGCTGTGTGACAGGTGTGGATCACTGGTGCTGTGTGACAGGTGTGGATCACTGGTGCTGTGTGACAGGTGTGGATCACTGGTGCTGTGTGACAGATGTGGATCACTGGTACTGTGTGACAGATGTGGATCACTGGTACTGTGACAGATGTGGATCACTGGTACTGTGACGGATGTGGATCACTGGTACTGTGTGACAGATGTGGATCACTGGTACTGTGTGACAGATGCGAATCACTGGTACTGTGTGACAGATGCGGATCACTGGTACTGTGACAGATGTGGATCACTGGTACTGTGACAGATGTGGATCACTGGTACTGTGACAGATGTGGATCACTGGTACTGTGACAGATGTGGATCACTGGTACTGTGACAGATGTGGATCACTGGTACTGTGTGACAGATGTGGATCACTGGTACTGTGTGACAGATGTGGATCACTGGTACTGTGTGACAGATGTGGATCACTGGTACTGTGTGACAGATGTGGATCACTGGTACTGTGATAGATGTGGATCACTGGTACTGTGACAGATGTGGATCACTGGTACTGTGTGACAGATGTGGATCACTGGTACTGTGATAGATGTGGATCACTGGTACTGTGACAGATGTGGATCACTGGTACTGTGATAGATGTGGATCACTGGTACTGTGACAGATGTGGATCACTGGTACTGTGATAGATGTGGATCACTGGTACTGTGACAGATGTGGATCACTGGTACTGTGTGACAGATGTGGATCACTGGTGCACTGAGAGCTGTGTGGGGTACACTATGGGGTGATCAGTTCGTGTGTAACTCACAGTTTTCCCGGATCGGCTCTGCTTCTCCTTACTAGCCATCTCTGTGTGAGGAGAGGTAGAGCCAATCAACTGAATGGCTTCTGTGTTGAAATTACATGATGGCTATGATTGGACACGGCCATCATGTGAGCAAAAGGGCCAATCAGACAGCTCTCCTGCTGAGGGGACACAGGCACACCGAGAGCATGCAGCTGCACAGCCATGAGGCCACGTTCTGAGGGAAGTTCAGGAACATCCACGCAGAATGACGAAGATCCCACCTGGCCGTTTATGTGCGGTGGCCAGGTGGGAAGCAGTTATAAAAAATAAACTGCTTTGCAGATGTTTCATCATTCCTACAAAAGTAAAAAAAACACCCGGAATGTTTATACCCGCTCAGGGGCGGAATGACAACTCACGGGGTCCCTGGGCAATAGGGGATCATGAATTATATAGTGAAGCACTTAAATCCTATACCAAAATTATACGAAAATGCATTAAATTACAAGTGCAAAAAAATTATGTGCAATAACATTTCCTCCCAATAGGGGGAGTAAAAATCAAATTTTAAGATTAACACAAACCTCTATTGTGAAATAACATACACAGTGATATGCCTATAAAATATATATGTGTACAACACAAACTAAGAGTGCATATATTACAAATGTAAACTGATAAACAAACCACAAATAAGTGATTATCACACTCAATATGATCATTATTGTGAAAAAAATACTAAAAACAAGCGAACACCATAAAAAAAATATAAGTATAAATACTTTCCTTCAGAGTACAACAGAATAATCAAGTGCAAAACCAATCCGTGCATCACACTTATAACGATTGCTCTATTTATTAATAAAGCAGACAATCACTAGTGCAAAACAGTCCATGCAAGTGCAACTATGTGTGCTGCTCGTAAAACGTGATCCACTTCTAGTGTGTATAGTATCCTCCAAATGGCAGCAATGCCTGCTCACCTCCCCTCCTAGACCCACACAGGGCCAAACAGCAATTTCCACCTCAGTGGTATCTCCTCACTTGGTAATCTCCTCCTTCCCGGATATCTTCTCACTTATCTCCACTCCCCGATATATAGTGAATACAAAAAACTTTCCATAGTGTAGTATTTTATTGTAACATGAACAAAATAAATAAAATATTGCACTCACATTGTGGAATCTTCTTACAGGCCTTTTTACCACATCCTCTGGGTAACCGTGTATATTACAGGGGGAATCCAAGATGGCTGCGGCATCCGGACAAGCGTCACCGGAAGTGACGTACCAACCGACGCGTTGCGTCACGCACCTCGTGACTTCCTCAGGGTTAACGCCCCTCGGTGACTATACTGCCTTTATATGGAAAACTTGCCATTACATCCCTCATTAGGGGCGGACTTACAGCGGCCATTTTGTTGAAGTCCGGCACTGCCACACATGTAGAAGGAAACAGATTCACCTCCACAGGTGTAGATATTGCGGCCACAACGGCATTCTCCCCGCTCCAGTAATCCCTTATAAATTAAGGGAATAAACGCTCGCCTAAGCATTGCATAAGTGTCTGGGGGATAATCAAACCAGGATTACTCTCCACACTTACACATAAATGAATACCCATTACAACCAATTAGAACAAAAAAGGATCATTTATTAGGAGTGCTAAAAAAATACTAAAAAAAAATTAATAAATAAAAAATGTAATTAAATAAAAAGAGATTAATCAATTAAATTAAAAGTTAATATTTATTATTATTTTATTAAAAATAAAAAAATAAAATATGATTATATGTACTCATGATTACTACAGAATTATTAATCTTAAAAACCTATAACCCTTTCTGTGCAGAGGAGGAATTTTAATTCCGAAAAAAAGAAATATTTCAGATATTAAAATCAAAAATAATATATATGGGACAAAATTTAAAATACCCAAAAAAAAAAAAAAAAATTATATAAAATTTGATACTATATATAACATTCAATTCCCATGTAATTAATCCTTCTATCTTTTTATCATAATATGCACAATTACCCATAGCTTGGGTTTACAAATAATCGCCAAGATCTAAAAATGTCAATAAATACATAAAAAACAATAAACCCATAAATAATTTAAAAATTATAAAAGAATCCTATGTAAACCAAATGTTGCTACAATCTTTTAAAAGTCGCTAATAAAACAGTTCAAATCAAACTCAATATTAAGACCATATGGGGCTTGAGTATGCATAATATAGATCCAACGGGATTCCGCCTGGCTTAAAGACTTAATTTTATCACTTCCTCTCCAATGCCTAACATACTTTTGTATGCCCCAAAACCTTAGGCCTGAGGGGTCTTTGTTATACTGCTTGAGGAAGTGCCTGGAGACGCTGTGTTTAGAGAAGCCTTTTTTTATTTTTTGTACATGCTCTCTCATGCGTTTCCACAATGGCCTTTTAGTCCTTCCTATGTACTGGAATCCACATTGGCATTCCAGACTGTAAACCACTCCCTCAGTCTTGCAAGTGATAAAGTCCTTAATAGTAAATTCTGTGCCATCATAATTAGCAGTAAACGTTTTCCGTTTACCGTTTTTACCTTTTGTTTCTCTACATGCATAACACTTGCGACAAGGAAAAAAAACAACCTGATCAAGAAATGTAACACTTCTATTCTTAACGGGCGGATCTAACACATTTTTAACCAGTCTCGTCCTAAGGGACGGTGCTCTTCTATATACAAACTGCGGATAATCTCCCAATATCTTATTCAAGTCAGGGTCAGATTTTAATATTTGTCTCCTAGTATTTTAGCTTGTTTTTCATAGTCTTCTTTCTCGGTGCAGTTTCTCCTCAACCTAATTAACTGGCCCTTGGGTATATTGTATAGCCATGGGGGGTAATGGCAACTGTCTAGTGGTATAAATCCGTTCCTATCTATCTCCTTAAAGTAAGTGTTTGTAACTATCTTACCTTGCTGATTTAAAATATTCAAATCCAAAAAATTTATTTTTTCTTTATCATATACCCAAGAAAAATGAATATTCCTTGAGTTGATATTTAATCCATTCAGAAATTTTAACAACAATTCACCACTCCCATCCCATAAGATGATCACGTCATCAATATATCTGTGATACAATATGAGTTCCTTGGGAGTCTGTTTATAAATGGTATCCTCCTCCCAATGCGCCATGTATAGATTAGCGACACTAGGGGCAAACCTCGCCCCCATGGCAACCCCCTTAATCTGTTGAAAGAAAACTTGATTATGCCAAAAATAATTATGCAGGAGATAAAATTCCAGGCATTCTAATAAAAATTTCCTCTGTGTTCTCCCAATATCACTATATTTCTGCAGACCCCATGTTACTGCTTCCATTGCACCTTCATGGTCAATAACAGTATAAAGAGAGGTCACATCTGCACTAGCTAAAATCATTTCTGAATGACCTTCAATTCCACCTAAAACTTGAATAAGATGTTTCGTATCACGCAGATAAGCCTTAGTTTTCTTTACCACAGGCTGTAAATAGTAATCTACATATTGACCCAGCCTCGATAAGACAGATTGAATTCCATGCACTATTGGTCTCCCCGGCGGTTCTTTCAAATTTTTGTGAATTTTTGGTATCGTATATATTATTGGAATACGACATACCTCCGGCACCAAATATTTAGCTTCTTTTTTATTAAGGATTTTTTCTTTTTCTCCTTTTTGTACCAATGTAACCAATTGTTTCTTATACGAAAGAGTGGGGTCCTTTCGAATAACTTTATAAGTAGTATCATCGGCCAATTGCTGCTCTAATTCTTTCAAATAGTTGTCCTTAGTCAGGACCACTATACCTCCTCCTTTATCAGCAGGCCTGATGACTATATTGTCTCTCTTGGTGAGTCTTTTGATCCCTGTTTGGATACCTATGTTATTAGTGCATCTAGGGATTCTCAAATCTTCCAAATCCTTATTAATCATATGTTTGTATACTTCTATATGGTCATTATTATGCATCTGCAGATTAAAAAGCGACTTATTAGAAAAATGACTATGTACAATATTAGTACCATTAGTTATATTACTTCTTGCCCCTGGTGTATTTAAAAAATATTTTTTTATATTTAACTTACGGATACATTTTTGTGCATCTATATAGATATCAAACTTATTTGCCCCCTTAGGTGGTGCAAATTTTAGGCCTTTGTCAAGTGCCATCATTTCTTCCTTAGTTAACTCACATCCACTTATATTAAAAATCCCTTCCCCTACTATTCTCTTTTTCTTTTGTTGTTTCCAGCCTGCCCGGCACCCCCTCCTCTTTGTGGACTTCTCAGTCTTACACCCTCCGGGCTCCTGTCCCTCTCTAAAAAACCCCCCTGTGGTGGATCTTCTCTAAGAGGTTCGTACCTGTTATACAGTCCCATGGGACTTCTCCCCTCCCCATAGGGAGGGAACCACCTTTCCTGTGGGTATTGTCTAGGGCTTCTTTCTTGGTAATAATACTGCATAGGTCTTTGGTAATAATCTGGTCTATATGGACCGTAATTGTTACCTCTATTTTGGTTATATGGTCTACCCCCATTTTGTTGGGGTCTCCAGTTATTACCTCCCCCACCTCCTTTCTGCTTTCTATTTTGGGGGCCTCTATTATTGTTAGGTCTCCACCCATTCCTGGGAGTATGGTACATTGGGCCATTCAGATAAAAATTACCCTTCCTTTCATTATTATTATTACTTTTTTTACCTTGAGCTGGTATAAAGGAGGGTTTTATTATTTCTACTTTTTGTTCTTTAATTGGCGTGGTATTATTAGATGCTATTCCTACTTCTCCGGGTGAGCTTTGCCATTTGAATACCTGCTCTTTTTTAAAATCATTCAGGTCTCTTTGATACTTTTTCGTCTTCCTATATTTAATTTCTTGATCTAACTTTTCCAGATCTTTGTTTAGCCTTTTATTATGTGGTTCTATTTCAGGGGAGTCCTTGATTGGTTCAATTTTATTCTTTATTTCTCCAATTTGTAATTCCAATTGTCTCATTTTCTTTTGTTTTCTTTTCATTAAAAATCTCAAAAGTTCCAATCCTTTGTCATGGAAAAAATTGAACCATTCTTCCGTGGCCTCTGCATCAACTAATCCATCACAGATAGGTATGTCCCATCTAAACCTCCTAGGGACTAGAAGGTCTTTTAAATATTTTTCAAAAGTAATCATATCCCACCAAGTGGATAGTTTCTTCTCCATTAAGTGCCCTAATTTTCTGTATAGAGTATCCAAATCACCATTAATAGTATTCTCTGTCTTATTGAAAATATCCTCAATATTAATTGGTCTATTCTCTATAAATTGAAAAACCTCCATATTAGCTGCTAAAGGTAAATGGTATACAGTATGTTCAAAATTAAAGGGAAATCCTTCTGCGCTTAATGGACATAAACCTTATTATTTTAGCTGCTGTACGTTAGCTGATGTACGTAATTTCCAAATGATCAGTCCGCCCCTGTGCACGTAATTGATGTATGGGTTCACTTCTGCACGTGAGCATGGTGGGATGGGTGGGGTCATTTTTATTCCTATTACAAGAAATGTAAACATCCTTTGTAATGGAAATATACATGACAGGTCCTCATGAAGAAGAGATCTGAGGTCAAAAAGACACCGAACCCCTAAAAGCTGGCTTAAGCAAAAAATTTTTTTTGAACATTTCTTTGCTTCAGCTGCCGACTGGATGTAACGTCATGACGTCGTTCTGGTCCACCATCATGATAGAGGTGATCAAAGACCATAGAATCTTTCATCGCCGCCATCCTGAGGAGGCTGCACCATCAGATCATTTCTTGGGCTGGCCAACATTAACAGTAAGCCTGAGAAACACCAACGAGCCGTTGGAAAGCCACTAAGGAAAGCCATTCAGCAGTTCAAGAGCCACTAGGACCACTTTAATATGAAAGCCGGCCGCTGGAAAAAAAACAGTACCAGGCTTATGGCTCATTTCTTCAGCCATAACTCTGGTAAACCACTTCACAACTGCAATGTTTATATATGTGTACACAGGGCCAGGGCTTCCACTAGGCAAACTAGGTAGCCACCTAGGACACACTGCCACCTAGGGGCGTCTGGGCACAGCACAGGCCGGCACTCTCATTGTGTGCAACACCACCACATCATGAATGATCCTCCAGCTGAGGGGAGGGGCAGCAGAGGGGAGGAAAAAAGGACAGAGGAAGATGCCAGGTGTCTGGGGCCAGTGTAGCAGATGAGCTGCTGCCCCTTCCAGTGTTCCTCTCAGACTCAGTCCCTTACTGCAAGTTGGCTGGCAGCTGCTGATCACTGTGGAGTTCCAGCCCTTCTCTTCCCATTCATCAGTGGAGGCGAAGCTGCAAGGCAATGTGTGAATCTGATGTTTCGTGTCTATGTGAGTGTGACCCGGCCGGCCAACACATGTGCAATGCGTCAGTGAGTGATGTCATCATCATGATCCCACAGCCTGCTCTTCTAATGCCTGCTGATCTGTGTCAGTGTTGGTGGTGTGTTGTGTCAGATCTGTGACTGTGTGGGATCGCTCAGTTCATGTGTTCTCTGTATGGGGGCTGGGCTGCCTGCTGCCACAACATTTTACCTCCCCCCATTGCCTGGGGAATTCCAGCCTGGGATCTGTCAGAGTTTGGATCCATCATTCTCCACTCACTGCCATTGTCACCCTGCCACTGCCAGCCACAGATACAGTCCGTCCGTGACACTGATCTTGTCTTTAATATTGGTGCTGGTGGCATCTTATGGCACTTATTTTTGAATATTAAAATAAATTTAGCAGTTTTATGTTTTGTTGATTTTATATTTTCTACTGTTTTTAAAAATGTGTATTTTTTTGCGGGGGCTCAAGTAGCTGGTCTTTCCTAGGGCACATAATAGTCTAGCACCGGCCCTGCGTATACATATATATACATGGTCTTCAAGTGGGTAATATGTGTACAATGTCAGTTTCTATTTGTTTCCCTGCCCCAGGCAATTTCAACATTCATAAAAGTTAAAGAACTTTCAACCAATAGAGAAAATGGCCTAACACTGTAAGATAAGAAGATTCTACCAAAAGGGTGAATAATATGAGGGGAATGACCACTGATAAATGTGATAACTTTCTGCTCAGGGCTCCTGGTTGTTAGGGCGGTAGCACCCACCAGCATCCTAACAACTTTGTTGTTGTTTTTTTCCTTAGAGGCTGCGTAGCAACCTGGGATGAGTCAGTCTGGGAGTGAAGCAGTGAGTTCACCTCAGGACAGGCTGGGAGGTTCTACAGGTCAGGGCTTCTGGAGCCCTCTCAACCTTCCAGAAACTAGAGAACTTTCTGGAACAGGGGAGGAGGAGGGGAGAAGGCCCAGATCTGCATGTTTGAAGGACATTGGCCAATCCCCTGGCAGGATGCAGGGCATGGTGACCAGGGCAACCCTCAAATATCACAGAGTGTGGGGAGAAGTGTGCAGTGTCAGGTGGAAGATGGACTGAGAGGAAGGTTGGAGTGAGGAGCCTGGGAAGGGGCCCCAGGAAGAGGTGCTGGACAGGAGGATCTCTACTGCCTCAACGTCTCCCAGGGAGGACAACTTGTTAGCCGGGAAGAAGTCAGCCCAAAGTAAGGTCTGAAGGCAGTCACCAACCCACCACGCTAGCAGGCGAGGACAGTGTGAGTACTCCTACACCCCCTGGGGATAAGAGGAGAGGGTGGCCAGGTGCAATCCCCAACTAGTCTTCACCCGGGACTGCTTAACTGCAAGCTCTTGGGACCTCCTTCCTCAGGGATACCCTCACTACAGCTGGCTGGAGAGGAGGATTAATCTGGGGTCTGAGAGGGTACACCAAAAATGACTATAGCATTCCTTAACAGAGATTGTTGCAAATTTGTTTTCTTTTTTGCTAGTCCAAATGTACATAGTTGCTAAGAAATGTGTCCTCAATTGTCGCAGTTCCTTGGGCATGCCAGATATCACTAGACCCCATCCCAGCTGTTAACCCCTTAATAAAAACAACTAAAAACCAGCTCATGGACTGTTTACTGACTCTGAGGGTACAAGTGTAGAACTGCACTGCAAATGACATCTCCTGGTGACTGCAATGTAAACAATGGTGCTAAGTAATTTGTATGGAATTTGATAATGATAACAAGGAAAGCAGTAAAATAGATTTCCCATAGACAGCAACAATAGACCCCCAGCAACAATAGAAATTCAAGCAGAAATAGACCCCCCAGCGACAATAGATTACCCACAGCAACAACAACCCCCCCACAACAAAATACTCCATAGAAACAATATACCACAAACAGCAACAATGGATCAGCCAGCATCAATAGTCCAGCAGTCATCAACAGTACACCCTTCTGCAACAGCAGATCCCTTCCATCAACAATAGACCCTCCAGCAACATAAGACCCATCCCAGCAACAATAGATCCCCCACAAGCGAAAACAGACCTTCTGAGCACAATACAGTGAAGGAAATGCGTATTTGCTGCCCTGCTGATTTTGAATGTTTGGAAAACTCACAAAGAAATGATCGGTCTAAAAATCAAATGTTCGATGTAGTCTAACACAGAGACAGAATAGCAACAAAAAAATTCAGCAGAAATGCGTCTAACAAATGATGACTGATCTGCATGTTCATTGGGGAAATAAGTATTTGATCCCCTTCACAAAACATGACTTAGTACTTGGTGGCAAATCCCTTGTTGGCAATCACAGAGGTCAGATGTTTCCTGGAGTTGGCCCCCAGGTTTGCACACATCTCAGGAGGGAGTACCACACACGTGTGCTGGGAGCACGCAGGGCGCACATATGTATTTAGTTCCATGGACGCAAATGTGCGGCCGCTCGGCGTCTAGGCCCAGACGCCGGGAGGCCGTACATTTGTGTGCTGCCAGTGCAAAGGGGTTAACATTAATAACCATTATTGTAATGTCTTCCAGCTGATTTGAGTGGAGAATCTCCTATTACATATGGAGAAGGGTTGTATTTTATCAGTTTATATTCAATTGTTCTATACATGGTTATTGTAAATATTCTTACCGTAAATATGCTGCGGGGACCTAAGTGAAGTAAAAGAATAAAGTCACAATAAGGTCCAAAAAAATGTAAAGAACCGATCACAACTGAAAACACAGACTACTTACTGAGTATGATTTTTCTGATCTTGTCTATTTTTTCTTCAAAAGAATCTAAAACAAATGGAAATAGAACAAACAACACCATTACTAAAGACAGAGTTTTTGGTTTTTTTTTATAGGGAACATCTTCTAGTTTGAGAATCTGTTTATTATGAGTGTGATCAGAGGAACAATAACATGGCAATGGAGGGCAATAGGGATCAACTTCCACATGGTCCAAATGTTTGTACAGTATACGGAAAGGGAGAAGAGATGAAATCTTTTACAATTGTTGAGTCTTCATAAATAATCCAGGATGATCAGATGTTTGAAGACTTATCAATGTGATCTCTATCCAATGCTATGAGTTTTCTCCCTGCAATCAGTTCATCAAGTTTGCCCATTCTGCTACTGAAGTGACATGTGTAGTCTTCCAATGTCTGGGAATTATTTGTCTGGCAGTAAAGAGAATACATTGTAAGCCATACACATTTAGATTTCTGTCTTTCAATCCAGTGATAAGAGAAATTACTCAGCATGTGAGGATCTCAGAATACTCTAGCAGGGACTGGATGTGACTGAATGATACATCTCATTGGATAATACATCTGATTGAATGCAGAGGTTGTTTAACAATTTCCCTAATGGCCCTTATGATTTTCAGATTAAAGGGTGTGGGGAGGGAGAGTGCCAAAATGGCGACCCTTGACTCAACATTGGCCAGTTCTGGATGAAATTCACTAGATATATGGCCAGCTTTAGTATCAACATTTTAGTGTAAAACAGATTGTGGGGTCAGGATAATTTTTACATTTCTGTGTCCCCTATCCCCCTAAGCATTCCACTACTTACCCTCTCCAAGATCCAGCACTGCCCTCTATGTCCCCATCCAATGCTCCTCTTTCAGATTGAATGACACCCAACATTCCTGAGGACCCATCACCTGGGCTCATAGTGGAACACTCCATAGAAGAGCATTCAGATATCACAACATGAACACCATTCTATCCAGTAATGAGGATGACCTACCAATGCCAGTGAAAAAGAGAAAGGGACCCATTTGTGTGACTGTCAGAAGACAGCTGGAATTAAGGTGTGTATTTTCAAGTCGGAAGGGAGGTGTTACATGAGGATGTTACAGTTGGAGTTCAATTTTATTTGGACAATATTGTCTCTTTATGGAACTGTTCTTACCATTTATAGGTATTCAGGATAAATACCCATATAGGTGATCCAAAGTACTACTTAATAGTTTACACTCACCGGCCCTTTATTAGGTCCACCATGATAGTACCGAGTTGGCCCCTCCTTTGCCTTCAGAACTGCCTTCATTCTTCATGGCATAGATTCAACAAGGTGTTGGAAACATTCCTCAGAGATTTTGGAGTTACTGTTCCCTTTCTATCGTCTCAGACCAGTCTGCCCATTCTGCTCTGACCTCTACAAGGCATTTTCCTCCACACAACTGCTGCTCACTGGATATTTTCTCTTTTTGCGGACCATTCTCTGTAAACCCTAGAGATGGTTGTGTGTGAAAATCCCAGTAGATCAGCAGTTTTTGAAATCCTCAGACCAGCCAGTCTGGCTGCAACAACCATGCCACATTCAAAGTCACTTAAATCCCCTTTCTTCCCCATTCTGATGCTCGTTTTGAACTTCAGCAAGTCGTCTTCATCACATCTAGATGCCTAAATGCATTGAATTGCTGCCATGTGATTGGCTTATTAGCAATTTGTATTACCAAGCAATTGAACAGGTGGACCTAATAAAGTGGCTGGTGAGTGTATTTCTATGTTGTATAGAGAGAACCTATGATCAAAGAGAAGGAGGGCTCCCTTTATTGGAAGGAATTTCAGTCACCTAACAAGGAAAAATGGGGACCTCACATAAAAGGTAGATGAGTATTATGGGCTATATACATTGTATGATTCCTACCCCATTTATATACACATATAACTTTCCTCAAGAACATTCCCAAGCAGTATCTATAATAACATATCTTCCTTGCTATTTCTTGTGGGATCAAACTTTTGAAAGCTTCATAAATAAAATAGAAAGCTAGCCGTACTATGGAAATGGACATGACAGGTGCTGCTTATTATATCTGCACAGAGCCAGGAACATCTAATAAAACAGGTACCCCATAATCGTACATTATTATTATTAATATTATAATTATACAAAACGTACAGTATATAGCACAAATAGTTTGCTTTTTTTAAAATATATTCCTCAGATTTTTTTAACATATAAACAAGTCATTTTAACAAATATTTTTACATATATTTGTAAATGCATTCCAAAAATGTAGATTTGTATTTTTAAAGAAATACAGTATATTTGAAATGTATTTTTATAAATATTTTTCATATATTTTGTAATAAAAACACATTTCAACATGCAGTGTATATATATTTATTGAAATATATTTGCAAAATTGAAGCATTTCAAATATATGTCAATTTATTTGGGAAGAATATTTTAAAAATATATTTCAAATGTATTTTTCTTCCATGTGGGTTAATACTGAGCTTGTAATTGTAGCGCTACCCCTGCAGGTAATGTTGTTAATAAATGGTTCTTTCCTAAAAGGTACCAAGGCCGCCAGCCACCCAAGAAACAGTCCAATCACTCCAGCTCCAATAAACACTCAAGGGGCTGTCTGTTTGTGATTTATCGCTTGTATAACTTGTAATATGGAGAGGGGTTGGGGACATGGGATACTTCATAACGTTCAGCACATAGCAATTGGAGGACAGATTACTATGGGGTAAGCCTGCTCGGGTTCCCCCATAGTAATCCGCTTGCTATGGGGGCACGCGATAGAAAAGAGGAGCCAGGAGTGCCGACAGGGGATCCAAGAAGAGGAGAATCGGGGCTGATCTGTACAAAGCCACTGCACACAGCAGGTAAGTATAACATGTTTGTTATTTTAAAAATAAAAATTGTACCTTTACAATCACTTTAAGACCTCACAGCTGGGGACCATGAGGTAAGTCTCTTTGGCATACAACCTTCTTCTTTGTAATTGTGAATATTGAACAGTCTAAGGCCTCACAGCTGGGGACCATAAGGCAAGTTTATGGCCATCTGGTTACCTTTCACCCGTGCACAGTTACTGGTACCCAGTGCATCATCCAGTACACAGTCTCAAGGATGAATTTAGGGTCAGTACTCGCAAGTCCCCAGGACAGATGCCACCTCCCAACTTCCTCCAGGCACAACCCAGGGAATGATATAGCACCTCTCAGGACTAGATCCCTTAATGATGTGGTTCTGGAGGTAGTTCTAAGCAAAGTCAATTTAATCCTTTAATCCTGGCACCTCCAAGGCCTCCTATAGCAGCTGTATAGTCCACAGATTGCCTGGCAGCAGAAGCTCCTGCACCTCTGGAACCCTCCTGGGGAGGAGGAACCCTGATCTCCAGTGTCTCAGACTAATTATCTCAATTCCAACCCCTACTAGACACTCCTCCCCAGGGATTGGCTGGAACACAATAGATATTCAGACTAGATGATTTGAATCTCCCAACCTAAGCTTTGGAAATGCCTTTCAGAGGCAGGAGGAAGCAATCATACTCCCAGCCTGGGAGACCCTGAATGGGACAGAACAAACAATTATTGTTTCCTTGATTGCAGAAGGAGCCAACAACTATATTTACCCAGCATCCTGTGCTAGGAGGGTGCTACAAAATATTCATAAAAACCCAATGTATTTATAGGAGGATAATAGAGGAATAAATGACTGAAATGTCTCCATTACCTGAAGCCTCCTTTAGGATGTGGTGGATGTGTCGCAGTTTATTGGCCATTCTTCTCTCCACTGATAGAGGGTTTATTTTATGTTTAGTCAGATATTCCATTTCTTCTTTGCTCAGCGTCAGGAGTTCACAGTCCGGGTATTCCCCCTTCATCCATCCAGCTATAATCTTTCTCTCCGAATTTATATCGTTCACATCACTTATCACAACTTTTATGTTTCCTGGACCTACAGAGTAGACAAGACTATAAACTAGACAATACATGTAAGAACCTTCCAAGCATACTGTAGCTCTAAAGAGTTGGTCAACAAAACACAATTCCTACATTCAACTGTTATAGTAAAAACATAGTAGATTGAACAATCAGACTGAAGTGTGTGTGTGTCTGGCTGTACTCTCCATTCACAAATGTGTTATCCCTTCCTTTCTGCAATCATTTTTTTTTGTATTATTCCTCAGCACAAAGCCGTGAATACATTATTTAATATTCTCCCCTTTGACATCCTGAAGGTGACACTTTGCACGGCTGGTGGCTCTCAATCCCAGCAGTCAGGGTCTCCACTGATGATCAGGAGCCAATCAGAGTGGCTCCTGATCATGTGACCACTATATCAGCTGTGACTTAGTCATTACATGCAGGTTGGAGACCCCAATGATAAATAGAAAGCTTTCAGCCAGCAGATGCCACCTTTAGGCTGAACTATTTATATGCAGTGGCATATATTCAATAGTGTAACTGTCAGGTACAATTGCATTATTAAAATGAATGATAAACATTTAAAGATAGGGAAAGATTTAAGCCTTTTTTTAACAACCAAGCAAGTTTTTTATTATGTGTACCAAATACCAAGTACCGAGTCATATACAAAATATCTTACAGTATATACAGTAAACAGCTCTCAATAGTAGGCAGTTGCACCCAGGGATATCCCCCAATGAGGAGTTAAACTGTAAAATAAAGAGAGGGGAGCCCCTCTAAGAGTAGCAACTAAAACCAGCTATAGGATCAAGAATGAAATCTTCTCACGGGTTCAGGTGGCTGTTACCACACAGTAAGTTGTTGCCAAGTCGGGTTGTAAGACCGACTGCAGTATGGCTGTTCTCTGTGTACAGTCTGCCTGTGGAAGAGTTTTATGTGCAGCAGCCACAGCACTTGATTAGCTGAGTTCCCCTCTAATGTTCTCCTAGTTATAAGTAAAAGGGGACGACTTAGGACCAAGGGGTACAGTTCTAGAAAAAACTGGAAGCTTACTTTATTCCAAGGGAGGGCAATTCATTTTTCCAAGGGGCCACATGAGAAACTGAGACTGTTGTGGAGGGCCGAACCAAAGTTTAGTGTATAGTAAAAAATAATATTTTGAATAAACTGGCAGCTTTAAGTGGACAACATTGGACTGGGAGGGTCCATAAGTATGTAACCATTATAGAAAACAAAGACCTGGTATGAGGAATAATAGGCACAACTGCTCATGAAAATGTGTGCACACTCACCATTATTAGAAGCAGCAGAGGAGAAATGTCCTCTGCTGATCTGCTGGTCACAATGTTGGTGTAAGGCAGGCTGGTAGAAGCAGGGAGCTGACAGGCACAGGGGATCATTAACTGATCTTCCCTTCTGTGTGACTGACAAGCTCGGGGAGGTAACTGGCACAGATGCGAGGATTGGAAGGAGAGAGGCTGAGATCAGTACAGGGGGGGGATTTCTGGAGAAAAATGACACAGGAAATAGACAGAGGGCATGGCAGGGGTTAAAGGGGCTTGGGCTAGGTGGTTGGTTGAAGAATTTAAAAGTAAATTGGACGGCAAAAATATCTGATTGAGTCAAGGTCAAGGATGGGGGGAGCTGCAGGGAGTTGTCTGGCACTTGGTCTGGGGTGGTCTTTAGTCAGAGGTCTTCTTCCCACCATTCTGCCCTACATTGTGTCTTTGTGTGCTGGGTTATGTTGGTGGTTGTGGTTTGCTTTGGCATGTGGCACATGGGGTACAAGGTTCTTTTGGGTTAGGATGGGTAAAAAAGGTAAATTGTAGGGACCCGTCCGAGGTACGACTCCCAGTTGTTGGGATGTGTATCTGCGTGTTGTCTCTGAGTCAGTGGTCTTACGGCTTCCTCACCCTGAGGAAGTCACGTGACCAGTGACATAGCACATGGGTGGAGCCTAGTGACATCACTTCAGGTATTGCACAAACCAGGAAGTGTGGTGAGAGGAACCATTTTTGTCATTGGAATTACATGCCTTCACTGTTTTGCACTTTGTGAGTGGATTTTAATAGCTTCATAAAAGGAAATCTTTTTTATGGGGTTGCACAACAATTTGTCCTCTTTTTCCCTGAGCATTTACCATCCTGGTGGGAAGCTGAAATCTGGTCTCTTAAAGGGCCAGTAGCAAGGAAATAGCTAGGTAAGGGATAGCGGTGGACAGGCAACAGATTTACCAACATTTATAGTGCATATGACCTATGTGATATATGGGTCAAGGAAGAAGGTGAGTGCATGGCACACTCATTGGTGATGGGAAGCACGTATATATATGTTGGATGAAGTGAACACTTTACAACACTGTTGTGGAGTACGGTGTGTTTTGTTCTAATGTGAGCGCATATGTTGTATGCACACAATCATTAGCTTTAATTTAAATGGTGTTGCACTATGATATATATCTTTGTTTTATACATACACGTTTTTGGAGTCGTGATTGAGTGAAGAAATTCTACATTAGTTGCCACCTGAAAGGATTCACATCTGTATAAATTCATTTTACCTATTATAATTTGTAGATCAAACTTAAAAGGTGAGCAGGGAGAGTATCTTGGGACAAGCAAGTCTTCTGGAAAGTGATTGTTAAATGCACTAATTTGGACATTTTGCTATTTGGGAGTCGGACATTTATTGTAGTGTGGATTTATCTTGCATGGGATTACTGGAGGATTACTTTATTACATTTATATGTCTGGATGAGAAGTTATTGCACTACACATTCTTGGTTTATATATAGAAAACATAATTATAAAACAAAAAAATACATCTAATCAATATAATTAGAGATGAGCGAAGTATTCAAAAATTCGATTCGACTGATTCGGCGAATTCGTGAAAAAAATTTGATTTGAGTCGAATATATTCGCTGCGATTTTAACTTATAAAAGGGTGTTTCTAGGCTTCAGAGAGCCTTTATATTAGTGCAGAACACTGTACCTTTAATTTAAATGCCCTTGGAGTCTGCTGGGGAAGAGAAATAATACTGTCAGTCAGTATGACATGCAGATGAGTGTCGTCGATCTTAGAATCACCGCACACTTCACTCATTTGGCCAGTCACGGGGCCAAAACCAGAGTGTGGAGCCACAGTGTGGCGGTGGAGGCAGCAGCAATGGGAGGCCATACAGCACCCTATGACAAAATGGAACCCACCAGCAGTGTGAGGAGACCTGAAAGTGGCACATGGCAGAGTGTGGCGATGGAGACAGCAGCAATGGGAGGCCGTACAGGGACCCACGCTGCTGGTGGAGCTGCCACTGCTCCTACCACCCCACCCCTCCCCTGCTGCCATGGCAGCGGAACGCGAGCGCACAGGGCCCACAGTGTCTGAGGATGGACGTTGGCGCAGAAAGGCAGAGACCAACTGACTACATAGGTGGTTTTTATAGTACGTAATTTTGGCCTCCCTCTCAGCAGGTGTGAAAAAGGCCACCATTTTGGAACGGTAGCGAGGGTCCAACAAGGTGGACAGCCAAAAGTCATCCCTCTGTCTGATGGTTATTATTCGGCTGTCGCTATGCAAGCAACCGAGCATGCTATGGGCCATTTGCGCCAAGGAATGCGAGGGACTCCCTGCCTCCATCTCCACAGCATACTGCCACGGTGCGTCTGGGTCCTCTGTCTCCTCCTCCTCCTCCTCTCCCAGATGCTCCTGCTCCTCCACTCCTGTCCGCTGAGTGGAAAAACCACCCATTTCACTCAATAATTCCTGAGCACCAATGTCCTCCTCTACCTCCTCCTCTTCTTCCTGTCCTGCCCCCACAGGGGTCATGTGGCGTTGAGATCTGTGCGCCACGTCTACCGCACCCTGACCAGCCATTGTTAACAGCATTTGTTCCAGGACGTGCAACAGAGGAATGACGTTGTTCATCCCATAGTCCTGCCGACTCACGAATAGCGTGGCCTCCTCAAAGGGCCTGAGCAAGCGGCAGGTGTCACGCATGAGCTGCCAATGGCTGACATCTAAGTTACACAGGGGAGTACCTTTATCAGCTTGTAACATCAGGAAATCGGTGATGGCCTTTTGCTGTTCGTAAAGGCGGTCTAACATATGTAGGGTTGAATTCCACCTTGTTGCAACGTCACAGCATGAGGAGTCGGTACAGGGGCCCATGGCAGATTAGGGGCCTGGCCGCAGCAATGTGAGGCCCGTAATCTGGCAGCACCCTATCACAAAATGGAACCCAGCAGCAGTGTGAGGACACCTGAAAGTGGCACATGGCATGACACACTGTGGACCTGGCAGCAGCATGAGGAGGCGGTACAGGGGCCCATGGCAGATTAGGGGCCTGGCCGCAGCAATGTGAGGCCCGTAATCTGCCAGCATCCTATGACAAAATGGAATCCAGCAGGAGTGTGAGGAGACCTGAAAGTGTCACATGGCAGAGTGTGGCGATGGAGACAGCAGCAATGGGAGGCGGTACAGGGACCCATGACACACTGTGGACCTGGTAGCAGCGTGAGGAGGCGGTACAGGGGCCCATGGCAGATTAGGGGCCTGGCCGCAGCAATGTGAGGCCCGTAATCTGCCAGCATCCTATGACAAAATGGAACCCAGCAGCAGTGTGAGGACACCTGAAAGTGGCACATGGCATGACACACTGTGGACCTGGCAGCAGCATGAGGAGGCGGTACAGGGGCCCATGGCAGATTAGGGGCCTGGCCGCAGCAATGGGAGACGCCCGTAATCTGCCAGCATCCTATGACAAAATGGAACCCAGCAGCAGTGTGAGGACACCTGAAAGTGGCACATGGCAGAGTGTGGCGATGGAGACAGCAGCAATGGGAGGCGGTACAGGGACCCATGACACACTGTGGACCTGGCAGCAGCGTGAGGAGGCGGTACAGGGGCCCATGGCACATTAGGGGCCTGGCCGCAGCAATGTGAGGCCCGTAATCTGCCAGCATCCTATGACAAAATGGAACCCAGCAGCAGTGTGAGGACACCTGAAAGTGGCACATGGCATGACACACTGTGGACCTGGCAGCAGCATGTGGAGGCGGTACAGGGGCCCATGGCAGATTAGGGGCCTGGCCGCAGCAATGTGAGGCCAGTAATCTGCCAGCATCCTATGACAAAATGGAATCCAGCAGCAGTGTGAGGACACCTGAAAGTGGCACATGGCAGAGTGTGGTGATGGAGACAGCAGCAATGGGAGGCGGTACAGGGACCCATGACACACTGTGGACCTGGCAGCAGCGTGAGGAGGCGGTACAGGGGCCCATGGCACAGTAGGGGCCTGGCCACAGCAATGTGAGGCCCATAATCTGCCAGCATCCTATGACAAAATGGAATCCAGCAGGAGTGTGAGGACACCTGAAAGTGGCACATGGCAGAGTGTGGCGATGGAGACAGCAGCAATGGGAGGCGGTACAGGGACCCATGACACACTGTGGACCTGGCAGCAGCGTGAGGAGGCAGTAAAGGGGCCCATGGCAGATTAGGGGCCTGGCCGCAGCAATGTGAGGCCCGTAATCTGCCAGCATCCTATGACAAAATGGAATCCAGCAGGAGTGTGAGGAGACCTGAAAGTGGCACATGGCATGACACACTGTGGACCTGGCAGCAGCATGAGGAGGCGGTACAGGGGCCCATGGCAGATTAGGGGCCTGGCCGCAGCAATGGGAGATGCCCGTAATCTGCCAGCATCCTATGACAAAATGGAATCCAGCAGGAGTGTGAGGAGACCTGAAAGTGGCACATGGCATGACACACTGTGGAACTGGCAGCAGCATGAGGAGGCGGTACAGGGGCCCATGGCAGATTAGGGGCCTGGCCGCAGCAATGTGAGGCCCGTAATCTGCCAGCATCCTATGACAAAATGGAACCCAGCAGCAGTGTGAGGACACCTGGAAGTGGCACATGGCAGAGTGTGGCGATGGAGACAGCAGCAATGGGAGGCGGTACAGGGACCCATGACACACTGTGGACCTGGCAGCAGCGTGAGGAGGCGGTACAGGGGCCCATGGCAGATTAGGGGCCTGGCCACAGCAATGTGAGGCCCGTAATCTGCCAGCATCCTATGACAAAATGGAATCCAGCAGCAGTGTGAGGAGACCTGAAAGTTGCACATGGCAGAGTGTGGCGATGAAGACAGCAGCAATGGGAGGCGGTACAGGGACCCATGACACACTGTGGACCTGGCAGCAGCGTGAGGAGGCGGTACAGGGGCCCATGGCAGATTAGGGGCCTGGCCGCAGCAATGTGAGGCCCGTAATCTGCCAGCATCCTATGACAAAATGGAATTCAGCAGGAGTGTGAGGAGACCTGAAAGTGGCACATGGCATGACACACTGTGGACCTGGCAGCAGCATGAGGAGGCGGTACAGGGGCCCATGGCAGATTAGGGGCCTGGCCGCAGCAATGGGAGACGCCCGTAATCTGCCAGCATCCTATGACAAAATGGAATGCAGCAGCAGTGTGAGGACACCTGAAAGTTGCACATGGCAGAGTGTGGCGATGGAGACAGCAGCAATGGGAGGCGGTACAGGGCCCATGACACACTGTGGACCTGGCAGCAGCGTGAGGAGGCGGTACAGGGGCCCATGGCAGATTAGGGGCCTGGCCGCAGCAATGTGAGGTCCGTAATCTGCCAGCATCCTATGACAAAATGGAATCCAGCAGGAGTGTGAGGAGACCTGAAAGTGGCACATGGCATGACACACTGTGGACCTGGCAGCAGCGTGAGGAGGCGGTACAGGGGCCCATGGCAGATTAGGGGCCTGGCCGCAGCAATGTGAGGCCCGTAATCTGCCAGCATCCTATGACAAAATGGAATTCAGCAGCAGTGTGAGGAGACCTGAAAGTGGCACATGGCATGACACACTGTGGACCTGGCAGCAGCATGAGGAGGCGGTACAGGGGCCCATGGCAGATTAGGGGCCTAGCCGCAGCAATGGGAGACGCCCGTAATCTGCCAGCATCCTATGACAAAATGGAATCCAGCAGCAGTGTGAGGACACCTGAAAGTGGCACATGGCAGAGTGTGGCGATGGAGACAGCAGCAATGGGAGGCGGTACAGGGACCCATGACACACTGTGGACCTGGCAGCAGCGTGAGGAGGCGGTACAGGGGCCCATGGCAGATTAGGGGCCTGGCCGCAGCAATGTGAGGCCCGTAATCTGCCAGCATCCTATGACAAAATGGAATCCAGCAGGAGTGTGAGGAGACCTGAAAGTGGCACATGGCATGACACACTGTGGACCTGGCAGCAGCGTGAGGAGGCGGTACAGGGGCCCATGGCACATTAGGGGCCTGGCCGCAGCAATGTGAGGCCCGTAATCTGCCAGCACCCTATGACAAAATGGAATCCAGCAGCAGTGTGAGGACACCTGAAAGTGGCACATGGCAGAGTGTGGCAATGGAGACAGCAGCAATGGGAGGCGGTACAGGGACCCATGACACACTGTGGACCTGGCAGCAGCGTGAGCAGGCGGTACAGGGGCCCATGGCACATTAGGGGCCTGGCCGCAGCAATGTGAGGCCCGTAATCTGCCAGCAGCCTATGACAAAATGGAACCCAGCAGCAGTGTGAGGACACCTGAAAGTGGCACATGGCATGACACACTGTGGACCTGGCAGCAGCATGTGGAGGCGGTACAGGGGCCCATGGCAGATTAGGGGCCTGGCCGCAGCAATGTGAGGCCCGTAATCTGCCAGCAGCCTATGACAAAATGGAACCCAGCAGCAGTGTGAGGACACCTGAAAGTGGCACATGGCATGACACACTGTGGACCTGGCAGCAGCATGTGGAGGCGGTACAGGGGCCCATGGCAGATTAGGGGCCTGGCCGCAGCAATGTGAGGCCCGTAATCTGCCAGCATCCTATGACAAAATGGAATCCAGCAGCAGTGTGAGGACACCTGAAAGTGGCACATGGCAGAGTGTGGCGATGGAGACAGCAGCAATGGGAGGCCGTACAGGGACCCATGACACACTGTGGACCTGGCAGCAGCATGAGGAGGCGGTACAGGGGCCCATGGCACATTAGGGGCCTGGCCGCAGCAATGTGAGGCCCGTAATCTGCCAGCATCCTATGACAAAATGGAATCCAGCAGGAGTGTGAGGAGACCTGAAAGTGGCACATGGCATGACACACTGTGGACCTGGCAGCAGCGTGAGGAGGCGGTACAGGGGCCCATGGCAGATTAGGGGCCTGGCCGCAGCAATGGGAGACGCCCGTAATCTGCCAGCATCCTATGACAAAATGGAATCCAGCAGGAGTGTGAGCAGACCTGAAAGTGGCACATGGCATGACACACTGTGGACCTGGCAGCAGCATGAGGAGGCGGTACAGGGGCCCATGGCACATTAGGGGCCTGGCCGCAGCAATGGGGGACGCCCGTAATCTGCCAGCATCCTATGACAAAATGGAATCCAGCAGGAGTGTGAGGAGACCTGAAAGTGGCACATGGCAGAGTGTGGCGATGGAGACAGCAGCAATGGGAGGCGGTACAGGGACCCATGACACACTGTGGACCTGGCAGCAGCGTGAGGAGGCGGTACAGGGGCCCATGGCACATTAGGGGCCTGGCCGCAGCAATGGGAGACGCCCGTAATCTGCCAGCATCCTATGACAAAATGGAATCCAGCAGGAGTGTGAGGAGACCTGAAAGTGGCACATGGCATGACACACTGTGGACCTGGCAGCAGCGTGAGGAGGCGGTACAGGGGCCCATGGCAGATCAGGGGCCTGGCCGCAGCAATGTGAGGCCCGTAATCTGCCAGCATCCTATGACAAAATGGAATCCAGCAGGAGTGTGAGGAGACCTGAAAGTGGCACATGGCATGACACACTGTGGACCTGGCAGCAGCGTGAGGAGGCGGTACAGGGGCTCATGGCAGATTAGGGGCCTGGCCGCAGCAATGTGAGGCCCGTAATCTGCCAGCACCCTATGACAAAATGGAACACAGCAGCAGTGTGAGGAGACCTGAAAGTGGCACATGGCATGACACACTGTGGACCTGGCAGCAGCGTGAGGAGGCGGTACGGGGGCCCATGGCAGATTAGGGGCCTGGCAGCAGCTATGGGAGACCCGTAATCTGCCAGCACCCTATGACAAAATGGAACACACCAGCAGTGTGAGGAGACCTGAAAGTGGCACATGGCATGACACACTGTGGACCTGGCAGCAGCGTGAGGAGGCGGTATGGGGGCCCATGGCAGATTAGGGGCCTGGCAGCAGCTATGGGAGGCCCGTAACCTGCCAGCATCCTATGACAAAATGGAACACAGCAGCAGTGTGAGGAGACCTGAAAGTGGCACATGGCATGACACACTGTGGACCTGGCAGCAGCGTGAGGAGGCGGTACGGGGGCCCATGGCAGATTAGGGGCCTGGCAGCAGCTATGGGAGGCCCGTAATCTGCCAGCACTCTATGACAAAATGGAACACAGCAGCAGTGTGAGGAGACCTGAAAGTGGCACATGGCAGGGGCATGATTCTTGGCCGATTTAGTCAGTTGTGTCAGGAACTGGTGGTTTGAAATCCAGACTAATCCACGCCTGATTCATTTTCACAAACGTGAGTCTCTCCACACTTTGGGTGGACAGTCGTGTCCTCCGCGGAGTTACAATACCTCCTGCCGCACTAAACACGCGCTCAGATGCCACGCTACTGGCCGGGCATGACAGCCTTTCAAGGGCAAATTCAGCTAGTTGGGGCCAAAGGTCAAGTTTCGTTGCCCAGTAGTCAAGGGGATTGTCTACCTCGGTTGGCAGGGTGCTGTCCAAGTAGGCCCAAGCCTGTTGTTTGAGCTCCTGCTCCAGGTCCACCTGATGCTGCTGCTGCTGCTGCGGCTGGTTAGTAGTTTCCTCACTGCGCTGGTGAAGAAAGCTACTCATCATCGACTGCAGACTGAGGCAGCCGCTGCTGGTGGAGCTGCCACTGCTCCTACCACCCCACCCCTCCCCTGCTGCCATGGCAGCGGAACGCGAGCGCACAGGGCCCACAGTGTCTGAAGATGGCGCAGTAATGGGAGACGGCAGAAAGGCAGAGACCAACTGACTACATAGGTGGTTTTTATAGTACGTAATTTTGGCCTCCCTCTCAGCAGGTGTGAAAAAGGCCACCATTTTGGAACGGTAGCGAGGGTCCAACAAGGTGGACAGCCAAAAGTCATCCCTCTGTCTGATGGTTATTATTCGGCTGTCGCTACGCAAGCAACCGAGCATGCTATGGGCCATTTGTGCCAAGGAATGCGAGGGACTCCCTGCCTCCATCTCCACAGCATACTGCCACGGTGCGTCTGGGTCCTCTGTCTCCTCCTCCTCCTCCACCAGATGCTCCTGCTCCTCCACTCCTGTCCGCTGAGTGGAAAAACCACCCATTTCACTCAATAATTCCTGAGCACAAATGTCCTCCTCTACCTCCTCCTCTTCTTCCTGTCCTGCCCCCACAGGGGTCATGTGGCGTTGAGATCTGTGCGCCACGTCTACCGCACCCTGACCAGCCATTGTTAACAGCATTTGTTCCAGGACGTGCAACAGAGGAATGACGTCGTTCATCCCATAGTCCTGCCGACTCACGAATAGCGTGGCCTCCTCAAAGGGCCTGAGCAAGCGGCAGGTGTCACGCATGAGCTGCCAATGGCTGACATCGAAGTTACACAGGGGAGTACCTTTATCCGCTTGTAAGATCAGGAAATCGGTGATGGCCTTTCGCTGCTCGTAAAGGCGGTCTAACCTGTGTAGAGTTGAATTCCACCTTGTTGCAACGTCGCAGATCAGGCGATGCTGTGGAATTCCGTTCTGCCGCTGCAGCTCAAGGAGGGTGTTCTTTGCGGTGTAGGAATGGCTGAAATGCATGCACAGTTTACGTGACATTTTAAGGATGTCTTGCAGTGGGATGGTGGATTTTAGGAACCGCTTGACAACCAGATTGAACACGTGAGCCATGCATGGCACATGGCACAACCTTCCTTGACGCAGAGCAGACACCATGTTCTTTCCGTTGTCGGTCAACATGGTTCCGATTTTCAGTTTGCGCGGAGACAGCCATCTGTCGATTTCTCTGTTCATTACACTCAGAAGTTCCTCCCCTGTGTGACTACGTTCGCCAAGGCATACCAGGTGCAGCACAGCGTGACACCGTTGCGCCCTGCACATGTGATATGCCGGTCGGGTAATGGGACTTGGCACAGGGGTGGCGGCTGAGGACACGGCGGAAGAAGAGGTGGTAGAGGCGGACATCTTTGCTGGACCAAGGACGTGCAAACGTGGAGGCAAAAGCGTCGTGACCTGTCCAAGTTGCTGGTGCGGCTGTGCTGGCACCACGTTCACCCAGTGGGCCGTAAATGACATGTACTGTCCCTGACCGTAGTTACAGCTCCACACGTCGGCGCTGCCGTGCACTTTGGCAGAGACCGACATGCTCAAAGACTGGCCCACCATCTCTTCTACATGTGAATGCAGGGCTGGCACTGCCTTTTTGGCGAAGAAATGACGGCTTGGCACTCTCCACCGCGGCGCGGCACAAGCCATCATTTCTCGGAAAGGTGCTGAGTCCACCACTTGGAAAGGGAGGGACTGCAGCACCAGCAACTTGGACAGGAGGACGTTCAGCTTTTGCACCGTCGGGTGCGTGCTCGCAAACTGTTGTCTCTTGGAAACAGATTCCAAAAAAGACTGCTGACGGAATCCGTGAAGAGGAGTAGCAGGAGAAGGAGCATCTGAACGAGCGGAACAACTCCCCTCAGCAGAGGTGTTGGAGCCTTGACTGGCTGATAGAGGGCGATTGACGTCGGGTGACGGAACAAGTAACGGAGCGGGTGATGGAGCGGGGGCTGGGGCAGGCAGAACCGCCGTATCTTTATCACGGTTTTCCCAGGCCACCGAATGGCGACGCTGCATATGCTGACGCAACGCTGTAGTCCCAACATGGGCCCCCTGGCCACGCTTGACTTTCTGACCATATATTCGACATACGGCTACGTTTACTTCCTCGGGCGGCTTGACGAAAAATTGCCACACCGCCGAGTAGGAAACTTTGCCCCCGCTACTCCTCACTGGCTGACTGCTACTTCCTCCGTGCACACCGGCACCACTACTGGCCGTGGTGGTAGGCTGCAGTGGAGCTGGTGCTCTACTCCGTGGCCGTTTGCCTCCACTGACACTGCTGCGACCCTGCTGCCTCCTGGGCAACCCACCGACTGTTTTGCTCGCTGCCAAGCTGGCACCCTCTTCTCCTGATGATGCGGAAGAAATTGCCTGATGACGACGAGGCTGCCAAGTGCGATCAGCCTCATCATCATCAATTAGAGTCTCCGCCTCACTACTAGCCCCCTCGGCTGCGTGTGGGTCAGGAGACAGACCTGTCTCTAGACCGGCTACCGAGCCGCTCTCCTCGCCAGTACTTCTTCGCCTGGCTGCTGAAGAGGCGGATGTCTCCCCCCGTTCCTCACCGCCCTCTGTTAGCTCTTCCTCACTGTACAGTGGGGCTGAGCCCACAGCATGCGATACTTTGCTTGGTGAGGGAACAGCAAAGGACAGGGGCAGGTAGAGGACACGTGATTTCAGTGGGCTTGCTCCCGGGCCATGCCAACTAACGGTTGTGTCTGACGTACACACCGACCGTTGGCTGTAGGTGTCAGAGGTGACCTGGGAAGAGGAAGACGACCGAGCCAACCAATCGATGACGGCAGGGTTGTCGGTGGAGACACGACCGCTGGATGACACCGGGAGCACTGGCCTCTGGCTGCGAATAGTGCTGCCTCGACCCCTTCCTCTGCTGCCACGTCTGCTCGCTCCTAAAACATTGCCTCCTCTGCCACTCCTCTGCATGTTGTCTGACATACTCTTTAATTCAACGATTATGTGTCCCTGAGAAACAATTCTGTGTCCCTGAGTAACAATTCTGTGTCTGTCCCTGAGTAACAATTCTGTGTCCCTGAGTAACAATTCTGTGTCCCTCAGTAACAATTCTGTGTCCCTCAGTAACACTTCTGTGTCCCTCAGTAACAATTCTGTGTCCCTCAGTAACAATTCTGTGTCCCTCAGTAACAATTCTGTGTCTGTCCCTGAGTAACAATTCTGTGTCCCTCAGTAACAATTCTGTGTCCCTCAGTAACAATTCTGTGTCCCTCAGTAACAATTCTGTGCCTGTCCCTGAGTAACAATTCTGTGTCCCTGAGTAACAATTCTGTGTCCCTGAGTAACAATTCTGTGTCCCTGAGTAACAATTCTGTGTCTGTCCCTGAGTAACAATTCTGTGTCTGTCCCTGAGTAACAATTCTGTGTCTGTCCCTGAGTAACAATTCTGTGTCTGTCCCTGAGTAACAATTCTGTGTCCCTGAGTAACACTTCTGTGTCCCTCAGTAACAATTCTGTGTCCCTCAGTAACAATTCTGTGTCCCTCAGTAACAATTCTGTGTCCCTCAGTAACAATTCTGTGTCCCTCAGTAACAATTCTGTGTCTGTCCCTGAGTAACAATTCTGTGTCCCTCAGTAACAATTCTGTGTCCCTCAGTAACAATTCTGTGTCCCTCAGTAACAATTCTGTGTCCCTCAGTAACAATTCTGTGTCTGTCCCTGAGTAACAATTCTGTGTCCCTGAGTAACAATTCTGTGTCCCTGAGTAACAATTCTGTGTCCCTGAGTAACAATTCTGTGTCCCTCAGTAACAACTCTGTGTCCCTCAGTAACAACTCTGTGTCCCTCAGTAACAATTCTGTGTCTGTCCCTGAGTAACAGTTCTGTGTCCCTGAGTAACAATTCTGTGTCCCTCAGTAACAATTCTGTGTCCCTCAGTAACAATTCTGTGTCTGTCCCTCAGTAACAATTCTGTGTCTGTCCCTGAGTAACAATTCTGTGTCCCTCAGTAATTCTGTGTCCCTGAGTAACAATTCTGTGTCCCTCAGTAACAATTCTGTGTCCCTCAGTAACAACTCTGTGTCCCTCAGTAACAACTCTGTGTCCCTCAGTAATTCAATTCTGTGTCTGTCCCTGAGTAACAGTTCTGTGTCCCTGAGTAACAGTTCTGTGTCCCTGAGTAACAATTTTGTGTCCCTCAGTAACAATTCTGTGTCTGTCCCTGAGTAACAATTCTGTGTCTGTCCCTGAGTAACAATTCTGTGTTTGTCCCTGAGTAACAATTCTGTGTCCCTCAGTAACAATTCTGTGTCCCTCAGTAACAATTCTGTGTCTGTCCCTGAGTAACAATTCTGTGTCTGTCCCTGAGTAACAATTCTGTGTCTGTCCCTGAGTAACAATTCTGTGTCCCTAAGTAACATTTCTGTGGCCCTAAGTAACGTTTTTGTGGCCCTAAGTAACGTTTCTGTGGCCCTAAGTAACGTTTCTATGGCCCTAAGTAATGGTTCTGTGGCCCTAAGTAACGTTTCTGTGGCCCTAAGTAACGTTTCTGTGTCCCTAAGTAACGTTTCTGTGTCCCTAACTCTGTCCCTAATACAGAGAGGTCTGCCTCTCTTGAATGACTGGAGGCAAATGGAGAATTCTAAAATGGCCGCCATTTATAGCTCGACCATTACACAGTGCTGGCTGGCTGGCTGCTGATTGGCTAATGCGATCACATGTCATGAATGAATGCATTATGGGTCAGCGCGCCGTGTCTGCGCGCCTTCCCAGACATCCCCGCTCCGTCGCCACACATGTCGCCGCCATTTTAGGAAAAATTTCGATTCGCGCATCCGAAGTATGCTAATTTTCTGATTCGGCGTGAATCAAAATTTTTCTAATATTCAAAACGAATTCCACTTCGCCTACTTCGATTCGCTCATCTCTAAATATAATCAAAGCCATTAACAAATACACTATTCTCCCCTACAACCTTACTAACATCATAATTAACATGCTACTACTATACATTATTTTCAATTCATTCCTCTATCAATTATCACCATTTTTTAGATGTACAGCATTGTTTTATACGTATTTTTTTCTGCATTACTTACATACTACAAAGAAACACTGTACATACTGCCAGTATAATAAATATATATATATACATACATACATACATACATACATACATACACACACACATACACATACATATACACACACTGCTCAAAAAAATTAAAGGAACACATCAGATCTCAATGGGGAGAACTCTCCTGCTGGATCTCTATACTGACATGGACGGGGTGATGTGTTAGGAAAGTAAGGACACCCCATTGTTTGATGGAAATGAAAATGATCGACCTACAGAGGACTGAATTCAAAGACAGCCCGAAAATCAAAGTGAAAAAATGATGCAGCAGGCGAGTCCATGTTGGTGAAATGTCATTGCAGCAACTCAGAATGGTCCTCAGTGGTTTGTATGGCCCCCGCATGCTTGTATGCATGCCTGACAATGTCGGGGGGAGGCTCCTAATGAGACCACAGATGGTGTCCTGGGGGATTTTCTCCCAGATCTGGACCAGGACATCACTGAGTTCCTGGACAGCCTGAGGTGCAACCTGGCAACGTTGCATGAATCGAAACATGACATCTGGTGACATGAGGTGTTCTATTGGATTTAGGTCAGGCGAGTGTGGGGTCCATTCAATGGTATAAATTCCTTCATCCTCCAGGAACTGCCTGCATACTCTCACCACATGAGGCCGGGCATTGTCATGCACCAGGAGGAACCCAGGACCCACTGCACCAGGAGGAACCCAGGACCCACTGCACCACACACACACACACACATGCATTTACAATTTCATATAACACGTATAAATATACTGTACATGTATACATACTTATACTATACAAACTGAAACACATATGCATACCTACACACGTGTGTTTGCAAAGTTAAACCCCACAACATGTTAAGCCCCACATATGGGTTAACATAATCTTCATTTTACAGAGGATATAGGGTGGCAAAGATCCAATGTAACAATTTGGCATATTGTATCCAAAACCTCTTTTTACAACTCAACAGTGGAGCAAATCTACACAATGTAACCTGCTTAGGATCCTTTCAAAGAATGTCATCTGTTCAGTCACAGTTTACATCAGTTTGTACATCCATCTTCAATTCAGTTCAGTTTACATCTGTTTTTGCATCCATTTTTTCTTAGGCCCCTTTCACACAAAGGGACTCTGCCAATGGTTCCGCTTGCTCAGCGGGGAATCTGTCCCTGACCCCCGCTGAGCAGGTGAATGACAGGTCTGTGCCCACTCCGCTTATGCAGAGCAGACACAGACACGGCCCACTCTCCTCTATGGCTGGTCACATGTAAACGGACCGCCTGTCTGTTTATATCCAATTGTCATCTAATCCAAATCACTAGATGGATGAGGAAGGGATCTCCATCCGTCTGTTTTTAGTGGATCTGATGAGATACAGGCAGGTGTAAGCGGACACAAGCCTGTTTACTTCCGCAGCTCCATAGAGAGCAATAAGTGGTTTGGTCAGGTCTGCCTGAAAAACAGACAGATGGACCCACCAGTCTGCCCATGTGAAAGGGGCCTTACTTGTTGCAGAGGCCAACCAGAGGCAGCAAAAGTATAAACAAAAGTATAAACAAGAAATATTGGATCTCCCCTACTCCACGCTCAGGATATGGAGACAGTGTAATCCACAAGGTAACATGTGCAACCGCAAAATAAAAGGCCAATTCCATCGCTGCACAATGTCTGTGCTCACAGGGCTTTGTAGAACAACCGGTGGTCTCTCTCTGTGATACCAGCAGCATACCCCCCAGTCAGCTTTAAGGAGAGCCAAGGCCACACATGCAATCCACTCCATAAAGGACGAAGAGCGCATGCGCTCCCAGAGTATAAATACCATCTCCCAGCATGCAATGTAGCTCTCTTCCCCCTGTTATTGGCTAGAGCTGTATCCATATCCATGCTGTTCATCTGTCTAGCTCCCACCTACAGGGGTAGGACGAAAAAATGGAAACAATACATGATATGCAGGTGTGAGTGACATGTTTTGCAGTGAAAGTGGAAGTGATGTAACTGTCTTTTGCTTCTGCTGTGTGATGAGACACCTAGCTAACAGGTGGGAAGCCTCACTTTCCTCAATTACTGCGTGCGCTGTTAGTAATACGGAGTCATGTCAGAGCTTACTGAGCTTCAAAGAGGGAAAATTGTTGGTGCCGCTTAGCTGGTCCCTCTGTGACTGAAGTCACCAATTTATTTGCCATGTGGCATTGTCCAGTGTCAAAGGTTATGGCGGCGTATACTGAACTGACTGTGCACCCATTGGATGACTTCTCGTGTATTTCTGTACTGTGCACCCATTGGATGACTTCTCATGTATTTCAATACTGTGCACCCATTGGATGACTTCTCATGTATTTCTATACTGTGCACCCATTGGATGACTTCATGTATTTCTATACTGTGCACCCATTGGATGACTTCATGTATTTCTATACTGTGCACCCATTGGATGACTTCATGTATTTCTATACTGTGCACCCATTGGATGACTTCTCATGTATTTCTGTACTGTGCACCCATTGGATGACGTCTCATTTATTTCTATGATGTGCACCCATTGGATGATTTCATGTATTTCTGTACTGTGCTCCCATTGGATGATTTCATGTATTTCTGTACTGTGCTCCCATTGGATGATTTCATGTATTTCTGTACTGTGCTCCCATTGGATGACTTCATGTATTTCTATACTGTGCACCCATTGGATGACTTCTCATGTATTTCTGTACTGTGCACCCATTGGATGACGTCTCATTTATTTCTATGATGTGCACCCATTGGATGATTTCATGTATTTCTGTACTGTGCTCCCATTGGATGATTTCATGTATTTCTGTACTGTGCTCCCATTGGATGATTTCATGTATTTCTGTACTGTGCTCCCATTGGATGATTTCATGTATTTCTGTACTGTGCACCCATTGGATGATTTCTCATGTATTTCTGTACTGTGCATCCATTGGATGACTTCTCATGTATTTCTATGCTGTGCACCCATTGGATGACTTCTCATGTATTTCTATGCTGTGCACCCATTGGTAGACTTCTCGTGTATTTCTGTACTGTGCACCCATTGGATGACGTCTCATTTATTTCTATGATGTGCACCCATTGGATGATTTCATGTATTTCTGTACTGTGCTCCCATTGGATGATTTCATGTATTTCTGTACTGTGCTCCCATTGGATGATTTCATGTATTTCTGTACTGTGCTCCCATTGGATGATTTCATGTATTTCTGTACTGTGCACCCATTGGATGATTTCTCATGTATTTCTGTACTGTGCATCCATTGGATGACTTCTCATTTATTTGTATAATGTGCACCCATTGGATGATTTCATGTATTTCTGTACTGTGCACCCATTGGATGACTTCTCATGTATTTCTATGCTGTGCACCCATTGGTAGACTTCTCGTGTATTTCTGTACTGTGTACCCATTGGATGACTTCATGTATTTCTATGCTGTGCACCCATTGGATGACTTCTCGTGTATTTCTGTACTGTGCACCCATTGGATGACTTCTCGTGTATTTCTATGCTGTGCACCCATTGGATGACTTCTCGTGTATTTCTGTACTGTACACCCATTGGATGACTTCTCGTGTATTTCTATGCTGTGCACTCATTGGATGACTTCTCGTGTATTTCTGTACTGTACACCCATTGGATGACTTCTCCTGTATTTCTATACTGTGCTCCCATTGGGTGACTTCTCATTTTATTTCTATACTGTGCACCCATTGGATGACTTATCATGTATTTCAATACTGTGCACCCATTGGATGGCTGCTCATTTATTTCTATACTGTGCACCCATTGGATAATTAACCATTCATGCCTGTTCCAGTGAAAACTATAAAATGTTGGATCGCCGTCCCGTTTCTGTCCTATCTTTCTGAATTGAAAGTGATCTTAGCCTGAAAACAGAAAACTAATGCAGCCATCACATCTAAGGATTGGTAATCTTCAGTAGATGATATTTTAGTTCTTGGGTGTAAATACACTTTAAGATCACTTGGGGGAACAAAAGAAAAATCACATGAGAGCTACATACACATTGGAAGATTTAATTATCATACAATCAGACTTTCCTTCTCATTTTCAAACTGTGCAGCTGGATTATGTATGGGGGGGGAGTCATGCCTGCTCTGCACAGAGGACAATTATCTGTAAAACACTTTAAAGATTGTTTAAACAATCTTTCTTTATGTTTGTATAGTGTGTGTATAGTCAGAAGGTTTTTTTAAGTTTTTCGTAGAGTAGAGAAGTGTTAAACACCCCATTGGGTTAATGTTTACTATCTGTGCCCTGCTATGGGGATTTCCCTTCACTTCTTGTCTTAAAGCAGAACTCTGGTGAAGATGTGTATTTTCCCATGTGGTGGGGCTGTGCCAGCACTGTATGGGTTAAGTGCTTGTTTTTTCTAGGGCTCAGGGATAAACTATACTTACCGTATCCTCCAATCCTCTGGAAAACCATGCTCCCCCCACGTCCAGCAGTGGACTGTTCCTGCCATCCTCACGTCCGAACTTGCTCTGTGGGCATGATGAAGTCAGGAACAGCCCATTCACAAGACTGCTAAAGTGGGGGGGCTGGAGCAGCAGGGATCAGTCTTGCGCTTGGAGGATCGGTGGAATAGGAAAGTATATCCTTACTTTCAGAGCCCCTACACAAAAACAAGCATTTAACCCATGCAGTGCCGGCACAGCCCCACCACATGGGAAAATAAACATTTTCCAAGATTTCTTCTTTAAAGACATAACGTAATGAGAACAAATCTCCCCAAATGAGGGGATTTTCCATTAGACACTTGTCATTAGAACATTGGCCCCCATTGGAGGCATCTCCCCCATCCCCACCTCTTGCTCTTCAACATTTTGGGTTTACAATAGCTTTCTATCTCATTTTGTTTCATTTTTTTTCTCTCCTTTTGTGATAATTACATTGTTATAATAGACTTAAGTCCATAATATTCTACTCATATATACCATTTATAAAGATTGAACCAGGGAATCATCATGTATTTTGATAGATCGGGAGTGGTTCCTTTTGGGGCCATCTTGTGGTGTATGCCAGCACTACATGAGTTGTCCAAAGTGTTTGTTTTAATTAGAAAGAAACTCAATTAGTGCCCTCATGTTGTGGTCCCTGTTATGGAGATCTATTTAGTGACACTTGAGTTTTTCAATGCTTTTTCAGTATTATGTGATTTTTTTCCATCCCCGTTTTCATCCTTCCCTTCCTTTTTCAAGATGGCGATGACATTGTGGAGTCGTGATGTTGCACGTGCTTACATCATGACATCACAGTTCATCGCACATGCGCAGTCCATCTGTGACGGCCTTCTTGAAGCCTGTAAGAGGGCTTTTTATTTTGTGTAATACAAGCCTCTGAAGCAGCCAGGAGGGTCCGGCGAAACTGGTCAGGTAAGTCGCCGGCCATGCCTGGATCTACATTTGACTAAGAATGGACTGATCAGTATACAAATCCATTATACACCTTAAAGGGACATTATCCATTTATATATATTGTTCTGTTTGAAGAATACTTCAAGGTTTTTGCACTGCCATTTTGCCCAGGATCAATCGCTTGTGTTGGAGCCATTATATGTCCAGGATATCAATACCAGGCAACAAAACCGGAGGATATACAGGCTACAAAGTAGCAGTTCTGGTGAGAGGGAGGTTGATGCACACAGGGGGTGCTTTTGGGTAACTCATACCTATAAAATGACCCTACACTAATTATATTTTCCTCCTCTGGACCACTCATGGTTAATACTCCTCTGGCTTGGATATTTTGTGGCCACATCTTATACAATACCACTACTGTCTGTAAACAGGATTGAAAATGGAACCATACTTGATATAATCTCCAGTAAAATATATCGGGACTATGTCCATTCACCTTCATCTTTGATATGCCAACAAATCTGGAGATTTAGGAATTTACCCATTATATGTCCTTGTCAACTGTGTGTGGGACTGACCAGGGTTCAATATTAGTCCAGCATGCTGTGCATTAATTTAAACACTTAGTGGCCACACTTTCCATCTGTCCTCTATGACTGTCCCTTTGTTCTGAGAGCTCTCAGCTTTGATTGTTATCTAATTTATATAAAATAAAGATACGTTATCTACCATATATACAGTATGTATTATTATTATTATACAGTATTTATAAAGCGCCAATAGTTCGCTCAGCGCTGTACATTACAAAGGGGGACAGATCATGTGACAGAACAATACCAATACAATGCAAAACATGAGGGGATCGAGGGCCCTGCTCTTTCGAGCTTACAATCTAGGAGGGAGGAGATGGTGGCACAGGAGGAGATAGCTGTGGGGGATGGAGTGGTAGGAAGAGTGGAGGAGGTCGGCAGGTTAGCAGGGGGTGGGGTAGGCTTCCCTGAAGAGATGGGTTTTCAGGGTGCGCCTAAAGGAGAGGAGAGTAGGTGATAATCTGATGGGTTGGGGCAGGGAGTTCCAGAGGATGGGTGACACCCTGGAGAAGTCCTGGAGGCGGGCATGGGAGGAGGAGACCAGGGAACTAGAGAGAAGGAGGTCTTGTGAGGAGCGGAGTGTGCGTGCTGGCCGGTACTTGGATATTAGGTCAGTGATGTAGTTCGGGGCAGTATGGTGGACAGCTTTGTACGTCAGCGTTAGGATTTTGAATTTGATCCGTTGCGCAATCGGAAGCCAGTGGAGGGATTGGCAAAGGAGGGTGGCGGAGATGGAGCGGTTGGAAAGGTGAATGAGTCTGGCAGCCGTATTCAGGATGGACTGAAGCGGGGATAGCCAGCGGCGAGGCAGGCCAGTGAGGAGGGAGTTGCAGTAGTCGAGTCGTGATATAATGAGGGAGTGGATGAGCTGTTTAGTGGTTTCTGGGGTTAGGAACGTGCGGATTTTGGCGATGTTGCGGAGGTGGAGTTTGCAGGAGTTTGTTAAAGATTGGACTTGGGGCTGGAAGGATAGGTTGGAGTCCAGAATGACACCAAGTACTCTGGCCTGCGGGGCGGGTTTGATGGTGGCGTTGTTGGATGTGATGGAGAAGTCAATGGGGGGTGGGGTCCAGTCTGGGGGGAAGACAAGAAACTCGGTTTTGGAGAGGTTCAGTTTAAGGAAGTGGAGAGACATCCAGTCTGATATGTCGCTCAGCAGGTGTGTGATTCGGGCGGAGACCGAGGTGGTGAGGTGGGGGGTTGAGAGATAGATTTGTGTGTCGTCGGCATAGAGGTGGTAGTTGAAGCCGTGAGAGTGTATGAGTTGGCCAAGGGAGGAGGTGTAGATGGAGAAGAGAAGGGGCCCGAGGACAGAGCCTTTAGGGACCCCAACAGAGAGGGGGAGTGAGGGGGAGGTGGTAGCATTATAGGTAACACTGAAAGAGCGTTGTGACAGGTAGGATGAGAGCCAGGAGAGAGCAGAATCTCTGAGGCCGAGGGAGTGTAGTTTTTTGAGGAGGAGGGGATGGTCGACTGTGTCGAAGGCCGCAGAGAGGTCAAGGAGTAGGAGCACTTTGATCCAAGATATCTTACTGATCTCTAGCTGTGACCCTTGTCACTTTTTAATGAATGTGTCTATGTGGTCAATGTGTATTTGTTTTAACTAATCAATCAATAAAATGTATTGTTAGGTAATGAGATTTGTCCGTACAGAGAATTTTGTTTATAATTTTCCATTTTTGATATATGATTTAACATTTTGATAGGGTTGAAGTGTTGAGCCAAATTCATACCTTTTATGTGAGTTTTTTGGTGTTCAGTTTTGAGTGGTACCTGGTAGGATGATTAATTTTTAGATTTTTCTTTGCCTTTCTATCTCATTGGCAATGGTCACCAGGACAAAGAGAGAGGATGAATCTCTTCAGTGCGGACACAGCCAGCAAGAATACTCAGCAGAGGATCTAACCCTTCTCTGACCTCCTGCTCTCTAGCTCCCTTGTCTCCTCCTCCCATGCTTGTCTCCAGGACTTCTCCAGAGCCTCCCTCATCCTCTAGAACTCTCTACCCCAATCTGTCTATCGCCTACTTTTAGGCAATCCCTGAAAACCTCTCTCTTCAGGGAAGCCTATCCTCCCTTCAGCTAATAACCATATCTTCTTTTTCTCTTATCAGTTCATCCCCCACAGTTCTTACCTTTTGTACCACCAGCCCCTCCCTCTTAGGCTGCATTCATCCCTGAGCATTTTGTAGTGTGAAGCTCGATACTCCAAAATGCTCAGGGGAAAAAAAATTAATATTACTCTATGGATATGGTTCACATTTCCACTCCAAGTCGCCTGAAGCTCTAAAAAGTTTTGGAGCTACTTTTACAGCTCAAATTGGGCAGATTTGCACGTTTTTGGTAAGTTTAGCAACAAATGATGCAATAGATGATATTGGGCACAATCCACTAAGCGGTATCTTACTGCATCCGAGTATGAGGTAGGATACCGCATAGCATTTTTTAAAAAAAAGTTTGAATGCACTAAAAAAACACTGCTAAAATACCACGAGTTATTTTATCAAATCATGCAGTATTTTAGTAGTGAAAACCACTGCAGCGGTAATGTTTCAGCTGTCAGTGGGGTTCCCCAATGACAGCTGAATGTAAACGAAAGGAATGCCAGCAATTAAAAAAATTATTTAAAACCGGCGTGGATTTCTCCCCCTCCATCCATACCAAGCCCTTGGGTCTGGTATGGATTTTGAGGATAACCGCCATGCCAAAAAAAAAAAAATGGCGTGCCCCTCAAATCCATACCAGTCCCTTATCTGAGCATGCATCCCGGCAGGTCAGGAAAGGGGGGCGGACGGACGAGCGAGCATCCCCCCCCTCCTGTACCATACTAGGCCACATGCCCTAAACATGGGGGGGTGCTTTGGGGTGAGGGGGGCTCACCCCCCCACCACCATACCACCTTGTCCCCATGTTGATGGAAACAAGGGCCTCTTCCCCACAACCCTGGGCTGTGGTTGTGGGGGTCTGCAGGTGAAGGGTTTATCAGAATCTGGAAGCCCCTTTAGCAAGGGGGCCCCCAGATCCTGGACCCTCCCCCCATGTGAATGAGTATGGGGTACATGATACTGCTACTACTTCACACAAAAAAAAAAAAAAAAAACTGTCGTGTGAAAAAAGACAGGAGAGTCTTTAACAAGTCCTTTATTAAAAGAAGAAAAATAAAAGAATGTCCCCCGAAGTAGATCCAACGTCAATCTTGATGGCCGCCACCCAAAAAAAGAAAAAAAAAAAAAAGGCTCCATTCCCTACGCTGGCTCCCGGCCGTCTGACTCTTACGCTGGCTTGAAAGTTCTTAAATATATAAATGTATAGAAAGTGAAGAGCAAAAATAATTGAATGATACTAATGTGAAAGTAAAGTGCAAATATCAATCTGAAAAATAAAACTGCTAACCGGAACAGTCAAGTACAACGTATAAAAAAAAAATTATTATTATATATATATATATATATATATATATATATATATATATATATATATATATAATGTTATATTAATAAATGTTGAAATTCTTTCAAGAAGTCATTCAATCAATGTGGAACAATAAAGTGCAGCATAAAGGTTAAAATATATAAAGTCCATTAAATATCAGTGGTAAAATTGTCTGTAAGAATATAGGTACGGCAATCACTGTGAAATACTGTGAAGTGATCCAAATGGGCATCCACCACCCCTGTCAGATGGACACTCATCAGACATCTTGTGGTAAACAGCATGTAAGCACATCTCATCTGGACAACAGGTAACAGCAATGAAGCCTCTGCAGGGGATGCTCAGCCAATGGCACAAAACGCAGGTGGACCCTCTACTATGAGGAGTAGCTCACCACAGGAGACAAAAATTGTATATAGTGTAGAATTTTATTGTATGATGAATAAAAGACAATCCACGTGGAAATACAGTAAAACTGAATATAAATCATGTACCAAGATGGCCGCCGTTCCGACCTTGGGCAACGGCGGTGTGATATCAGCAAGTGACTCAACCCGAAGTGTTTCGTGCCCATGCACATCTTTAAGGGTACACCACTGATATTTAATGGACTTTATATATTTTCACCTTTTTGCTGCACTTTATTGTTCCACGTTGATCGAATAACTTCTTGAACTAATTTCAACATTTATCAATATAACATTTTATATATTTTTTTAATACGTTGTACTTGACTGTTCCATTGAGCAATTTTATTTTTCAGATTGATATTTGCACTTTGCTTTAACATTAGTATTATTCACTTATTTTAGCTGCACTTTCTATACATTTATCTATAAGGAGCTGTTACTTATACCTTTGTGCTAGCTGCTTATATAGTTCCAGCACTCGCTTACACTTGATATTTAGTTCTTAAATCAGTTAGGGTGGGGCAACCCAATGTCATCACCTGTGTGACCCCACCCCCATGTGACATCAACTGGGGCATGCTGGGTCAATGATGTCACACAGGGGCGGAGTCACATACGTGATAGCCCCTCCCTTTACATATTTAAGAACTGTCAAGCCAGCAGTCAGACAGCCAAGAGCCAGCGTCAGGAGTGGAGCCTTTTTTTTTCCTTTTTGTGGGTGGCGGCAGCAGCGGGCATCATGATTGATATTGGATCTACTTAAAAAAAAAAAAAAAAAAGTCACAGCTCACAAAGCAGCTAAAAACACTGTATAAAAATGCAAAATCGTGGTAAAATATGCATGGAAAAAAAATCACCCTAAAAACGCTGAAAGGCGCTACGCTCAGATGTGAATGGAGCCTTAGATTGTAAGCTCCCAGGATCAGGCCTTCCTTTCCCTCCTGTATTAAATTGTATTGCTGCTGTATTGTCTCCCTTTATATTGTGCAGCGCTGAGCAAACTGATGGCACTATATAAATCCTGTATAATAATAATAATAAATCACAATGAAGTTTTCCTCACACATACATCTCATACAATCCGGGATCTCTGATGTGAAAGGAGACTCTGCATATCACAATATTTATACATCAGCTATCATATGATCCTACAATGGGCTCTGATCTGTGGAGCCGTTCAGAGTGGATCCAGAATCCAGGAGATCCCTTTCTCATCTGGGACTCCGTATGACTCACTTACCACGTTTACTTCTGTAGTAATCCAGGAAACCCTTCATATCAGACAGATCCGGCAGAGGGGTCTCTGCAGAGTATGGGTGATAGAGAACAATGACTTTATCAACAAAAGATTCCCAGATTTCTTCTTTGAGATAAGATGTGCAGCACACAGCCCCACACTGACAGGATGAAGTTTCTGATAGAAGCGATAATATCTGTGACACATCGGTGTCGGGGTCCTGTGTGAAGACAATCAGGTACTTTCTGCTCTCCTCCCCACTCGTCATATCACTGAAACAACACAGAGGAGAAGAAGTGAGAAGATCGATGTGATTTGTTATATACAGTATACATATAAAAGTGATATAAAGAAATGCTGTATACAGATCCTGGGTGACATTCAGGACGAACCTCTCTCTGTAACCGTCATGATGTCTATTTATGGGGCTGAGGACCGCCAGTCCTGAATGTGCCATAGGGGCACTTATGGGCCACTGCCTAGGGCAGCAGGTTAGAGGGGTAAGTCCAGGACATGACAAGTTGTGATGTGTTCTCTTATTACTTTGCTTCCCTCTTCTGTTCTCCTCCGGACATTTGTGGCTAAATTCAGCAAGATAATCACTCATGGAAGGCGGTAGAGGGTGTCACGGAATGCAAGATCGCTGCCATCAACATGCGACGATCCCACGATTGCGACGTCCAATATGTCACAATCGCGGCGTCAGACCCCAGACCTTCTCACCCAAACTCATGACCAAAGGGCTAGCCAAACTAAAACCGCGATGTGACGTGCGTAACAATGTCACACCCAGCTGCACCTGCACAACGATTTTCTAGCTAATGGATTCAGATCGATGTGCCAGCAGCCTGAATCGATTGTTACTGGGTCAGGTTAATTATGCAATTAACGCTTCACATTGCCACCACCTCCTTTTTATTCAGAGAAAGAGGAAACTCGGCATTCAGCTATAACACTACAATGGTTGATATAATCGTCTGTATAAAATGGTCCGCAGGCCGGTTATACAGAGGTTCAACCAAACACAGTAGCGTTCTCTTTAAAGACAGGGATTCGTAAATTGCAATTAAGAGCTATAGAAACAGTTCAACACTTTCAGAAAGAAAGATTTATTACTAAAAGGTCAAACGGGTGCAATAAAAAAATATTTACAGAAAAAGATGTAACTAAGATATATATATATAAACATACAGAGACTAACAGCACAGCACAGAGATATCAGAGAGAGGTTAAAGGGTTAAGATACTTGCCATTAAGCCTTGGATGTAAGCAGATCAAGTTTCAGAGCGAAAGGCACAGGTCTCCCCAGGTGGTATTGATGTTAAAATGGGAGACGTCTTCAACTAACTTCTCTTAGGCCTGACAGCCTCTTTTAAAGTTTCCCAGCAGGGGGTGGCTCTGAAGTCAAGGACCAATCCCCTGTTTAGGGAGGAATCGTCAGGCGGAGCCCTAAACTGGAGCCAACATCTTTCATAACTCATATTCTGGTCCATAACTTTCCATCTGCACAAGGGACCTCCCACCCGTGGGTAGATTATTATGCAGACAATTCTGAGGATTGATCAGATATGAATTCTGAAGTTGTATGCTAAACGGTTTGCGAGATCTATTTCTCTGCTTTCCCGTGCGCCCGAGACAAGGCAAGTGACCCATCAAACTGTTCACCTGCTCATCGTCCATCTGATATGTAAGTCTCTCATATTCCAAGATATGAGACATAGGGAAAAAATGGATCTTTTAAAAATGTCACAGTCAGGTCCATAAATAATGGGACATCGACACAATTCTAACATGTTTGGCTCTATACACCACCACAATGGATTTGAAATGAAACAATCAAGATGTGCTTTAACTGCAGACTGTCAGCTTTAATTTGAGGGTATTTACATTCAAATCAGGTGAACGGTGTAGGAATTACAACAGTTTGCATATGTGCCTCTCACTTGTTAAGGGACCAAAAGTAATGGGACAATTGGCTTCGCAGCTGTTCCATGGCCAGGTGTGTGTTATTCCCTCATTATCCCAATTACAATGAGCAGATAAAAGGTGCAGAGTTCATTTCAAGTGTGCTATTTGCATTTGGAATCTGTTGCTGTCAACTTTCTTGTTCAAACATTTTATTGGTTTTGAAACAAAGGGGTAAAGACATTGACAGTTAGCATTAGACATTGTATTGACTGTGAAGCATAGGGGAAAATATACACAGTAGAAATGTCTTTTAACAGAGGAGGAGAGAAAGTGTAAAACAAGCAATGCAACAAGTCTTATGGTTCTAGGTAAACAGTAGATATTTTAGCAAGAAGTAATAATATGCCAAAAATAATTTGTTCAATGGGGATAAAGACTCTCCAGAGCTACGTGAAGAGTTAGGGAGAGACCAAGGAAGAGGGGGGGAGGGAGGGGGGGGGGGGGGACAGGGATGACTCCATGACTAATGAGAAGGAATATAATTAATTAGTGAGACCAGTTAGAAGTGGTACCAGTACTGCGTAAAAAAATATTAACTTGAATATCAGGGAAGAAGAAGGGATTCGTCAAAATTGTTCGGAAGAAAACTCTCAGCCTAGGGAGTCCAGACATTCAAAAACTTAGGGATGGTATCAAGAATTGTGGCTTCAACTTTTGCGTGTATCATAGCTTGCGTCACTCGTTTTAGTTTTAACAGCAGCAATGCTTAAAGCGGGGGTTTTCCAGGATTTTGCAATGACCTGCTTGGCTGCTGTGGTAACTTGCATGATGAGTTTAAATTGTGACGAAGTTACATTGGGAGGGCGTAGGTTGAGAAGAACTGTTGTCGGTGTGGGTTGGAGTGTATTTGCACTGAGTCTGGATAGCATAGTGAAATCATCCGTCAAAAAGGTTTTGGCATCCGGACAATCCCACCAGACGTGGTAGTATGTTCCCGGGTCTATACAGCCTCTGAAGCAGTTGGGGGAGTAGTTAGGGGTGTATTTTGCAATTCTTGCTGGAACCATGTACCAACGGGTCAGAACTTTATAGTTGTTTCCAAGGCTACAACATTCTGTGAGGATGACTTTGTATTGGTCCATATGTGGTCCCAGTCAGATTGATCTAATTGCCTATTCAGGTCTGTTTCCCATTTGTGGGTATATGAAGGGGAGGATGCGGAGGCCGAAGTTGCAATGACAGAGTAAAGGCATGAAATGAGGCCATGCCTATGAGCGCCTTTATAGCAAGCTCGTTTGAAGGGAGACATTGTGTTAGTTTGGTTGGGTATTTCAGTGTAGGGGCCGTAAAAGTGTTGTAGTTGTACGCTGTAGGTAGAGATGAGTGTGGAGTAGGTTAGCAGAGGTCCATAATTTGAATGAGAGTGGTGACGACCAAGCCGGGGGGAAAGCTGGATTCTTGAGATGTGAGAGTAAGGGGTTATATAATGATTGGAGAAGGTAACGAGTCTTAAATTTGTCCCATATTGATAAAAAGTGAGATGTGATGGGGTTTGTTATTGAGCGGCGGTCACTTGGTCTAAGCCAAAGTAAGTTAGCCAAGGAAAGGTGTTCACAATCTAAAGATTTAAGCACAACCCACTGAGGTATTTCATGGGTCGCATGGTATTTTGGCAACTGAGCCAAGTGCGCCACCTGATAATATTTACCGATATTGGGAAGACCAAGACCGCCGTTGAGTTTGGAGCAAAAGAGGGTGGAGCGGGGTATGTGGGGGAGGATAGTGCCCCATACATAAGATGAAATGCGACGCTGTAAAACGCAAATATAGTGAGGAGGTACAGGGATTGGGAGAACTCTGAATAGATATAAAATTTTTGGAAGTATTGACATCTATATAACTGCTATTCTGCCAAGCCATGCGAGTGGTAAGGAGGACCACTTAGTCATAAGAGCGGAGAGATGCGTCAGCATAGAGGTATAGTTAGCTGCATAAAGATCTGATATATTGGGGGTCAATTTGATTCCCAGGAAAGGAATATGATTCCGAGACCAAGGAAATGGAAGTATCTGCTTAAAGTGTGCCAGCTCCATAGGGGGGAGGGAAATGTTAAGTGCCGTGGATTTGTGAGGGTTTATTATAAGGCCAGAGAGTGATCCAAACTGTTCAAGAAGCCGGAGGAGGGGAGGTGAGGAAGTCAAGGGAGAAGTGAGAAAAAGCAGAACGTCATCCGCAAAGAGGCATAATTTATGGTGAGAGCCACCTATCTCAAGCCCTCGGACATATGGATTAGCTCTGATTAGGAGGGCAGGCGGTTCTATGGCCAAAGCAAAGAGTAAGGGGGAAAGAGGGCAACCTTGCCTTGTGCCCCGGGAGATTGGAAAGTGAGCAGACCTATGTCCTAGGTATCTAATTCTGGCTCTCGATATAATGAGAAAACCCAGATTAAAAAATGTGGGCCAAAGCCCCAGCGGCTCAGGATGTAGCGTAGATATGGCCATGATACTGTATCAAATGCCTTCCTGATGTCCAGGGACAGAAAATAGGTAGGAATGTTATGGGATTTAGCAATATGCGCCAGAAGAGTTGCGCATCTGATGTTATCTCCGGCCTGTCGAGTTGGAATGAATCCCACCTGATCGTTATGGATTAAGGAACCTATACACATATTAAGACGTGTGGAAAGAATTTTGGCAAGTAGTTTAATATCAATATTGAGGAGGGAGATCGGCCTGTAATTGGACCATTGCATATCATCCGAATTAGGCTTTGGGATCATTGAGATGGTACCTTGTACTGAATTAGAGTTAAAGGTGTGGCCCGATAGTATGGCATTAAAAGCATTGGTAAGGATGGGCGTTAGAAGATGGGCAAATTTTTTGTAATACATGGCGGAAAAACCATCAGGTCCTGGGCGTTTACAAAGCTTTAGATTGTTAATTGCGCTTAAGGTTTCGGTTGAGGCGATGGGTTGTTCTAGAGCTGCTAATTGGTGCTCAGAGAGTGCCGGGAAGGAGATGGGGGCCAGGAGAGCATCAGCCTGGGTGGGGTCGAAGGGTGCGAAGGGAGAGTAGAGTCGTAAAAGGTGCTTGTGAAAGGTTTGTAGCATGCATTATGGATTACTCGGGAGGTTGCCAGAAGAGGTGCGTATTCGAATGGGTCTAGTAATCTGATCAAGCCTACGAAGCGAAAGAGCTAGAAAGGTACTGGGTTTATTGGCTTTTGTATAGCATTTGTGTTGGGATCTACGAAGTGAGAGCTCCGCCCAGCCCGTGAGAAATAGATCAAGAGCTAATAGGGCTCGCTCAAGAGCTTCACGGTTGGCTAGTGTAGGGGTTGCTTGGAAGGCTTGATGGGATTGGTTGTATGTTTGCTTGAGGGAGAGACGTCTTTGTCATTTTGCTTTATTTAAATAGGATGCTTTACTGATGCAAAATCCCCGTAGGACTGGTTTATGTGCTTCCCAGAGGAGGAGAGGAGAAATATCAGGTGTTTGAGGCTGTGGTCTGACCAGGGAATTGGAAGTATTTCAGAAGCCAGGAGCCGGGAGGAGGAGCCGACGGTTATGAAAAATGTGATCTATCCTGGAGAAGGACTTATGAGGGTGTGAATAAAAAGTGTATTGACGCTTAGTTGGATTAAGTTCCCTCCAGGTATCTATCATAGAGTGAAGTTGTAACACGGCTTGGAAGGTTTGCTTGGGGGTAGGGAGAGGGGCAGGTTGGGGAGATTTGTCGAGAAAGGGGTATAAAGTGCAGTTAGAGTCTCCGCAGACAAAGTACCTCGCGCATGGTGGTCTATAACCGATAGTAGGTGGGAAAGGAATGGTAAGGGACCTTGATTCGGGGTGTAACACGTAGCTATGGTAACGTCCACGTCTAGGAGTTGCCCTGTTAACAGGAGGTAACGACCCTCAGGATCCTTGACTTCATTACATAATATAAAGGGTGTTGTGCGGTGGAAGACAATGAGTACTCCTCTGCATTTTGTTGCGGCCGAGGCTGTATATACCTGCGGGTAACGGAGGCCAAAAAACTTGGTGGTGGAGTTAGGGGTGTAGTGCGTTTCTTGTAGGCAGACTACATGGGCTTTAAGTGACACAAAAGAGCAGAAGGCTTTGTTGCGCTTTTGTGGTGTGTTGAGGCCCTGAATGTTCAATGGGCCCATAAGGAAGGTGTATGATGCATCAGATGATAAAGTGTTGCTAGCCATGAGTGGGGCTGGTAGTCACTTTGTAAAATAGTCTGAATGTATAAAAAACCGGGTGAGGTCATGGAGCCATTTGAAGGGAAGAATAAGGGGATATGAATAGGGAAAGATACCAGGGAGAGGTTGTGCGGGGCCATGCTAGGCCCTAGGAAGCGGTCCCCGGGGCCACCTAAAGTCAGGGTGGCTCGGGGAGCTGTGGTAGCCCAAGCGCTATTAAGTAAGCAATAGCGCAGGGGCTAAAGGAGAGTGCACAGGTACGCAGACCGTGGGGATGACAGAGGTTTTTTAAAGAAAAAAAAAATGTATGGTAAGGAGATCCCGGAAAGGAATAGGCAGATCAGTACTCAAACAACTTAAAAGGTCCTGAGCTCAGGCGGCTTCTGGCGTGAAAACTGACCAATAGGAATGAGGAGAAGCAGCTGCCTATGCCCTCAGAGCTGAGGCCCCCACTAACAGTCCAAGATATGGCTGAGGAGTAGCGGTGTCAACATTAGCATACAATGAGCAACAGGCTCTAAGGGATACATGGGAGACAAAGAGACATATCGACAATCAACATACGAAGAAAGCCCAAATAAGGTTTTTTTCCAGAAACAAAAGCAAACATCGAAAAGGGAGGAACAAGGGGGCCAAACAAGCCCCGGTGACCAACATGAGTTTACACAATGCCTGAAGCAAAGATAGGTGGTAACCTCGCCGCTGATCAAGTGGCTAGTCCAAAGTGTGTGGTATGATAAGAGGTGAAGGACGCGGTTCAGTCCATGGTGTCTTGTGGGGATGGGCCCAGTGATGAGAAGCGCCCACACTTGTGAACACTGAGTTGACCATCGGCTGAGCGTGGAGGATAGGATTTCTGTGGTGAGCAGGATGTCAATCTTGGTACCCTCTGACTGGCTCGAAGGGGAGTGTAGGTGAAGGTTCCGCAGGGTGTCCAGTAGATCTTCGGGGGTTTTGCAAGAGTAGTCCCGAGTTTGATATTGGAAACGTACTGCGAAGGGGAAGCTCCATTTATATGGTATTGCATGATGCTGAAGTGCTTGCAGATGGGGTTTCATAGCTCTACGTTTAGCGATGGTTGTTGGGCAAAGATCTTGGAACAATTGGTAGGTGTGGCCTTGAAAATGTAGGGATTCCGCGTTGCGGGCTGCCTGCAGGAGTGTATCTTTAGTACGAAAAAAGTGGAGCTTGGCTATGATATCACGAGGTGGGCCATCAGGGCGCCATGGGGCTAATGCCCTATGGACCCTGTCCATTTCTAAATGGTCAATTGGAATGGCTGGGGTGAGCTCCTGGAACAGCGCTGTTAGACTGGACATCGGCAATCGACTCTGGAAGGCCACGGATATGCAAGTTTGAGCGCCTTGCCTGATTTTCAAAGTCCCCGAGGCGCGCAAGGTTGCATTTTCATCATGCAATAGATCGAGATAGTCAGCGTGTGTTTGAAGTGAGGTGTCAAGATCGTCTAATTTTTGTTCTAGGTCCGCCGTGTGTTTTCCCAATTCGCGGATTTCTTTCGACAGCGTAGCGGTGATACGGTCAGAGGTTTGTTTCAGGGCTTTATGCAGCATCTTCTCAAATCGTGTTAGGAGATCAGGGGGTGTAAGGTCAGGTGTCGGGGCATCTGGATCAATGTCGGACTCACCCTCAGATGCGCTGGGATGGCTGGGCAGTGCGTCCCTCAGAACTGCATAGGATACTGTAGCCTGCTTGCTGCTTTGTGTTGTAGCTGTGGCCATTTTGGATGAGGCCTTTGCTAGTGCCTCCTTAATGGGCTTCTGTTGTGGCGGAGCCTGGTGGAGGGTAGCCCCTTTCACCATGTTACTATCCGTCAGGTGGGTTTGCCCCTCAGAGCAGAGCCTCTCCGGTCTGTTTATGACAGTATTCGAGCTGGGATGTAGACCTGTGAGAGGTGGGTGGGTCCATGTGCAGCCTACAGGGGAGATGGAGCTGCGGCTCCTTATACCTGTCCCGCCGACCGCCGGACGTTTATCGAGCCGGATCGGATCTGGGGGGTGTCGCTGCGGAGGTATGTGCCTCTCCAGGTGTCATGACAACCGGGATCCGTGGGCAGACTTCTCTGTCACCCGTTGGGGAGACGGAGCTCTAGCTTTCCATGTCCGTCCTGCCGGCCGCGCATGCGCACTGTCCCTGTTGCTGTCAACTTTCAAGATGAGATCCAAAGAGCTGTCACTATGAGTAAAGCAAGCCATCATTAGGCTGAAAAAACAAACCCATCAGAGAGATAGCAAAAACATTAGGCGTGGCCAAAACAACTGTTTGGAACATTCTTAAAAAGAAGGAACGCACCGGAGAGCTCAGCAACACCAAAAGACCCGGAAGACCACAGAAAACAACTGTGCTGGATGACAGAAGAATTCTTTCCCTGATGAAGAAAACACCCTTCACAACAGTTGGCCAGATCAAGAACACTCTCCAGGAGGTAGGTGTATGTGTGTCAAAGTCACCATTCAAGAGAAGACTTCACCAGAGTGAATACAGAGGGTTCACCACAAGATGGAAACCATTGGTGAGCCTCAAAAACAGGAAGGCCAGATTAGAGTTTGCCAAACGACATGTAAAAAAGCCTTCACAGTTCTGGAACAACATCCTATGGACAGATGAGACCGAGATCAACTTGTACCAGAGTGATGGGAAGAGAGGAGTATGGAGAAGGAACTGCTCATGATCCTAAGCATCCCACCTCATCAGTGATCATGGTGGTGGTAGTGTCATGGCGTGGGCATGTATGGCTGCCAATGGAACTGCTTCTCTTGTATTTATTGATGATGTGACTGCTGACAGAAACAGAAGCAGCAGGATGAATTCTGAAGTGTTTCGGGAATATTATCTGCTCATATTCAGCCAAATGCTTCACAACTCATTGGACGCTTCACAGTGCAGATGGACAATGACCCAAAGCAGACTGCAAAAGCAACCAAAGAGTTTTTTAAGGGAAAGAAGTGGAATGTTATGCAATGGCCAAGTCAATCACCTGACCTGAATATGACTGAGCATTTCACTTGCTGAAGACAAAACTGAAGGGAAAATGCCCCAAGAACAAGCAGGAACTGAAGACAGTTGCAGTAGAGGCCTGGCAGATCATCACCAGGGATGAAACCCAGCGTCTGGTGATGTCTGTGCGTTCCACACTTCAGGCTGTAATTGACTGCAAAGGATTTGCAACCAAGTATTAAAAAGTGAAAGTTTGATTTATGATTATTCTGTCCCATTACTTTTGGTCCTTTAACAAGTGGGAGGCACATATGCAAACTGTTGTAATTCCTACACCGTTCACCTGATTTGGATGTAAATACCCTCAAATTAAAGCTGACAGTCTGCAGTTAAAGCACATCTTGTTCATTTCAAATCCATTGTGGTGGTGTATAGAGCCAAAAATGTTAGAATTGTGTCCATGTCCCAATATTTATGGACCTGACTGTATCTGGCTTGTGCTTCTTGGGAATGCCTTGAACTCCTGGGAAGGCTCTGTTGTCTTTTTACGAGGTGTGAAATTACACAGGTTCTTTGGACAGCTAGGCTCCGACTCCCTTGGGAGCTTTTATGGCTCCTATGACACTCCTGTGACATTCCTAACTCACACACATACTGGCCACTTCACTGGGCCTCTCAGGAAGGGAGGGGGGGAAGGATGAAGGGAGAAAATGGAGATGCCTAACAAAATGGTTGAACCGCGTCCATCTCTGATGCGCACGTTTGCGACAGAGGGGATATTAGGATGAGTCACAAGACTCATTACAGTTCAAGTAACATGAAAAAGTGTCTCTGAAAATATATATGATCCTAGGATTCCTCCAAAAGTTCATTCTGATTGTATTTTGCCAAATTATTCAGGTGACAGTTGTCAATAAGTAATAATCCCTGTCAGTAAATGTTTTGCTCATGGTCAGTGGAAGATATTTGTTGGTGTTGGCGGTCTTCTCTGTGATATCTCATCCCTCCGCTGTACAACAATCGGTCTAACACAGGCTGCTTCCTGACAACCCTTGTACTGAATGAACTCCCATTACATCCAATACAATTCAAATATCCCACTTCGGGTACCTCGTGTCCGGTCCATGGAATGTAGGAGCGTCCCGGACACAAGGCACCCGAGCATGCGAGCTGATAAATTTTGTAAGTGTGATTTTAATTGTAAGAGTCATTTTTTTTTAAATATGGGAGATTGCTCTCTGGTTCCTTCTATATATTGTTCTGGTGGTGTGGAGGAGTGGATAAGAGACCCAGCACTGGCGGAGTACATACACCTGGAGGGGAGCAGTGGTTAATAAAGCACTAGTGACTGGCTTTTTAACCACTTCCCGACCGGCTGTTGCATATAAACGGCCGGACGGTGGCAGTGCAGGGTCGAGTGGCCGTTTATAAACGGCCTCCCAGCACCCTGCTTGTGCGCGCTCCCTGGGAGCACTCAGCACCGCGATCCGGTGCCCACTGTGTCCTCCAGACACAGTGAAACACCGATTGTTGGACGGGACCTCTGTACGAGGTCCCGATCATGTGATCACTGATTGGCCAATCAGTGATCACATGCAGAGTAGTAAGCAAGATGTCACTTCTGTCATCATTGCTTACTACATGTGAAATCTGTGAATGATCACAAAGGTCACATAGTACAAGGCTATTCACAACAGCCTTGTACCATGTGACAAGCTGTGACCAATCACAGCTCACTCAGTATTTCTCAATGGCTGCAAGAATGCAGCCAGAGAGAAGGAGAAATGATTGCTTTTACATCCTATTTGGGTGTAAAAGCAATCAGTGTAAAGAAAAAAAAAAATCTTCATCACCCCCCACAAGTAGTACAGTGTCACCATGGTGACAATGTACTGCTAGGGTGACAGTATGTAAAAAAAATAAAAATAAATAAAAAATATTATTAAAAAAAAAAAAATGTAAAACAAAATGTTTAAAAATGATAATTTTTGGTTATAAACTAATTTGTTTTTTTGTTTTTTTACTAAAAAGATAACTAAATAAATTTTGGCAAAGATTTATGATGAAATATTATTTATTTGCAAAATTTTATAAAAAAAAAAAAAAACACTTTAGTTCCAAATTTTTGGACTTTCATTACACAGCAAAAAAAATTAAAATCCCAGCGGTGAATAAATACCACCAAAATAAAGCTTTATCTGTCTCAAAAAAATGACATGACCGCGCAATTGTCATTCAAAGTGTGATAGCGCTGAAAGCTGAAAATTGCCCTGGTCAGGAAGGGGGTAAAAGTGTCTGGTCTGGAAGTGGTTAATAAGGGGTCCTGGAACTCCGGTGAGTGGGGTCCAGAGAGAGGGGGAGCATGAGTGTCACAGCAATTGGAAGGAAAATGTCACTTTATGTTTGGAGCATTTATTATGAAGGACTGCACTGCTTGAAGCACTTGTAAAGGACTGCACTATGTAAAGCACTTTGTATAAGGATTGCACTACTGAAAGCACTTGATGCAAATCACGCATTGTGTTGTAGGATTGCACAATGTGTTTATATAGACATATGAAGGTATATTTTGATATTTTACATTAACACAAATGAAGGGACAGTGTGTAATATTGTTTACATGCAGGGAAGAGGGAGGTGTTGTATAGTACCAAAGTGGTACCTTGATAGTAAAGTACAAGAAGTGGTTAAAAGATCAATGGTGTCAATGGGAACTTATCTGAGAAGCAAAAATTGCCCATTGCTCAAGGAACCACTGGCAACCTCTGGAGAAACCCTTGGGTTCTACGGAACCCTGCTTGAAAAAGCCTGCTTTAGGGTTACCAACCCCTTCTCTGTTACTCCTGGCAACTGAATAGTCTGCAATTAACACCACATTTATCACCAGCAGCAACATTCCACAATTGAATACACACCTCATTATTGTCATTGTCATTGGGACCTCTTTCCCCCCATGTCTGTTAGGAGAGGGTCTTAGGTGGGACCATACACAGGCAAGCAGTTATTCCCCATGGGACCTTCTCAAAGTTTCACGCTTCCTGCTGTCCAACTCTTCACAAGCAACTGCCCTACCAACTAACATTTTCCAACACAACAGGTTTCAACACTTTCAGGTTGGTGACCCCAACCTCTTTAGCCTCTCCTGTGTCTTCTGTTACTTTAACTAACACCTTTGACCTGTCCAACAGTGCTCCAGAGTGCCTCCTATACACAACACTAGGAAGCAACCTAGCAATGTATTGAGACAATTTTCAACATTACCCACAAACAATGCATCAAACAAATCCAATACTGGCCATCTTTATTCAGTACAGTCTGTAATATCCAGCTCCAATTAGCAGTACAAGTTCACCTGACCAAGGAGAAGATAACAAGATATATACTGTCTATACATTCCAGAATTCTTATAGTTCTCTCAGCATGTCTGTCATACACAGGGGCCCCGATTCCATATCAGTAACCTTCTTATGGGTTGTGGACAAAATCCCTGCTATGCGTTCGCCCTCAGTTGGTCCTTCCATCTTGCGAGAGTCAACTTCTGCAGCAGTCCAAGCACCCTCAACTATAGGCTGTTCTGCTGACCCTCCATTTGGTAGAGCAGCAGTAGTGTCCACTTCTCGGCCTTTTGGCTAAGATCAAGTGTAGTATCTGTTCTTATCAGTGTCCAGTGGGGGTGCTCCCGGACATTCTAGCTTTGCGGGGATGGCTGTTGTATAGTACCCTCACTGGTATGATGGGGGTCCGGAAGGCTAGTACCGGAGGGACAGAAACCGGGGAGCGCCAAGATGCGTTCTGGGGCCCTGGGAGTAATTCCTCCGGGAAGACTGGAAAGACCCAGTACCTCCTGATTTGGACGGATCTACCTTGGTCTGGCTAGGGGCTGAGGTGGCAGAAAGTCCGCAAACTCAGTGCCCCCTGAGTAGACGCTCTCAGGGGTGCCACTAGTAACACCTGGGTGTGGGACCCCACAGTGTGAAGATGGCACATGGTCACTGTTTTTACACTCTTTTTGCACAGCGCCCTAAGGACCAGGCCTTTTGGCTAAGTCCAGGGCAATTTTTGCTACGGGCCTCAGGGCCTGGTCTGTGCACAATTTGGCACGGTACCACTTTTTTATTTTCTATTTATTTAATTTATTTCACCTCCCACGTTTGTCACTTTTTCTTTCGCTTATGTGTGTTTTCACGGATGGAGGGTGTGGGTCCTCGGGCCTACCCTGAAGTCTAGGGGGAGGATGTGTGGCCTTTTGGTTCCTTCTTCCCCTGATCCCTAGGGGGCTTTTCTTCGGGAGAGCCCCCTGACCAAGTACTGTGTGTCTGGCTTCGGCTGGACACAAGGAACGGTGGTCCACCAGGCCTTTTGGCCAGGAGGACCAATTGGGAACCTTGTCCCTGTCAGGAGCTTCGTGCCCCGGGGGATCAGGGTAAGCGGTCCAAGCCCCTTTAGGGGTAGTGCACTTTTTCGTGTGGTGTTTTGCACTTGCACTTTTTTTGTGAACACTTACGGGTTTTTACGTTTATAGTTGCACGTTTGCGGACTTAAAAAAAAAAAAAAAAAAACCAGTAGTGTCCACTTCACTATTACTTACAGAAGCTTCTCTCAGTATTCCTATTAGCATCATGTCCCAACTATCCCAATCCATTGTGCTCAACTTGCCAGGGCTTTGCACCATTGCATCCGCCCGAGGAGACACAGACAGACCAAGGGGCTCAACAGCATCAAACAGATTGCACTTGTCAGTTTTAACATCACATTGCAATACCACATTTCCACCACACTGCTCTGGTGGCACTTCATTCACAACATCGGACTTTTCATTTTCAGCCTCAGCAGTGTTATCAGACTGTAACATCACAGGTGCAGGTGTGACTTTACCCCCTGCCTCCCCACTGTACAGAGGTAAATCTCTCTTACGAGTATATTCAGTGGGTCCACTACCTGGGGTCACTTCCACATCACATATGGACAGTCTTGTTCAAAGCTTGTATTGGTTCAAAACACCATAGTACATGGATCACAACGGGTTTTTAGAAAATGTACTATGCAGACAGGAGTGCATGTAGTGCAAGTACAAAAGGATAGCATCTTATTCTGAACAATGCAAATTTAAACAGAATAGGCGACATGCATAGGCATGATAATACAAATCACTAACCAAGAAGTAGAAAAAAATTGTTGTGGAATGTACACAGGGATATCCCAATGCAAACGTGACTTAACCAGTAATGGTCGCTATATTGTGACTGCAGACTAAAGTAATTAGATAAACTCTTACTGATGTCATGTCTCACAGTAGCCAAATGGAGGAGAAAGAAAGAAAGAGAAAGAAAGAAAAGGCCCCGGAGTGCCAACCAGCACAATGGACAGTCTTAATACCAATCCTTAACATCACAGTAGCAGTTCCAGCAATTGTTTCATTACAGACAGTCTTACACATCGCAATAGTAGGTGTCACCATCTTCATTTGCATGTGTCACTTCAGGAACCAGTTCTCTGCTGCACTTTCCCTGGCCCATTTCCGGATGCGGCTGCAGGGTGAAATGACAGTCGCCCTTGTAGGCACCATGGGAGCCTTCACTCCCAGCAGAACTTCACTGCCTCTCTCCCACTGAATGTATTGGCTCCTCTTGAATCCAGTTGCCACTACCCTAGGCAGCACCCTCTAAGGCAGCGGTTCTCAACCTGGGGGTCGCGACCCCTTTGGGGGTCGAACGACACTTTCCCAGGGGTCGCCTAAGACCATCGGAAAACACATATTTCCGATGGCCTTAGGAACCGAGACACCGCACCTTGATCCGTCTCCAGGTGTGGGCGGGATGACATGCCGTCCCTGTCATCTGGACACACCCCCGGGATCAATCCTTCCTCGTCGGTGATTGGCCGCCGGAATTTGTAGCTCAGGAGAGGCACACAGGAGGCCAATCACCGGCGAGGAGGTGGAGCTTGGAAAGGAGGAGCCGAGCAGCACCGCGAAGATCGAGCGAGTGAAGAGGAGGAGAGCGGCCGGAGAAGGAAGACATCTGATCGGTAAGTGTCTGTACCATGGGAGAGGGAGGGAGCGAGCAAGCCCAGGCTGGAGCAGGGGTCAGCAAGGTAAGCATCATTGGTGTCAGTGGGAGGAATAGTGCCCAATCATTGGTGTCACTAATACCAACAATGGGGCACTATTCCTCCCCCCACTGACACCAACGATGGGGCACTATTCCTCCCCCCACTGACACCAACGATGGGGCACTATTCCTCCCCCCACTGACACCAACGATGGGGCACTATTCCTCCCCCCACTGACACCAACGATGGGGCACTATTCCTCCCCCCACTGACACCAACGATGGGGCACTATTCCTCCCCCCACTGACACCAACGATGGGGCACTATTCCTCCCACTGACACCAACGATGGGGCACTATTCCTCCCACTGACACCAACGATGGGGCACTATTCCTCCCACTGACACCAACGATGGGACACTATTCCTCCCACTGACACCAACGATGGGGCACTATACTTCCCACTGATACCAACGATGGGGCACTATTCCTCCCACTGACACCAATGTTGGGGCACTATTGCTCCCCCTGATACCAATGATGGGGCACTATTCCTCCCACTGACACCAATGATGGGGGCACTATTCCTTCCACTGACACCATTGATGAGGCACTATTCCTCCCACTGATACCAGTGATGGGACACTTTTCCTCCCACTGACATCAGTGATGGGACACTTTTCCTCCCATTGACACCAACGATGGGGCACTATTCCTCCCACTGACACCAACGATGGGGCACTATACTTCCCACTGATACCAACGATGGGGCACTATACTTCCCACTGATACCAACGATGGGGCACTATACTTCCCACTGATACCAACGATGGGGCACTATTCCTCCCACTGATACCAACGATGGGGCACTATACTTCCCACTGATACCAACGATGGGGCACTATTCCTCCCACTGACACCAATGTTGGGGCACTATTGCTCCCCCTGATACCAATGATGGGACACTATTCCTCCCACTGACACCAATGATGGGACACTATTCCTCCCACTGACACCAATGATGGGACACTATTCCTCCCACTGACACCAATGATGGGGCACTATTCCTCCCACTGATACCAATGATGGGGCACTATTCCTCCCACTGACACCAGTGTTGGGGCACTTTTCCTCCCACTGACACCAGTGATGGGGCACTTTTCCTCCCACTGACACCAGTGATGGGGCACTATTCTCCCCACTGACACCAATGATGGGGCACTATTCCCCCCACTGACACCAATGATGGGGCACTATTCCCCCCACTGACACCAATGATGGGGCACTATTCCTTCCACTGATACCAGTGATGGGGCACTATTCCTCCCACTGACACCAATGATGGGGCACTATTCCTACCACTGATACCAATGATGGGGCACTATTCCTCCCATTGACATCAGTGATGGGACACTATTCCTCCCACTGACACCAATGATGTGGCACTACTCCTCCCACTGACACCAATGATGGGGCACTATTCCTCCCACTGACACCAATGATGGGCACTATTCCTCCCACTGACACCAATGATGGGACACTATTCCTCCCACTGACACCAATGATGGGACACTATTCCTCCCACGGACACCAATGATGTGGCACTACTCCTCCCACTGCAAAATTACAGTTATGAAGTAGCAACGAAAATAATTTTATGGTTGGGGGTCACCACAACATGAGGAACTGTATTAAGGGGTTGCGGCATTAGAAAGGTTGAGAACCACTGCTCTAAGGTCTGCAAGTCACACAACTGGCCTTAATCTTGTTTTATGGGCAATCACTCTCAATCCTCTGGTCAGCCTCTTGCACTATGTCTGAAGACAAGGGACACTGTGCTACTAAATGCCCCCATTCAAAACACAGGCATTGCATGTGCCCATGCTTTTTGTCCAGGTTCCCTCTGCTGGAGGCTCTAAGGGATGGTTTGCTTTCCTCTTTGGCTTGATTTAATGCTGCCAGATGCCGTTTGCACCAGTCCACAGCAGATTCAAACATTGGTGGACTCTCTGGCCTCTTTGGGACCTGCTGGGGTAAGATCCCCTCTATCCATAGCAATCTTTTCTCTTATCTCAGCAAAGATTGCATTGTTTTTGCATTCTGACAACCCCTTCCATGCAGTCAGGCATGCAAAGAATTTTCACACAGTTCCTTGCAGGTACACCACCTGCTTCACACTGGAGTAGCTGGAGCAAAAACTCCAGGACTGATGCCCAATGCATTCTTCAGCAATTTTGATGTTTGGAAATTCGTTAAAGTGATACTAATGGTTAAGCATTTGTTTTTTTAATAACAAACACATTATACTCTCCTCCTTTGTGCAGTAGTTTTACACAGAGCAGCCCAGATCCTCCTCTTCTCAGGTCCCCTGCCTGCTCTCCTAGCTTCTCCTTCCTGTTGAGTGTCCCCATAGCAAGCAGCTTGCTACGGGGGCACTCAAGAATGCAAGCTCCTACTCTGCTATGGCTCATCCCCGCCCCTTCTGTCTCCTCACTGGCTTGACTCACTGGCTGTGATTGACATCAGCGGGAGCCAATGACTCTTGCTGCTATCTCAGTCAATGAGGAGGCAGAGATCTGGAACAGCTGAGGTTTTTGTTGTGGACATTGCTGGATCTCAATAGGGCTCAGGTAATTATTAGGGGGGGGGGGTTGGGGGACCGCTGCACACAAAAGGTTTTTCACCTTCATGCATAGAATGCATGAAGGCAAAAACCCATGAGCCTTTACAACCACTTTGACTCAAATGTAGTGCTCACCAGTGAATAAAGTCCACACCAGATATGCCTTTAAAGACTTGTTGGCCCACTTTTAGTAAACACAACAAAAAAGTTCACAGCAGTCAGTATCCCTCACAGGGGTTTTCACCATCAACAGAAAGTACAATAGCAGTCAGCCTCCTGGGTCTCTATAATAGCACCACTGTATTGGAAGGTCAAGCCTCACTACCCCTCACCATCACAATTTGGATGGCACCAGTACTGTATGTGATGGACTGGGTGGCCGATGCCTCTTACATCTATCCAGCCCTCATTGCCCTAGCCATCATTTATGCTGAATTATGATTATGTCGCCTGTGCTATGAAGTAAATGATTAAATAAAATAAATAATAACTATAAAGCTGCTGACACCCAAAACTTATACCTATAAGTGACATAATGCTGAGAATATAAATATAATGGTGCAGCGCTAATATATAAAAATGAATATAACCACATATAATAATATGATATTAATAAAAAACATATACTGTGACACTTATATAGTGATCTGATCCTCTCTGGGATCTTAGAGTGACAGGAAAAATGTGAAAAAATATGTGGTCCTAATTGGACCCAATTTAGTGAACACACACAAAGTCACCAACAGACAACCCAAATAGCTAATTGGGATCAGTGGCCTAAATCAGCCTAAAAAAATCAAACCAAACAAGTGACACATGAAAGTGAATCCCTGCAAAGGGGGATATAACTCCTATACAAAATGACTAATGCTTAGTGAAAAACTTTACAAAAAACTCCAAATATTAAAACAAATACCGTATTTTTTGTTCCATAAGACGCACTTTTTTCCCCCCAAAAAAGGGGGGGAAATGTCAGTGCGTCTTATGGAGCGAATATGGAGCGGCCGGTCCGGTATTTCCACCGCCGCCGTGTCAGAATACCGGGCCAGCCACTCAGCTCTGCAGCGGGATCTTACCTGTTCCTCGGTCCAGCGCTACACAGTCTTCCCGCGCCGGCTTCTTTAGTGTAGGATCTCGTCTTGACAGCCGGGTGCCCAGTGCGCATGGGCGAGAAGCGCTGCACTTTGTGAATGGTACGGCGTCTTCTGGGACACATGACAGGTCCCAGAAGGCATTGGACCAATCACAAAGCGCAATGCTCCTCGCGCATGCGCACTGGGCACCCGGCTGTTAGCCGGGTGCCCACACTAAAGGGAGGACAACTCTGCGGAAGTGGGAGCGGGTACATGTCAAATTCAGGTACCCACTCCCCCTCCCTCCTCAAAGGTCAGCAGTCTCTTTTTCATCCCCTGTACTGTGTCCGCAGTCTCTGGTCATCTCCTGTACTGTGTCCGCAGTCTCTGGTCATCTCCTGTACTGTGTCCGCAGTCTCTGGTCATCTCCTGTACTGTGTCCGCAGTCTCTGGTCATCTCCTGTACTGTGTCCGCAGTCTCTGGTCATCTCCTGTACTGTGTCCGCAGTCTCTGGTCATCTCCTGTACTGTGTCCGCAGTCTCTGGTCATCTCCTGTACTGTGTCCGCAGTCTCTGGTCATCTCCTGTACTGTGTCCGCAGTCTCTGGTCATCTCCTGTACTGTGTCCGCAGTCTCTGGTCATCCCCTGTACTGTGTCCGCAGTCTCTGGTCATCCCCTGTACTGTGTCCGCAGTCTCTGGTCATCCCCTGTACTGTGTCCGCAGTCTCTAGTCATCCCCTGTACTGTGTCCGCAGTCTCTAGTCATCCCCTGTACTGTGTCCGCAGTCTCTGGTCATCTCCTGTACTGTGTCCGCAGTCTCTGGTCATCTCCTGTACTATGTCCGCAGTCTCTGGTCATCTCCTGTACTGTGTCTGCAGTCTCTGGTCATCTCCTGTACTGTGTCTGCAGTCTCTGGTCATCTCCTCCCAAGAATTTCTCCCAAGAATATTGCTATACTAAAACAGTTTTGTGAAGAGGAGTGGTCCAAAATGACTCCAGATCGTTGTGCAGGTCTGATCTGCAACTACAGGAAACGTTTGGTTGAGGTTATTGCTGCCAAAGGAGGGTCAACCAGTTATTAAGTCCAAAGGTTCACATACTTTTTCCTCCCTGCACTGTGAATGTTTACATGTTATGTGCAATTAAACCATGGCAACATCTAATGTTTGTGTAGTATTATGTTCAGCAGACTGTGTTCTTCTATTGTTGTGACTTAGATGACGTTCAGAGCACATTTTATGCCCAATTCATGCAAAACTCCACATAATCCCAAGGGGTTCACATACTTTTTCTTGCAACTGTAAATGTGGATTTATAAACCCAAGATACTAAATAGAAAAGATGGCAGTATGACAAGTGCAACACTGCCTGCAAGAAGTGGTTAATTGGAAACCCATGCGGAGTAATGTAACTGCATAGATAATAGCTACAACAATATTTTATTTGATCACATGGATCATAAAGAGGTTAGACATTGACACGATGAACAAATCATAATAAAATCAAAGAATTAAAAAACATTTGACGTCTTCAAATCTGGTTATTTGTAGGCAAAAAGGAATCCACATAAAGCAATGAAGTTTCCCAACTACAAAATCAAAGATTTCAATATGGTTCCACATGGTATCTGAATAGGGAGATGATTCTTCAGAAATATTCTTTGGTAAACACCACAATAAATGGAATGACTTCCTATAATGGAAACCAAAGAAAGATAATTGTAGTGGAAACATGAAAAAAATACAGTGGAGCAAAAAAGTATTTAGTCAGCCACCAATTGTGCAAGTTCTCCCACTTACAAAGATGAGCGAGGCCTGTAATTGGCATCATAGGTAGACCTCAACTATGAGAGACAAAATGAGAAAACAAATCCAGACAATCACATTGGCTTATCTGGAAAGAATTTATTTGCAAATTATGGTGGAAAATAAGTATTTGGTGAATATGAAAAGTTCATGTCAATACTTTGTTATATATCCTTTGTTGGCAATGACAGAGGTCAGACGTTTCCTGTAAGTCTTCACAAGGTTGGCACACACTGTTGCTGGTATGTTGGCCCATCCTCCATGCAGATCTCCTCTAGAGCAGTGATGTTTTGGGGCTGTCGCTGGGCAACACGGACTTTAAAATCCCTCCAAAGGTTTTCTATGGGGTTGAGATTTGGAGACTGGCTAGGCCACTCCAGGACCTTGAAATGCTTCTTACAAAGCCACTCCTTTGTTGCCCGGACGGTATGTTTGGGATCATTGTCATGTTGTAAGACCCAGCCACGTTTCATCTTCAATGCCCTTGCTGATGGAAGGAGGTTTGCACTCAAAATCTCACGATACATGGCCCCATTCATTCTGTCCTGTACATGGATCAGTCGTCCTGGTCCCTTTGCGGAGAAACAGCCCCAAAGCATGATGTTGCCACCCCCATGCTTCACAGTAGGTATGGTGTTCTTTGGATGCAATTCCGCATTCTCTCCTCCAAACACGACGAGTTGTGTTTCTACCAAACAGTTCTATTTTGGTTTCATCTGACCATATGACATTCTCCCAATCCTCTTCTGGATCATCCAAATGCTCTCTAGCAAACTTCAGATGGGCCCCGGACATGTACTGGCTTACGCAGGGGGACACGTCTGGCACTGCAGGATCTGAGTCCCTGGCGGCGTAGTGTGTTACTAATGGTAGCCTTTGTTACGTTGGTCCCAGCTCTCTGAAGGTCATTCACTAGGTCCCCCCCGTGTGGTCCTGGGATTTTTGCTCACCGTTCTTGTGATCATTTTGACCCCAGGGGGTGAGATCTTGCGTGGAGCCCCAGATCGAGGGAGATTATCAGTGATCTTGTATGTCTTCCATTTTCTAATTATTGCTCCCACAGTTGATTTGTTCACACCAAGCTGCTTGCCTATTGCAGATTCAGTCTTCCCAGCCTGGTGCAGGTCTACAATTTTGTTTCTGGTGTCCTTCGACAGCTTTTTGGTCTTCACCATAGTGGAGTTTGGAGTGTGACTGTTTGAGGTTGTGGACAGGTGTCCTTTATACTGATAACAAGTTCAAACAGGTGCCATTGATACAGGTAATGAGTGCAGGACAGAAGAGCCTCTTACAGAAGAAGGTACAGGTCTGTGAGAGCCAGAAATCTTGCTTGTTTGTAGGTGACCAAATACTTATTTTCCACCATAATTTGTTAATAAATTCTTTCCAAATCAGCCAATGTGATTGTCTGGATTTGTTTTCTCATTTTGTCTCTCATAGTTGAGGTCTACCTATGATGCCAATTACAGGCCTCTCTCATCTTTTTAAGTGGGAGAACTTGCACAATTGGTGGTGACTAAATACTTTTTTGCTCCACTGTATTTTTTTCATGTTTCCAGTACAATTATCTTTCTTTGGTTTACATTATAGGAAGTCATTCCATTTATTGTGGTGTTTACCAAAGAATATTTCTGAAGAATCATCTCCCTATTCAGATACCATGTGGAACCATATTGAAATCTTTGATTTTGTAGTTAGGAAACTTCATTGCTTTATGTGGATTCCTTTTTGCCTACAAATAACCATCAAATAAAATATTTTTGTAGCTATTATCTATGCAGTTACATTACTCCGCATGGGTTTCCAATTAACCACTTTTTGCAGGCAGTGTTGCACTTGTCATACTGCCATCTTTTCTACTGAGTTTTCTCTCCTCTCCTATTTACAGGAGGCAGGGTACTTATTTTGGTGTCCAGGTCAATGCCTGTTTACATGGACCCTTCCTATTGACTGTCCAGCAGGGGGGTCTCTCAGGATCCAGAAGAGGAGCAATGTCAGTGGGGACTGTCAGGGACCGGTCAGCGTTGGATTAGAGTTCCCCATATCAAGAAATGGTTTTGGCGAGGGACCCCAATAGTAGACTTTGGTGAGTATACATTCCTTCACAAGGTGAGAAAAACTACATGCAGGTTATGCAGGGGGTGGGGGAGGGGTTCATTCTTTGCCCGGAGTTGGGCTTTAACAAACCTAAATGAAAAAAAAAAAAAATTTAAAATCTCCTCCATCATATGATGGGATATTGACCTCAGTCTTTAGTACACGGGGCCCCGTGTCTTTGTAAATAACTCTTCTCTATGAACCCCTTCACATAATCTCCCAGAGCCCCTTTATGTGAGCTTAAGTAGAAATAGAGGCAAAACGTTTTTTTTTCATTGTGGATAGTGTAATGGAGGGTTAGAACCCCTGTCAGGTTTTTTTGCCACCTGTGTCCCATTGAGGAGATTCCCCTTCACTTCCTGTCCCATGGCAAAATAGGAATTGAGAGGAAATCCCTCCAAAGTGAGAGAATCTGGTTGTCACCAGATCTAGTATTATAACCTTTTTGAAATTATATAAACAAATTCAAATAAATAAATATAATAATAAAGTTCAAAAATGAATATAATAATAAAATTCAAAAGATGAAAAAATAAATAAAAATAAAAATAAAAAAAGTCCAATGCAAAGTGTCCCAATACAAACAAAAATAGTGTCAAACAAAAATGGTGTCCGAAAATTGTCCAAATATCCAAATTTTATTCATCCAGTAAGAAGAAATTCCCTTTCATCCCGTAATACCTCGAAAAAAAACAAATTCAAAAATCTGGTGCATTACCTTTATAAATAATATATTCTCTCCGTGCAAAAAACAAAACACAAAAACAAAAAAATGTGCAAACACTATATATGTGTATCTCTTCCGTGCACATGTGAATAAACTGTGACCACTCTGTGAACACTGCAACACTGTGTATCCACCAGCACCAATAGTATTAAATACTATTACCCTCTGTATCCATATACCAGCATCCAAATGAGATCTTCTAAATGCTCCAATGAAATTATTCCAAGGTCCTTTTAAAGTTGTTTGATGAACTGTCCACCAGTCATGGAGTGGACTATATTATGGAGTTCAGCTTTTATGTCTTTGTATATGTTTCCTGTTGAAAGTGGAGCTCCAGTCTGCAGCCAGCTGGAGCTCCACTTACTATGGAAAGCAACATACTATGTTGCTTTCTGGGGAGAAAGCGTGACTTTTTGAGGGGTTTTGGGGTTAGGTGATATACACATACTTAATCATGTCACCAGATCTAGTGTCCTCATTGGAAGATTTTCCTGTTCTGGTGACAACCCACAATTTGGAATTTTCTTGTACTTTCACTCTCAGTGATAATGGTAAACAGGACAAATAGAGAGAGTGAATCTCCCTGACGGGGACAAGGACAGCAATAATAACCTGACAGGAGTGCTAATTCATCTCCACTCATCCAAATCTATAAAAAAAATGTTTTGTCTATAGTTATACTTTAACCACTTGTCCTCCAGAAGATTTATCACCCTTTTTGACCAGGACATTTTTGCGATGCTAGGTCATTCAATGCTGTGCATAAGTGAAATTTAAGCCTTTTTTTCCCCTACAAATAGAGATTTCTTTTGGTGGTATTTAATCACCAACTGGGATTTCTACTTTTTGCGTTATAAACAGTAAAAGACCGACAATTAAAAAAAACCTGTAAAAAAAAAAATATATATATAATTATTATTATAATTTTTTTTTACTTTTTGCTATAAAACATATCCAATACAACAATGTAAAAAAATCAAATTTCTTTATAAAATTTAGGCCAAAATGTATTCTGCTACTTATTATTGGTAAAGAAAATCCCAATAAACGTATACTGAATAGTTTGAGCAAAAGTTATAGCACCTACTAATGGCAGCAAATATACTGGAATATTTTTATTTTGTTTTGTACTAGTAATGGCAGCAATCAGCAACTTGTAACGAGACAGCGATATTATATTTATCAGTGCTAAATGTGTGTGCCGTCACTGTACAGATGACACTGATTGGGAAGGGGTTAACAGCTAGGGTGATCAAAGCAGTGGTGTATTTTGTGTGGCCCCCCCAAAATGAGAGAGAGAAAACAAAGAGAGAGAGAAAGAAAGAGAAAGAAAGAGAGAGAGAGAGAAAGAAAGACAGGGAGGGGGGGAGAGAGAGAGGGGGGGGGGAGAGAGAAAAACAAAAATCATGATGTTCTAAAGGAAGAACACAAAACAAACTAAGAGCCCTTCCTTTACATTAAACAAATGCACTCTTGATGAATCCCACAGCTACACATACCTCCATCCTACACATACCTCCATCCTACACATACCTCCATCCTACACATACCTCCATCCTACACATACCTCCATCCTACACATACCTCCATCCTACACATACCTCCGCTTAGAAATTAACCAACCAGGAAGTTTCAAGCCAGCCACAGAGGTCCTGAAAGACAAGGCATGCAGAGCCTTCTACGCCATCAGGAGATAGCTGGACCACCTAACACCACCAGTAAAAGTCTGGCTTAGAATCTTTGATAACATTATCACCCCAATCCTTCTTTATGGCAGTGAAATTTGGGGTCCTGTCACCTACCCAGACCAATCCAGATGGGACTCCAGTCCATCATAAATATTTAATCTTGAATTCTGCAAGCAGCTCCTCCAAGTCCATCAGAGCACCACGGACAATGCATGGCAGTCTGCTCTGGGCAGATTTCCTTTGCTTCTCGCAGTACAGAAGAGGGCGCTATCATACTGGGACCATCTACAAAACAGCAGTCCTAACTCATACCACCATAAGGCCCTACTGACCAATAAGGACCAGTCAAAGCCATGTGGCCTGCAACAACTCATCAGCGCCTTGTGTATCCCAAATGACCAACAATCTGGCAAGACAAAATCTCAAATTAAAAAACATAATGAATGATTCCCAAGAAAAATATGTTGAGAAATAGAGAACTGAAACGGCAAACTCAAAGAAACTGTTACCAATTACTGCAGAGAGACTACAAACTGGCCCTGTACCCGAAGGTGCTACAAGACCCCAAAGACAGACAGACCCTGAGCCGGTACAGACTGAGTGCCCACAGCTTGGAAACCAAATCAGGATGGTGCACACAGACCTATACACCCAGGGAGAGTAGACTGTGCCAGCAATGTGACCAGGGGGTCCTGGAGGATGAGGACCATTTCCTGATACAGTGCCCCAAGTGCTCAGTGAGGGACACTCACTTCCAGGGACTCTCTGCTCTCATCCAGGACTTTACATCTATAGAAGAGAGGAGGAAACTCTACATTCTACTGGTAGAAGAGGAGCCAATGGTGAAAATAGCTGCACAATATGTGACAGCGAGCCATGGACTGAGAGGGACATGAAAAATGGAGGACTTAAAAAAGCCTTTACATGGACCCTACCTCCATCCCCTGCTATATTACCCCTTATTCCCTCCCCCCTTCCCATGCAAACTGCTTTGGCAATGCTAAAATGTTATTTGGTCCTGCCAATAATGCTCATTTGAATTTAAATTTGAGATAGAGAGAGGGGTGTGGGAGGGAGAGAGAGAGAGGGGGGGAGAGCGAGGGGGAGAGAGGGGGGAGAGAGAGAGGGGGGAGAGGTATTATACAATTGTTCCCCTCACCTCGCAGTCATAGAAGGATGAGCCACCAGGATCCACTCCTCTAGCCGCAGCCTCAGCTGGGTGTCAGCGGAGGTATACACAAAGGAGAGATCAGCAGATATTGTATGCTGGAGTTCCCGCACTTCACCATTGTGTGTATGTGAGCTCTCCCTGCCGTGGTCAGCTGTCTGCTATCAGATCATCACTGCTCACCTGGCTGCCTGCCCTATCTCCCTCCAAGTGGACTCTCCACTCTCCCTGAAGATCGGCCCTGGCGCCGGCCCTGGCGCCAGCCCTGGTCACCTGCCACATGAGTCCCTTCTGGGTGAGGAGGGGTGGTGCCACTTCCTTAAAAATTGCTCCCTAGGCAAATGCCTTGTTTGCCTTGAGGTAAATACGCCCCTGGATCAAAGGGTTAGCTATGTACTGAGTGTATACTGAGTGGTGCTGGTACTATGTGAAGTGAAGAATCATGTTCCCAGCTGTGCAGGGACATACAATCGATAACACTGTTCAACAGGTAAAAAGTTTTGGGCATAAAATTAGCTAATCTTACATAATTTTGGGGTGCTGAAAACGAAAATGACCCTAAAAAATGTTGATTGGCTCTAGTTTCCATGATATATTCACCCATCTAATGACGTAAGCCATTCAAAATTATGATGCAACTTCAGCTGCATATTGCGCAATTGATACTGGTGACCAATAGAAAATTGCATGTATACTGAGATGATGCAATATTAGCCTTTAATTGCATCACTTCACTGCATAAAAGCTGCAGTATCTGTAGCTGATTGTAGTTCGTCTTTACATTTCGTTTTATGCTTATATAGGCTACTCAGTAATGCCTCGAACTTGTGTGAATAAAGCAGATAATTTCTGCTATATCTGCGGTGAAATAACTTTTATCTCACAAAAAAGGAGGATAACAGGAATGATTAAGAAAGCCTACAACTTGTATTTTGGCTGCAAGATAGGAGACCAGGACAAGAGCTGGGCACCACATATATGCTGCAATTCTTGTGGGACGGCACTGGAGCAATGGTTGAATGGAAAAAAGGCATCTATGCCTTTCGCTGTGCCAATGATTTGGAGAGAGCCAACAGATCATGTTAGTAATTGTTACTTTTGTATGGTGCCTCCAATTGTAAAAGGGCTAAATAAGAAGAAAAAGTTATCTGTGCACTATCCAAATATTCCATCGGCAATACGTCCAGTTCCTCATGGAGAGGGGCTACCAATTCCTAAAGCACCAGAATCCTTCGTGGTTGAGTCAAGTGAGGAAGAACCTGAAGCGTGTAGTCACGTGCAGTTGTAAGAGATAGTCCTTTCCTCCAATACAAGAGAAAAGCCAAGAGAAGCAAAACCGACACAAACTGAAGACAAAACTAGTGAGAATCCGAAGTATTAAAATGATTCAACTTAGCTTATGGCTATAATTTGTCTTGGTAATCCTATGCAATATATTATGTCATTTAGGCTTTGTTATGTAGTCATATCACTTGCTTTATATTTGTGGAAAGACATCTATCTATATAATTATTGTGCATTATGTAGTCATTACGCCTATAGTAGAAAACTTTCCGTTTACAGAAAAACTAGAGCCAATTGACAAATTTCATTGTTATATTTGAACTCAGAATGTGAAATTCATTAAGAAATGGATCCTTTTGTTTCCAAAACTGGCAAAAAATAAAAATTTGTTGAACAGTGTAATTGCCCCCCGTCAGAACTGAGCTCTCCCTTGTTTACATAGGCAGAGCTCTATTCTTTCTATTCTTGAACTCAGCTGCAGCCATGGAATTCCCTGAAGTCAATCCTAAAAATGGAGCGGGGAGGCTGGTGATATCGTCAACCTAAAATGGCCACATGGTTAGACTTGGTCCAGGACATTCTCCAAATGTGACCATGGGGCCATATATGATCAATGATGTCACCAGTATCCCCGCCCCTCCAGACACATAAAACAAAGTTTAACGGCTGCAGCTGATTGGGCAGTTTGACAATTTCTGGCTGATCTTATCTCATCCTTAAAGAGACTCTTCTGCACTCCTCAGTACATATAGAAATGATTGCTGGACCTTTATGTTACAAAGTATAGACAGATGTTTAGAATGACTTGGGTCATCTTACCGTGCCGCTCCCTGATCACTCGGTGCTGCATACTCTTTATTCGGTGCTGCTCCCGGAGTATCTGCTGCGGCTCCCGGAGTATCTGCTGCGGCTCCCGGAGTATCTGCTGCGGCTCCCGGAGTATCTGCTGCGGCTCCCGGAGTATCTGCTGCGGCTCCCGGAGTATCTGCTGCGGCTCCCGGAGTATCTGCTGCGGCTCCCGGAGTATCTGCTGCGGCTCCCGGAGTATCTGCTGCGGCTCCCGGAGTATCTGCTGCGGCTCCCGGAGTATCTGCTGCGGCTCCCGGAGTATCTGCTGCGGCTCCCGGAGTATCTGCTGCGGCTCCCTGAGTATTCGGTGCTGCTCCCTGATCCTTCTGTGCTGCATACTCTTCATTAAGTGCCGCTGTCTGATCTTTCGGTGCTGTTTCCCGATCATTCAGTGCTGCCCCCTTTTCCCCTGATGCTGCCATTTCCTTCTCTCTCCTTTTCTCTGATCACAGCCGGTCTCTGGTCAGTAATGGTTGTATTCTCGTCTTCTCCTCTCCCTGGGATAATGTCTGTATACAGGGGAGGGGGTGGAAATGTCGCTCCACCTTACAGAAATATGTGCGATTGCTTTCACTTTCACATCAAGCAGACCTACGCCATCATGTTATTTAGAAGAGACGCAGATGTTCCTTTTGTGTCAGAGGAAACCTGACAGTCATGTTTAAATACAAATGTCAAAAACTTGTAAAAAGTAAAGTGGACCTGTCAGTAACTGCACCAGACTGTATGAATAATTCCTGATATGTCACAATGTACAGCGACAGGGTCATTGTTCAGAAAAGCTCCACCTTTTATCACTGAAAATTCATCCTTGATCTCCAGTCAGTGACTTTGCCTAGGCAGAGATGATGTCTTTAGTTTGCTGCAGTTAGGAGGGAGCATTCCCCTAGTCTCCTCTCCCCCACTGATCAGATTGCAACATTGTAACTTTGTAGAAAATCAAGGTGAGATGCTGTAGCAAGGGGCTGATCTGTGGCAAACATTTATGAACACAGCCAAGAACGATACAGGCAATAAGATTTCCATTAATGTGTTATCTCTGAGCTGGCATCTCAGTCCAGGAAGTGGATGGTGACCCTGGATGATGCCTGAATAAAGATGGTGCGCCCATCTAGAGAGAAAAGCAGATGGCAATATTGTCAAAGGGAGTTCTGTGAGCTCTGTGAGAGGTTTACCATACCTAGAACGTCCGGCGAGAAGGACGTGCGTCGGCGAGCTCCTGCTCCCCTGGCCCCAATCCGCTGCCATCTGGGCAGCAGCGGACCCTAACGGGGGCCCCACGATCCTTCGGTCCCTGCTCATCAGCCAGGTAAGGCCACTGCACCTACCCGGCACCCGAAGCCGCGGCCTCGATTTTTGGCGCGGCCGACCCGGATCGCCGGGCATCAGCCAAGGCCGCCGCTGCTCTGTTCCCCGGTCCCCGCCGATCAGCCAGCCTCCCCAGGGCCCCCCTCACTGGCCCTGGGTCTATCCCGACCACCGGGTACCAGCTCGCCCGGAGCAGCCACGTGCTCGTCAGCTCCGGCGCCCCCGCGCCCGATCCGCTGCCACCCGGGCCCCTGAGCCTGCTGCCGATGTCCCCACCAACACCCTGAAGGGGACACAGACACTCCGTCCCTCCAGCGGAGCTCCGGCGGTCCGAAGCGGCTTGAGGCCTACCACGGCACCCGAAGCCGCGGTGTTTCCTGCCGGCCGTGGCTGGAATCGCAGCGGGACGCCTCCGCTCCTCCGGGGAAGCTACCACCACCACCACCACCAACGGTCCTCCTAACATAGGAGGGATCCACCTCCACCCCAATGCTCCAGGACATCAGGTACTCCACCAGGGGCACCCACTACCCATCAGGGAGCCCAACCACCATCCCACCGCCAGCCACCAGGGATCCCACCACCCACCAGAAACCCTAACCACCAGGGACCCCTAACCACTAACCCACCAGGGATAGCACGGCCACCATCCCACCAGGAATCCCCTGCCCTCCACCCCACCTGGGACTACCAGCCACCTCCCACTGCGTTTCGGACACTGCTTCGCCATCCCTGACCAGCACCCCCTCACCCACCCCGACCCTTCCTGCACCCCGCTCACCCCAACATGCCGCCCGCGCTCCTCCTTGTCCTCCTCTCCTCCATCCCTAAAACCGCCTTCCTCTACCCACCCACCCCCGCTAAGCAGCTCTATATCGCCCCCTCACTTCTCCCCTCTGCCCACTACGGCACCCACCACCTCCTCCTGCTACTCCACTTCCCCGCTGACCCACTTGCCACCACTTTCAGACCCAAGCGCTCCTACACCTCCCGTTCCCACGCCACCTTCCTCACCCTCCTCCTTCTCATATCAGCTGGGGACATCTCCCCAAACCCTGGCCCCTCACCACCTCACACCCCCCCTAGAGCCCCCCCTACTCACGCCAGCCGACGAGACCCCCTCAACCTCATACATGTACCCCTCCTCCCCATATCTATCCCCCCTCTCTCGGTTGCACTCCTGAATGCCAGTTCGGTTTGCAATAAGCTTACCGCCATCCATGACCTCTTCATCTCCCGCTCCCTCAACCTCCTAGCAGTCACCGAAACCTGGGTACAGGCCACCGACTCCACCTCCCCTGCGGCACTCACCCATGGAGGTCTCATCTGGACCCATTCACCAAGACTGAGCGATCGCAGAGGTGGTGGTGTCGGCTTGCTCCTATCACCGCTTAGCACCTTCCAGGTCCTCCCTAACCCACCCTCTCTTTCCTTCCCCTCCTTTGAGGCGCACTGCATCCGACTCTTCTCACCCACCCCCCTAAGGATCGCAGTGATCTACAGGCCTCCCGGATCCATAGCCCGCTTCCTGGATGACTTCGCCGCCTGGCTCCCCTTCTTCCTCTCCTCTGAGCTACCAACCATCATCCTCGGGGACTTCAACATCCCCATCAACGACAACACCCCGGCTACTTCCCAATTCCTCCACCTAACCTCCTCTTTCGCGCTCACACAGCACACGCAATCCTCCACCCACCTCGGAGGGAACACCCTGGACCTTGTCTTTTCCCACCTCTGTACCCTCAACCAGTTCTCGAACACCCCCTTCCCTCTCTCCGACCACCACCTCATCACCTTCTCCATCTCCCCTTCCCCCAACTCCCCCCCTCAAAAACGCCAAACCATCACCAGCCGCAACCTGAACCCGGCCCCCCTCCACTCTGCCGCCGACTGCCTACACGACAGCATCCTCCCACTGTCATGTCCTGACATAGCCACCACCTTGTACAATGACTCACTGTCAGCTGCCCTAGACTCTCTGGCACCCCTAACCACACGCATCATCAAACCCAGACCGCTTCAACCGTGGCAGACCGACAGCACTAAACGCCTCAAACGTCGCAGTCGCGCACTGGAGAGACTGTGGCGCAAAACCAGGTCCCCTCATACTTTCTCCCTCTACAAATCTGCATTTCTTATCTACACCTCCTCCCTCCACGCCGCCAAGCAGGCCTACTTTGTTAACCTAATAAACACCCTCTCCTCCTGCCCCCGCCGACTCTTCTCCACCTTCAACTCCCTGCTCTCCCCCCCCCCCTCCTCCACTCAGTACCTCTCTCACCGCCCACGAGATTGCCACCCATTTCCACAACAAGATTGACGCTATCCGTAAGGACATCGTCAACTTGCAATCTACCTCCCCACCTAGCCTCCTCGCCCCCGTCACCCCTTCATCTCCCCCCTCCTCTGCCCTCACAACCGCACTGCCCCCCTCCTCTCCCAATGCCCCGCCCACCATAACCCCCCCCCCGCACTGCACTCCCTCAGCCCTGTCACTACTGAGGAAGTCGCCAAAGTCCTCTCAAAAGCCCGCCTCACTACCTGCCCCCTGGACCCTATCCCCTCTCAACTCCTCCGGTCACCCCCCTCTTCCCTCATCCGCTCCCTCACCCACATCTTCAATCTCTCCCTCTCTACTGGCGTATTCCCCTCCCCCCTAAAGCACGCGCATATCACCCCCATCCTCAAAAAGCCCTCCCTGGATCCCGCGGACCCCAACAACCTCAGACCCATCTCCCTGCTGCCACTCACCTCCAAGCTCCTTGAACGCTTAGTCTACGATCGCCTAAGCTCCCACCTTACTGACAATAACCTCCTTGACCCTCTACAGTCCGGCTTCCGTCCCCTACACTCCACTGAAACTGCCCTCCTCAAAATCACTAACGACCTACTCAACGCCAAAGCCAAGGGCGACTACTCTGTCCTCCTTCTCCTGGACCTCTCTGCGGCCTTCGACACAGTTGACCACCCCCTCCTCCTTAATAAACTACTCTCCCTTGGCATCGGAGATACTGCTCTCTCTTGGTTCTCATCCTACCTATCCCGACGCTCCTTCAGTGTCACCTACAATGGTGCCACCTCCCCCTCCCTCCCCCTCTCTGTTGGGGTCCCCCAAGGCTCTGTCCTTGGACCCCTTCTCTTCTCCATCTACACCTCCTCCCTGGGCAAACTCATACAATCTCACGGCTTCAACTATCACCTCTATGCTGACGACACCCAAATCTACCTCTCCACCCCTCACCTCACCCCCACTATCTCCGCCCGCATCACTCACCTCCTAAATGACATCTCAGACTGGATGTCGCTACATTTCCTCAAGCTCAACCTCTCCAAAACCGAGCTTCTCGTCTTTCCCCCTGCCCACACCCCCCCCCCCATCCTATCCATCATCACCAACAACTCCACTATCACTTCCGCCCCGCAAGCCAAAGTCCTTGGCGTCATTCTTGACGCGAACCTCTCCCTCCAACCGCATGTCAAATCACTCACAAACACATGCAGGCTCCATCTTCGCAACATTGCCAAGATACGCTCCTTCCTCACCCCAGACACCACCAAACTTCTAGTACACTCCCTCATCATCTCACGCCTGGACTACTGCATCTCCCTCCTCACTGGCCTACCCAAGTGCAGGCTCTCCCCGCTCCAGACCATCCTGAACTCAGCTGCCAGACTCATCCACCTCACCACCCGCTCCACCTCTGCCACCCCCCTCTGCCTCTCCCTCCACTGGCTCCCGATTGCCCAACGCATCAAATTTAAACTCCTAACCCTGACCTACAAGGCCGTTCACAACACTGCCCCTGACTACCTCACCAACCTGATCACCAGGTACCACCCTACCCGTACCCTTCGCTCCTCACAGGACCTCCTTCTATCCTGCTCCCTGGTCTCCTCCTCCCATGCACGACTGCAGGACTTCTCCAGGTCCTCCCCCATCCTCTGGAACTCACTGCCCCAATCCATCAGACTGTCGCCTTCTCTATTCACATTCAGGCGCTCCCTCAAAACCCATCTCTTCAGGGAAGCCTACCCCACCCTCACCTAACGGCCATCCTCCCTCATTCCTCCCACCACTTCATCCCCCTCAGCCACTTCCTACTGTACCTTTACCCCCTCCCTCCTAGATTGTAAGCTCGTAAGAGTAGGGCCCTCTTACCCCTCGTACGCTGTCTGTTTTTGTTGTACTGTGCCATGTATTGTCCCCCCTATTGTACAGCGCTGAGCAAACCCTTTGGCGCTATATAAACTCGTAGTAATAATAATAATAATAATAATAGAAGTACTACTGATTGCTATATCCATTGATAACTGAGCATAGTAAAATGTGTTTACTATATCAGTTTATGAATGAAAAGGAGTCTATACAGACTTCTCAATCATTCATGTAATGTGCAGCTTAGGCTGCAGAGAAAGGGACTGCCTTCTGTCCTTTTCTCGGTCTCAGAAAAGAGGCATCAGGGGTCTGTTTTAAATGCAGTGTGATTCCTGTCCAAATTGAATGTAATTTCCCCCACCACATCCTATGTGAATCCAGACATGCCATAGAGATTTCAGCCGGGGTTCACACAGGAGCGGTGCGGGAAACTGCATGAGATTTAGACAGGAATCGCACCGCATTTCTGTTCATACCGCATGCCATTCTTTGCAGTGTGATTGATTTAGTTGAGGACTAAATTGTCCAGTGCTTATCTGCTCCTGTCCTAATTTATCATTCTAGCTTTGAAATGTGCGCACGTTGGAAGGGACTCACGCTGACACACAAGTTCAGTCTATGAATACTTCTAGTTTATTATAATGAAAAAGTGAGCTTATATATGCAAAATGATGCAAGAGTCATGTGAGAACAGCATAAGCATTATATTAGTCTTTGATTGGTCATTTCCACACGAAAACAATCTCCGTCATGGTATAGGTGTGATCTTCTTCCAAGTCTTGTCTTATAGAAAGAAAAACATTCCTTTGTCTCAAGTTGGCACGATGGGAGGGGGTCGGTGCGTGTGAGCTAACATTTCTTAAGCAAGGATTTCTTAAAGTACCACAAAGCCCAGCAGGCAGAAAATATTCACACAGCATATGTATTCATACTAAACATTTATAAATATGAAGAAAGAAATAGTATTAAAGTATAAAAGTAAATATGTATAAAAATGTGTAGAAAAACGTGTGTGTATGTATGTATGTATGTATGTATGTATGTATATGTGTATATATATATATATATATATATATATATATATATATATATATATATATATATATAGTGGCAGTGCGGTATCCTGCCACGGTGGAAATCATGATGGAGACCCAGGATTCTCAACCATACAGGTTGAGGGGCTCCAGGCAGATCTCATAATGCAGAGGAAACTGGTTTATAAGTTTCCTCTTTGGTTGGTAAAGCCTGTTTTGGGACCTATAGCCTGGAGCTTTCTAAGAGATTTGGGAGGGATGAAATCTCCAATCCTGGGCCCATATTTTGGGAGCAGCCAGCGTGCTGATTGCACAGGTGTGTGCAGGCCAGGCCATGATTCTGAGCTCCACCCCGGCAGATAGGAGTCAGGAGGGCTCCACCCCGGCAGGCAGGAGGTCTCTGCCGTGGAGTCAGGTGGGCTACACCTAGGAGAGGTGGAAGCCAGACTAGCTGTGTGCTAGTGCCATAATTTGGATAGAGTCTGCAGGAGACAGACAGAAATCGGTGTACCAGCCAGAAGGCTGAATATCATTTGAATTGGTATAATGTGGAAACCCCTGCGTGGGAAGATTGATGGAACTTTTCCTTTAAATAAAATTGGGCAAAAAGGCCCTTAAAAAGAAGCGAGTTGCTGTGTGCTTTGAAGAAGCTCTACCACTAGAAGCGAGTTCCCACAATATATATATATATATATATATATATATATATATATTATATATATATATATATATATTGTGGGAACTCGCTTCAAGTGGTAGAGCTTCTTCAAAGCACACGGCAACTCGCTTATTTTTTAAGGGCCTGTTTGCCCACTTTTATTTAAATGACAGTTCAATAACATAAAGGTTTCCCACGCAGGGGTATCCACCATCACACGAATTCAAATGAACAGTATTCAGCCTCCTGGCTTGTACGCAGTTTTAAGTCTGCCTCCTGCAGACTCTTCCCAAAGTATGGCACTAGCACACAGCTAGTCTGGCTTCCACCTCTCCTAGGTGTAGCCCACCTGACTCCACGGCAGAGACCTCCTGCCTGCCGGGGTGGAATCCTCCTGACTCCTATCTGCCGGGGTGGAGCCCAGAATAATGGCCTGGCTTCCCCTAAAAGGCCTGCACACACCTGTGCAATCAGCACGCTGGCTGCTCCCAAAATATGGGCCCAGGATTGGAGATTTCATCCCTCCCAAATCTCTAAGAAATCTCCAGGCTACAGGTCCCAAAACAGGCTTTACCAACCAAAGAGGAAACTGATAAACCAGTTTCCTCTGCATTAGGAGATCTGCCTGGAGCCCCTCAACCTCTATGGTTGAGAATCCTGGGTCTCCATCGTGCTTTCCACCGTGGCAGGATACCGCACTGCCACATATCCCCCCCCCTTTGTTTTGATCCCGTAGGGGGCAGAACACACAAGCCCAAACTCTTTACTTTGGCACCTCTGTGCCAGCTTTCACCTATATGAGCCCATTCCTGACTGACATCACTTTCAAAAGGGAAACTTTCCTTCCTGTCTTACGAGGCAACTTTCCCTGTGTTCTCCTACTACACGGACTAGGGCTCTAAAAAGACACTGCGCCTTTTTACGGGTTCGCTTCCAAAAGCGTTGCCTTTCTATTTTCCTTGGGGCCACCCAAGTCACCTTCCCATTAAGGAATTTCCAAAACTTGGGACCTTTCTGAGGATGAGGTTGACGCCTGAGTTTTAGGTGTCGGATAACATGAAAGCTACGCTGCACTCTCAACTGCCGGTTTCCCTTTACCTTTGAAGGGGTCACGCTTTTAAACACAAAAAGTGTGGGCTCTTTTATTGGGGTTCCCTTAGTCCCTCTCTGCATTCTATGTACATGCATCCTCTTACTGACTAAACTTAACTCTGCTTGTTTCCCCCCGTACACTGCATGCTTCCTTTTGTCTCTGACATTCTCAGACGACAGCAATGTCCTACTCTCCTTCTGAAGGACAGCCCAATTGCCTTGGCCTTCAGAGGTTTTTTTGTCAGGGGACCTCTTTAAAATTATCCACTTCCTTAAAGTTTTCCCTCTGGGCAGATAAGCTATTTAAAGTTTCTCTTCCCAGACTACCCTCCTGAACCTGTAGGGGGCCTAATTCAGCTGCAGCTTTTAGCTCAGCTGTGTCTACCACATCATTACCCACCACATCACATGTTTCAGGGTTATCAGCACGCATGTCCTCATGACCTTCAGGTGCATCATTAGGCTTATGGTCACCCACAGAAAACTAACTGATCTACATTTACCAGTGCCTCGCACTTTTCCAAATCATCATATTTACCATTTACCAATGCATCGCACGTTTCCTCATCATCATAAACAACATTTACAAGGGCCTTGCATTTTTCCTCATGGTCAGAAACATCCACACCTTTGTCAGAACTCATTTCAATGTTTGGCAGGGCAGTGTCTGGAGACCAAGTGCACAGCGGGGAGTGGTTGTCTCCCATAGCATCGTCGCTATCCACCAGCTCCACTGGCACATGAACCTCTTCCAGCAACTGTCCTGACACCTGACCATCATAACATAATTCTACATTTGGTTTACTGACCCCAATCACTTGATTTGTGCCCTTGTCTATAAGCTGCTCTGCAGTCCCCCCATTTAGCACAGCAAAAGTCGTGTCCACTCCACTGTTAGAAACAGAGGTCCCTTTCAACAAAGCCAACATGTTTTCAGCCCATCTGTCCCAGTCTACTTTCTCTGCGCTCCAATCAGGGGTACTACGCAGTGCCGCACCAACTGCCGGAGGAGACACAGGACAGAGTGGCTCAGCAGACACATCACATATATCACTTTTGTTCAAACAAAACTGTGGCACTAAATTTATAACCTCAACAGGTTGCAATACCACACCCTCACCACCGTGCTCTGATGGCGCTTCATTCAACTCATGAACATTTCCATACATTGTATTGTCAGCACTGACAGACTCCATTAATCCATTATCACCATGAGCATTTTCAAAGATTTCAGTTTTAGCATTTAAATCATCATTTGGTTCAAGTACTCTCTTGTCCAGAGCAGCAACATAGTTGTCCCAGGCAACCTCTGGCTCCAACACACAGAGCTCCCAGGAAGTTTCCATGGACACCTTTGCAGCCTTGGATACTGTTGCCAAGGGCAACATATCTTTACTCATTTTCACATCAACACTGTTATCTTTAGTGAGCTGTGCTAGCCCATCACCAACCATAACATTACATTTACCAACAGTAACACTTTTGTCGGCATGACCATCAGCATTCTCCTTGCATATAGACATGACTGCGGCTTTTGCAGGTAATCCCTGGCTATTACCCAGCTGAGCAGCCTGTGAGCCATGCTTCACAGCACTCTCTCTCTTTAAAGGGACCCTATTTTCAGTTTTAGCAGCTCCATAGCTGACCTGGGAAATCCTCTGCTCCGTCACTGCGGGCTCCTGGGAGGTTTCCCTGGGCATCTCTGCAGCACCTGGCACTAGGGAACACGGTGCCATGACCGTTTTGGTCACCCCTAGGTTACTTTCCCCAGCCTTCTGCTGGATCATAGCAGGTACATGCAGAGTCCCCATGTCCTTTTCCATATTTAGTCCTGCTAATCGTTGGGCTGTTCCTTGTGCCTCCCCACTACTCAGGGTAGCACACAGCAGCCAGTCCATGTCCCTCTGTATTGCGGAACTCCCTGAAGGACACACTCTCACTTCCTTGGAATCAGTCCCACAAACTGAAACAGTCTTACCATTTCCTGAAGCAGGTGTCATAGCCTTCACTTGAGTACGTAGTCTCTCCTCTGTGGTGTCTCCACAGACCGATTTCCCCAAGTGGTCACGGTGCAACACTGCAGCCATTCCGGACCAACTTACACCCCCTGCAGGTAACATAAGATCCCTGTTGCTAGGGGTAGCGGTAGACTCGCTCTCAAAAGGCAGTGGGCTATACCTCATGTAGGATGCAGACTGTTGTGCCCTCTGTTCAGGGCTGACCACTTCACCTAAGCGGCCGCAACACAACACCTTGTATTTCTCTGGCTTTCTGATCTCTTGGCCTTCCAGTGACACCTCTCCCATCCTGGAGCATTGCTGGCCAGCCATGACACGCCAAACTTCCCCTTGAAGAAGGATTTCCTCTTTAAAGGTGCAGTAGTCATCCTGGTCCCAATCCATCAAATGGTAAATCGACCGGAACTCCCTCGATAATAAGGATTGCAGCAACTTTGGCCACCGGTCCCTAGGCCATTTTCTCTGTGTAGCACCTTTTTCAAATCTTTCAAGGAAGTCCCCAACCTCCTCTGTAGGTAGCATGGGTTGCATGTAATCAGAGGCCCAGAACTCAACACCTCTCACTGTAGACTTTACATTGCAGCTATTGCTACGAGCAACCACACTCCTCTCAAACTTGTGGTCAGCCTGTCGCTCATTCCTTGCACTCAGAGCCGGCTTGCCAAACACAGATGCAGTCCTTTGGTTTGATATGCAACTTTGCCATGGAGGCTGGGACAAAGGGCATTTGGAGACAGTGTGCCCCCACTCCCTGCACCGCAAACATCGCTCTTGCCAGCGTGTCTTGTCCAGGCTCCCCACATTGCAGCCTTTTTCCAGCTTAGAACTCTGCACAATAGCTGGTCTCCTTTCAGTAGTGTTGCTAGGGGCAACAGCATGCACTTCCCACTGTGGCAACCTTTGTTCAGCCATGTATGGGGCTTGTTCTGGTGATAACCCCTCCAGCCACAGGGCTCGGTCTCTCATATCAGCAAATCTTGCTTCTTTTCTTTGCTTTGACCACCCCATCTTCACAGTCACTTCACAACACTTTTGCACAGTCCAGCAACCAAGAAATGAAGTACTGCCTCTTTAAGGCAGGTTCTCCTCACCTGCACACACACCAAATTGTGCTGTCCATTGCACAGAAACACAGTTCATATAACTGATGAACTTACTTTTGCAGGGATCTCCAATTATGCCCACTGCATCCTCCACCATATGTGGGAACTCGCTTCAAGTGGTAGAGCTTCTTCAAAGCACACGGCAACTCGCTTATTTTTTAAGGGCCCGTTTGCCCACTTTTATTTAAATGACAGTTCAATAACATAAAGGTTTCCCACGCAGGGGTATCCACCATCACACGAATTCAAATGAACAGTATTCAGCCTCCTGGCTTGTACGCAGTTTTAAGTCTGCCTCCTGCAGACTCTTCCCAAAGTATGGCACTAGCACACAGCTAGTCTGGCTTCCACCTCTCCTAGGTGTAGCCCACCTGACTCCACGGCAGAGACCTCCTGCCTGCCGGGGTGGAATCCTCCTGACTCCTCTCTGCCGGGGTGGAATCCTCCTGACTCCTGTCTGCCGGGGTGGAGCCCTGCTGACTCCTCCCTGCCGGGGTGGAGCCCTGCTGACTCCTCTCTGCCGGGGTGGAGCCCTGCTGACTCCTCTCTGCCGGGGTGGAGCCCTGCTGACTCCTAGCTGCCGGGGTGGAGCCCAGAATCATGGCCTGGCTTCCCCTAAAAGGCCTGCACACACCTGTGCAATCAGCACGCTGGCTGCTCCCAAAATATGGGCCCAGGATTGGAGATTTCATCCCTCCCAAATCTCTAAGAAATCTCCAGGCTACAGGTCCCAAAACAGGCTTTACAAACCAAAGAGGAAACTGATAAACCAGTTTCCTCTGCATTAGGAGATCTGCCTGGAGCCCCTCAACCTCTATGGTTGAGAATCCTGGGTCTCCATCGTGCTTTCCACCGTGGCAGGATACCGCACTGCCACAATATATATATATACATACATATACATACACATATATATATATTCAATAGGAAACCAAATGGGCATTTTACCATATCCATCACATGATTTGTGCCCAGTCATTTTGTATGGATGCAAATTGTACCACAAAGTATCAGTTTCGGGTATCAGGAGTATTTACACGATCACTCAATACTCGGTATCAGCACTGTTCCCAATCCCGGTATTGGTGCATCCCTAATAGTAAGGTCTTGTTCACACACGGCATGCACAGCGTATCCCCCTGCAAGGCTGTTTACCTGCACAGGGGTGTACAGGTGTTCCATGCATCCCTGTGCAGGGAGTCCCATTCATGTCATTTGGGATGTAGTGACTGCGAGAACACAGCCGTTGCTCCCAATTTTACATTCATGTAGGTCTGGTTCCATGTCGCTGAGCTCATGCTGCCTGCGGTCGGGGTCCTACACCCAAACCCACACACAGATGTCAGATTGGGAGCAGCGGCTATGTATCCCAATAGACATGAATGGGACTGCCTGCATGGGGATGCATGGAACACATGGGCATCCCCTTGAGGGTATACATGGCCCTCTACCACCATACACGTTAGTACGCCCCATGTGAACAAGACCTTCAGAGCAATATAGCAGGGATGTTGTGTTTGTGTGTAATAATGATTTTACTGTATTTTTGGTAAAAAAGTGATTTGATGAACATTTACGTAACTACTGCTGGGCCTAAAAAATTAGTAGCACTTTATTTCTACAGGTCATGTGCTTTCAGAAAATACAAGACTCAAACAAATGAAAGGAAGACTCTTTAATCAGAATAAAGCATGAAGCCAATGAAACTCCTGGCAGATGGATCTGGTCAGGTAAGTAGCAGAGGGGGTTGTTCATCAGTTTCAGTTGCTTTGGTGTTAATGAAATTAACAACAGGTGCACTAGATGGGCAACAATGAGACAACCCCCAAAACAGGAATGGTTTTACAGGTGGAGGCCACTGACATTTTTTTCCCTGCTCATCTTTTCTGACAGTTTTTTTTACTAGTTTTGTATTTGGCTAGGGTCAGTGTCACTACTGGTAGCACGAGGCCATACCTGGACCCTACAGAGGTTGCACAGGCAGTCCAACTCCTCCAGGATTGCTATCAATATCAATATGTACCATTGTCAGAAGGTTTGCTGTGTGTTCCAGTACAGTCTCAAGCACATGGAGGAGATTCCAGGAGACAGGCAGTTCCTCTAGGAGAGCTGGACAGGGCCATAGAAGGTCCTTAACCCATCAGCAGGACCGGTATCTGCTCCTTTGTGCAAGGAGGAACAGGATGAGCACTGCCAGAGCCCTACAAAATGACCTCCAGCAGGCCACTGGTGTGAATGTCTCTGACCAAACAATCAGAAACAGACTTCATTAGGGTGGCCTGAGGGCCCGATGTCCTCTAGTGGGCCCAATGTCCTCTAGTGGGCCCTGTGCTCATTGCCGGCACCATAGAGCTGGATTGGCATTTGCCATTGAACACCAGAATTGGCAGGTCCACCACTGGCGCCCTGTGCTTTTCACAAATGAGAGCAGGGTCCTTCCTTGCAGCATGCTGGCATGGGACAGACTTTTCTATGCAGGTTGGAGCTGATTTCTAATAAAACCAACTGTAGGACTTTTCAAATATTTTCTTTTGATGAACTGAAATTTCAGTTGGGTCTTCATGTGTTTCGCTCTTATTGGTCTTATATGTGTTTCTCCCTCACTTTTTTTTTTTTTTTAATTTCCATCAGCTTACAAAAATGCTGCAAAACCTGAGCTGCCGGTAAGAGAATGCCGCTCGACTCCTCCAGCCAGCAAGGGAGTGCCGCATACAAGAAGACCAGTGTTTTCACCTGTTGTGAGCCTGTTGCTGGCAAGTCCCAGAATTGGGACTCCATCTCCTTCTTCTCCCTGCTGTCAGTGATCACTGGGAAGGTCTAAAATGCCATTGGCCACAAATGATAGAGGGTGGGGGTTAAAATGCCACTGACCACCTGTTGCTGCCGAGTCCCAGAATTGGGCTGCATGCTTGTCAGGTCACTGACTGTAGAGATAGCAGATGTATGCTTGTGCCATAAGGCTGGTAATATTCGGGGAAGAGGGGAGGGTCAGACTGGGAGGACAGCAGATGTGGCAGATGTGGAGAGAGTTTGGATGTTCGACAGTCGGTCATGTTATGATTTAGGTCCCAATAACTTACTACAATGTGGGTTGGAGTATTTTAATTGCAATGGCTGCTACAAAAAGAATTGGGCGAACAACCTTACTGACCCATATTGATTGAGCAACCTTACTGACCCATATTGGGAGAGCGACCTTACTGATCCATATTGGGAGAGCGACCTCACTGACCCATATTGGGAGAACGACCTTACTGACCCATACTGGGCGAGCGACCTTACTGACCCATACTGGGCGAGCGACCTTACTGAGCCATATTGGGAGAGCGACCTTACTGACCCATACTGGGCGAGCGACCTTACTGACCCATATTGGGCGAGCAACCTTACTGAGCCATAATGTTTCCAAAAGAAAAAAACCTATCCAATGTAGCATATTCCAAAAGCAATACTGAGGATGTACACACACGGTATGCATTGCTTCCTCAGTGCTCCTCAGATTGTTACAGTGGCCATAAGTCCATATGTCAAAGGTCAAAGAGGAGAATGGGAAGAAAGGATCGGGGAAACTCCTAGGACAGATCTGGAATGGATCGCCACACAAAAGAGCACAAATAAGGCGTTGGATCATAAAAACACCATTTATTAAAAAAAGGCACACGTACACCTAGGAATCTTGGTATCTAACTAGGGTAGCCAAGGAAGGACCATAGGTAACAATGGATGAATGTATACCACGTCCTCTCCCCTTCCCCCATTACTGCCTATTGGTGTCGGCTCTGTAGAAATACCGTGTTCTTTCATCCCATGAGCTGCTGGATAAAGTGGGGAGGGCCCCCGAAAAGCAGAGCTGTCCACCTACACCCGACATTGTGTTGCACATACGGTTAATAATTCCACTGTGTGAAGGATGGGTCGGGTGAAACCAGAAGTGCTTTATTAGGAATGGCTGTAATAAACACAGAAAACTCTTAATTACATGGGACTGGATATGTTCACTGTAATCACTGTCCTCTATACATTACTAAACATTTTCATATACATTAAGAAGTATTTCCATATGCATTATTAAAAATCTTTAATCACAATACTGAATATCTAGACCTCTGCAGATATGCCAGTAACCTATTCTGCATAACAACAGCGTATTACAATAGAGAAATCACATTTCCTGTATCTTAGCACCAAATCACATACCTGCAATATATATTCACATTTATGCTACGAGTAGTCTGATTGCATTATAGTATCAGCAGCATTTACTGAACACCAGGGCATGTTAAGTCATTTTGTCCTATTTATCATGTTAAACAGCCTCCTGCTTACCTGTAATACACACAGAAAACTCTTAATGGCATGAGACCGGATGTTCACTGTAATCACTGTCCTGCCGGAAACAAAGTGTTAGACTTTCAGATCCCCCCTCCTGTGTCCTCCTATTATCACAGGAAGTAGTTCTGCCCTCTTGTGATGATACAATAAAAATGCAATCACTAGTATCTTCTATTGACAAAGATAGATTTCTGTTATATTAGGTATTAGGATTTGGATTTAACTTTTATGGGGCTGCCTATTTTCTACACCTCTTACACTCTCCCCCACACAATTGTTATGTCGTCCCTGACATACACATAATCTTTTTAAGAAAATATTCTCCTACTTGTCTCGTAGTAACCATAGGAAGCCAAGGGTAGGTAGTAACCAGGGGCGGACTGATCATTTGGAAACTCGGGCTCTGCCCAAGGGCCCAGGGTCAGTAGGGGGCCCCATGAGATGCCCCCGGTACCTTTTTCATAGGCTTTTTTGAGTTTGGGCAAGGACACGGGGGCCCCATGATCCCCCATTGCCCTGGGGCCCCGTGAGTTGTCAGTCCGCCCCTGGTAGTAACCAAGTTACTTGAGGAAACATCCTTCCTGTGACATCTACTCCCTATTACATCACAGCTTCCCACCAGGCCCACAGCGCTATAGTACCTGGAAAGATATAGTTGCGTGTCACCAACTATTTAGTAAAACCCCTTTCTATACATATTTGTATAGGTTACTAAGTTTAGACAAAGGTGATGAGAAACTAGGGAACATTTTATTACTTTTATACCCTTTTTTAAATTTTTATATCATAATGGCGGAATATCCATCGTACATCAACAATGCAGCATAACGTTGCCACCTATTGCTCTGTACTTTTATCGGCCAACTCTGTCTCTGTAACATCTAGTTCCCTCACCTAAAACTGTTTCTGCCTGACCTACAATATCTGCAGTACAAATACAATTACATTGTTTCTTACTTTAACCAACAGAAAGTAACATATAATTATTCTGGTTTAGGTAATTCACTTTGGTATAGTGTCCCAAATAGTAAACAATGGATCAATAGACATAATCACTTCTACCAACTTCTATAGTCTTCAGCAAAACATTCTAAACTGAAATACCAGCTAGAGCAGCAATGGGCAAACTACGGCCCGGCGGACCTTTTAATCCGGCCCGTGGAGCGTGATACTGTCAGGATGGCTGTCGGGATGTGTGTAGGCGGGGCAGCGTGATGAACGTGAGGGGAGCTAGGCTCCTCTCACAGTCCGCCCTGAAGACCGGAACGGCGCGGGAACACGGCGAGAGGAATGCGCGGAGCAAAGGTAAGTAAATTGAGATTAATTACTATGGGGGATGAATTACTATGGGGGATGAATTACTATAGGGGGGATTAATTACTATAGGGGGGATGAATTACTATGGGGACTGTATTACTATATGGGGGATGAATTACTATAGGGGGGATGAATTACTATAGGGGGGATGAATTACTATAGGGGATGTATTACTATATGGGGAATGAATTACTATATGGGGGATTAATTACTATATGGGGGATGAATTACTATAGGGGGGATGAATTACTATAGGGGGGATGAATTACTATAGGGGGGATGAATTACTATAGGGGGGATGAATTACTATATGGGGGATGAATTACTATATGGGGGATGAATTACTATGGGGGATGAATTACTATATGGGGGATTAATTACTATGCTTACTATGGGGGAATATTACTATACTTACTATGGATGACACATACACATCATTCATCTACTCTTGGTCCGGCCCCCGGGTCCAATATATGAACCCATTGCGGCCCTCAAGTCAAAAAGTTTGCCCATCCCTGATCTAGAGTCAACAGGTAATGTAGGAATCCTGTCCATGACCTGTATAGATGAAACTCTGGTAACACTACTGGGATGACCTATAGGCCCTGATTTACTAATGTGCTTAGACACATTTTCCGTGGGATAAAGTCTACTTTTCATTAGAGTCCGTCTACTTTTAGAAGGCAAAGACATTTACTAAAGAAAGAGTCTAACAAGTAGATGCGAAAGCGAATTTACTAACCAGTCAAATTCCAGGAATCCGTCTTAAACAGCAGACGTCCTACAAGCACATCTAACACCATGAAAAATCACCGCAGAAACGTTCACATTGAAATTTTGCTTTCCCAAAAATCTGGACTTCACTTTAAACAATATATTACATTTCAAAAATTTTTTTCAATGGGTCAAAAATAGTTTTTTAAGGGAAATTATGACAATCAAGAACTAGACGCTTTTCCAACGTCTATGCAGGGATAGAACTGAGCATGTGCAGGACACAATTTAGCCGTCTGCTGTGGGCGCTTTCTTTTTAGACGCTGTTCAATAGTAAATCTCTGTGTGGAGTCCTCTGTAAGACGGCACTGGATCCCGTCTACTGTGTGTGACAACCAGAACAATTTGTAGCTAGGCATATCTTTATGTATTCTAATTTGATCTCCTTAGTTCTAGTGATTCTATTTTTGTTTCTTATCCTTTATAATTATTTCTGTAACGGTTTTACATATTTCGAAGTTCTAGATAATGTATATTTTGACAGATGAATCTAAAAATAAAGGTCGGCAATTTAAAAAAAAAATGGCGTGGGGTCCCCCCTCCCTTTGGGTCTGGTATGGATCTTGAAGGGAAGCCCCACACCAAAATTTAAAAAATAAATGGCGTGGGATCCCCCCAAATCCATACCAGACCCTTATCCGAACATGCAGCCCAGCAGGTCAGAAAAGGGGGGGGGACGAGTGAGCACCCCCCCCTCCTGAACCATACCAGGCCACATGCCTGCAACATGGGGGGGTGCTTTGGGGCAGGGGGGCTCCCCCCCCAAAGCACCTTGTATCCATGTTTATGGGGACAAGGGCCTCTTCCCCACAACCCTGGCTGGTGGTTGTGGGGGTCTGCGGGTAGGGGGCTTATTGGAATCTGGAAGCCCCCTGTAACAAGGGGGCCCCCAGATCCCAGCCCCCCATGTGAATGAGTATGGGGTACATGGTACCGCTACTCATTTGGGAAGCAATTTTAACGCTTCTTAAATGCCTATGAAAATTCTGCACATGGCAGCACACAGTGCTGTCCACAGTGAAGCGTTAGCATTGCGTCGCGGCAAAACTGGTGCCTCATGTTGAGTCAGGAGGAGTTGAAGCCTCCCATTCAAGTCTATGGTGCCGCTCCTCAAATGCCTGGCAGACGTTTGTGGTGCGGTTATGACACGGTTGCAAGGTGTTTGCGGAGCGTTAATACCATTTAACTTCATTACAGGCATTTGTGGTGCAGTTTTATCACTTGGCAAATGCCTGTCCAATCCTTCAAAACTGCTCATAGGGTGTTTGAGGAGTGTTAAAAATGCCTGTCTAACGCTATAGGGGCGTTTGGCAAGAGTTAGAAATATAGTCAAGTGTGAACGAGCTCTTAAACCTCTCTCCTTATACAACTTGACCCCACCCCCCCTGTCATCACCTGTTCCCCTCCCCCACTCCCCCTGTCATCACCTGTTCCCTCCCCCTGTCATAACCTGTTCCCCTCCCCCACCCCCCCTGTCATCACCTGTTCCCCTCCCCCACTCCCCCTGTCATCACCTGTTCCCTCCCCCACCCCCCCTGTCATCACCTGTTCCCTCCCCCACCCCCCCTGTCATCACCTGTTCCCCTCCCCCACTCCCCCCTGTCATCACCTGTTCCATCTGCCAATCTATGTATCCCCGCCCCACTCTTTTTATGTAACTATTTATTTCCTGATCTTGTTAATGTGTCTCATTTCCTATCACCTCCAGCTCAGATCTCACATTATTATAGGATTCCTGATTGTATCTCACCTCTAGTCTGATGGAATTCACAATTCCTGGTCAGTCCTGTTCCCGGACCTATAATAACCTTTAGGGCCAGTTCACACTACATGTGTTTCAGTTGGTTTTTCAGCATTCAAAACGCACAGAAAGAAGGTTATATGGTTGTCAATGTCATAGTTCACATCAGCGCTTGCAGTTCCAGTGCGTTGCAGGTGCTGCCAAAAATGTCAAACAGGCTGCATTGTTTATGCATAGAACTGTACTGGAATGCGGTAAAACGCACATGTCCCTAATTGAATTGAAGAAAAAGGGAGGGAAAAAACATTAACTGGAATGCATAAAAAATGCACTGGAACACATCAAAAACGCATCCAAAATGCTCTGGAACACACTAAACATGCATCAAAAAGTGCATGCAAAAACGCATCAGGAACACATCTAGACTGCATTTCTATAGTGTGAACTGGCCCTTAGGACTTGTTCACACCATTTGTGGTGCAGAAACGCATGCAAGAACATACATTTTTCTGCACAACAAAGAAACGCAATGCCCTCTGCAGATGTGCGCAGGTACCATGATGAAAACTTAATTGGACCTCCACATGTCTAGTAAACACAGATGCATTCACAGCCACCAAAAAGCATGGCACCACACTACTACTGTGCGGTTAGGTGCAACACACTTTTACAATAACATGCCTGCAGTATTTTTCCATGTTCCCACACATTAGGCAGCCCATTGAAATTAATGAGCGGAGGGAAAAAAAAAGGTAAAAAATGCACATTCACACAGGTCCTCTGGCCTGTACAGCATGAATGAGGGGGTTGTTCATGTGGCTGGAGACACCTGTTACACTATGGAGATACAGCAGCTGTATCAACACAGGTTTTCATCTGACAGGTGTGAAGGCGTGGGGAAGTGGCCCTGAATGCTCACTGTCTGTGTTCAGGGCTGTACACCTGCACCCATATGCTTGTCAAATTATGACCTGCAGCATTTCCATTGTGTAACATAGGTTGCCTGCAAATGGCGACAGCCACAAAACCCAACCACTGATTCCCACTCTACAGGCCACAGCACCTATGTGAATGAGCCCCAAGACCTCCATTACACACACAGCTTTATTTATGAACTCAGTACAGTTTTTTCATTTAGATTTCACAGGAATTTGGTTGGGATTATGTCCATTAATAATGTTTTTAGTGTATTTTTACCATAAATATAATTTGAATATTTTCTCTGGTGGTGGGGGGCTGTCAGGTATGCTGTATGGGGCCCCATGATATCTAACAGTGGCCCTGGGTGTATGCTTGTGTCTGTGCCACCTGTATAGTTAGGAAGATCCTTGAACCTCTGCTATGTACCTCAATGGATCTAGGAATTGGACATGTTTTCAACTGAAAATACAACAATTATTAGTAATGTTTCCCCGGCAAATGAGGATCTGCTCCTCGGTGGAGAACAGCGATCTCGCCATGTCCAGATGTGGTCTGCAATTCCACAAAAGAACAATTCACAAAACTAAAAAATAGACTTGCAAATTACCACAAAACTCTCCTAACTACAATCCCATCCACTCACACTCCCCACTACCACTTCCGGGTGTGTGCAAACGTCCTTCCGCCAACGTCATGACGTACTTCTGGTATGACAGCTGCTCTAGCGCCTCCTCCAACAGCCATCTTAGCGTTTATTTGTGCACCATAGCAATTTTACATGCGGCTCCATTGTGTATATGACATTCGCAAATATATGTTTGCAACTCTATTGTGTATTTGGCATTGGTGAATGTGTGTTTGCAGCTCTACTGTGTATATGACATTGGTGAATGTATGCCTGCAGCTATACTGTGTATATGACATTGGTGAATGTATGCTTGCAGCTATACTGTGTATATGACATTGGTGAATGTATGCTTGCAGCTATACTGTGTATATGACATTGGTGAATGTATGTTTGCAGCTCTACTGTGTATATGACATTGGCAAATATTTGTTTGCCGGTAAAGGCCCAAAGTCAACATAAATTGGGGGCCCAATTTATTACTGTTAAGAGGATTGTAGAAAAAGAATAGCTAGCTGCACATTGAACACGACCTATTCATTGGTACATAACATGGTCTTGTGGTGCAATAGGGGGCTTTTGGTTGGTTAGTTTGGACATACTTGCATATGTGCGCTCTAACAAGGAAGATTTGGGCATATTATATAGATAGCAAAATATAAGTGTTAGGGGTGCTAGTATATTGAAATGGAACATGAAATACCCCCCCCCCACAAAAAAAAATACATAGTCTAAACATTTATTGATCAAATACACATTCCACATTTATTTGAACAGCAACAACAAGTAGGTACACTCAACTGATTGGTGGGAAAAAAACAAAACGCAGGATTGATGTTGCTAAAATAGAACGGTCAAGGGGCACATGCACAGCCGGCTCCAGGATGACAGCTCACTGAAGAGAGCTCCATCCTACCACCAGCTACATGCCAGCTCAATCCCGACCCAGTGAATCTGACACTCTCCACGCTCACATAAGGGGACAGAGAGAGACACGGCACCCTCCGGATCATGCCTCGTTGCCGTAGATCACCGGGGCAGCCAGGGAAGCTTACAAGCTTCTTCCCAGCTGTCATCCCCTGCAGCCAAGATGGCGCCGGCTCCTCACAGAATGATCTCACACAAGCAGAGGGAATCACAGCACAGGCCACGGACCCCAGGCTCAAGGCACCACTGTACCCAGGAGACCCGGGGTGAGTCCTCTCCGCCCCTGTCTCCCTCCACTAGTAGTCCTGCTAAGTTCAGGCCCAGACTGGACATGGAATCTATTCCTGATCTGCAGCCTTCTTGTCCTCCTACACTTACTACTACTGTACTTCATCTTTGATTGAAAACTTTCCTGCTTCTGATCAACCTATTACTAAAATTTCCATGAAAGGTATGCTTCTTTCTCTGCGACAAACACTACATGACGATATGACAGTGACTTTATCTCAAATCTCAACCGCGGTACAAAAACAAGATCACCGTATTCGCCACATTGAGAATAAAATGGGGGAAATGTTCACAGCGCACAATGACCTAATAGACGCACACACAGACCATGGAGCTGACATAGAACAAATCAACCTCAGACCTAGAAGACCGCTCCAGGCGGAATATTAAATTTTGCGGAAAACCCGAATCTATTACTATGGACGCCATAGTGCCTTACATACAACAATGCATGAAACACCTTATCCCTTCTCTCACAGATGTGGAGCTCACCATAGACCGCGCACACAGAATACCAAAACAGTCATTCCTACCAGCTGCAATATCCAGGGACATCCTAGCGTGCATACACTTCTACCACATGAAAGAAAGAATAATGATAGCTGCTAGAAACCCTACCTCAATTCCGGCATCCCAAGCAAATATCAAACTATTCGCCGACCTATCCAAAGCCACACTCCTCAACCGCAAGAAGCTTGTCAGCATAACAAAAGCGCTACGGAATTGGCTGCCAATGGGGTTTCCCCACAAACCTATCTGTAAAACACCAAGGAAGGCTTTACACGATAAAAACCCTAGAAGCAGGCATCGAACTTCTGAAAACATGGAACATCATTCCGGTGGACTCTCACCAACCCGCCTCTAATCATCCACAAGAATTGATTTCTTCATCACAGACAAATGGACGTTACAACATGTCACTTCCTCAAAGATCGGCACCATCACATGGTCAGACCACGCTCCCATCACTATCACTCTTGATCACAATCAACACTCTTCGATCCCTCGAATATGGCGACTGAATCCAACTTTACTGAAGCATCCAGACCACAAGAAACATATATTGGATGCACACAACACATTTTTTTAACTTCATGATACACCTGATATATCTATACCCATACTATGGTCCACTTATAAGGCATACATGAGAGGTATTCTTATACAACTAAATTCCCGCATTACCAAGCAAAGAAACCAACAAATCGACAAACTCCTTTCCTCAATCAAATCGAGGAAGAAATGAACAAAAATTCCCAGATCCTTTAATATCTTCCTCTCTCACTACAGATAGAAACAAACTAAGATCCCTTCTATTATATAAGTACGACCCTAATCTCCAAAAAATGAAAGTAAAATTTGACTCATTAGGAAACAAAACCAATTCATTACTATCCAAAATGATCAAACAAAAACGCCTAAAATCCAAAATATCCTCAATCCAACACCCAACCACCCATACCCTAAATACAAATCCACAGGACATAGCCAACGCTTTCGCAACATATTACCAAAACTTATACGATCTCAAAAACGACCCTGATACTATCCAACCAACACTTGCATCCATACAACAATCAACAATTCTTACACACAACTAAACTTCCTCAACTTTTTCCTCAACTCACCGCCATCTCTCTCCCAATCTCTCCCAAAGAAAAAGAAGTAACCATCAAAACACTCCCACTCAATTAATCCCCAGGAAATGACGGATACACAAACAAATATTACAAACGGTTTGCCCCAGACTTATCACCCTAACTGACCAAACTTTTCAACCATGCCGCCACCACAGGTACATTTCCTAAAAACATGTTACAATCTAATATAACGACTATACCAAAACCGGGCAAGGATCCACAACTTGTCCAAAATTATAGACCAATCTCCTTACTCAATACAGATATAAAACTCTATGCAAAAATCATATCCCGTAGACTTCTCCCCTATCTCTCTACCTTAATACACCCAGACCAAGTAGGATTAATTCCAGGCCGCAAAGCACCTTACGACACCAGAAGAATAATATCCCTTCTTCATAACCTAGAACTTACCAAGTTCCCTTCCTTACTCTTATCTCTAGATGCAGAAAAAGCATTTGATCGGATACACTGGCAATTTATCAACTCACACTACAAAAATTTGGAATCACAGGATGGATGTTGACAGCCATCTTATCTTTATACTCACAACCTTCTGCTAGAGTACTAACAGATGGAACACTATCTGACCCGTTTGACATTACAAACGGCGCCAGACAGGGTTGCCCAATTTCCCCAATAATATTTGCACTCCTCATCGAACCCTTAGCCTCTAAACTCAGAGACGGCCCTACATTTACCGGCATCAAACACCTTAACACGGAACATAAAATCAGTCTATTTTCAGATGACATTATATTGATGGTGACCAATAGAGATGAGCGAAGAAATGAAAAATTCGATTCGGCTGATTCGGCGAATTCCAGTGTGAAATTCGATTCGATGCGAATTTCTCCGCTACGAAGATGACTTATTTAAAGGGTTTCTAGGCTTCAGAGAGCCTTTAAATTAGTGCAGAACACTGTACCTTTAATTTAAATGCCCTTGGAGATGAGGAAGGAGAAGGAGAAGGAGAAGGATGAGAAGAAGGAGAAGGAGAAGGATGAGAAGAAGGAGAAGGATGAGAAGAAGGAGAAGGATGAGAAGAAGGAGAAGGATGAGAAGAAGGAGAAGGATGAGAAGAAGGAGAAGGATGAGAAGAAGGAGAAGGATGAGAAGAAGGAGAAGGAGAAGGATGAGAAGAAGGAGAAGGAGAAGGATGAGAAGAAGGAGAAGGAGAAGGATGAGAAGAAGGAGAAGGAGAAGGATGAGAAGAAGGAGAAGGATGAGAAGAAGGAGAAGGATGAGAAGAAGGAGAAGGAGAAGGATGAGAAGAAGGAGAAGGAGAAGGATGAGAAGAAGGAGAAGGATGAGAAGAAGGAGAAGGATGAGAAGAAGGAGAAGGATGAGAAGAAGGAGAAGGAGAAGGATGAGAAGAAGGAGAAGGATGAGAAGAAGGAGAAGGATGAGAAGAAGAAGGATGAGAAGAAGGAGAAGGAGAAGGATGAGAAGAAGAATGATGAGAAGAAGGAGAAGGAGAAGGATGAGAAGAAGGAGAAGGATGAGAAGAAGGAGAAGGAGAAGGATGAGAAGAAGGAGAAGGATGAGAAGAAGGAGAAGGAGAAGGATGAGAAGAAGGAGAAGGATGAGAAGAAGGAGAAGGAGAAGGATGAGAAGAAGGAGAAGGATGAGAAGAAGGAGAAGGATGAGAAGAAGAAGGATGAGAAGAAGAAGGATGAGAAGAAGGAGAAGGATGAGAAGAAGAAGGATGAGAAGAAGGAGAAGGAGAAGGATGAGAAGAAGGAGAAGGATGAGAAGAAGGAGAAGGAGAAGGAGAAGGAGGAGAAGAAGGAGAAGAAGGAGAAGGAGAAGGATGAGAAGAAGGAGAAGGATGAGAAGAAGGAGAAGGAGAAGGATGAGGAGAAGGATGAGAAGAAGGAGAAGGAGAAGGATGAGAAGAAGGAGAAGGAGAAGGAGAAGGAGAAGGATGAGAAGAAGGAGAAGGATGAGAATAAGGAGAAGGAGAAGGATGAGAAGAAGGAGAAGGATGAGAAGAAGGAGAAGGATGAGAAGAAGGAGAAGGATGAGAAGAAGGAGAAGGAGAAGGATGAGAAGAAGGAGAAGGATGAGAAGAAGGAGAAGGATGAGAAGAAGGAGAAGGATGAGAAGAAGAAGGATGAGAAGAAGAAGGATGAGAAGAAGGAGAAGGAGAAGGATGAGAAGAAGGAGAAGGATGAGAAGAAGGAGAAGGATGAGAAGAAGGAGAAGGAGAAGGATGAGAAGAAGGAGAAGGAGAAGGATGAGAAGAAGGAGAAGGATGAGAAGAAGGAGAAGGATGAGAAGAAGGAGAAGGAGAAGCAGAAGAAGAAGGATGAGAAGAAGGAGAAGGAGAAGGATGAGAAGAAGGAGAAGGAGAAGGATGAGAAGAAGGAGAAGGAGAAGGATGAGAAGAAGGAGAAGGATGAGAAGAAGGAGAAGGATGAGAAGAAGGAGAAGGATGAGAAGAAGGAGAAGGATGAGAAGAAGGATGAGAAGAAGGATGAGAAGAAGGAGAAGGATGAGAAGAAGGACAGTTCTGTGACAGTTTCTGTCTATTTCTGACAGTTCTGGGACATTCACTCCATACAGCGGTTTCAACCGCTGTATGGAGGGAATGTCATAGAACTGTCAGAAATAGACTATTTCTGACAGTTCTGGGACTGTCCTTCCATACAGCGGTTGAAACATTGTATGTATTTGTTTCCATAAATGTATCCATTTAGGGAAACAAATACATACAATGTTTCAACCGCTGCATGGAAGGACAGTCCCAGAACTGTCATTAATAGTCTATTTCTGACAGTTCCATGACATTCCCTCCATACAGCGGTTAAAACAGCTGTATGGAGTGAATGTCCCAGATCTGTCAGAAATAGACTATTTATGACAGTTCTGGGACATTCCCTCCATACAGCGGTTTCCGGCAAAAAGTGTATGTGCAGAGTTCCTCTATTCTGCAGATACACTTAGAGGAGCTCTGCAGATACACTTAGAGGAGCTCTGCACATACACTTTTTTCCGGCTTGGAATTATTCTTATTTTCATCCTACTTCTTCTTCTTCATCCTCATCCTCTTCTTCTTCTGAGGATGAGGATGAAGAAGAAGAAGAAGTAGAAGAAGTAGGATGAAAATAAGATTAATTCCAAGCCGGCAAAAAGTGTATGTGCAGAGCTCCTCTAAGTGTATCTGCAGAGCTCCTCTAAGTGTATCTGCAGAATAGAGGAACTCTGCACATACACTTTTTGCCGGCTTGCAATTATTCTTATTTTCATCCTACTTCTTCTTCTTCTTCATCCTCTTCTTCTTCTTCTGAGGATGAGGATAAAGAAGAAGAAGAAGTAGGATGAAAATAAGATTAATTCCAAACAGGCAAAAAGTGTATGTGCAGAGCTCCTCTAAGTGTATCTGCAGAGCTCCTCTAAGTGTATCTGCAGAATAGAGGAACTCTGCACATACACTTTTTGCCGGCTTGCAATTATTCTTATTTTCATCCTACTTCTTCTTCTTCTTCATCCTCTTCTTCTTCTTCTGAGGATGAGGATAAAGAAGAAGAAGAAGAAGAAGTAGGATGAAAATAAGATTAATTCCAAACAGGCAAAAAGTGTATGTGCAGAGCTCCTCTAAGTGTATCTGCAGAGCTCCTCTAAGTGTATCTGCAGAGCTCCTCTAAGTGTATCTGCAGAATAGAGGAACTCTGCACATACACTTTTTGCCGGCTTGGAATTATTCTTATTTTCATCCTACTTCTTCTTCTTCATCCTCATCCTCAGAAGAAGAGGATGAGGATGAGGATGAAGAAGAAGAAGAAGAAGAAGAAGTAGGATGAAAAGAAGAATAATTCCATGCCGGCAAAAAGTGTATGTGCAGAGTTCCTCTATTTCTGACAGTTCTCTCACAGCTTCTTCACATGTACAGCGGTTGAAACATCTGTATCCTAAATGGAAACTAATAGATACAATGTTTCAACCGCTAAACATGTGTTCCTTCTGTCAGAGAACTGTCAGAAATAGCGGAGCTCACTGCAGGGACACTTTTGCCGGCTGATCGGGAAATGTTCGATTCGCGCACCCGAAGTAGGCAAAATTTCGGTTTCGACGCGAATCGAATATTTCCTGAAATTCGACTCGAATTCCGGTTCGCCTAGTTCGATTCGCTCATCTCTAGTGACCAACCCAAACAAATCCCTTAAAACAATTCGTAACCCCCTCCTCAATAAGTCGAAGGTCTCCTACTGCAAACTTAACTAACCCAAATCCTCGATACTAAATCTTCATACACCACCCCAAGACCAAATTCTACTGACTAAACAATTCCCATTCTCTTGGGAAACACATCGTATTCCCTATCTAGGAATCAGACTCACCGCAACAACAGATCAAATATACACTTCAAACCATAAGATACTGCTCAAAACTATTCCCCAAGAAATTGCTACTCTTCGCACCTCAGAACTCTCTAAACTGGGACAAGTAGCGACCCTGAAAATGTACATCCTACCCAAAATCTTGTACATATTTCGCACACTTCCTATACCATTTCCTAACTTCTTCTTCTCCAGACTACAAACAATTCTAGCAAATTTCCTATGGAACTCCAAAAAACCTAGGTGCACCACCAACCTTTTAATACGTCCTACAACCAGGAGGATCAGGCCTTCCCCATTTGAAATCTTACTACAATGCCACTCTCCTTGACCAAATATACTTTTGGTGGAATCCATCAAGAGAAAAAATATGGTCTACAATAGAAACCCCCCCATTACACCCGCTTAAACCCCAAAACCTAATCATAATACCATCAACACCCCATTTCGAATATCAGCTGAAACACCCTTGTATCCAAGCCACTCTACAAGCGTGGTACGATCTCCTAACCACCAAATTCCCTGACATTAAACACATCCTTACTCCACTTAACATATTACACCTCATTACACCCTCTCTAAAGTTATCCCAATGGATGAAACAAGGTATAAATGACATAGCTGACCTCTATACAAACCAAACTCTATACTCTTTCCAAAATCTCCAAACCAAATACAATCTCCCTACCACTGAATATTTTACCTATCTAAGAATTGCCCACTGCCTACAAAAACAAATATACCATACTCCACAAAGATCCCAATTACCGCCTATCACTTCTTAGCAAGCCACAATACCCCAGTAAAGGTATCTCCACTTTTTACAAGTACCCCACAAACCTACAATTCACTTTACAGTCAACTTCACTGACTAACTGGGAAAAAATTCTCTCTGAACAAATTAAAACACAATCATGGGAAAAAGCATTTAAAATCACCCATAAATCCACTCGATGCAGTTCCCATTGGGAGTCGTATTTAAAAATCCTCCACCATTGGTGCCTGTCAAGGATTCACTTAAAACGATCACCCTGTCACGTGTCCACCACACGCCACGCCCACAGCGACTAGCTAACCGCGACGCACGCGTGCGGCCGCGACAGGGTGGTAAAGAGGGGATAATAAAGGGAATTTACACTTAAATATCTCAAACCGTATATAAGATCAGCCGTGATACCTTTTCACAGCCCGCACTACCTCTGGCCACCACCGGATGGAGACTCCACTCCAATCCAGCTGGTTGACCACACACTGGCAGATACGATCTTACATACAACCTGGTGCCCTGATTAGAGTTGAGGACCAGCTTAGTAATCACACACCCTTCTAAAGGTCCCTTCAGCTATCCTAGCTTGAACCCCGGTGTTGATAACCCTTCCACTGTCCACACACCCCCACACCAGACGCACCACAAAGGTAGCCTGCCACCACCCAACAGTTTATCCACAGAATGGTCTGTTGAGACACCACACACACACAGATCTCCGTCTAACAGATCTGTTACCTTTGCAATCTGCGTGCAATCTGCCCACTCACAGTGCAGTTGCATACAGATTGGCAATGAGCTTAACCGAGCGTTTTAAAGGCACTAAAATACAATACAATATAACCCAATCTAATCTCTCCAATCTAGTCTCTCCGAAGATATGAGCACGTGCTTAAATACACAGAAGTTCACTAATTAATTTTAAGATTTAATTTCCCAAAGTGGGCGGAGCATAAAATATGTACAAAATATAACAAGTTACATAAAATACAAAAGATATAAGAAGACACACAAATGACTAATTACTTTAAAATAAAAGGGAATAAAAAGACAGAATAACACTTTACCCTGCGGCTGGAGCAAGCCAGAAACTTGGCAATCCGCTAGTCAATCGAACCAGCTCCGTACGAATCACCCTGTCCAAATGTCCATGCGTTCAATTTATTGCGATTTGGACATGGGCGGGACATTAGTCTTCGGCCAATTGACTCTGGGGGAGGTGGTCCTGACCTGCCCACAAGAGGTACTGTGTATGGACCTGCCCAAGTTCAATTGGGCCGAGACTGGCCTGAACACCAAGTCGGGGATTGGATTTCTGACACTGGCGCATCAGCCCGATCGCAACAGTACCAAACACCATCCGACTGTCGCACCCCCGCGTCATCTAATCATTCCATGCATTTCCCTGGCTTCCTCCCCAAGCCACAAATATGATTCTTATATGTAAATGTAGCGCACAGAATGGTCTGCACAAAGGAAGCATTTCCATCTCTCTCCAACTAATATTTTGGCTTTTATAAGAGATTAAACATACTTCTTTGATGTGAATATTACTTACAGAACTTTCTACAAAAGGCAGACCGTCTGTCTGCTGTCACTGGCTTTCCCAGAAGGTGATAACCTGATTGACACACAAAAGTTGTCACCTCCAGGAACCTGGCTTTAGACTAATTAATGCTAAATGATGATTGAGTCTGTAAGGCCTATGGAGTAATTGTGTATACATACACATCTGATCCCAGATCATTTGTTTGTACCTTCTATTCATTTCCCTACTGCCCAGGGGGCTCAATGTACATCCTTAATGACCAGACTGTTCCTGCACACACCTTTGCAATGAGAGGGCCTGACATAATCTAATCTACTCAACCTGTCATGGCTATGATACCATATTTCCACTCAAATCTTACATGTCCGTTACAATAAATTTCACATGTCCGTTACATCTCCCCTCTTCCAGATGACGCATAGCTGAGCCTAAACGGGTCGGCTAACGCGTCTACATGGAAGGTTCCCTAGGTTGGGGGGGGGGGGGAAGTTCTCCCAACTAAAGTTTGACACCGCTGACAGCTCAGCCCATCCCCCTGCCGATGGGGAAGGGCTTCTGCCCAGCTCTCTGACTGATCCCAAAGGGTTTGGGTCACCACTGGCCAGCAGATCCCCTCGCGGATCCATTTCATCTGCTGGCCACCGACTATCGACTGGACGGGTACTGGCGAACCTGTCACTGTGCGCTGTCAACATTTTCAGCCACTGGCCAGGGTCATCTGGTGGTTCGCCATTGGCTGCGACACCCAGATGCCTGAGCCTGACATAAGGTTGTTCCTGGGTGATCTGGACCTGGTTCCATGGCTTGGATACCAGAACCTCCACCCTTGGACCTGTCTCCCACACTCCTGCTCTTTCTGCCTCAGCCAGAGACCGGTCAGCACAACCCCTGACTTCCTCCGGGCTGACATCAAACCTATCAGCCAGAAAGAATACAGGGTTATCAGCTCCAACCTCTGAGAAAGCAGATTCAGAGGGGGTCAATGTTCCCCCGTCATCCTGTGATCCTTCCCTTGCTGTGCACAGCAATGAGTCCTCAATCATGATACTCATAGCTGTGGGGACAAAGGATAAATCCACAGACTTTACTCCACCAGGGGTCATCCTCTGACCCGTGCCACACCCTTCTATTCTGTCCTCCTCAGCAGAACATCTGTCAGCACCACCCCTGAGCTCCTCCGGGCCAACCTCAAACCTATCAGCCTGGAAGGACTCAGTGATGTCAGCTGCAGCTGCTGAGGTGGAAGACACTGATTGGGCTGAATTTGCCTCAACATCCTGCAGACTTCCCTCTGCAACACACAGAAATGAGTCTGCACTGGCAGCACCCAAGACTGTGGTGACAGAGGGGAAGGTTACAGAAGGAAAAATTCCACTAGGGTTTGTCCTCTGACCCACGTCACACACTTCTACCCCGTCCTCAGCAGAGCGTCTGTCAGCACCCATGAGTTCCTCTGGGCTGGCATCAGATGTAACAGCCTCTGGAAACTCAGGGCCGTCAGCCACAGCTACTGAGGGGGTAGAGTCAGAATGAATCAGACTTAAACCCTCACCCTGTGGTCTCTCCTCTGTGCTCCACAGTCCAGGATCCAAAATGGCATTACTGGTATCTGTGGTGTCAGGGGAGCAGACAACAGAGAACTTCATCCCACAAGGGGAGAGGGGCACACAACACTGGTCTACTGAAACCCAATGTGCCTTTTCCCCGGGGACTTCAGAAGAACATCCTGTTGCTTTACATAGGGGTAAACAACCAAATTCCTTTTGCCCATGCACCCCCATCCTGCTATCCACCGCTGGCGGTTCTTCAGCCAGACCTCTGAGATCCTCTGGGCTGCCATCAATTCTCACAGCTCCAGGGGACTCAGAGCTATCTGCCACAGGTGCCAGGTAGACAACAGTCTGAGGAGACCTTAGGCCCTCTGGGCCAGGTTCACAAGGGTCCAACCCAGCTAGATTGGGCCCTTCCACAGACAGTTCCTCTGTAGCAGTGGGCAATGACTGGTCCGGGGCCACCTGGCGGGCACCCCGAGTCACCACTGCAGCAGAGGGAAGGTCTGCCTTACACATGTCATTACATTTATCATCACATAAAACATCAGTTGCAGAGTCCTCTGCGATTTTAAACTCTTCTCCAGGCCTTGACCCCAGACATCCACTAGAGCCAGGCCCTGGTACACAGTCCTTCACACCCTGACCCTCCCCAGAATTCCCAGTGTGCATTGAGTCACTCAACAGTACATTACGTGAATCCAAGGCCTCGGGTGTAAATGTAGACTTCAGGGGTGTTGACTTAGACTTGTTCTGGGTTACCAACCGCCCCAGGTCAGTACCCGACAGTATGTTCGTGGTAGCTGCTACGCCCACTTCTCTCACTTTGCTTCTGGATCCTTGGGGCAAAGCAACACAAGCTGCAGGTAGTACAGGGGTGACTCCTCCAACCCCTATGATAACTGAAGCTTTCTTTGGGACCACATCCTCACGACTCTTCCATCCAGGAAGAGCTAAGACATTCTCGGGTCCCTTATCTCGGAGAACAGCTGAAACATTGTTGCCTGCAGTGACTGGCTGCAGGCTCTCCACATGGCCTCCTTCATTAGTGGGATCTGCTCTGCCCACTTCTTCCACTTGACTTCCAGACTCCTGGCTCAAAAAAACACAAGCCACAGGCACAGCAGGGATGGCTCCTCCAACCCCTGTGCCAGCCATGGCTTCCACTGGGATCACATCCTCACAGCTCCTCAATTCTGGACGAGCTAGGACATTCTCTGATCCCGTACCTTGTAGTCCAACTGTAACGCTGTTACTTGCAGTAAATGGTGGCCGGTTATCCGTTCGGCCTCCTCCATTTTCTCCAACAAGAAACACAGTAGGGGGTACATTTTCCACTTTTGCTGGTGGGCTAGATATCCTCACATTTGGACAGGGCCGTGCGTAATGTCCCACTTGGTTACAGGTAACACACTCCCAGGTCTCCCTAAATGTAGGTCTGGGCCTTGTAGTTCTTGATGCAGATGGAGGTAACAATGCAGTCCCCTGCTGGATTTGGGCCCTCTCGGCTTTGTGCCTTCTCTCAGTTTGCTCCCTCTGCTGCTGGTACTTTCTCCCAATTCGTAGTAACTCGGAAATGAGCTGAAACTGCAACTCGAGGTTATCACTTGCCAAAAGCTGTAGATTTATTCCCAGAGAAAGATCCTCTGATTTCTTGAACCAAAAGGGTTTGAGAACAGAGTCACACTGATTCTCACAGTCATCTGGAGTGGCACAGTTGCAGTGTTCCACCAACTTGCTGCGCCGTTCTAACTCCATCTCTATCAAAGCACCTAGGAGCTGGTACCTCGTCTTGCCAACTGTATTGATGCGCTTCAGATCACAGAGCTCAATCACAGTCTCATCGGATTGTCTCAGGTACCACCGGATTACTTTATCTTCCAGGGTTACCATCTTCACGTTTTGCCAAAATAAAAAATAGAAAAGAAAAACAAAGAAGGGGGGGGAGCAAATAGCCAAGTATGTCTTCTACAAAACAAAAATTATGCACTGAGTAAGCTTCTGTAGGTCAGTCACTTCTACCAAGCTTCCAACCTTTAGTACACGGGATACATGAATAAACCATGCACTAATGTATTAAGCAGATCCCACCACTGCCACCAACTGTCAAGGATTCGTTTAAAACGATCACCCAACTGTCAAGGATTCACTTAAAACGATCACCCTGTCACGTGTCCACCACACGCCACGCCCACAGCGACTAGCTAACCGCGACGCCGCGACAGGGTGGTAAAGAGGGGATAATAAAGGGAATTTACACTTAAATATCTCACACCGTATATAAGATCAGCTGTGATACCTTTTCACAGCCCGCACTACCTCTGGCCACCACCGGATGGAGACTCCACTCCAATCCAGCTGGTTGACCACACACTGGCAGATACGATCTTACATACAACCTGGTGCCCTGATTAGAGTTGAGGACCAGCTTAGTAATCACACACCCTTCTAAAGGTCCCTTCAGCTATCCTAGCTTGAACCCCGGTGTTGATAACCCTTCCACTGTCCACACACCCCCACACCAGACGCACCACAAAGGTAGCCTGCCACCACCCAACAGTTTATCCGCAGAACGGTCTGTTGAGACACCACACACACACAGATCTCCGTCTGGCAGATCTGTTACCTTTGCAATCTGCGTGCAATCTGCCCACTCACAGTGCAGTTGCATACAGATTGGCAATGAGCTTAACCGAGCGTTTTAAAGGCACTAAAATACAATACAATATAACCCAATCTAATCTCTCCAATCTAGTCTCTCCGAAGATATGAGCACGTGCTTAAATACACAGAAGTTCACTAATTAATTTTAAGATTTAATTTCCCAAAGTGGGCAGTGCATAACATGTACAAAATATAACAAGTTACATAAAATACAAAAGATATAAGAAGACACACAAATGACTAATTACTTTAAAATAAAAGGGAATAAAAAGACAGAATAACACTTTACCCTGCGGCTGGAGCAAGCCAGAAACTTGGCAATCCGCTAGTCAATCGAACCAGCTCCGTACGGATCACCCTGTCCAAATGTCCATGCGTTCAATTTATTGCGATTTGGACATGGGCGGGACATTAGTCTTCGGCCAATTGACTCTGGGGGAGGTGGTCCTGACCTGCCCACAAGAGGTACTGTGTATGGACCTGCCCAAGTTCAATTGGGCCGAGACTGGCCTGAACACCAAGTCGGGGATTGGATTTCTGACACCAGCGTGTCAGCCCGATCGCAACAGTACCAAACACCATCCGACTGTCGCACCCCCGCGTCATCTAATCATTCCATGCATTTCCCTGGCTTCCTCCCCAAGCCACAAATATGATTCTTATATGTAAATGTAGCGCACAGAATGGTCTGCACAAAGGAAGCATTTCCATCTCTCTCCAACTAATATTTTGGCTTTTATAAGAGATTAAACATACTTCTTTGATGTGAATATTACTTATAGAACTTTCTACAAAAGGCAGACCGTCTGTCTGCTGTCACTGGCTTTCCCAGAAGGTGATAACCTGATTGACACACAAAAGTTGTCACCTCCAGGAACCTAGCTTTAGACTAATTAATGCTAAATGATGATTGAGTCTGTAAGGCCTATGGAGTAATTGTGTATACATACACATCTGATCCCAGATCATTTGTTTGTACCTTCTATTCATTTCCCTACTGCCCAGGGGGCTCAATGTACATCCTTAATGACCAGACTGTTCCTGCACACACCTTTGCAATGAGAGGGCCTGACATAATCTAATCTTCTCAACCTGTCATGGCTATGATACCATATTTCCACTCAAATCTTACATGTCCGTTACAATAAATTTCACATGTCCGTTACAGTGCCTAACCCCTGTCAAACTTTTTATTTACTACCCAAAACATTCCTCTTCCTGCTGGCGACAATGTGGTGAAGTAGGCTCAACAATACACATCCTTTGGTCTTGCAAATCAATTAGATCCTTTTGGAAAAGTGTCTTCCAATTAATCTCTGAAATATCTGGAACCCTGATTACACCAAATCCCTCTCTGGCACTCCTACACATTGGAATTGAAAAATTTCCCCTTAATTCTCGTACTATCATTACCCATACACTTTTCGCAGCCAAAATAAACATCACAAGATTATGGGACACTATCAACGCTCCCTCCCTCACATCACTGGTGACAGATCTTAATTTCCAATGTGAAATGGAAAAGAGATCTGCATTCAACAATTCTTCTCAACACAAATTCGAACTCCAATGGATTCGCTGGCTACAAAATCCAAATTGCTCCGTACAATCCTGATAACCTAACCACAAACGAAACTATCCACCAAACCTAGACTGGTATTTCCTCTTCCACCCAGTTATACCTCCCCCTCCCCCTTTCCCTCCCCTTTCCCTGCCCTGTTTAATATCCCCTCAACACCCCATACACCTCACAAAGGTTCAATACACTTTCTAGAATACCGCTGATTATATTGTCTTACAGACCATTACCACCCCCAGCCAACCGGTGGGGTAAAATATTCAATGTTACACTGTATTGCAATACTTTATTGATGAACTGTATACCCTTTATCCTGTTATGTCTTCAAATCTTTAATAAAAAATATTGAAACATAAAATAGAACGGTCCTGCTCATAAGAGCTTACAATCTAAAAGATTATACTTCTAATGAACTGCGCTTTCACAGGGTACAGCAGGAAACCAACAGTTAATATGAATCAAGCAACATTTTCAGGGCCATGAAATTAACACACACCATCACTTTATCTATCTATCTATCCACAAAACTGACTCCAGATAAAAATATCAATATAAAAATACATCAGAATGTGCCACAATAACAAACCCCCCCCCCCCCCCCCAAGTCCCCCACATACATTTCTCATCAGGTTTGTCCTAAAACTGCTTTTAAGTCTAAATAAGCAAATTATAGCCAAGTGCAGATTTGGAAGAGCAGAGCAATTACACTGTTCAACAAATTTTTATTTTTTGCCAGTTTTGGAAACAAAAGGATCCATTTCTTAATGAATTTCACATTCTGAGTTCAAATATAACAATGAAATTTGTCAATTGGCTCTAGTTTTTCTGTAAACGGAAAGTTTTCTACTATAGGCGTAATGACTACATAATGCACAATAATTATATAGATAGATGTCTTTCCACAAATATAAAGCAAGTGATATTGACTACATAACAAAGCCTAAATGGCATAATATATTGCATAGGATTACCAAGAAAAATTATAGCCATAAGCTAAGTTGAATCATTTTAATACTTAGGATTCTCACTAGTTTTGTCTTCAGTTTGTGTCGGTTTTGCTTCTCTTGGCCTTTCTCTTGTATTCGAGGAAAGGGCTATCTCTTACAACTGTCCAGCAATAGTCAGCAAGCATTGATGGGCTCCATTTACCTTGATATCTTCTTTCCATAGCTGCAATGTCTTGATGGAAGCGCTCTCCGTGTTCATCACTCACTGCTCCACAGTTTGGTGGGAAAAAATCCAGATGCGAATGTAGAAAATGAATTTTTAGAGACATGTTGCAACCCAGATTTCTGTAAGTCTGGATGAGTTTTTCTACCACTTTCTTGTAGTCTGGTGTTTTATTGTTTCCAAGAAAATTTGATGTCACTGATACAAATGCTGTCCAGGCAGCCTTTTCCTTTCCACGCAACAGAGAAAGAAACTCATCATCATGAATAAGTTTACGAATCTGTGGCCCAACAAAGACTCCTTCATTTATTTTTGCAGCACTAAGTGCTGGAAATTTGCTAATCAGGTACTTGAAACCTGCTTTATTCTTGTCCATTGCCTTAACAAAGTTTTTCATTAATCCCAACTTGATGTGTAATGGAGGTAATAAGATCTTTTTGCTGTCTACAAGTGCTGGATAGTTAACATTTTTTTCTCCAGGCTGCAATGACTGGCGTAATGGCCAGTCTCTTTTGGCATAGTGCATTTCTCTCGCACGACTGTCCCACTCACAGAGGAAGCAGCAGTAATTAGTATATCCACCTTGAAGTCCAAGTAGGATAGCAATCACCTTCAGGTCACCACAAATCGACCATTGATGTTCATCATAGTTGATGCACCTTAAAAGCTCTTTCAAGTTTTCATACGTTTCTTTCATTGAAACTGCGTAAGCAACTGGAACTGACGGCAGCTGATTGCCATTATGGAGCAAAACAGCTTTAAGACTCGCCTTTGAAGCATCAATGAACAGCCTCCACTCATCGGGATCATAGCATACGCCGATGGCTGAGATTAAACCATGAACATTGTTACATACAGCAATATCACCTTCCTGGACGAAGAATGGGATCAGATCTTTCTGACGATGACGGTAGAAAGACGTACGAACATCACTTGCTAGGAGATTCCACTGTTGTAGTCTTGACCCCAAAAGCTCTGCCTTGTTCTTCGGAAGATCCAGGTCTCTGATAAGATCGCTCAATTCCACTTGTGTAATGAGGTGTGGTTCAGTGGGTGTGGATAGAAGAAAGTCTGGGTCATGTGAGGTTGACGGTTGATGACTACACGCTTCAGGTTCTTCCTCACTTGACTCAACCACGAAGGATTCTGGTGCTTTAGGAATTGGTAGCCCCTCTCCATGAGGAACTGGACGTATTGCCGATGGAATGTTTGGATAGTGCACAGATAACTTTTTCTTCTTATTTAGCCCTTTTACAATTGGAGGCACCATACAAAAGTAACAATTACTAACATGATCTGTTGGCTCTCTCCAAATCATTGGCACAGCAAAAGGCATAGATGCCTTTTTTCCATTCAACCATTGCTCCAGTGCCGTCCCACAAGAATTGCAGCATATATGTGGTGCCCAGCTCTTGTCCTGGTCTCCTATCTTGCAGCCAAAATACAAGTTGTAAGCTTTCTTAATCATTCCTGTTATCCTCCTTTTTTGTGAGATAAAAGTTATTTCACCGCAGATATAGCAGAAATTATCTGCTTTATTCACACAAGTTCGAGGCATTACTGAGTAGCCTATATAAGCATAAAACGAAATGTAAAGACGAACTCCAATCAGCTACAGATACTGCAGCTTTTATGCAGTGAAGTGATGCAATTAAAGGCTAATATTGCATCATCTCAGTATACATGCAATTTTCTATTGGTCACCAGTATCAATTGCGCAATATGCAGCTGAAGTTGCATCATAATTTTGAATGGCTTACGTCATTAGATGGGTGAATATATCATGGAAACTAGAGCCAATCAACATTTTTTAGGGTCATTTTCGTTTTCAGCACCCCAAAACTATGTAAGATTAGCTAATTTTATGCCCAAAACTTTTTACCTGTTGAACAGTGTTATTAGACATGTTAGGATTACAATGCAAAGATAATAAACACAATCATTGTACAATAACACACAAACACCTTAGAAGGAAAAAAATGCAAAACATTTACAGCCCACATCAAAACACAGCGTGAGTGGGGTCTGGGGCAATTCAGCACAATATCTCTTCCTTCCCCAAACCACCACAGACAAGGACTTGCTGAAAATAACCCGGCCTATTACCAGGAAATCACCCACTACTGCAGGCCTTTATATAACATAGGTTGATTAGGAGCAAGCCAAACACGGCCCCACCCCCCAATGAAGGCCACACCCACCACTGTCATTCATTTGGTCAGAGAAAGCGTTTGCACCTGATGAATCCTCTTCCCACCTGCGTTAACCCTTGGTATACAGGCCCCACAAATCAGAGTCAGAAAGAAAGCCACAGTGAAGTGTACCTGTGCAGCATACAACAGAACATTGAACAGGGATGTGAAGGGAAACCCCATTGGCAACATTTATTGGCCTTATGGGCACAATTCACTCCAGATTATCGCATGAGTTAAGGCAGTCACATGACCACATCTCGCATGCAATACTGAAAATGTCAATTTACTTTTGCTAGTATGCGGCATTTCCCATAAATCGCAAAAAACACTCAGGGAATCAAACATAAAAAGACCTTACACCCCGGTCACATCAAAGCCGATTTGGAAATCATGTGACCGATTTCCTTGTGATTTGCAAGACAACTGACACAGATGTCTATGCAAATCGCCACAAAAGTAGTCCATGTACTACTATAGAAATCAGTGTCGGAAACGTTCCCTTGTGTCCGCTCTAATAGCGGACAATAGGGTGCGACTTGGCATACGATTGGCAAGTCGCATGTCATGCAAATTGCATGCCAAGTCGCACTCGATGTCTTGCAAATCACACTTGAAATGAGCATGTCCCCTGACTTTGAAATCATGCGACTTCACTGTAAGTCACATGCTTTAAAATTTGGGCTTGATGTGACCCCAGTCACATCGGGTGCGATTTGGCATGCGAGTTGCATGCCAGGCAACTTGCAAATCGTAGGCCGTAACCTATTGTCCGCTATAGGCTCCGTTCACATCCAATCTGATTTTGAAATCGTGTGATTTCACTGTAAGTTGCCTGATTTGCAAATCAGATTAGATGTAACTGTGGTGTTAGCCCCCAGTCACATTGGGTGCAATTTGGCATCCGATTTGCAAATCGCAGGGTATGCAAATTGCATACCAAGTCGCATCCAGGGTGTGAAATTTCAGCTGCGATTTGGGGATTGAAATTGTACCTGATATCGGATCTAATGGATGTGAATGTGAGTGTCTTAACATACACAATTTGGTATGGATGGGACGGGGGACCCCACGCCATTTTAAAAAATTTTTGCTGGCAATTCTTTTACATTCAGCTGTCAGTGGGGAACTCTGCTGATAGCTGAAACATGAATGCTGCATTGGTTTTCACAACTAAAAGACTGCGTGACTTGATAAAATAACTCATGTGGTATTTTAGTAGTGACAACCATGTGTTAATGTTTCAGATGTCAGCGGGGTTCCCCACTGACAGCTGAATGTAAAAGAATTAACGGCAATTAAAAAAAAAATAAAAAAATGGCATGGGGTCCCCCCTCCCATCCACATCAAGCCCTTCGGGTCTGGTATGGATTTAGAGGGGAACTTCCACACCAAAATTTAAAACAAAAATGGCGTGGGGTGCCCCCTAAAATCAATTCCAGACACTTATCTGAGGATGCAGCCCGGCAGGTCAGTAAAGGGGGGACAAGTGAGCGCTCCCCCTGAACCATACCAGGCCACATGCCCTCAACCTAAACAACGGGGGGTGCTTTGGGGCAAGGGGGCTCCCCCCAAAGCACCTTGTCCCCATGTTGATGGGAGACAAGGGCCTCTTCCCCACAACCCTGGTCAGTGATTGTGGTGGTCTGCAGGTGGGGAGCTTATTGGAATCTGGAAGCCCCCTTTAACAAGGGGGCCGCCAGATCCCTGCCCCCGTATGTGAATGAGTATGGGGTACATGGTACACCGATTTCAAAAGTAGTACATGCACTACTTTGGTGCGATTTGCATAAATATCTGTATCAGATGTCTTGCAAATCACACCTGAAATCGGTGGGTCCCCAGACTTTGAAATTGTGGGACTTCACTGAAAGTCACATGATTTCAAAGTTGGGCTTGTTGTGAACGGAGATAACTGACCAGATCCATATCCCAGGAGTTTCATTGACTGGATGCTAGACTCTAATTATAAAGTCTTCCTTTTATGGGACTCTGTGAGAAAACCAGGATTGTGTTATTCTACATATTATATGACATATTATTATTTTTAAAAAATCATTTTCCTCGCTGATAGTATCACTAGTCATGATTTACGGTGATTGAAACCAAGAAAAATAAATATATAGAAAAAATAACGTTTTGATATAATTTAAGTTTCTTGGGGTTAGATATTTTTACCTATCATTAAAATAATCCTTGATAATCCTGCCATGAAGGTCCATGTTCAGCCACTTCCTGGTATAAGGTGACAACCTCTGTCCTTGTCTCCCAATTGTGTTACCTATGTTGTCACTGTGTCTTCCAATGGAGAGTACAAATAGCCTTTTGAACATGTATTACACAGACGTGGTTCATCTGTTGCAACCATCAGGAAACCTGAGAATTGCCATGCAGCCATCACTGCACTACATATAAAGGAAGTATCCACAAAGAACCTACAGGAGATCAGCAGCACTGAGATACAATAAAAGGTGAAAAAAGGTCAACACAAGTATTTTATTTTTCAAAATGAACGTTGTGTATGATGTGTTGTCACCTTCTCAGTGACTGCCTTAACCTCTGAAAACCCGCATCACAACCATATGCATTGCAGGCTGTTGTGGGGTGATCGTGGTGTGACCCCATTCAGGTGAACGGGTTATGTTTGGTGGATGGTAGTGCCTGTTGATCCTAACAGCGGGTAGAATTTTTGCTTCGAAAAGTATCATGGCTGTGACATGGGAACATCCTCATTTGCTGCCTTTGCAGCTGAAGGCGGAGCTGTTTTAAGTAGTTCTGCATGGTAAAGGTAAAAAAAAAACCTTTTGTGTGCAGCTCTCACCCCTCCCCCCCTTCCCCCAGCGCCTTCTAATACTTACCAATCTCAATGCAGCGATGTGCTCTCTCTCCTCATTGGCTCAGACACACAGTGGGAGCCATTGGCTCCATCACAGCCAGTGAGCAGGGAGTGGGGCTCAGGAGCAAGCACACACCAGTGCCCTCAGAGCATGTCACTTGCTATGGGGGCATTCATCAGGGGATGGAGGGCCAGGAGCACCAGTACAACGTGTATGTTATTTATATTTAAATATAAAGTATTTGTTATTATATATATATATATAAACTTTTAGTATCACTTTAAGTTCAAAATTTGAAACAAAACACAAAGAAAAAAAAATGGGCAGATTATTTGTAGAAATCCAGTACAGAAGTAATGAACGTTTAGTCTCCCCTTCACGGAACATTCTGGTGACTCAGAGGTTGCAATGTTCACTGGTTGGGGGAAGGGCTCAGCTACAGAGGAAATGTCTCCATTAGGGCTCGTTCACACTTGACTTTATTTCTCTTGCCAAATGGCCCGATAGCGTTAGACAGGCGTTTGGGAAGCGTTTTTAACACTCCTCAATCGTTCCCCAATCGCCCTATGAGTGGTTTTGAGGCGTTTGGCATTTGCAAAGCGTTAAAACCGCACCACAAACGTCTATAATGAAGTTAAATGGTATTAACACTCCGCAACCATGTCGCAAACGCCTGCCAGGCGTTTGAGGAGCAGCACCATAGACTTGAATGGGAGGCTTCAACTCCTCCTGACTTGACATGAGGCATCAGTCTTGACGTGACGCTAACGCTTCAGTGTGAACAGCACTGTGTGCTGCCATGTGCAGAATTTTCATAGGCGTTTGAGAAGCGTTAACGCTTCCCAAATGCCTGTCTGACGCCTGCTGACAAAGCTAGTGTGAACATAGCCTTACTCATACAAAGCATGTAAGTGAAACGTAGACAAATTAATATATGTTACAAATGGAGGCAATGTAAACGAACTCTAAGGAAAAAATGTTTGAAATACTTTGAGTATTTAATTCAATTTTTAGTTATTAAAGTTGTTTGCTGTAAGCTAAAAATATCATCTTTACGGCAACTCCCTGTTTTTCACAAATGAAAGTGAGAGTTGCTGCTACGGCTAACAGCTAACACAGACAATAGCAAAAAACTGAGAGAGATAGGAGGAAAAAGCAAAAAAGAATACAAAAATACTAAGAAGAATCTTCAGAAATGGACATTAGAGAGCTAAGGGCCAACATCATGAACTTCAGCCTGGATAAGGGAGATCTGGGCAGTCAGGGTTACACTCGAGTCCTCCTACAGCTGTTTGGCTACACTGGCCATGGAGCATCTGCCTTCATTAACTCTTGTAAGTATGTCCTAGAAGAAGGTGAGATCTTCAGGGAATACGCCGAGTCCCGAGAAACCGACCACGGACTGACCATGGTAAGAAATTACTATGACCTTACCAGCGTGGTCACCATCGTAGACAACAGAGGATACAGCAAAATGAGCCATTTTGAAAGAGCTGAAGTGTATGCCCAGCTTGGTGAGTAACATTCGGGGAGCCCCAAAGGCTATGGGACTGGCAGGCTAGCCAAAATGTATAAAATGTCAAATTACTTGTGGCTGAAAATAAATCCAGATGTGTCCTTTAGCTCGGTAACAGGTTGTTGGTCACCCCTTAGCCCCTTCCCATATGGAAGAAAAATATATTTAAAATATATTTTAAAAATATTCTTCCCAAATATATTGCCATATATTTGAAATGCTATAGTTTTGGCCGTATTCAATATATTTCAATAAATATATATACTGCATGTTGAAGTGCATTTTTATTACAAAATATATGAAAAATATTTTTTTTTTAATACATTTTAAATGTACTGTATGTCTTTTAAAACACAAATCTACATTTCTGGAATGGCATTTACAAATATATGTTAAAATGACTTTTTTTATATGTTAAATCTGAAGAATATATTTAAATAAAAGGTAAGTAAAGGGCCACATCTGGCCCCGCAGGGAATTGCTTGAAGACCCTCCATGTAAAGTATAGGAGGGTTTACTTCCACTTGATATCTGAGTCTGGAACAGAGGGATCGGGTCATATTGGAGAACACAGTGCTTTGGGTAGTATGTACTACGTACTCCCATTACTGATAAGTCTGAAGGAACATATGAGTATCAAACATCAAAGTTCCATAAAAAGAATGTAAGCCACTGTGGGGCGCTGCTTTTTTTAAGCTGTTATGTGCACTCCAGAGCTGGGAGGCAGCATGCTAAGAATTAGCCAGCTGACAGAACAGCAACTGTCAGATCTCAGCTGTAGTTTGCATCCCTAGAGTCATCCTGAAAGCAAATTCGGTTCATTATCCTATAATTTAAGAAATGTATCAATAAACAATGCAGTGAGATTAACTCTAAAAGATCAAATCAGTTCATAGGTTTTATATTATTGGACCAATGATGTGTTCTGCATAGACTGACATCCCCTTATCCTTTGTAAAGACCATGAATTATATACATTCAGATGTCAGAAATACAATCTTGTGAAAACAAAAAGTAATTTGTAGCACCGCACATCCAAGACTCACCGGCCAGGACCGCGCCCAACACACACGTCTTCCCGGCTGCCCAGTAACACAGCTTTTGCTGGAGATGAAAACAGTTCTCCCCTCTTCACCCAACTATGGGGGGGATTTACTAAAGTCTGTGCACTCTGCAAGTGCAGTTGCTCCAGAGCTTGGTACATGAGGGGAAGCTCTGCTGACTTCCATCATCCAATCATGTGCAAGCAATAATTATGTTTTGTCTTTTCCCTGCATGTGATTGGGTATTCTTGGCAAAGGGAATCTTCATCTCATTTCCTAAGCTCTGGAGATACTGCATTTGCAGAGTGCAAGGTATGATTGCCTTTAGTAAAGCAACCCCAATGTATTTTTCTGGACGTACCTGTTTAACTTGTTCCCTCTGGTGTCACACAAATCCATGGCTTTGTGTAATTGGGCTTTCTTCTGAAGCGCCGCATCTATGTGCACAGGGGTTTGTGGTAAAAGTGAGCTCCCAGCATGGAGACTGAGCTCTCATTGGATGTCACAGTGAGTGTCAGAGAGGAAAAAATGTAAAAAATAAAATAAAAAAATCTGTGTGTCAGAGGAATGTAAAGAAAAAAAAATAGTAGTAATAATAATACTACTACTACTACTACTAATAATAATAATAACAATAATATTATATCTAGATAAGGGTGTGTTCTAGGTTAGTTTCAGGGTAAAGGTCAGGGCCAAAGGTCAGCGCTAATGGTTAGAGGTTAATGGTCAGGGCCCATATGTTTTAGGTAGGATAAAAAAGATTAAAAAAAAAAAAAAAAATATATATATATATATATATATATACAGTTGTGACCAAAATTATTCAACCCCCAATGCTGTAAAGGGGTTTAGGGACTATAGTGTACATTTGGAATTGTATTCAGAATCAAATCCTACAAGGACGTTGTAACTACCCAAATGCAACTAAAATGACATCAATTGTTTATGTAATACAGTAGTAAATGGTTCTTATGTGGTTTCTTCATTGCCACAATTATTCAACCCCTTAAAGACTACCACTCTGAAGAACAGAGGTTCATACAGGTGCTTTCCATCAGGTATTGAAAACACCTGTGGATGTCACCGAGCAGCAATCAAGCATAATAAGCACCAATTAGGCAGCTTTAAAATGACTGTGATACTCAGCTCCTTCTAGACATTTACTGGTGTGGTTACAAACATGGTGAAGGCAAGAGAATGGTCCAGGAAGACAAGAGAAGAGGTGATTTCTCTTCACAGGAAGGGCAATGGCTATAAGAAGATTGCAAAGATGTTAAACATACCAAGAGACACCTTAGGAAGCATCATTCGCAAATTCAAGGCAAAGGGCACTGTTGAAACGCTACCTGGTCGTGGCAGAAAGAAGATGCTGACTTCGACTGCTGTGCGCTACCTGAAGCGTAGAGTGGAGAGAAGTCCCCGTGTGACTGCTGAGGAACTGAGAAAAGATTTGTCAGATGTGGGTACAGAAGTTTCAGCCCAGACAATAAGACGCACACTGCGTAATGAAGGCCTCCGTGCCAGAACTCCCAGGCGTACCCCCTTGCTGTCTCCAAAGAATAAGAAGAGTCGACTGCAGTATGCCAAAAGCCATGTGGACAAACCACAAAAGTTGTGGGATAGTGTTCTGTGGACTGATGAAACAAAATTAGAACTGTTTGGGCCCATGGATCAACGCTATGTTTGGAGGAGGAAGAACAAGGCCTATGATGAAAAGAACACCTTGCCTACTGTGAAGCATGGTGGAGGGTCAATCATGCTTTGGGGCTGTTTTGCTTCTGCAGGTACAGGGAAGCTTCAGCGTGTGCAAGGTACCATGAATTCTCTTCAGTACCAGGAGATATTGGATGGAAACGTGATGCAGTCCGTCACACACCTGAGGCTTGGGAGACGTTGGACCTTTCAACAGGACAATGATCCCAAGCATACCTCCAAGTCCACTAGAGCATGGTTGCAGAGGAAAGGCTGGAACATTTTGGAGTGGCCATCGCAGTCACCAGACTTAAATCCGATTGAGAACCTCTGGTGGGACTTAAAGAAAGCAGTTGCAGTGCGCAAGCCTAAGAATGTGACTGAACTGGAGGCCTTTGCCCATGAAGAATGGGCGAAGATACCCGTAGATCGCTGCAAGACACTTGTGTCAAGCTATGCTTCACGTTTAAAAGCTGTTATAACTGTAAAAGGATGCTGTACTAAGTACTAAGATTGAATGTCACTTGGGGGTTGAATAAAACTGATAATGCTGTGAGCACAGAAAAGACATTTGTGGTTATTTCATTATAACTGTTATGTTATATTTGTCTGACCTACAAGTGCCTCTTTAATGTAAATGTAAGCAAGATGACTGAATGATCAAAAGCAATGTCAAACTGGCCAAAACACTCAATTTCAGTGGGGGTTGAATAATTTTGGCCACAACTGTATATATATATATATAAAAAGAAGGATAAAAAAGCTAGATAAGGGCTTCATCTGGGTTAGTATCAGAGCCTATATATGTTTTTTTTTTAATTTAGTATCACTGTCTTTAGGTACAATAAAGAAAATAATGTTGAGGATCTGTGCCCAAATTTGCAGTAACACTCAACTATAATCCACCTACTCTCCTCTTTTTCCAATTTTGGGACGCCCAACATTCCCTCCCAGGTCTCCAGGAAAGTCCTTTCCACACTCTGTTGAAGATTGAAGTCTTCCAAGCTCCTCACTTTCTACAATCTGCCACATGGCCCTCTCTGGAAGACTTGATGTTCCCGATGGGATGATTCGGCCTGGACTTCTGGAGAGCACTACAGCTTACACACTTTCTGGAATCTCTTCCTCCACCCACCTGTTTTCGTCAGCAACTGACTCCTTTTGAAAAGTTCTGTAATGATGAGGACCCTCTTCCTCACACCCTTTCTCAGATATATGCCTTTCTCCTCTCGTCTCCTCCAGGTTTCAAACCTGTACATTTACAGAAATGGGGGGAGAGAGTTGAATAGAACTTTCTCCCCGAACCAACTGGAACGTATTATCTGCTTCACTTTGAAGTCTTCTATATGTACTCATGTTTAGGAAAACATGCCAGTGGTGCTTTGTAAATATTTCCCAACCATCATGGATCACTCTCAGAGATGTCAGGAGGATCGGGGGACCATGCTCCATATATTTAGGTCCTGCTCTAAACTTAAACCTTTTTGATTGGAAGTCCACAGGATCTCACTGAAGTTTGTTGAATATACCCTCCCAGAGGATCCAGCTTTCTATTCTCTACACGTTATGACTGTACCTATCATATCCTATAAGAAATCCATTCTACGACACCTCCTTAATGCCGCCAAATCCTGTATCTCGGTACGCTGGAGAGACCCACAACCTCCTTCTGTCACCCAATGGTTGACAAAAGTTGAAGTACTAAATGACATGGAAAATCTAGTTTTATCCGCCTGTAACCAATAGTGTTGAGCTTGATGTTTGAGTCGAACATAAGTTCAACTCGAACATTGGCCGTTTGTGTGTTTGGCGAATAAGGTAAGGGCGTTAGGCGTGCTATTCGCCCGCCGTGTCCCACAATGCACTGCGCTCTGACAGTGCATTACAATTGGCCAAAGCAATGCACAGGTCAGGTACAATGCTTTGGCCAATCACAGTGCATGATGACATCACAAGGGGGCAGGTTCACCCCTGCCCCCTTGTGACATCATTATAGTATTTAGGAACTGTCATCCCAGCACAGCTGTCAGACAGCCAGGAGCCAACATCAAGAGCGGAGCATTTTTTTTTCAGATTGATGGTGGCATCATGATTGACGTTGGATCTACTTTGGGGGACATTTTTTATTTTGTTTTTAATAATGGACTTGTCTCCATTTTTTACACTACACTTTTTTTTCTGTGAATGAGTAGCGGTACCTTGTACCTCATACTCATTCACATGGGGGGGCTGGATCTGGGGGCCCCCTTGTTAAAGGGGGCTTCCAGATTCCGATAATCTCCCCACCCACAGATCCCCACAACCAGAGGCCAAGGTTGTGGAGAAGAGACCCTTGGGGGAGAGGACCTTGTGGGGACAAGGTGCTTTGGGGGGAGCCCCCTGCCCCAAAGCACCTTCCCATTGTGAGGGTATGTAGCCTGGTATGGTTCAGGAGGGGGTATGGTTCACTTGCCCCCCCCCCCTTTTCTGATCTGCCAGGCTGCATGCTCGGATAAGGGTCTGGTATGGATTTTGGGAGGGACCCCCATGCCATTTAAAAAAAAAAAGTCTTGTCTTGGTGTAGGGGTTCCCCTCAAAATTCATATAAGACCCAAAGGGCTTGGTAAATGGGGGGGGGGGGCGTTAACCAGGGTTTTTTTTTTTAATTGCTGGGCAATGCCGGCAATTCTTTTTCCATTTAGCTGTCAGTGGGGAACCCCAATGACAGCTGAAACACGAATGAATGTCTCACTACTAAAATATAGCGTGACGTCATTCTGGATTTTAGTAACTGAGCGGGACCTCACCACTTACTCAGATGTGGTAAGATACCACTTGGTGTATTATACCTGTTTGAAGTTCATGACTGAACATTCTGTAGGTTTGAATGTTCGACTGCGAACCAAACAGGATGGTGTTTGGCCCATCACTAGTAACCAACATGAGATCTGCACTGCCATGTAGACTAAATGGAATCTGTTCATATATCCTGATGAGGATACAGCCCTCCTGGACCCACATTCATGATACCTCTCTAGAATCCCTCCTGGTTACCCAACCATTATCCCCTTATCGCCAACCTCATCTTTAGTATTGTGACCCCCGCTCCCTTTTTTTCCGCCCTCCCGACTGGCGACCTTCCCTACTGCTTTGCCTTATCAATACAAAAAAAAATGGCACCCACCCCCGTCTATAACTGGCTTATGACTACTTGAACCAGGCAACGCATGTCAATAAAAAATAAAAATTAAAAATAATAAAATAAAAAAAGGGTTCAAAAATCAACTTGCCATCCAGCTTGCTAACAACCAAATTGACCCGTCTAACAGTATGCGTTAAAAACAGGGGTTTAGTTAGCACACATTTGCAAATACATACGTAAGCCACAGAGCCACATCACGGCACTCTGGTATTCTGTGGTCATAACTCTGCAATCTCTGAGAGCCCCTATAGTAGAGGCACATGTATTTAAAGGATAGACCAGGGGCAGGTGCACATCAAGGAGCCCACCCCTCTTAAAGGTACAGGAGTGCAAAGGACACCCAGCATGTAGCACAATGGCAGCCAGGGCACCCAGTGCACCCACTCACTTACAAATCAACAATACAACAAAAAATGCCACCCGCCGTGATGTGGCTCTGTGGCTTACGTATGTATTTGCTTATGTGTGCTAAATAAACCCCTGTTTTTAACGCATATTGTTAGGTCAATTTGGTTGTTGCTTTGCCTTATCCCCTCCTTCATCCCCATTCTCCACCACCCCTGTGTGGCATTGCCTTTTACCCACGTTCTGATATCCTATACTGAATGTTAAAAAAAATAAATTAAAAATGGATTGGTATGCCAGGCATTCTCCAGGCTTCACCATTTATTTGTAGCTCACCATCTACCTTGGGTAGTTATTTCATGTTCTCAATACCACGGGACACATTTGGTCTTTCACGGACGGCCATCTAGAATAGTACCGGTATCCAAACTCACTCAACCACACGTTGACCTGTCTGTATTTTCTGTTGAATGCCCTTCATCTGATTAATGCCGTCTGATGTTGTTTTACATTTTGTACAATGTATATTTAATGCCTGTGGAGTTCTGAATGCCTTTCTTTTCTCAAAATAAAGAATGAACCCCTTCATGCCTAAGGATAAAACAAATCTTACCGCCTAAGCACAATCTTGCAACTTTGATACATTGTACATCCAGGTGGATTATATCGCGTTTTTTCCAGGACAAATTGGGCTTCCGTTTGGTGGTAAATGGTAATGGATATCTCCTGATTTTTTTTTCATTAGCAAACAAAAACTGGCTCAAAATAGTAAAAAAAAATGTATTCTTAATTTAGCTGTGTGTTTCTTGTTACTACCATAACCTACCACCAAAGATCAACCCACAATAAATTTTCCAGCTCTTGATGATCGCAGCAATACCATATATGTGTATGTTATTTGTTGTTTGTACCCACATTACAGCCCAGAAACAATAGTGCGCATTTTATTTTTTTGGGGTTTTTTTAACCTAAAACACACTGACACTGACACTAACTGACACTGATACCAATTTAACCACTTCCCATCCAGCTCATGTACATAAACGGCCGGACAGGAGCAGTGCAGGGTCGGAAGACCGTTTATAAACATCCTCCTGCTTCCCTGCCTGTGCGCGCTCCCAGGGAGCGCGGCACCGCGATCCTGTGCCCGCTGTGTCCTCCGGACACCGATCGCTGTACGGGACCTCTGTGTGAGGTCCTGATCATGTGATCATGGATTGGCCAATCAGTGATCACATGAATAGTAGTAAGCAAGATGTCACTTCTGACATCATTGCTTACTACTTGTGAAATCTGTGAATGATCACAGAGGTCACATGGTACAGGGCTATTCACAACAGCCTTGTACCATGTGACAAGCTGTGACCAATCACAGCTCTCACAGTATTTCTCAATGGCTACAAAAATGCAGCCCGAGAGAAGGAGAAATGATTGCTTTTACAGACTTGTAAAAGCAATCAGAGTACAAAAAAAATCTTCATCACTCCCCACAAGCAGTACAGTGTCACTGTGGTGACACTGTACTGCTAGGGTGACAGTATGTAAAAAAAAACATAATAATATAAAAAAAAATATAAAAAAGTTTTGAAAATTTATAATTTTTGGTTATAAACTAATTTGGTTTTTTTTTTACTAAAAATATAGCTGAATACATTTTGGCCAAGATTTATGAAGAAAGATTATTTATTTGCAAAAGTTTATTAGAAAAACACTTTTTTTTCAAATTGTTTGGACTATTTCATTTACATAGCAAAAAAATAAAAATCCCAGCGGTGAACAAATACCACCAAAATAAAATTTTATCTGTCTAAAAAAAATGCTAAAAAATTCATATGGGTACAGTGTTGCATGATCGTGCAATTGTTATTCAAAGTGTGATAGCACAGGAAGGGGGTGAAAGTGTCCTGACCTTTGACCCTGACCTTGACCCAAACACTAACCCTTAGACTGAACTTGATCAAACCTTGATCTAGGTATTTTTATCTTTATTTTTTAATATTTATTTATCTTTTTTTTAACAAACCATTTTTTTCCCCTCTATGCAAGGAGGGAGCGAGAGAGATACAATGTATCTCTCTCCTCTATTCATAGAGAAAAAAAAACTTGGGGGGAGGGCTGTACAGTGACCGATCACTGTGGTAGCCAATTAGAGGCTATCACAGCGATGGTGTAACCCGGAATCGGGAGTCCCAGGTCTCCATCGTTAGAACAAGACCCGGAGCTCTCAGTGACACCCTAATCTTTGTACTGGGAGCGTACTCTCAGCACAAAGGCAAGTACACAAATATGCGGCCCCACGGGAAAAATCCCAGTTCTGTGAGGCCGCATATTTGTGTGATGTCAGTGTTAAGGGGTTTTAAAAAAAAGTAATAATAAAATAGCTAGATAAGGGCTTGGTCTATGTTAGGGTGTCAGAGTAAAAGTCAGATTGGGGATTAAAGGTGAAAGGTTAAAGATCAGAGTCAGTATGTTTTCAGTAGGATTAAAAAAACAAGTTCTTCTTCTGGGTGTCAGTGTGTTTCGGTAGGATAAGGCGCACTGTCAGGCGCACTGTTGTTTCTTGGCCCTATTGTGGACACAAACATCAAAGAATGTATACATATGTGGTATCGCCACAAACATCAGAAGTAGTGGAATATAATATAGGTGTTGTGGTGGTGGATTATTAATTTGATGCAGTTTTCCTTTGAAAAAAAAATTGCCACCAAATAAAGGTCCAATAATAAAAGTGTTATAATCCATCTGGATACAATATAAGTGATAAGTCATTGTGATGATATGTACAGTGTTACTAACACACGTCAAAGTTGCAAAACAGCATTCAGACGTTAAGATTTGTTTTACCTTCAGACATTAAGGGGTTAATAGGCAGATTTCTTTTTTTAGAAGTATCTGCCCCCCCCCCAATTAGCTCCCTCTTAGCCCCGCCCCTGAAGCACATTGGCTGTACATGCCACTTTCATTTGAGCTATCTAAATGGAATAAATATTTTTGCTCTCCAACTTTCCTGCGTGACGCATTCTCTTATCAATTCCAGGAAACTTCATCCCCATCAGGCAGAGAGTTGAATGGAAAGACAACTACAAGGATATGATGGGAGCCGTTGAAAATGCAGAATTGGATCCGAATTTCACAGACTTCATTGTCCCCATCTTTGTGTACAGGTAAGCGAGTCTTGTGTTGGGAGATGCATCCTTGGAGCACTTTGGTTGCCAGGAACTGGGTGAGGGGCTGATCTGATGATATGTTTGTTGGTGATATGTTCAGAGTTGGAGGTGACCATGGAGGTTTAATTATTTGCGGGCGGCCCATACAGGCACAGCGACACCCCCACCCATCTACTCTCACTGTGGTTGTACACAATGGGAGTTTGTCAGCAATGGTTCATGACCAGGACCTGCTGATGGGCTGTGTCCAATCACAGCCCAGGGCCCTGTGTTGACAAACCACACAGAGCTCTTTATAGAGGTATAAATTTCTCTGTTTCTTTTCCCTGCAAAGCAGGGATAAGAAAATAAAAATATATTTTGTAAAAAGCAGCAGACGTAACACATATTAACACTTGTTCGGCACACAGTCAACCCTTTGATCGCGCTAGATTCCATCCCCTTCCCAGCCAGTGTCATTAGTACAGTAACAGTGTATGGAATTATGGAATAAAAGTAAAGCGAGCGCTCAAAAGATCAGCTGCTGAAACACTCCAAGGAATCACTGGACCTCATAACAAGAATAATACGTATATATAGTGCAGCGCTGTAATGTAATTAAATAAGTAAAAAATTTAAAAATTAAAAATAAATTACAAATAGTTCATAAAGTCCTCTCACAGTAAAATAATAATCATAAACATGTGAAGGCCTCCTCCTCATTAGGTGACTGGAACCAAACAGAAAAAATGCGCACTCACCGACCGCGCATTTTAAATGCGCATGTATGCAATCTTATCCAGATGACCAGCCAGGCATGCAGATCCAAAGAACACATAGGTCATCCCTCTCAAATACTGACATCAGCCTTGGGTGCAGTGATATACCTCCAGGTCCAAAGAGCCCTCTCGCCCCAAAAGATAGGTAGACAGGGATCCCCCTCCTGGTTCCAGGTACCCCAGAAATGGTAGATGCAGATCTGAAACCCTCCACACAGACAGGTATGGTGCTCCACAGTCTACTCAGGCACAGATCCTGGAACCAGTTATGTTTTATAGCAGAAAATAAAAAAATATTTTTCCAAAATGTTTTCATTTACATAATCTAACAATTAATACAAATAATAATAATAATAAAAAAACAATGGTGATCAATATGTTCCATGACCGTGCAATTGCCAGTTAACGTAGCACGGTGTTGAATAGCAAAAAAAAATGGCCTGGTCATGAAGGGGGTAATATCTTCTAAATAAAAAAACTTAAAAAAAAAATCATACAAAATATTTAATTTCACTAAAGCTAAATATACAATAATTGCGTCATGTAGATAGGCATGAAAAGGTCTTCTTATCCATTTACATTGATGTCCATGGTGTTCTTCTACTCCTCTCCAGTGCCAAACACAACATATCAGCTGGAGAAATGAAAGACATGAAACATTTTTTGGAAAACTGCATAAAAATGACAGGTAACTTTTTTTTCTGTGTGAATACTTATTTTGGTGACACGGTTCTATTACCCTTTCCCTTTAATTGCCATCCATTCTACTAACCTTGCTGCCAGCACTTTGGCCAGCATGTGATTGGCCACGTTACCTGTCAGTCAGACACCAGGGGCAGGATTACTGCAGACAGCTGTGGTAAAGGAAGAAAATACTGCATGTGACGCTCTAGAGGGGAAGCAACAGACATATGCACCTTAGGCTGCAAAGTAAAGGAGTCGCAGCAAATTTTCAGCAAATGTAATTTGACAATGAGGGGTATATTTAAAAACAATTAAAAAATGGCAAAGCCATTCGTCCTTTGAAGCTGCATGTACATTCCTCCGGTGTGAATGGGGGGGGGGACAAAAACAAATGTTATTAGGCTATGTTCCCTCCGGATCAAATGTTTTTCATTCATAATAATAAAGTGAATCAGAAAAATACCACATTATGGTCACTAGATGGAGCTGATGGTCATAGAAATTTTTTATTTATATTTATAATTATTTATGTCTTTATTTTATTTAACCCCAGAATTGGCAGGTCCACCACTGGCACCCTGTGCTTTTCACAGATGAGAGCAGGTTCCCCTTGAGCACATGTGACAGACATGAAAGGGTCTGGAGAATCCGTGGAGAACATTCTGCTGCCTGTAACATGGTTCAGCATGACTGTTTTGGTGGTGGGTCAGTGATGGTCTGGGGAGGCATCTCAATGGAGGGACGCACAGATCTCTACAGACTAGACAATGGCACCCTGACTGCCATTAGGTATCGGGATGAAATCCTTGGACCCATTGTCAGACCCTACGCTGGGTCCTCTTGGTGCAAGACAATGCCTGGCCTCGTCGTCTCATTAGGACCCTCCCCCGATGTTGTCAGGCATGCATACAAGCACGTGGGGGCCATACAAACTACTGAGGACCATTCTGAGTTGCTGCAATGAAATTTCAGCAAAATGGACTCACCTGCTGCATCATTTTTTCACTTTGATTTTTGGGATATCTATGAATTCAGTCCTCTGTAGGTCGATCATTTTCATTTCCATCAAACGATGGGGCATCCTTACGTTCCTAACACATTACCCCGTCCATGTCAGTATAGAGATTCAGCAGTAGATTTTTTCCCCATTGAGATCTGATGGGTTTTCAAAGTCTTCCTTTAATTTTTTTGAGCACTGTATGTCAGGACGGGGGACCTTTTTTTTTGTATTTCTTATTTTGTATGTTACTTTGCGTTTTTAACTTTTTTCTTTTCTTCTTTTTCTTAACGCTTAACTTTATTGCTAACACATAGGGGCTAATAGATGTTTGTTAGACCCCTGATGTCTCCCCTGCCCTGCACTGAAGCTAATAGAGCACAGACCGTGCTTCATTAGCTTCTTCCCCAGACACAGCAGCCAGGTGAAATGACAGTGGAAGTGATGTAATACGCGTCACTTAAGTGTTCATTCAGCAGAACTGTCTTGGAAATTCGCTTTAACGAATTTCTCCTTACCGTGAGTACTCGCAGTTGGATGCGCAGAAATCCCCCATAAAGCTGTGCGAATCTCGCTTACCACGACTGCAGCTAAATTACACGATTCCTGCCCATCCAAATTGGTTAGCTTCTGTTGAAATGTGGGTGATTGGAGCTCCGTTACCCTAGAATCATCACACGACACTCTAAGGCTAGTGTTGCAATTCACATAAGGGCCGGCTTCAGACTCAGCCCCCGTTTTTATTACAAGCACACACATGCCCCCCACATGAATAAAGTCAATCCCCTCCCACCAAACAATGCAATGGGGAGTGCCTATACACAGGATATACATTCCGATTGGAGCAAAGCCTTTCCTATTATCTATCACTGGTCCTCCCCCATGAGCCTTCTGAGGTCAGCAAACTTCCTCCCCTTCCCCCCCATGAGCCTTCTATGGAGGGCATATTTCCTGTCCTACTAGCTCCTATTGGTATGTAAATTCTTTGTACAAGCATTCCCTAAGCTAAACACCAGTCTGTACCTGGATGGGCCCGGTACGATCTTTATTAAAACACATCCATCCAAGATACAGTTTCAAGTTGGTAATGGGTTGTAAGATATGCATAAGCCTACACGCGGAGTTCGTACTGCTTGGCGCCTTGCGGCACGAAGTCCATGTGGTACTATGCTGCTGATTTGTGGATACAGGCCCGCGGTCTACTGCCAGCAGCATTCGCATCGAATGCAGTGGTGGTATACACGCCGGTCTATAAGCGCAGATCCGCCATCTTATCCATTACCGAGCTGAGTACTGTAATACATACATTGTACATGCGCATGGCCCAATTGCAGCCTTCAGAGCTTTAATAAAGCCACACGAGAGACATATGAATAACGCTCATATATGACACATTTAAAGTTCGACCAACAATACAAAATTTCCATGACAGAACCAAGACCAGAGAAAAGCTGTTCAATGGACACCCACCCAGAATGCTTGTCCCAGCTCTGCAGGTGGGACAGAAAAGCCCATGATACATAGCTGGGGCAGTCTGGAGGGGGCAGTACCTTCATGGAGTATAGCAGCTGGGAATGTGTTTACCCACCTACCATCTGGGCAGTTTTGACATTTTTCAAACATGTTAAATTCAGAATTTTTTTTTCTTACAAAAACCCCAAGAATTTTATATATTTTCAAAGCAGGGACCCTGGAGAAAAGTGGTCACACAACGTTTGTGCAGCTGTTTATCAAGCACACATTTTCAGAAAAAGATATGGGGTGTAAGAGTGCTCACTCTGTTCTTTTGTCAGCCTGGTGGGTTGGTGGTTGCCTTCAGGCATTATGCTGGGCAGGCTCCTTCCATGCTGTCCAAGATGTCCTCCCACGGGAGACGGTGGTACAGTGGAGGTCCTCTTTTGTAGAATCCTGCCCATAGGTGAGTCCCCTTCCTGGGGCCTCCTCCCAGGCTCCATCTCATCACTCCATCTTCCACACGACACTCACTGACATCCTCCCCAGGGTTGCCTTGGTCTTCATGCCCAGCCTCCTGCCAGGGGATTGGCCAAGGTCATTCAAGTATGCAGATCTGAGCCTCCTCCATTGCTCATGGTCCAAGACTCCAGAAACCCTGACCTGTCAGAGACTCCCAGTCTGTCCTGGTTAACCTCACTACCTCAATCCCCAGGCTTACTCTTCCCCAGGCTGCTACCCAGCCTCTATCTAACAAAAACTACCTATATAACCTGGAGGGCATTACACATTCATTGTCTACCAGCCACCATTTATAAATGGCACTGGTATTTTCCTGATTTGCTCTATGATGTTTGGATGAGGAGTATTTGAACTTCAGAGAAAATAGCCTAATAACATTCAATTTTGCTGCCATTTGCAAAGCACAAATGTACATGCAATTTCACAGAGGGCCCAGTAATACACAACCACCCCTAGGCACAGGCCTGCCCTGCCTAATTAGAAATGCTCCTTTGGTTACTGAGATTTCTTTGAGATTCTCACTGTGTTCCTTTTTTTCAGGGATCGTCCCGATCATTGTCCTCACCTTTAAAACCACAGCAGATTACCTGGAAATTGAGAAACAATTTAGACTCATGGGGGCGGAGACAGTGATTGCCATTGAGAATTACACACAGAAGAGGCCCACAAAAACTGTGGGAAAAACCATCGACATCCTGATGGTGATAGACAGCGCCTTGAGGAACGTCAGATTCTGCCTGGAACAGCCAAGAGACCCGAGAAGAGAGCGGATAGAGAGGAAGAGCTTTATGCTCAACTACATCAATGAGATCAGCCTTCATCAGGAGAGAAAAAAGATAGAGAGAGAAAGAGAGAGGGAGAGAAAAGAGAGAGAGAGTGCCTAGACAGCACATGGAGTCTAGCAATAGGGAGGAAAGTACATGTGCAATATTGTAACATGCCAGCCTGATGATCACACTATGAGCTGAAGGAATGTTTGAAAATGTTCATCTTTAAATCAAAAACTGTCTACAGATATAAAGATTAAGAAAATAGAGTTTTTTAACCTGTATCGGCCTTGAAAGTGCCCCAATAAGATTGAATTCTGGGTGTGACAGAAGCGTAGGCAGGACAGAACACGCAAAGAAGATGGAGAACACACAAAGCTTTATTGAACCATGAAATATACTCAACCAGGACAGTTCAAGACACTCCGCGACATGCGGCTTGTAGGGACACCCACGGTAAGCGGGCTCACAGGGATTCAACGGGACCCGGCCATGGCGTCCAACCTCAACACAGCTCCCACACAGCGTACTAGGGACAACAGGCTCACGGGGACTCAACGGGATTCTAGCTGTGGAGTCTGGCCTAGCACAGCTCCCTCCCAGCTTTCTAGGGACATCGGGCTCATGGGGACTCAACAGGACTCTAGCTGTGGAGTCTGGCCTAGCACGGCTTCCACCCAGCTTTCTAGGGAAATCGGGCTCACGGGGACTCAACAGGTAGCGATGGTTCAAGCACTCAGGGGCATCACAGGTAGCTATGCTCCGGTTCAAGTAAGGGATATTTTAGACGTGTAGTAGGGGCAGTTCATGACCCGGGTGGTCTGTGCGCACACCAGGGAACGTTCAGGGCACAGGTGGTCTGTGCGCACACCAGGGACCATTCAGGGCACGGGTGGTCTGTGCGCACACCAGGGACCGTTCAGGGAACGGGTGGTTGGTGCGCCCAACAGGGACAGTTCAGGACATGGGTGGTCGGTGCGCACAACAGGGACAGTTCAGGACACGGGTGGTCGGTGCACACACTGGGGACAGTTCAGGGCACGGGTGGTCGGTGCGCACAATGGCGACAGTTCAGGACATGGGTGGTCAGTGTGCACAACAGGGACAGTTCAGGGCACGGCTGGTCGGTGCGCACAACAGGGACAGTTCAGGACACGGGTGGTCGGTGCGTATGCCAGGGACAGTTCAGGACACGGGTGGTTGGTTTACACACCAGGGACAGTTCAGGACACGGGTGGTCGGTGCACACGCCAGGGACAGTTCAGGACACGGGTGGTTGGTGCGCACACCAGGGACAGTTCAGGACACGGCAGTCGGTGCCCACACCAGGGACAGTTCAGGACATGGCAGTCGGTGCCCACACCAGGGACAGTTCAAGACATGGGTGGTCGGTGCGCACACCAGGGACAGTTCAGGACACGGCAGTCGGTGCCCACACCAGGGACAGTTCAAGACATGGGTGGTCGGTGCCCACACCAGGGGCAGTTCAGGACATGGGTGGTTGGTGCGCACACCAGGGGCAGTTCAGGGCATGGGTGGTCGGTGCGCACACCAGGGACAGTTCAGGACATGGCAGTCGGTGCGCACACCAGGGACAGTTCAAAACACGGCAGTCGATGCCCACACCAGGGACAGTTCAGGACATGGCAGTCGGTGCCCACACCAGGGACAGTTCAGGACATGGGTGGTCGGTGCGCACGCCAGGGACAGTTCAGGACATGGGTGGTCTGTGCGCACAATAGGGACAGTTGTTCACTGATGTAACAGGTTTCTCACTGATGTAAGGTGGGGCACACTAATGTAACAGGGGGCTCACTGATGAAGGGAGGAGTACAGTGATGCAATTGGGGGCTCACTGATGAAGGGGGGGCATTTTGATGTAACGGGAGCTCCTTGATGAAGGGAGGGGGTCATTGATGTAACGGTTCTCACTTATGTAAGGAGGGGCTCACTGGTGAAGGGAGGGGCACAATGATGTTATGGGGGCTCACTGGTGAAGGGAGGGGCACACTGATGTAATGGGGGCTCACTGATAAAAGGAGGGGCACACTGATGTAACAAGGAGCTCACTGATGAAAGGAGGGGCACATTGTTGTTACGGGGGGCTCACTGATGTAAGGAGGGAACAATGATGTAACAAGGGCTCACTAATAAAAACATGGCGGGAGTTTCCACGTGACAACACACATGGTAACACACATGGTAACACACATGGTAACACACACGAATAGGTGCAAATGGGTACAGAGAGTTTCCCTAAACTGCAGCTTGTAGATGTGAACCCGCCCCAACAGAAAGAATTGGATTTCTGCATAAATTGCAAATCATGCAGCAAAATACATGAGTTTCTATGTATGTAAATGGACAAGGCTGAATGGGCTAGAAGGTGGCTGTATCTCCTCCTGACTGCCTGCAAACCTCTGAAAAGTGATCCACCCCAGATCACATTTTGAGGGGGGGGGTGCTTACCACTTTTGCCCAATGTGAAAGAGGCCTAAGGCAATGCTCCTGTGTTGCAGGATGTCTCCATGCATGGCAAAGCTTGGTAGTGTCTTCCAATTCCTTACATGTTTTGGGTGCATTGGCAGCCCAATATTTTCAATAGGTTAATGTACAATTGTTGCACCGCAAAATATAACTGGGCCCTCTAACATGGAATTTTTGGCCCCAGCAAATTTTGATTATCCAAAAACATGACGGGAGGATCTTAGAACAATAGCTGCCCTGATACATTTCATGGTGATTACATGAAGGTGACTACGTTACCTGTGTGGCTGTAAATATTTTGGGTCCCTAGAGCTTATGGAATAGCTAAGGTAATGCATTTGATTTTTATGATTTCTGACTATTGATCTGCTTTAAGCCCAGGTGTAAAATCTAATAGCTGGATAGTTACACAGCAATATAATATGAAGAGCTCAGCTGTATACTGCAATTGGAAGATGTCCATTTACTGTAGTTGTAGATAGTGTTCCACCGATGGTCCCTCTTCTGGGTTTAGAGGGCTCCTTAACCCCTTCCATACCGAGCACTGTCACCCCCTTCCTGCCCAGGACAAGTTTCACGTTTCAGCGCTCTCACACTTTCAATGACAATTGCAGCATTGTACCCAACTACATTTGTATCATTTTGTTCACACAACTAGAACTTTTCTTTTGGTAGTATTTTTTTCTTTCAAAGTTTTTCTTTGCTTCTGTTATAAAAAACTGCAAATAAATAATTCTTCATACAATTAGGCCGAGATGTATTCTGCTCCATTTCTTTGGAGAAAATAACTCAAATCAGTATTTATTATTTAGTCTGTAGGGAAGTTATAGATTTCACAATCTATGAGATATATCTAAAAATTGATCAATCCTGAAGTGCTGACAGCCAATCTAGTTTCTTGAAGCCCAAAAATGTCAGGACAGTACAGATATCCCCCAAATGTCAGGACAGTACAGATATCCCCCAAATGTCAGGACAGGACAGATATCCCCCAAATGTCAGGACAGGACAGATATCCTCCAAATGTCAGGACAGTACAGATATCCTCCAAATGTCAGGACAGTACAGATATCCCCCAAATGTCAGAACAGTACAGATATCCCCCAAATGTCAGAACAGTACAGATATCCCCCCAAATGTCAGGACAGGATAGATATCCCCCAAATGTCAGGACAGTACAGATATCCCCCAAATGTCAGAACAGTACAGATATCCCCCAAATGTCAGGATAGTACAGATATCCCCCAAATGTCAGAACAGTACAGATATCCCCCAAATGTCAGAACAGTACAGATATCCCCCAAATGACCCATTTTTGCAAAGTAGACAGTCCGACTTATTTCATAAGAGGCATGGAGAGTTTTTGAAGTTGTAATTTTTTTGTCATAATTTGTTAGAAAATGAAGAATTAAAATAATTATTTTCACAATGTTTTTTTTTTACCAATCTTTCTTTTTTTGACCAATCACAGCTAGTGACAATTGTATACAATGGATGGCATGAAAGGAAGCTACTAAATACTACTTTTTCAATATTACTGCACTATGAGCACCTTTTGTTTGGCTCCTTTATGGGGTTATTGAATTACAGAGCCTGGCCCATTTCAAGCACCCAGAGGAGGGAATTCCTGTAACACAGACTGCAGACCCATCCATCCTTAACCTCCCTAGAGATCTGATTATGTCAGTATTTCTGTGCTCAAAGCGGTACATTTTTTTGCATGGAAATATTTCATTTTTTTATTGTAGGTCTGTAATTCTTAGGAATAACTCACTGAAATCTGTCCGAACAATAGTCTAGTAAACATCCCGGGTTTTCAGTGTCTGATGAGGAATTTCCCCCACGAATCATTATCACTCAATCCTGCAAGTGGTTCTGATTTACTATCGCTGTTCTCTAGCCGGTCTAAAACCGCTTTTGACCTAAAGGGACGCTTTTTGGACGCCATGGACGTTTCTCAGTTTCCAGGCAGAAAGAACAGTAAAAATGCAGGCAGGGTGCCGGACAAAGCACTCGGGACAAAATGTATGTGAAATGGTTTGATACAGGAATGTTATACTATGTGATTTTACTGTATTTAGTGAATGTCACTTTTAGAACTTTCAAATTTCCCACCAGTTATGTCCCCGTATGTCCCAGCGTCGCAGGGAACGGAACCCGGAAGACGGATGCCGGCATCGGCCGGAGGACATTACAGGGGACACTGCAGGAGGAACATCGCGGGAGCGCAGGACAAGGTAAGTGAAGAAGAGATCCCAGAGCAACGCTGCAGGGTATTCCCGAGTGTAGCTCGGGGGGGATTACCGCTTGTGGTGCTGAAACTTTACCCTGAGCTACTCTTGGGAATACCTCCAGGGGGGTTAAAGGGGACCTCTGGATGAGCTGACCACTTACCCAGCCCAAAGGTTTTTCTGTTGTGCTGTTTAACACCTTGAAGGAGGATTACCACATGCCTGGCATATCCCGTTCCCTAGAGTGGACCATGTTGGATATATTTATATGCGCATATTCAATGCACATCTGGTGAGTGCGAAATTTGACTATACCTTCAAAAGCACAAGCACTTGATTATTACTGCGGTTGGGATCCTTTATCACCACTATCAATCTATCAACTTGTATGGACTGTTTATTTAATTTAATTTTATCCATTTTATTTTATTTTTCATCTTTACATTTTATTGGTTTAGCCTTCATTTGAATTTTAGTGCTGCACTCCTTGTTTACATAAATCGTGGCACGCTTGAATAAAAACTGTCCACAAATAAGTGGTACCCCAAATGGAAAAAGGATGACACCAAGTCCCAAACTATCTTGCCACTACCCCATGTAGTCTGGGCATCCGGGTGGCTTCACGTGACCAGAGGTGTCCCTAGGGTTGGTGTCACCCGGTGCGGTAACACTTGGTGACACCCCCTCCGACGATCCCCACAGAATGGATCGGATCTGCGGATTGAGCATAATGGATCGGACTCCGGGGATCATCGGCTTTCTTTACAACTTACCTTTTCTTGGAGTAGGTCCGGGACAACTGCGCATGTCCTGGTTTCAGGCATGATCAATCGATGACAGCAGTAGTTCTATCATCGATTGATCGTGCCTGAAACCGAGACATGCACAGTTGCTTCAGGGGGACATATCTACATGGGAGACACATCTTGCCGATACACCAGTGGCACCCCACAGGATCGTCTGCATGCAACCTATACGGGGTGACACCAGACCCTCTCCAAGAAAAGGTAAGTTGTAAAGAAAGCCAACGATCCTCGCAGGATGAATCTGATCCATCCTGTGGGGATCGTTGGCTTTCTTTACAACTTACCTTTTTGTGGAGCGGGTTTGGTGTCATCCCGTGCAGACAGTGTTACCCAGTGCGGACCACACCCCCCGCATCTGTCTTGGGACCCCACTGCACGTGACTATCGTTTCCCTCGTAAATCCAAAACTTACAAGTATAGCCTGTTGTCCTCTCACAGGTCTTCTACATCTTGACCCCATATCTGGCACGCTTGCTGGGGAGAAATTGTTTGAATGCAAGGCGGCCAGAAAAATGAATGAGGGACTCATCAACGCAGATGTTTTTCTGGGGAGTATAGACATCTGCAAATATTTGGTTAAGGTGATTTGCGAGGGGCTGAATGTTGTGGAGCCGGTCAAATTCAGGGACACCCCGAGGATGGCAGAGTGTATTGTCATTGAAATGCATAAAACACATTATTCTCTCATATCTATGCCTGGCCATGGCAGCAGAGAACACGGGCATATGATGAATCGGGTCTGTGGACCAATACAACCGCAATTCATTTTTTTTAGTAATGCCCATGTTGAGGGTTAGGCCCAAAAAAATGTAAATTCAGAAACCGTAATGAGTTTCCATGCGACTGGTCTGGCAAGGTTTGAATTTGGGTTGGCGGCGATAAATTGTTGTGCATATAAACTGCTTTGATCCACAATCAACGCATACAGATAGTCCGTGAAAACAGCTCCAAAATATCAAGGGGAGTAGTTAAATTTGGGCAATGAATGGGGGAAGTACGGGTGCTGCAGAATTTGTGGGCTGCCAATCGGGATTTGCAAGCACATCAGGAAGGATATTAGGGGCTCTACGGGCCTGTGTGCGAATTCTTGGTGGTTGTGGGACAATACTTGTGCTTGCCACCGCACCAGCTTGCACTGGACTTATGGGACTCGCCACATCACCAAGTGATACTGCAGTGCTGGTATTATTATTATACAGTATTTATATAGTGACAACAGTTTGCTCAGCGCTTTACAATATAACGGGAGACAATACAGCAACAATACAGTTCAATGCAAGAGGGTTAGGAGGGCTTGATCCTGGGAGCTTACAATCTAAGAGATATGTGAAAGACCAAGATGTACTAGACCGCTGGTACTCACCAGTTCACCAAAAGGTAGCGCTGCACTAGTACTGGCACACTGCTGCATATGAGAGTCATCAAAATTTACCGGCAAGTGCTAACAGAGATCAGGCCTGATTCTGCAAACACTGCGGTTTTGTGTGCAATGTATCAAGTGACAGTGACCTACTGACACTGCACTTGCTGGGGGAGAAGGGGTAAGAGTAGAGGCTAAACGCAGGTGCTGGCAGGTGCTGGCAGGTGCCGGGGCTGATCCCGCTAACGCTGTGTTTTTGGGGAAGCTATACTAATGTGAATGCTGGTATAGTGCTGATCTGATCGAAGATATTTATCCGTTCAGACACTATACCAGCAATGAAGGTTTATTGTTAGGTTTTTATGCACCTTCGGGAGCACATAGAAAGTAGGGAGATGTGGCCACTCAATGTTCAAAAATTCCCAAGTAGTCTTTTTACTATGTCTGTTTACTACGCTTCAGTTTGTGAATGAACTGAAAGTTCTGTACAGAGCTCTTCTTGTCTATTCATTCTGTGCAGATGAGGCTGCAGAGATGGAGGGCTCAATCTCCTTTCTATGTCTCAAAGGTGGAACATCCGAGGTTTGTTTAGACCCCTGATATCTCACCAATGGGGCTCCTAAAAAAATTGTAAAAAAAAACCTGACAAGTTGAATAAAGATGTCACCTTAAAGATTATATCATTTTACAATATTAATTTTACATGTTACTTGTTCAGGATTTCTTCTGTATGTTTAAGAGGCTATATAGAAGACGTATTTAAACTATAATATTGTATCTTTTCACTAAACATCCATAATAAAAGAGTAAAACAATAATAAAAATACCAAAAATAAAAAAACTACTGACACCAGTGGCAGAGCTACAAGGGACCCAAAGGTTGCATTTTTGACCAGGCCCTTGCGTTTTGCTACCATGGGGGGGCTCCAAGACAGCAAGAAGGGGGCCCGCTAGAGAACATATGAAAGGGTCCTGCTGCGGAACCATAAAATAAGGGCCCTGCAACAGAAGTAAATGGCCCCAGGATCAGTGAGAAGGGCCCCGGGTTTGGAGAGAAGTGTCCCGAGCTCAGAGGGAAGGGCCCCAGCCAAGGGTCAGGGAGTCTCTTCATGGTTTCTTGTACCGGCGCCAGGAAGGTTCTAGTTATACTTCATCCCCATGTCCTTTGTGTTCTCATTTGAGTTTCAGTTGGACCATGACTGTTTGTTTCACTTGTTTAGAGGTATAAAAAGGTATGAAAGGTTGGTAGTTGTTTGCCTCACCCCTCATGTTAATGGCGAGGAATAATTTATGGTATGTCCTACTTACGTCATTGTTGAGCCATGAGTGATGACGAAGCTTGTTGCTGATTTCACGGTAAAAGCATATTACTGATGTGAATGTACAATATATATGTAAAGTGCTGTGTAAATTGATGGCGCTATATAAGTGCCTATAATGAATAAAAAATAAATAAAAAATAAATGATTAAAGGTATGATTTTGTTTCATACACTGTATACATTTATTATGTAGTAAAGAAAAATCAGTTATATGTTGCGGTCATTTCTATTGCCAGACTTTATGATGTAAGCTTTATGATTGGGTGGCACCCAGGGTTCTCATCCATACAAGGCGAGGGGTTCCAGGATGGATGTATCAAACGGGGATAACTGGATTGTCAGCTTTCTCCAGGACTGGTAAATCCTGGTCAGGGTCCTGGAGCCTGGAGGCCTGAAATTAAACAGAATTTTGCATTTTACCACCGACAAACACGACTAATGCAGGTCTGTGGGGCAGCAACTCAACTGCATGCAATGCACTTGATTTCAATGTGGAGGACACTGCATGTGTGATTGGACTCTTACTAGTCCTAGAAAACATGTGATGAAGGCAAAGGGACCACAAAAAAAAAAAGAGTGCCAGGAATGGGAGGAGCATGCCAGAACCTGCCAGAGTAGGGGTTAAGGTAAGTAATACCGCCTCTTCTTCAACCCTAGACTGCGGGTTGCCCCATTCCTGGGGTATTCTTTTCTCCATCCTGATGTTGAGCATCAAGCATTTGGTAAATTTCAATGTTATGTACTTTAAAGGATTCAAATGCATTTATGATTACATTTTATTATATTTTATTAATTTTAATTTAATAAAGCTGTAACCTTTACAATAAAAGTTGGGTGTAGTTTATTCTGGGAGGTCACCTTCTTTGCTCATCCCTGCCCAAGTCATGATCCTTCTTACAAATGAGTTGTGCACCACCACGCAGATCCTCATTGGGGTAAAGTACATAGCTGTGCCTACAGAGAGGGAAGGGAGAGCCCTTAGGGAACATCCCCAATGCTGGGCTCCCTTATGTGAAATCAACCGGAATCAAAAGAGAAAAAAAATATCCTGCCTGAATGACTTCTCCCCACAGAAAATGGGTGAAGTATATCTGTCACAGCTGAAGAAATACAGACAACTCCTAACTCTAGCCCTAAAATGTAACCCTAACATTACTATTAGCGGTACTTCTATAGCGCTGTCAATTTACACAGCGCTTTACATATATATTGTACATTCACATCAGTCCCTAAACCTCAAGGGGTGTACAATCTAAGGTCCCTAACTCACATACATACACATACTAGAGCTAATTTTGACAGGAGCCAATTAACCTACCAGCATGTCTGTGGAGTGTGGGAGGAAGCCAGAGTACCCGGAGGAAACCCTCACAAGCAGAACATGCAAACTCTAGGCAGGTGGTGCTGTGGTTGGGATTTGATCCAATAACTCTAGTACTGCCAGGCGGAAGTGCTAACCATTTAGTCACTGGCTGTGCAGCCACATGCAGCTTTGGTCACAGTTCCTTCATGACTTTGATGCTGCTTGAGTGCCAGAGAGTGTAAAATTGCATCAAAGACACACCAAAGTCTCACTACATGAACAGAACTGTCATACTTTTCTATTAGCAAAGAATAAAAAAAGGAAAACATTTTTGGTATGGGTCCATTGAGGTCTACTACATGTAAAACGTAATCTGCTGTGGGAAAAAAAAAGTCTCTGACCCTTCAAAAAACGCACTGGCTGGAAATGCACAAATGTGAACTAAATTCATAGGAAATCATGTTAAATGGACCGTAGTGCGTTTCTGCAAACTAGAAAACGCCCTGAAATCCGCAATAAGTGTGGACAGACATAAGAATCATGTGAACATTAGGGCTCCATTCACACTTAGGTGTTTCAAATTGCAGGCATAATCACAAACAAAATCGCGGGACAAAAAAGATTTCCGGAAACAGTTTAGTGCATCGCGCATGCAGCGATTTTGTTTGCGCAATCGCAGCACATTTTCCACCGCGAAAATGTGTTTTCAGGTGCTATTGAAATAAATGGCACCTGAACAGGGGAGCGCGTGTTTTCACATTTTCAAAGCGCCAGGGATGTCTTAATAGCATTGGTAGCTTATGGACAGAGTAATGCACTGGGGCCCCTACCAGCCGGCCCCAATTTACACTCCTGTTCTCAAGAATTAAAGCAGAAGGGCAGCCTCTGGAATGACAGCAGTCACTGGAAAATATATATTTTTCCCATTTAATAGAGTGCAGCAACAGCCCTGAAGAAGGGAGAGTATTTTCTCATGAAACCTGTTGGCTTGTCGTTACTCTCAATAAATGTCTCTAAATCTACCATCAAAAGTGCATTCGTTTGGACATTGGGCACTCCTTTTCTGTTATTCCAAGAATACGCATGGAAACGACCTCAAGGCCATCCCAGAAAGGCAGCAGACCAGATTCTAAGAGGGTTTACCATCAATATCCACCATTGGGTACAACTGATTGGATAGACATCTCCCTACCCACCCGCCCACCCACCTATGACCCGTGACTGATGCAGTCAGTCCAGTGCAGTCTTCAGCACAAACAAGATAAACCAAAGACTAACCAACACAAAGGGCACAGTACAGGAAGGGGGTGGGGGCAGAAGGGCTCAGTACCGGGGGGAGCGGGGTTTGATCAGGAGAGCACAATACAGGTTCTGACATTCTGCCTGAGCCATCCCGGGACAGCTTAGTAAAAAGTGTGACTGTCCCAGCATATTCAAGATTATCATGGGACCCCCATGTACTTGGGGCCCATGGGCTGTGCCCAGGGGTGTCCGTACATTAAGACAGCCCTGCGCAGCACGTTTACAAATCGTGGGCAGAAATGCGGTGATTCCGCCTGAGATTTGAAAAGCCTCAGTGTGAATGGAGCCTAAGACTAACAATATTATAACAGAGATTGTTTTCTAAGTAGAAGCATTTTTCTGTGGGTGCGCCAGCAGTATACAGAGAAGGGAAAACAGAAAAAACCTGTAAAGTATGTCTCTGCAAAGCCTCCGAACTTTCCTGTCTTTCTTGTTCAAAGATTTATTTAAAAAGAAGCGACCCCGTGGTGTACGGGCCTTAAAGCATGTATTGAATTACAAATCGCTACATTCCGTTGTCATAAGAAACATAATTGGTGAAGTGTATGGGATCTACAACTGGCGATATAACAACTTAGGCGATCTCTTAGAGTGCATTATAACTAATGTGACATGCAGAGATTCCCCGTCATACAGGGAAGGTGAGGTACACAAAGAGCTCCAAAGTACCCAACTCAGAGTAACCGATAACAATCCTTGTAGTGGAAAAAAAAAATACAGCGAAGAGTGAAAATAAATACTTTCCAGTCTTCCAAGAGTTACAACGCACCTGAACATTGGGGGGAAATGTTTGCATCACTCGGACATGAATAAAATCCTTTATCAGGGGTCTCCAAACTGTGGCCTGTGGGCCAGATGTGGACCTTTGCTTGCCTTTTTTGGCACACTATTCCTTCCACTGACACCAAAGATTGAGTACTATTCCTTCCACTGACACCAAATAATGGAGTACTATTCCTTCCACTGACACCAAAGATGGAGTACTATTCCTTCCATTGACACCAACGATGGAGTACTATTCCTTCCACTGACACCAAAGATGGAGTACTATTCCTTCCATTGACACCAACGATGGAGTACTATTCCTTCCACTGACACCAACAAAGGGGTACTATTGATACCAGCGATGGGAAACTAATCCTCCCACTGACACCAATGGACACCTAGATTCTTTCTTGGATACACAGAATATAACTGGATATAACATTTATAGGTAAACTTGATCCAGGGAATATCCAATTGCCTCTCGGGGGATCAGGAAGAAAGTTTTTTCCCAGCAGGAGCAAATTAGATCATGCTTTGCTGGGTTTTTTGCCTTCCTCTGGATCAACTGTGGATATAGGATTATAACCCAATTGCAGCTGCGGGTGTCAATCACCGGGTCTTGGCCTGGCGATTACTGGCAAACACTGATGGAGACGAAGGCTGCATTGTTTTCAATGGAGCTCTCCTCCCTGTCAGTTTGAGCACACTGATCCGGATTGCTGAGTACAGCCTTCCGGATCAGTGTGTTACAGTGAAGCACACACCCCCCGCCCCCTAGTGAAACACTCCCCTCACACAGTTAACCCTTTGATTGCCTCAAAATGTTAAACCCTTCCTCCCCAGTGCCGTTAGTACAGTGTCAGTGGGTTTTCTTTGTGCACTGATCACTGTATTGGTATCACTGGGGATGTCAGTGACCCCAAGTCAGTTCTCCCCCAGTGTCAGAATGTCCACCGCAGTCCCGCAGTCCCACCATAAGTCACTGATTGTCACCTTAAGTTGCTGATCGCAGCCATTATTAGTATTAAAAAAAAAAAAACAGTATATATACCGCCATTTGTAAATGCTATAACTTAAACCAATTAATTTACACGTATTGGGATTTTTTTTTAGCAAAGACATGTCGCAGAATACATTTTGGCCGAAATTTATGAGAAAATTTGATTTTTTATATTTTTTTACTGGACATGTATTATAGAAAAAAGTCCAAAATATTTTTTTTTCAAAATTGTTGGGCCTTTTTTTTAATAGCACAAAAAATAAAAAAAAACCGCACAGGTAATCTAATGCCATCGAAAGAAAGTTAAATTTGTGGGTAAAAAAAACCACGTAAATTTAATTTTGATGCAGCATTGCATGACCGCGCAATTGTCAGTTAAAGAAATGCAGTGCCATAACACAAGCCGCTTTCTGACCACTTCCTGACCGCCCTATAGCAGAAATAATGCTACACGGTGGCACGGGTGCGCAAAATCACGTATATACACGTGATTCACACTCCCGTGGTATTCACACCCCTCCCAGATAGCGTCATATTGCCCTTCAGTACACCAGTAATCACATTTAACCCCTCAATTGCCAGGAAGACGCTCATACACAATAAACCTCCATTGCTAGTATAGTGTCTGAACGGGTCAATATCTTTGATCAGATCAGCACTATACCAGCATTCACATTAGAATAGTGTCCCCAAAAACACAGCATTAGTGAGATCAGCCCCGGCACCTGCCAGCACCTGCATTTAGCCCCTATGCTTACCCCCCCTTTTCCCCCAGCAAGTGCAGTGTCAGTAGATAACTGTCACTTGATACATTGCACACAAAACCGCAGTGTTCGCAGAATCAGGCCTGATCTCTGTTAGCACTTGCCGGTAAATTTTGATGACTCTCATATGCAGCAGAGTGCCAGTACTAGTGCTGCGCTACCTTTTGGCGAACTGGCGAGTATCAGCGGCCTAGTACATCCTGGTCTTTCACATACCAGCACTGCAGTATCACTTGGTGACATGGCGAGTCCCATAAGTGCAGTACAAGCTGGTTATATTGTCCCGCAAACACCAATAATTCACACACATGCCCATGGAGCCCCTAGTATCCTTCCGGATGTGCTTGCAAATCCTGATTGGCAGCCCACAAAATCTGCAGCACCCGTACTTCCCCCATCCATTGCCCAACCCAGAATTCAGGTAGGAAACAGAAAATTTAACTGCTCCCCTTTATTTTGGAGCTGTTTTACACGGAATATCTGTATGCGTTGATTGTGGATCAAAGCAATTTATATGCACAACAATTTATCGCCGCCAACACGAATTCAAACCTTGCCAGACCATTCGCATGGAAACCCATTACGGTTTCCGAATTAAAATTTTTTTTGAGCCTAACCCTCAACATGGGCATTACTAAAAAAAATGAATTGCGGTTGTATTGGTCCGCAGACCCGATTCATCATATGCCCGTGTTCTCTGCTGCCATGGCCAGGCATAAATATGAGAGTATAATGTGTTTTATGCATTTCAGGGGTGACCTTGAATTTGACCGGCTCCACAAACTTCAGCCCCTCATAAATCACCTTAATCAAACATATGCAGATGTCTATACTCCCCAGCAAAACATCTGCGTTGATGAGTCCCTCATTAATTTTTCTGGCCACCTTGCATTCAAACAATTTCTCCCCAGCAAGCGTGCCAGATATGGGGTCAAGATGTAGAAGACCTGTGAGAGGACAACAGGCTATAAATATAAGTTTTGGATTTACGAGGGAAAAGATAGTCACGTGGAGCCCCCCCCAAATGCCCAGACTACATGGGGAGCAGTGGCAAGATAGTTTGGAACTTGGTGTCATCCTTTTTCCATATGGGGTACCACTTATACGTGGACAATTTTTATTCAAGCGTGCCACTATTTAGACAGTTGTACAATCTTGAAATTGCCGCTTGTGGCAAAGTGTGACCTAATGTGTGCCCACCATTAGAAGTGGGTGGATGCAGGGCGGTATATTCTAATGGTGGGCATACCACACACTTTTTCTGGCAGATATGTCTGCTCTTTTTTTCATTCAGCTCACAGGCTGCATACAAAAAAAAAAAAAAGAACATATCATATATACCCAACAAGGACCAGCGACATACTGGTACATCACTGGACTTTGAATGGTTATACTAGGATGACGCCTACAGCTGCAGGCATCATCCTGGTTTATAATCATGTAAAAGTAATCCTAGTAGCTAATTAGCTGCAGGATTTCTTTTACAAGCAGCGTGAGAACACCCCCCCCAGCTGCCTTCCACGGCCTTCTCGGGCAGTCCCGTGCCATCGGGGGAACCTGAGAATGCAGCTGGTGTTTCTGCCAGCTGACCATAGAGCTGATTGGAGATCAGAGTGGTGCCAATCATCTCCATAGTCTAAGATATCAGAAGCTACAAGCATTTCATCACTTCAGTTTCGCAGGATATAAACAGCGCCATTTGTAAATTGGGAAAGCATCTGATCACACTGATCTTGGTTTGATTAGATAATGTAAGGGCAGAGGAGATATCTAGAGTCTGATAGAATCCAGATTTCTCAAAAAAGAATATATGACAATACCCATTGAAGTTATAGCAGATATTTGCATTCCCTGTTATAGCATTAAAAGTGATTAAAGAAATGAAAAGAGACAGTGTTGAAATAATAAAAAAAATCAAAATAACTTAAAAAAAAAGCATCCTTGCCCTCCCACGCGCGCACCTGAGTGTGCGAGCGTTGACCCTATGCTGGTATGTAAACAGCGGTTGCACCATACATGTGAGGTATCGCTGTGAATGTCAGATCAAGGGCAGTAATTATAGGACTAGACTTCCTTTGTAAATATAAAATGGGACACCTGACACAAAAAACAACTAAAGACTATGACAGATTATCGTTAAACCATCAGATGAATTACCGTATTTTTCGCTCCATAAGACGCACCTAGGTTTTAGAGGAGGAAAACAAGAAAAAAAAATATTCTGAACCAATGGACTGCAGATACAGTACAGGGGATGACCAGAGACTGCGTACACAATACAGGAGATGACCAGAGACTGCGGACACAGTACAGGGGATGACCAGAGACTGCAGACACAGTACAGGAGATGACCAGAGACTGCAGACAGTGCAGGGAATGACCAGAGACTGTGGACAGTGCAGGGGATGACCAGAGACTGCAGACAGTGCAGGGGATGACCAGAGACTGCAGACAGTGCAGGGGATGACCAGAGACTGCAGACAGTGCAGGGAATGACCAGAGACTGCTGACCTTTGGGGAGGGAGGGGGAGCGGTTACCTGAATTTGACAGGTACCCGCTCCCACTTCCGCGGAGTTGTCCTTCTCTCTTCTTCCCGGGCCGGCTTCTGTGACAGCCGGGTGCCCACTGCGCATGTGCGAGGAGCGCTGCGCTTTGTGAATGGCCCGGCGCTTTCTGGGACCTGTCATGTGTCCCAGAAGACACCGGATTATTCACAAAGTGCAGCACATGCGCAGTGGGCACCCGGCTGTCACAGAAGCCAGCGCGGGAAGACTGCAGTGCTGGAGCGAGGAACAGGTAAGGCCCTGCAGGAGAGAACAGCTGAGCGGCCGGCCCGGTATTCTGACATGGTGGCGGCAGAAATACCGGACCGGCCGCTTTATATTTGCTCCATAAGATGCACTGACATTTTCCCCCCTTTTTTGGGGGGAAAAAAGTGCATCTTATGGAGCGAAAAATACGGTAGATATCACTAGTAAATGCAAAAAATGCATGATTGTACAGCACAGACATAGCAAAGCTGAACCTGGTGCCATCTTGTGTACAAAATGCAATTAGCAACACAACAATACTATATATTAACAGATACAAGAAAATATATAAAGGAAACAATAAAAGTTATAAAATCTAAATAGATTATATCTAAAAAATGTAGTATAAAAAATATAATGAAAAAATGATAATTAGATTGACCCATTATTAATGAATGCGTTTACATCCCACTCAATATTGAGACTAGAGATGAACGGATCGAACATGACGAAGTGGAATTCGTTTCGAAGATTGGGAAATATTCGATTCGCGACGAATCCGAAGATTAGCAAACTTCGGATGCACGAATCAAATTTTCCCAAAAATGGCGGCGACATGTGTGGCGACGGAGCGGGGATCTCTGGGAAGGCGCGCAGACAAGGCGCGCTGACCCATAATGCATTCATTCATGACATGTGATCGCATTAGCCAATCAGCAGCCAGCCAGCCAGCACTGTGTAATGGTGGAGCTATAAATCGCGGCCATCTTAGAATTCTCCATTAGCCTCCGGTCATTCAAGAGAGACAGACCTGTGTGTATGAAGGGACAGAGTTAGGGCCACAGAGACTTTAGGGACACAGAATCGTTACTCAGGGACACAGAATCGTTACTCAGGGACACAGAATCGTTACTCAGGGACACAGAATCGTTACTCAGGGACACAGAATCGTTACTCAGGGACACAGAATCGTTACTCAGGGACACAGAATCGTTACTTAGGGCCACAGCTATCAAAGAATCGAAAATTTAAAGTGACATACACCCTTTTTTTTTTTGGTGGCTGTCGTGCACAGTTGGTGCTGCAGATTGCCGATTGTGCAAAATAAACTGACTTTCTGCTTCACAACCACTATTGTACGTTCAAAGAGTTAGATCCATTTACACGCCGGCTGGCGGTAATATTTTTTGGGTGATTAGTGCATTCCAGTGACACAAACGTACAGTTTCCAGCCAACGGCAAGCTGCAATTGACCGATTGTGCTAAATAAACTGACTTTCTGCTTCACAACCACTATTGTACGTTCAAAGAGTTAAATCCGGTTTTATTTTTGGGGTGCTTATTGAATTAAAGAGTATGTCAGACAACACGCAGAGGAGTGGCAGAGGAGGCAATGTTTCAGGAGCGAGCAGACGTGGCAGCAGAGGAAGGGGTCGAGGCAGCACTAGTCGCAGCCAGAGGCCAGTGCTCCCGGTGTCATCCAGCGGTCGTGTCTCCACCGACAACCCTGCCATCATCGATTGGTTGACTCGGTCGTCTTCCTCTTCCCAGGTCACCTCTGACACCTACAGCCAACGGTCGGTGGGTACGTCAGACACAACCGTTAGTTGGCATGGCCCGGGAGCAAGCCCACTGAAATCACGTGTCCTCGACCTGCCCCTGTCCTTTGGTGTTCCCTCACCAAGCGAAGTATCGCATGCTGTGGGCTCAGCCCCACTGTACAGTGAGGAAGAGCTAACAGAGGGCGGTCAGGAACGGGGGGAGACATCCGCCTCTTCAGCAGCCAGGCGAAGAAGTACTGGCGAGGAGAGTGGCTCGGTAGCCGGTCTAGAGACAGGTCTGTCTCCTGACCCACACGCAGCCGAGGGGGCTAGTAGTGACGCGGAGACCCTAAATTGATGATGATGAGGTTGATCGCACTTGGCAGCCTCGTCGTCATCAGGCTATTGCTTCCGCATCATCAGGAGAAGAGGGTGCCAGCTTGCCAGCGAGCAAAACAGTCGGTGGGTTGCCCAGGAGGCAGCAGGGTCGCAGCAGTGTCAGTGGAGCCAAACGGCCACGGAGTAGAGCACCAGCTCCACTGCAGCCTACCACCACGGCCAGTAGTGGTGCCGGTGTGCACGGAGGAAGTAGCAGTCAGCCAGTGAGTGGTAGCGGGGGCAAAGTTTCCTACTCGGCGGTGTGGCAATTTTTCGTCAAGCCGCCCGAGGAAGTAAACGTAGCCGTATATCGACTATGTGGCCAGAAAGTCAAGCGTGGCCAGGGGGCCCATGTTGGGACTACAGCGTTGCGTCAGCATATGCAGCGTCGCCATTTGGTGGCCTGGGAAAACCGTGATAAAGATACGGCGGTTCTGCCTGCCCCAGCCCCCGCTCCATCACCCGCTCCGTTACTTGCTCCGTCACCCGACGTCAATCGCCCTCTATCAGCCAGTCAAGGCTCCAACACCTCTGCTGAGGGGAGTTGTCGCTCGTTGGCATCTTCCGCTCGTTCAGATGCTCCTTCTCCTGCTACTCCTCTTCTCGGATTCGTCAGCAGTCTTTGTTGGAATCCGTTTCCAAGAGACAACAGTTTGCGAGCACGCACCCGACGGTGCAAAAGCTGAACGTCCTCCTGTCCAAGTTGCTGGTGCTGCAGTCCCTCCCTTTCCAAGTGGTGGACTCAGCACCTTTCCGAGAAATGATGGCTTGTGCCGAGCCGCGGTGGAGAGTGCCAAGCCGGCATTTCTTCGCCAAAAAGGCAGTGCCAGCCCTGCATTCACATGTAGAAGAGATGGTGGGCCAGTCTTTGAGCATGTCGGTCTCTGCCAAAGTGCACGGCAGCGCCGACGTGTGGAGCTGTAACTACGGTCAGGGACAGTACATGTCATTTACGGCCCACTGGGTGAACGTGGTGCCGGCACAGCTGCACCAGCAACTTGGACAGGTCACGCCGCTTTTGCCTCCACGTTTGCACGTCCTTGGTCCAGCAAAGATGTCCGCCTCTACCACCTCTTCTTCCGCCGTGTCCTCAGCTGCCACCCCCGTGCCAAGTCCCATTACCCGACCGGCATATCACATGTGCAGGGCGCAACGGTGTCACGCTGTGCTGCACCTGGTATGCCTTGGCGAACGTAGTCACTAGAGATGAGCGAATCGAATCAGGCGAAGTGGAATTCGTTTCGAATTTCAGGAAAAATTTGATTCGCAGCGAATCCGAATTTTTGCCAACTTCGGATGGTCGAATCAAATTTTTCCTGATCGGCCGTTTTCATCCCTTCTACAGCCGGCAAAAATGTCCCTGCAGAGAGCTCCGCTATTTCTGACAGCTGTCTGACAGTTCTTTCACATTTCCAGCGGTTGAAACATTGTATGTATTTGTTTCCATTTAGGATACAGATGTTTTTATTAGGAAACAAATAGATACAATGTTTCAATCGCTGTAAATGTGAAAGAACTGTCAGAGAACTGTCAGAAATAGAGGAACTCTGCAGAAACACTTTTTGCTTTACTGGAATTATTCTTATTTTCATTCTTCTTCTTCTTATTTTCATTCTTCTTTTCATTTTTTTCATTCTTTTCATTCTTTTCATTCTTCTTTTCATTCTTCTTCTTATTTTCATTCTTCTTTTCATTCTTTTCATTCTTCTTCTTATTTTCATTCTTCTTTTCATTCTTCTTGTCATTCTTTTCATTCTTCTTTTCATTCTTTTCATTCTTCTTATTTTCATTCTTCTTTTCATTCTTTTCATTCTTCTTTTCATTCTTTTCATTCTTCTTTTCATTCTTCTTCTTATTTTCATTCTTCTTTTCATTCTTTTCATTCTTCTTATTTTCATTCTTCTTTTCATTCTTCTTGTCATTCTTTTCATTCTTCTTTTCATTCTTCTTCTTATTTTCATTCTTCTTTCCATTCTTTTCATTCTTCTTCTTATTCTTTTCATTCTTCTTATTTTCATTCTTCTTTTCATTCTTTTCATTCTTCTTCTTCTTCTTTTCATTCTTTTCATCTGCATGTCATACTGACTGACAGTATTATTTCTCTTCCCCAGCAGACTCCAAGGACATTTAAATTAAAGGTACAGTGTTCTGCACTAATATAAAGGCTCTCTGAAGCCTAGAAACCCTTTTTATAAGTAAAATTTGCAGCGAATAAATTCGAATTGAATCGAATTTTTTCGGAAAATTCGGCGAATCAGGCGAATCGAATTTTTGAAAAATTCACTCATCTCTAGTAGTCACACAGGGGAGGAACTTCTGAGTGTAATGAACAGAGAAATCGACAGATGGCTGTCTCCGCGCAAACTGAAAATCGGAACCATGTTGACCGACAACGGAAAGAACATGGTGTCTGCTCTGCGTCAAGGAAGGTTGTGCCATGCGCCATGCATGGCTCACGTGTTCAATCTGGTTGTCAAGCGGTTCCTAAAATCCACCATCCCACTGCAAGACATCCTTAAAATGTCACGTAAACTTTGCATGCATTTCAGCCATTCCTACACCGCAAAGCACACCCTCCTTAAGCTGCAGCAGCAGAACGGAATTGCACAGCATCGCCTGATCTGCGACGTTGCAACAAGGTGGAATTCAACCCTACATATGTTAGACCGCCTTTACGAACAGCGAAAGGCCATCACCGATTTCCTGATGTTACAAGCGGATAAAGGTACTCCCCTGTGTAACTTCGATGTCAGCCATTGGCAGCTCATGCGTGACACCTGCCGCTTGCTCAGGCCCTTTGAGGAGGCCACGCTATTCGTGAGTCGGCAGGACTATGGGATGAACGACGTCATTCCTCTGTTGCACGTCCTGGAACAAATGCTGTTAACAATGGCTGGTCAGGGTGCGGTAGACGTGGCGCACAGATCTCAACGCCACATGACCCCTGTGGGGGCAGGACAGAAAGAAGAGGAGGGGGTAGAGGAGGACATTGGTGCTCAGGAATTATTGAGTGAAATGGGTGGTTTTTCCACTCAGCGGACAGGAGTGGAGGAGCAGGAGCATCTGGTAGAGGAGGAGGAGGAGACAGAGGACCCAGACACACCGTGGCAGTATGCTGTGGAGATGGAGGCAGGGAGTCCCTCGCATTCCTTGGCACAAATGGCCCATAGCATGCTCGGTTGCTTGCGTAGCGACAGCCGAATAATAACCATCAGACAGAGGGATGACTTTTGGCTGTCCACCTTGTTGGACCCTCGCTACCGTTCAAAAATGGTGGCCTTTTTCACACCTGCTGAGAGGGAGGCCAAAATAAAGTACTATAAAAACCACCTATGTAGTCAGTTGGTCTCTGCCTTTCTGCGCCAACGTCCATCCTCAGACACTGTGGGCCCTGTGGGCCCTGTGCGCTCGCGTTCCGCTGCCATGGCAGCAGGGGAGGGGTGGGGTGGTAGGAGCAGTGGCAGCTCCACCAGCAGCGGCTGCCTCAGTCTGCAGTCGATGATGAGTAGCTTTCTTCACCAGCGCAGTGAGGAAACTACTAACCAGCCGCAGCAGCAGCAGCATCAGGTGGACCTGGAGCAGGACCTCAAACAACAGGCTTGGGCCTACTTGGACAGCACCCTGCCAACCGAGGTAGACAATCCCCTTGACTACTGGGCAACGAAACTTGACCTTTGGCCCCAACTAGCTGAATTTGCCCTTGAAAGGCTGTCATGCCCGGCCAGTAGCGTGGCATCGGAGCGCGTGTTTAGTGCGGAGGTATTGTAACTCCGCGGAGGACACGACTGTCCACCCAAAGTGTGGAGAGACTCACGTTTGTGAAAATGAATCAGGCGTGGATTAGTCTGGATTTCCAACCACCAGTTCCTGACACAACTGACTAAATCCGCCATGAATCATGCCCCAAACATGTTATTAGGGACAAATGGAAGACCTCCACCTGATCCGTACATTTGTATATATATTTTATTGAGAGGCTGCTGGTCGGCCGACTCATGTTTTGCACATTTTTAATGACTTATACTCTGCAGGTCGGGCCCCTCATGAATTGGTGTTTTTAAATTATTTATACGTCCCTGGACGACTGTCACATGAATTTAAACTTTTTAATTATTTATAGTCGACCAGTTGTGTCAGGAACTGGTGGTTTGAAATCCAGACTAATCCACGCCTGATTCATTTTCACAAACGTGAGTCTCTCCACACTTTGGGTGGACAGTCGTGTCCTCCGCGCAGTTACAATACCTCCTGCCGCACTAAACACGCGCTCCGATGCCACGCTACTGGCCGGGCATGACAGCCTTTCAAGGGCAAATTTAGCTAGTTGGGGCCAAAGGTCAAGTTTTGTTGCCCAGTAGTCAAGGGGATTGTCTACCTCGGTTGGCAGGGTGCTGTCCAAGTAGGCCCAAGCCTGTTGTTTGAGCTCCTGCTCCAGGTCCACCTGATGCTGCTGCTGCTGCTGCGGCTGGTTAGTAGTTTCCTCACTGCGCTGGTGAAGAAAGCTACTCATCATCGACTGCAGACTGAGGCAGCCACTGCTAGTGGAGCTGCCACTGCTCCTACCACCCGACCCCTCCCCTGCTGCCATGGCAGCGGAACGCGAGCGCACAGGGCCCACAGTGTCTGAGGATGGACGTGGCGCAGAAAGGCAGAGACCAACTGACTACATAGGTCTTATGGATGGAAGTACGACGGTATATGATCTTTTTCGCACCCACGGCATTACCTCATAAAATTTCTGCATTGCATCTGCAATCACAACGCTGACTTCCCGGATCGCCACTCAGCCATTGGACTCTTGATAGTCGTCTCCCCACGCTGCTGCTGGGGGGACTTTTTAACATAGGCCTCTGTATGGCCTTCAATTTTAGCTGCTTACGCTCCGCCACTCTGCCATGGGCCCCTGTACCGCCTCCTCATGCTGCTGCCAGGCCCGTAATCTGCCATGGGCCCCCGTACCGACTCCTCATGCTGCTGCCAGGCCCGTAATCTGTCATGGGCCCCTGTACCGCCTCCTCATGCTGCTGCCAGGTCCAGAGTGTGTCATGGGTCCCTGTACGGCCTCCCATTGCTGCTGACTTCATCGCCAGACTCTGCCATGTGCCACTTTCAGGTCTCCTTACACTGTTGGTGGGTTCCATTTTGTGATAGGGTGCTGTATGGCCTTCCATTGCTGCTGCCTCCACCGCCACCCTGCGCCATGTGCCTCTGTCGTCTGCTCACGCTGCTGACGGCTTCCGCTTTTTAACCGAGGCCTGTGTTTGGCTTCCGAATACTGCTGCATCCACCGCCACCCTGCGCCATGTGCCTCTGTCGTCTGCTCACGCTGCTGAGGGCTTCCGCTTTTTAACCTAGGCCTGTGTATGGCTTCCGAATACTGCTGCCTCCACCGCCACCCTGCGCCATGTGCCTCTGTCGTCTGCTCACGCTGCTGACGGCTTCCGCTTTTTAAACTAGTCCTGTGTATGTCTTCCGAATACTGCTGCCTCCACCGCCACCCTGCGCCATGTGCCACTTTCAGGTCTCCTTACACTGTTGTTGGGTTCCATTTTGTGATAGGGTGCTGTATGGCCTTCCATTGCTGCTGCCTCCACCGCCACCCTGCGCCATGTGTCTCTGTCGTCTGCTCACGCTGCTGACGGCTTCCGCTTTTTAACCTAGGCCTGTGTATGGCCTTCAATTGAAGCTGCTTCTGCTCCGCCACTCTGCCATTGGACTCTTGATAGTCGTCTCCCCACGCTGCTGCTGGGGGGACTTTTTAACATATGCCTCTGTATGGCCTTCAATTTTAGCTGCTTACGCTCCGCCACTCTGCCATGGGCCCCTGTACCGCCTCCTCATGCTGCTGCCAGGCCCGTAATCTGCCATGGGCCCCCGTACCGACTCCTCATGCTGCTGCCAGGTCCAGAGTGTGTCATGGGTCCCTGTACCGCCTCCCATTGCTGCTGTCTCCATCGCCACACTCTGCCATGTGCCACTTTCAGGTCTCCTCACACTGCTGGTGGGTTCCATTTTGTCATAGGGTGCTGTATGGCCTCCCATTGCTGCTGCCTCCACCGCCACACTGTGGCTCCACACTCTGGTTTTGGCCCCGTGACTGCCCAAATGAGTGAAGTGTGCGGTGATTCTAAGATCGACGGCACTCATCTGCATGTCATACTGACTGACAGTATTATTTCTCTTCCCCAGCAGACTCCAAGGGCATTTAAATTAAAGGTACAGTGTTCTGCACTAATATAAAGGCTCTCTGAAGCCTAGAAACACCCTTTTTATAAGTTAAATTCGCAGCAAATATATTCGACTCAAATCAAATTTATTCCGCGAATTCGGCGAATCAGCCAAATCGAATTTTTGAATAATTCGCTCATCTCTACTCAATATCACCAGACTATGACAATCTACTAACACTCCCTCTTTGTCCCGAACACTGTCCGATCTTAACTTCCTATGTGAAATGGAGAGGAGAACAGCCCTCCATAACTTCTCATACCACAAATTTGAGACTCAATGGACCCGATGGTTACACAACCCCAACTGTTCAATAAAATGATTATATAATATTCGACCACACTACACGATTATGACATTCTAGGTGCCTCTACCCCCTCCCCCCCCCTCTTTTCCCTTCCTAATCTCTCCTTTAATGTTCATACCACAATTCAATAAGGTGCACTAAATTGAGCATACCTCTCATGTAGCTGAACCATGATTTTGCAAGGTACTTCGGCCGGATGGCGAGGTACCACTACCCCATTTTACCTTACCTATACAAGATTTTGTATTAAATGTGCACCTCTCTATACTAATGTTTTCAATTATTTTGTATGTTTCAAATTTTCCAATAAAAAATAATTAAATATAAAAAAAAAAAAAAAAAAAAAAAAAAAGTGAGTTTTTTAGTGTTTTTTGCATTTTTTTTACCTTAGTAAAAAAAGTCCCAAAACACAGATTTTCCACGATTTACAGCGTTTCACTGCTTTTTCAGCATTAGAGCATTTTTACAGCAAAAAAACTCCTCTAGAAAATCACTAGTCCTTGTTTTTCTTCCAGCCAAAAAACGTTGATTCCAGTCTATGTGTGCATGGACACATAGGATAACATGCTGCGGGGGGTTACTGTCTGTAGAAAAAACGGTCAAAAGCCAAAAACAGCCGCTGTAAAAATGTCCCGTGTGCATGAGGACTAATTGAGAAATAGCGGCTCACATACCTCACAACTTTCTGAGATAGGAATGATGGGCACCTATTAGCAAAAGTATGTAAGCATAGGCCACACCCCCTGCCACACACCCCTTAAAAGAGAACTATACAAAACAAATTACTGTATTGATTAAACTTAAAAGTGCTTTTTTTACCACAACTATTCCTTTAAATTTACAAATGCAGCAATTTAGAAATTGGATGAAAGATTTAGTGCTGTGAAACACTTTTTAATAGGTAACAACATATAGAGATCAACTACAACATACAGTTGTGTTCAGAATAATAGCCGTGTGTTGAAAAAAGTGAATAAAGCTGAAAATCCTTCTAATAGCTTTTATTTCCATCCACACAAATGCATTGGGAACACGACACATTCTATGTCAAATCACAACAGGAAGAAAAATACATCAAATTTGTGTTGTTCCTCTAAAAAAATTGAAGAAAAGTGAATATTAGACGGTTCAAAAAAAAATGGCCGTGTTTGTATTCTTCTTTACAAACTCCAACATTCACTATATAAACTGAGAAATGTTTGAAGATTTTGCTTTCCTTTGAAAGACTTCATGAATATTTGGTTGTAGTCGCACTGTTTCTGAGAACTGCTGTACATCTGTGTTGCATGGAGTCCCCCAACTTCTGGCCCCTGTGATCAGGTATTCCAGCCCAGGATGATTGGACCACATTCCACAGTTCTTCTCTATTTCTTGGTTTTCCCTCAGAAACGGCATTTTTGATGTCACCCCACAAGTTTTCTATTGGATGAAGATCCGGGGATTGGGCTGGCCACTCCATAACATCAATCTTGTTGGCTGGAACCAAGATGTTGCACGTTTACTGGTGTGTTTGGGGTCGTTGTCTTGTTGGAACTCCCATTTCAAGGGCATTTCCTCTTCAGCATAAGGCAGCATGACCTCTTCAAGTATTCTGATGTATTCAAACTGATCCATGATCCCTGGTATGCGATAAATAGGCCCAACACCGTAGTATGAGAAACATCCCCATATCATGATGCTTGCACCACCATGCTTCACTGTCTTCACAGTGTACTGTGGCTTGAATTCAGTGTTTGGGGGTCGTCTGACAAACTGTCTCCGCCCACTAGACCCAAAAAGAACAATCTTACTTTCATCAGTCCACAAAATGTTGCGTCATTTCTCTTTAGGCCAGTCAATGTGCTCTTTGGCAGATTGTAACCTCTTCAGCACACGTCTTTTTCCCAACAGTGGGACTTTGCGGGGACTTCTTGCAGATAGCTTGGCTTCACATAGGTGTCTTCTAATTGTAACAGTCCTCACAGGGAACGTCACACCTTCTTTCATCGTCCTGGAGCTGATTGTTGGCTGAGTCCGCCCCATTTTGGCTATTCTTCTATCCATTCCAATGGTAATTTTTTGCTTTCTTCCACGTCTTTCAGGTTTCGGTTGCCATTTTAAAGCATTTGCCATCATTTTAGCTGAGCAGCCGATCATTTTCTGCACTTCTTTATATGTTTTCCCCTCTCCAATCAACTTTTTAATCAAGGTACGCTGTTCTTCTGAACAATGTCTGGAACGACCCATTTTCCTCAGAATTTCAGAGAGAAATGCACTGTAACCAGCATGGACAACATTTGCTGCCTTCCTTCCTTAAATAAGGGCAATAATTGCCACCTGTTTTTCAAAGAATGAATGACCTCACTAATAGAACTCCACACGGCTATTATTTTGAACACGCCCCTTTCAATGAGTGATTCAATGACACAGAATCAGCAGCATGCATGTCATGACTGTTGGGTCTGTTGGATTTCTATTACTCTACTACACCTGCTAGGAAATTATTTGCCATGTAGAAATATCATTTCTACCAAAAACAGTGATTGATCCGGTTAGTGATGTCTGACTGCTATTATTTTGAACACAACTGTATACACATCAACTACAACATACTGTATAGAGATCAACTACAACATACTGTATACAGATCAACTATCACATATACACATCAACTACAACATTTACAGATATCAACTACAACGTATACACATCAACTACAACATACACAGATCAACTACAACATACACAGATCAACTACAACATACACAGATCAACTACAACATACACAGATCAACTACAACATACACAGATCAACTACAACATACACAGATCAACTACAACATACATGGATCAACTACAACATACAGTATACACATCAACTACAACATATTCACAGGTACAAAATACTTAAAATAGTGCTCATGTGCTTAAGGATGTGCAATAATTAGCAAACAAACAATGGATTATACTATGGCAGCAGTCCTAAACTTGTGCAGAGCACCAGAATACATGAATAATACAATTTAGACGGGCTGCACACCAGTATTAGACATATAAGCATGTGCATATATGTCAAACAATAACATACAGCATAAGTTGCCATTAATAAAGTCCCAAATGGTGAAACAAGTGCACGTGCCTGTGCTCCAGCCTGATTGCAGTGCTTAGTTTGTTCAATCAAATCAAATGAAAGTGCTCCACTGCGCTCCGCCCCGCCTGGACTAGAACTCACCCTTCACTGATGACATCTATTTCTAGAGTGGTCTATAACGATTGTGGGGCATTCCCCAATGGAACAGTTGTCTCCAGATCTCCGCAAGTGTAACCTCTTAAGGGCCGCCCTATAGCAGATATACCAGTACAGGGCAGCACCTGTGCGCAGTATCTCGTATATATACATGATTTCGCATTTCCGGGTAGGGGGCACATGTGGGCCGCACGCATGTCCTACCTGCGTCACCATTCTCGCGTGCGGATGATAATCAACGGGTCCTGGCTGGTAATTACCCGCATGTGCTGGTTAATTACCAAGCATTTCCGATGGGGAGGAAGATTGTTTTGTGTACAAACAGTCTTCCTCCCTGTCAGCTTGGGCACACTGCACAGCACAGCCATCCTGATCAGTGTGCTTACAGTGAAGAACACACCCCCCCGCCCCCTACTAAAACACTCCTTGCACACAGTTAACCTTTTGATCGCCCCTCACATTAACCCCTTCCTGCCCAGTACCATTAGTACAGTGTCAGTGCTTTTTCTTTAGCAGTGATCACTGTATTGGTGTCACTGGGGTGTCAGTGACACCAACTCAGTTCCCACCAGTGTCAGAATTTCCACTGCAGTCCCACTAAAAGTTACTGATCGCCACCATTATTAGTAGAAAAAAATATCCCATTACATTACATTTTGGCCTAAATGTATGATGAAATTTGATGTTTACATTTTTTTTACTGGACATGTTTAATAGCAAATAGTCCAAAGTATTGTTTTTTTTTTTCTTAAAATTGTCAGTCTTTATTTGCTCAATCAAATACCACCGAAAGAAAGCTCAATTCATGGGGAAAAAAAGAACGTAAATGTCCTTTGGGTGCAGCGTTGCATGACCGCGCAATTGTCAGTTAAGGTAACGCAATGCAGTAATGCAAAAAATGGCCTGGTCATGGAGGGGAGGAAATCCTCAGGAGGGCAGGTGGTTAAGATAGGCATATCACCAAAAAAAGCAAAGAAAGAGGGTGTCCCATGGTGTAAAACCGTAAGATATTTTATTGTGGGGTAAATGTCAAAGAATATCACTCACAAATAAAGCGCCTATGCCCGGCACCCGGTGTACTGTCTGGTGTGCCTTATTGATCCTGATGTATGGAAGCCGCTGTACTAAGCGTCCCTCAGAGCAAAGTGCGTTCCATAGGTTGGGTGTGACATCAGCGGAAGTTGCGTTATAAAACCTCCATGCATTTCGATCAAAGATCGTCTTCAGGAAGTGCAAAATCCATCATATTGCTAGTGGTATTTATACCCATCGGCCGGATGTTCATTCAATTTGTGCAAAACAGCAATATTGCTGAGTACATTCACTGTTACATATTAATGGGCTTCGTACAATTTCAATTTAAGTTTCATCAGCATGGCATAGCCATACGTTTATTTTAATCCTTTAAAAGGTTTTTAACAGTAGGTTTTAAAGCTGATTAAAATAAACGTATGGCTATGGAAATGATGGGGAACGAGGGAGAGAGGGCTTTTGTTCCCTCGGAATCAGGGACGGTTGGGAGCTATGGGCTTAGCACTGCCAACATGTGTTGTAAACTACTGCAGCTGACAGGATCTCCACATAACAAACTGTATTATTAAATAATAAAAAAAAACATATTATTTGAAAAAAAATTGTATACAGTGGGGTGTCATGCCAAACATACTGCACAATAAATGTTGGATATTTGCATCATTTAATAGAAGTCTTTAATTAACCTTCACTGGTTTTTGGTTTTTCTCTAGAGTTGGGTAGTAAGCAGTACCCAATCAATGCTGTTTGGCAAGTAGAATTACCTAAACCTGACTAATAGGAAGGACATTCAAGTTACACCGGGACTTTTCATTTTCCGGGTAGAAGGAGGGATGCCAGTATGGTGGTACTACACCCAGTATAAGTGGCCAGTGTGTTCTATTACTGATAGGCGGCACACATGTGGCGGGCCAGTCCAGAGACTGGTAATCAAGATGGCAAACAATAGTGTCAGTGCATGCATGGAACAGCGTGTGGTGATGACATTTCTTGTAAACAAAGACTTCAAGCGCAGTACGGTGATAAGACACTCAGTCGCAGTAAGACAAGGTGGAAATGTTTCAAAGATGGCCGTACGTCCATCAGTGACAATCCTGGCTGTGGTGGTTCCCAGCCCACAGCGGTTAGTCTTGTGAACATTCAGCATGTGGAGCGCCTGATCCTGGATCATCAACACATAACAACAAGAAAAGTGTCCTGCGCATTAGTGTAATAGCCCAATAGATGCACATGGAAATCACATGGAAATAACATGGAAATCACATGGAAATAACATGGAAATCACATGGAAATAACATGGAAATCATATGTAGCCTTGCTGCCCTCTAGGACTGGGGATGTTCATTAGCCTAGTGTATTATTCAAAGGGTTTTAAAATTGTTACTAAACCCCAGACCCCACATTCACTATATCCACTCTCCCCGGACCCCGCATTCACTATATCCGCTCTCCCCGGACCCCGCATTCACTATATCCGCTCTCCCCGGACCCAACATTCACTATATCCGCTCTCCCCGGACCCCACATTCACTATATCCGCTCTCCCCGGACCCCGCATTCACTATATCCGCTCTCCCCGGACCCCGCATTCACTATATCCGCTCTCCCCGGACCCCGCATTCACTATATCCGCTCTCCCCGGACCCCGCATTCACTATATCCGCTCTCCCCGGACCCCGCATTCACTATATCCGCTCTCCCCGGACCCCGCATTCACTATATCCGCTCTCCCCGGACCCCGCATTCACTGTATCCGCTCTCCCCGCACCCCGCATTCACTGTATCCGCTCTCCCCGCACCCTGCATTCACTATATCCGCTCTCCCCGGACCCGCATTCACTATATCCGCTCTCCCCGGACCCCGCATTCACTATATCCGCTCTCCCCGGACCCCACATTCACTATATCCGCTCTCCCCGCACCCCGCATTCACTATATCCGCTCTCCCCGGACCCCGCATTCACTATATCCGCTCTCCCCGGACCCCGCATTCACTATATCCGCTCTCCCCGGACCCCGCATTCACTATATCCGCTCTCCCCGGACCCCGCATTCACTATATCCGCTCTCCCCGGACCCCGCATTCACTATATCCGCTCTCCCCGGACCCCGCATTCACTATATCCGCTCTCCCCGGACCCCGCATTCACTATATCCGCTCTCCCCGGACCCCGCATTCACTATATCCGCTCTCCCCTGACCCTGCATTCACTATATCTGGTCTCCCCGGACCCCGCATTCACTATATCCACTCTCCCCGGACCCCGCATTCACTATATCCACTCTCCCCGGACCCCGCATTCACTATATCCACTCTCCCCGGACCCCGCATTCACTATATCCACTCTCCCCGGACCCCGCATTCACTATATCCACTCTCCCCGGACCCCGCATTCACTATATCCGCTCTCCCCGCACCCTGCATTCACTATATCCGCTCTCCCCGCACCCTGCATTCACTATATCCGCTCTCCCCGCACCCTGCATTCACTATATCCGCTCTCCCCGGACCCGGCATTCACTATATCCGCTCTCCCCGGACCCTGCATTCACTATATCCGCTCTCCCCGGACCCTGCATTCACTATATCCGCTCTCCCCGGACCCCGCATTCACTATATCTGCTCTCCCCGGACCCCGCATTCATATATCCAGTCTCCCCGGACCCTGCATTCACTATATCCGCTCTCCCCGGACCCCGCATTCACTATATCCGGTCTCCCCGGACCCCGCATTAACTATATATCTGGTCTCCCCGGACCCTGCATTGGCTATATACGCTCTCCCCGGACCCTGCATTCACTATATCTGCTCTCCCCGGACCCTGCATTCACTATATCCACTCTCCCTGGACCCCGGATACACTATATCCGCTCTCGCCGGACCCCGCATTCACTATATCCGCTCTCCCCGGATCCTGCATTCACTATATCCGCTCTCCCCGGACCCTGCATTAACTATATATCCGCTCTCCCCGGATCCCGCATTCACTATATCCGCTCTCCCAGGACCCACATTCACTATATCCGCTCTCCCCGGACCCCGCATTCACTACATCTGGTCTCCCCGGACCCCGCATTCACTATATCTGGTCTCCCTGGTCCCTGCATTCACTATATCTGGTCTCCCACAGTACACAGAACATGGAAATACAATTATTGTAGTAAATATAAATTGCTAAATACCTTTTTTCCATCAGCAGTATATAGCAGTCTTGTGACTTCTATCAGTGTCCAGCAGAGAGCTGGTTAAAGCTTGTAGGTGGAGTTTTCTTTCTGCTGTAGGAGGATGCAGAACCCTGACCTCTGTCTGGACAGCACTGACTGGCCCTGTGCACATGCACTCTCCCAAGAAAAAAAAACAAACTCTAGCAATACACACCAAACTGAGCATGTGCAGAGTGACTCCATACAATATGTCTTATCAGGAGATAAGAGGTGGACATTGAAAGAAGAGGAGGATAAGAGAAGACAGGATCAAACATCCTTTTTACACAATGCATGGTATTAACCCCTTAGGTTCCACAGTGAGTATAACAAGGATGCTTTACTGCATCTACAGACTGATTGGACTGTTGGGGGTTTAGTGACACTTTAACATAAAACTATTCACAAGCATAGATAAAAATGTGCTCATCAAGCCACACTTCTGAAGCCAAATGGAACATTCTCCCAAGTACAGGAGGGCCACATCAGGGTCCCTGAAGGCTGATGAGTTTTGAAGGAATGTGCTTCTTCCTTATAATTGATGCATAACCTGTCCTGAAATCACACAAGAGATGAATCTTTCTGTGGGAACGGTGAACACAATGATGAGGAAGTGAAGCCGGCTGTCCTAAGATGGTTCAGGCATCCTGGCAAATCTTTCTATGCCGAAGCTTTCCAGCTATTAGTTACACGCTGGGATATACATTATGTAGCAGGGGAGTATGCCAAAAATTAAATGCAGTTTTCTCTCCTTGAAATCTATTCCTTTATAATATAAACTCAAAAGTCCCAGTTTGACTTGAACCCCCTTGTATGTATATATACTACACTGCTCAAAAAAAATTAAAGGCTCTGAAAACCCATCAGATCTCAATGGGGAGAAATCTCCTGCTGGATCTCTATCCTGACATGGACGGGGTGATGTGTGAGGAACGTAAGGACGCCCCATCGTTTGATGGAGATGAAAATGCTCGACCTACAGAGGACTGAATTCAAAGACACCCCGAAAATCAAAGTGAAGAAATGATGAAGCAGGCGAGTCCATTTGACTGAAATGTCATTGCAGCAACTCAGAATGGTCCTCAGTAGTCTGTGTGGCCCCCACGTGCTTGTATGCATGCCTGACAATGTCGGGGGAGGGTCCTAATGAGACCACGGATGGTGTCCTGGGGGCTTTCCTCCCAGATCTGGACCAGGACATCACTGAGCTCCTGGACAGTATGAGGTACAACCTGGTGGCGTCGACCAAAACATGATATCCCAGAGGTGTTCTATTGGATTTTTGTCAGGTGAGCATGGGGGCCATTCAATGGTATCAATTCCTTCATCCTCCAGGAACTGCCTGCATACTCTCCCCACATGAGGCTGAGCATTGTCGTGTACCAGGAGGAACCCAGGACCCACTACACCAGGAGGAACCCGGGACCCACTGCACCAGTGTAGGGTCTGACAATGAGTCCAAGGATTCCATCTGCATACCTAATGGCAGTCAGGGTGCCATTGTCTAGCCTGTAGAGGTCTGTGTGTCCCTCCATGGATATTCCTCCCCAGACCATCACTGACCCACCACCAAAACGGTCATGCTGAACCATGTTACAGGCAGCAAAACATTCTCCACGGCTTCTCCAGACCCTTTCACGTCTGTCACATGTGCTCAGGGGGAACCTGCTCTCATCTGTGAAAAGCACAGGGCACCAGTAGCAGACCTTACAATTCTGGTGTTCAATGCAAATGCCAATAGAGCTCTATGGTGCCGGGCAGTGAGCACAGGGCCCACTAGAGGATGTCGGGCCCTCAGGCCACCCTCATGAAGTCTGTTTCTGATTGTTTGGTCAGAGACATTCACACCAGTGGCCTGCTGGAGGTCAGTTTGTAGGGCTCTGGCAGTGCTCATCCTGTTCCTCCTTGCACAAAGGAGCAGATACCTGTCCTGCTGATGGGTTAAAGACCTTCTACGGCCCTTTCCATCTCTCCTAGAGGAACTGCCTGTCTCCTGGAATGTCCTCCATACTCTTGAGACTGTTCTTGGAGACACAGCAAACCTTCTGGCAATGGCGCGTGTTGATGTGCCATCCTGGAGGAGTTGGACTGCCTGTGCAACCTCTGTAGGGTCCAGGTATGACCTCATGCTACCAGTAGTGACACTGACCCTAGCCAAATGCAAAACTAGTGAAAAACAGAAAAGAATAGAGAAAAAAATGTCAGTGGCCTCCACCTGTAAAACCTTTACTTAAAAAAGAATGGCTTTGGCTCAAAATCTCAGACCCAAACGATTAGAGTACCAAGAAAACCCCTTTGTGATTTAAATATTGACAGAGGTCATTGGCCGCATTAATGAACTTTTATTGATTAAAACAACGCATAGATACATATACATAAACCCAATATAAAAGAATGCTATGGGTCAAAGGTCATGACCATGGATCTTGTGGATGAAGTATCATTTATCATGTCTACATAATATGTTTTCATGAATAATCATATTCTATCAATTGAAATGAGAGCTCTCAGGAGAGAGGACAGGCATAGAGAGCAAAGATATACAGTTGTGTTGAAAATAATAGCAGTCAGACATCACTAACCGGATCAATCACTGTTTTTGGTAGAAATGATATTTCTACATGGCAAATAATTTCCTAGCAGGTGTAGTAGAGTAATAGAAATCCAACAGACCCGACAGTCATGACATGCATGCTGCTGATTCTGTGTCATTGAATCACTCATTGAAAGGGGCGTGTTCAAAATAATAGCCGTGTGGAGTTCTATTAGTGAGGTCATTCATTCTTTGAGAGACAGGTGGCAATTATTGCCCTTTTTTAAGGAAGGAAGGCAGCAAATGTTGGACATGCTGGTTACAGTGCATTTCTCTCTGAAATTCTGAGGAAAATGGGTCGTTCCAGACATTGTTCAGAAGAACAGCGTACCTTGAGTAAAAAGTTGATTGGAGAGGGGAAAACATATAAAGAAGTGCAGAAAATGATCGGCTGCTCAGCTAAAATGATCGGAAATGCTTTAAAATGGCAACCAAAACCTGAAAGACGTGCAAGAAATCGAAAAACTACCATTGGAATGGATAGAAGAATAGCCAAAATGGCGCGGACTCAGCCAACAATCAGCTCCAGGAAGATGAAAGAAGGTGTGACGTTCCCTGTGAGGACTGTTACAATTAGAAGACGCCGATGTGAAGCCAAGCTATCTGCAAGAAGTCCCCGCAAAGTCCCACTGTTGGAAAAAAGACGTGCTGAAGAGGTTACAATCTGCCAAAGAGCACATTGACTGGCCTAAAGAGAAATGGCGCAACATTTTGTGGACTGATGAAAGTAAGATTGTTCTTTTTGGGTCTAGTGGGCGGAGACAGTTTGTCAGACGACCCCCAAACACTGAATTCAAGCCACAGTACACTGTGAAGACAGTGAAGCATGGCGGTGCAAGCATCATGATATGGGGATATTTCTCATACTACGGTGTTGGGCCTATTTATCGCATACCAGGGATCATGGATCAGTTTGAATACATCAGAATACTTGAAGAGGTCATGCTGCCTTATGCTGAAGAGGAAATGCCCTTGAAATGGGTGTTCCAACAAGACAACCACCCCAAACACACCAGTAAACGTGCAACATCTTGGTTCCAGACCAACAAGATGGACGTTATGGAGTGGCCAGTCCAATCCCCGGATCTTCATCCAATAGAAAACTTGTGGGGTGACATCAAAAATGCCGTTTCTGAGGCAAAACCAAGAAATAGAGAAGAACTGTGGAATGTAGTCCAATCATCCTGGGCTGGAATACCTGATCACAGGGGCCAGAAGTTGGGTGACTCCATGCAACACAGATGTACAGCAGTTCTCAGAAACAGTGCGACTACAACCAAATATTCATGAAGTCATTCAGTTTATATAGTGAATGTTGGAGTTTGTAAAGAAGAATACAAACACTGCGATTTTTTGAACCGTCTAATATTCACTTTTCTTCAATTTTTTTAGAGGAACAACACAAATTTGATGTATTTTTCTTCATGTTGTGATTTGGAATAGAATGTGTCGTGTTCCCAATGCATTTGTGTGGATGGAAATAAAAGCTATTAGAAGGATTTTCAGCTTTATTCACTTTTTCAACACACTGCTATTATTCTGAACACAACTGTGTATATATAAGAAAAAGGTGGCCACTTAAAAAAGTGCAGCTGCTGTATTAATATACCCCCCCTCACATCCGGTTGATACACAGAAGACAAAAAACAAAAAAGATTGAAGACATCAGTCCTATAAATGTGTTAAAAACCATTAAAGCCTAGGTACACCCAAATATAAAAACCTCTACAAGTATAAATGCTATACAATATCTATAATTTTGCATTACAATAATCCCCGGTGATCCCACCATGAAGGTCTTAGTTCAAGCACTTCCTGTTATAAGGTGACAACTCTCCATCCCTGTCTCCCATCTGTGCTCCTGAGTTGTCACCCTATCACGTTGGCTCACAGTACAGACTACAAATGGCTGTTTCAACACACATGACACAGGCGTGATGTCCACTGATGTCATCCTCAGAAATCTCGCCCTGAGAAATACCATGCAGCCATCACTGGGGTGCATGCAGACATGAAGTGGCTGCAGAAGATCAGTGGCGCTGAGATGTAACACAGGAGGGGGTGATTCCATCACAGGACTGGCTGACCAGAAATAGATCTCCTGTCTGCATACATGGGCAGCATATGTGGGCAGCACAGAGACTAGGTAGGACAGCACAGTGGTTAAGTGGTTAGCACTTCCACCTGGCAGTACTAGGGTCACTGGCTCAAATCCCAACCACAGCACCACCTGCCTGGAGCTTGCACGTTCTCTCTGTGCCTGGGTGGGTTTCCTCTTGGTACTCCGGTTTCCTCCCACACTCCAAAGACATGCTGCTAGGTGAATTGTCCCTAGTATGTGTATGTATGAATGTGAGTTAGGGACCTTAGATTGTACACCTGTGACATAAATGTACAGATTTGAGTAGGTAAGATGTGACCTGTAGAAAATATGACAATGTAATCTTAAATGTAGTTTCATTATTAAGGTAATTCAGAGACAGATGGTCTCCAATTAGCATCTGAAGGGATTAGCTTCCTCTGGAAGTGGCACCGGGGTGCTAATAAGATTTTGTCAGCTATACATAATGAGACTCTGCCATCTTCCTGAAGCTGAAAAGAGAAATGCAGACGTTTCAGCTTCATGACACCAGGGGGTCTCTGACCTGTCTAGGGAGCTCTAAAAGTATATACACAGATCAAAGGAGTATGTTTCATCCCTCATAAAAGCTAAAATATTAGTTGCAGAGAGATGAAAATACTTCCTTCTGATGGGGCACTCTGTGGGTTACATCGGCATATAAAAACCGTATTTGTGTCTTAGGTAGAAGGCCAGAAAAATGCAGGAAATGGTTAGGTGGTGCTGGATTGTGACAGCTGAATAGTGATTGGTACTGTCGCGATCAGACTGATGCGCTGGTGTCGGAAATCCAATTCCCGACTTGGTGATTCATGCCAGTCTTGGTCCAATTGACTTTTGTATTCTTTGTAACTTTTTATACTTTGTACATATTTTATGCACTACCCACTTTCAGGATATTAAATCTTAAAATTAATAAGTGGCTTCTGTGTATTTAAGCTCAGGCTCATATCTCCGGAGAGATTAGATTGGAGAGATTAGATTGTATTGTATTTTAGTGCCTTTATACGCTCGGTCAAGCTCATTGCCAATCTGTATGCAATTGCACTGCGTGTTGGCAGATTGCGTGCAGATTGTAAAAGGTAACAGATCCGCCAGACAGAGATCTGTGTGTGTGGGGTGTCCCAGCAGACCGTTCTGCAGACAAACTGTTGGGTGGTGGAAGGCTACCGTTTGTGGTGTGTCTGGTGTGGGGGTGCGTGGACAGTGGAAGAGTGCTTAACACCGGGGTTCTGGCTGTAGGAAAGCTGGAGGGATCCTAGAAGGGTGTGTGATTGCTAAGCTGCTCCTCAACTCTAATCAGTGCACCAGATTGTATATAAGATTTGTATCTGCCAGTGTGTGGTCAGCCATCTGGATTGGAATGGAGTCTCCCTCCGGTGGTGGCCAAGCGGTACTGCGGACTGTGAAAGTATATCATGGCCGGTCTTATATACGGTTTTATATATTCAAAGTTAAGTCCCCTTTATTCCCTCTTACCTCAAGTCACAGCCGCATGTGCTCGCCTCGGTTAGCTAGTCGCTGTGGGCGTGGCGTGTGGGATGAATCCGTGACAACGCCCCTTGAGGGTTAGGGACTGATGTGAATGTACAATATATAGGTAAAGTGACGGCACTATATATGTACCTGAAATATATATATTGCTTTGGATCAGATTCCTGATAATGACTACAGCGGACGAAGGCAACAAAGCGTGTGTCAGCTCAGCCCCTTGTAGTCTGCACCGGGGCCACATGTGAGCGGGTGACAACATCGGGGCCACAATTAGGAGACAATTGTCACTCCATAATAGGAAGTGACTGAACAACGATGTTAATGGCGGGATCACCAGGGATTCCTTTAATAGAAGCATCATGGCCTTTACATGTATGTACGTGTTATGACTCCCGTGTACTTTCACCGCTTCTCATAGTTTATTTCTCATTTGCACTAAATAGAAAGAGATCCTTGGCCAGACTTCCAATACTGGGCTGTGCCTCCAGGATCCGGGTCTTCTCCTTACTACTGGTGTCCTCCAGATCATCAACAACCACAATCACCTTCTCCTTCCCTGTGTATAAAGACATCACGTTACATCCAATACAGACATGATGTACATGCAAAACAATTACATAGGATCAATGCAGCAGGTGGGGTAGTAGCAGTTGTGGTAGTAGCTGTAGTAGGAATAGTAGTAGTTTAGATAGTAGCAGCAGTAGAAATAGTAGTTGAGGTAGTAGCTGCAGTAAGAAGAGTAGTAGTTAGGATAATGGCATCAGTAGGAATAATAGTAGTTGGGATAGTAGCAGCAGAATGAATAGTAGTTGTAGTATTTGTTGTAGTTAGGGTAGTAGCAGCAGTAGGGACAGTAATAGTTGGGGTAGTAGCAGCAGTAGGGACAGTAATAGTTGGGGTAGTAGCTGCAGTAAGAAGAGTAGTTTGGGTATTGGCTGTAATAGGAATAGTAGTAGTTGGGATAGTAGCAGCAGTATGAATAGTAATAGTTGATGTAGTAGCTGTAGTAGAAATAGTAGTAGTTGGGGTAGTAGCTGTAATGGGAATAGCAGTAGCTGGGGTAGTAGCAGCAGTAGGAATGGTAGTAGTTGTAGTAGGATTAGTAGTAGTAGTTGGGGTAGGTGCCTTTGTAGGAATAGTAGTAGGTGCAGTTGGTTTAGCAGTAGTTGGGGTAGTAGCTGTAATATGAATAGTAGTAGTTGGGGTAGTAGCTGTAATGGGAACAGCAGTAGTTGGGGTAGTATCTGTAGTAGGAATAGTAGTACTTGAAGTAGTAGGTGTAGTAGGTATAGTAGTGGTTGGGGTAAAAGCTGTAGTAGGAATAGTAGTAGTTGGAGTAGTAGACTTTGTAGGAATAGTAGTAGTTGAAGTAGTAGGTGCAGTAGGTATAGTAGTAGTTGGGGTAGTAGCTGTAATGGGAATAGCAGTAGTTGGGGTAGTAGCAGCAGTAGGAATATTAGTAGTTGAGGTAGTAGCTGTAGATGGAAACGTAGTAGCTGGAGTAGTAGCCCTTGTAGGAATAGTAGTAGTTGAAGTAGTGGGTGCAGTAGGTATAGTAGTAGTTGGGGCAATAACTGTAGTAGGAATAGTAGTAATTGGGGTAGTAGGTGCAATAGGTATCGTAGTAGTTGGGGTAGTAGCTGTAATGGGAATAGCAGTAGTTGGGGTAGTAGGAGGTGTAGTAGCTGTAATGGGAATAGCAGTAGTTGGGGTAGTAGTAGCAGTAGGAAGCAAATTGTGACTCTATATAGGTCCTCAATTAAAATAAATAAATATGAATAATCATTAGTGTTGGTAGTAATATCAGTAGTAGTGATGGTGGTAATTGTAGGGGGAGTAATATCAGTAGTAGTGATGGTGGTAATTGTAGGAGGAGTAATATCAGTAGTAGCGATGGTGGTAATTGTAGGGGGAGTAATATCAGTAGTAATGATGGTGGTAATTGTAGGGGAAGTAATATCAGTAGTAACGATGGTGGTAATTGTAGGGGGAGTAATATCAGTAGTAGCGATGGTGGTAATTGTAGGGGGAGTAATATCAGTAGTAGCGATGGTGGTAATTGTAGGGGGAGTAATATCAGTAGTAGCGATGGTAGTAATTGTAGGGGGAGTAATATCAGTAGTAGTGATGGTGGTAATTGTAGGGGGAGTAATATCAGTAGTAGTGATGGTGGTAATTGTAGGGGGAGTAATATCAGTAGTGATGGTGGTAATTGTAGGGGGAGTAATATCAGTAGTAGCGATGGTGGTAATTGTAGCGGGAGTAATATCAGTAGTAGCGATGGTGGTAATTGTAGGGGGAGTAATATCAGTAGTAGCGATGGTGGTAATTGTAGGGGGAGTAATATCAGTAGTAGCGATGGTAGTAATTGTAGGGGGAGTAACATCAGTAGTAGCGATGGTGGTAATTGTAGGAGGAGTAATATCAGTAGTAGCGATGGTGGTAATTGTAGGAGGAGTAATATCAGTAGTAGCGATGGTGGTAATTGTAGGGGGAGTAATATCAGTAGTAGCGATGGTGGTAATTGTAGGAGGAGTAATATCAGTAGTAACGATGGTGGTAATTGTAGGGGGAGTAATATCAGTAGTAGCGATGGTAGTAATTGTAGGGGGAGTAACATCAGTAGTAGCGATGGTGGTAATTGTAGGGGGAGTAATATCAGTAGTAGCGATGGTAGTAATTGTAGGGGGAGTGATATCAGTAGTAGCGATGGTGGTAATTGTAGGAGGAGTAATATCAGTAGTAGTGATGGTGGTAATTGTAGGGGGAGTGATATCAGTAGTAGCGATGGTGGTAATTGTAGGAGGAGTAATATCAGTAGTAGTGATGGTGGTAATTGTAGGGGGAGTAATATCAGTAGTAGTGATGGTGGTAATTGTAGGAGGAGTAATATCAGTAGTAGCGATGGTGGTAATTGTAGGGGGAGTAACATCAGTAGTAGCGATGGTGGTAATTGTAGGAGGAGTAATATCAGTAGTAGCGATGGTGGTAATTGTAGGGGGAGTAATATCAGTAGTAGCGATGGTGGTAATTGTAGGGGGAGTAATATCAGTAGTAGCGATGGTGGTAATTGTAGGGGGAGTAATATCAGTAGTAGCGATGGTGGTAATTGTAGGGGGAGTAATATCAGTAGTAATGATGGTGGTAATTGTAGGGGAGTAATATCAGTAGTAATGATGGTGGTAATTGTAGGGGGAGTAATATCAGTAGTAGCGATGGTGGTAATTGTAGGGGAGTAATATCAGTTGTAATGATGGTGGTAATTGTAGGGGAGTAATATCAGTAGTAATGATGGTGGTAATTGTAGGGGGAGTAATATCAGTAGTAGCGATGGTGGTAATTGTAGGGGGAGTAAAATCAGTAGTAGCGATGGTGGTAATTGTAGGGGGAGTAATATCAGTATTAGTGATGGTGGTAATTGTAGGGGAGTAATATCAGTTGTAATGATGGTGGTAATTGTAGGGGAGTAATATCAGTAGTAATGATGGTGGTAATTGTAGGGGGAGTAATATCAGTAGTAGCGATGGTGGTAATTGTAGGAGGAGTAATATCAGTAGTAGCGATGGTGGTAATTGTAGGGGGAGCAATATCAGTAGTAGTGATGGTGGTAATTGTAGGGGGAGTAAAATCAGTAGTAGCGATGGTGGTAATTGTAGGGGAGTAATATCAGTTGTAATGATGGTGGTAATTGTAGGGGAGTAATATCAGTAGTAATGATGGTGGTAATTGTAGGGGGAGTAATATCAGTAGTAGCGATGGTGGTAATTGTAGGGGGAGTAAAATCAGTAGTAGCGATGGTGGTAATTGTAGGGGGAGTAATATCAGTAGTAATGATGGTGGTAATTGTAGCGGGAGTAATATCAGTAGTAGCGATGGTGGTAATTGTAGGGGGAGTAATATCAGTAGTAGTGATGGTGGTAATTTTAGGGGAGTAATATCAGTAGTAGCGATGGTGGTAATTGTAGGGGGAGTAATATCAGTAGTAGTGATGGTGGTAATTGTAGGGGGAGTAATATCAGTAGTAATTTTAGTTGGAGTAATAGTAACTGGATTATAATTTCTAAAGAAACACAAATATGGAATATCCTTTTTTGAAAATAAAATTGCTTATAAGCCAATATGTTTTTTTTTCAAGCAGAACTTTAGTCCAAACTTTCTTTTATTGGAGAAGGATGAGAACTTTTATGTTTTATTGCCGTCTGGACTCCATGTGTGAAGTGTACCTCCTATGGTGTCACCAGGGGAGGATGTGGAATATAAAGCTCCAACAGGAAAGCAGCCTCAGCAGTCATGTCCTCATAGGACCTAGTACTCAGGACTGGCAGTTGGCGGCTCGGACACCCAGCATTACATCATGGAGTAAAGGGGAGAGAGTCACATGCCTCAGGTAAGTTTCTTTCCCATGACGGGTGAACAGAGAAATGGAGAGCTGAGGGAATGAGCAGCAGATAGGTGGGCAAATAACGGAGCCTGTTGCTTTGCTTGCACGGACAAACCAGAGGTTCCCTTAAATGTGGACTTGGGCATAAAGATGTTTATATTTCCTGTTTTATAGGGACCATCTTGGAATGGTTATTGTGTCTAAGCAGTACCCTGAAAATCTACCTTTTGGTTGGAATTCCTCCAGAGAAATTGCAGTGAAATTCCTGTGCCTAGGCATACTCTTTCTGTAGCTGCAGTGTGAGATCATCTAAGGCACTGTTGCCTCTGATTGCTAGTCTCACCAGATTCAGAGTGAGATTTGGTGATGGTGCTACTATACTGCTCACGATTCTCCTTGCTGGAGAGGAAGCTGTACCTGAGGACCTGCACTGTAAGGATCTCCCTGCAATCCAATCTGTGCTTCCTCCACCCCTTCTACACAGCTATGAGATCACTGGTCATCGGGGGGGGGGCATCTCTGACATGAAGAAGCAAATCCCTTCCTACGATATCCACCTCCACACAGGCACACAGTGTAGAACAAAGCAAGACATAACAAAGCTCACTAGATATTTCCTAAGCAAGCAGAATTATGTGAATAAAGTAGCTGACCATGGTGGGGGATGGGCAGTGATGAACCCTACTACCCGAATCATACATGATGGAACATCAGCCCATGTAGCCGTCTGTGTTATGAATCAGCCACATATATGATGACCTCTTACCTAGGCGTTCACACAGATATCTCAGCTCCTCATCATATAAAGAGTTGGTGTCGTCCACAATGTTGATTCGTCCTCTTTTCTTGGTGTGATACAAAATACCGAACGTGCACCGAGAGACGGCCTCCCTGAACTGCTGCCATCCATTGTTGGAGATGTAGTGAGGAAGGACGGTGGAAACTGTGTTATGGAAGGGCTCCGATTTTAGTAGCTTGATAAGCCATTCATAGTCACTCTCTGATGACCTTGAAAAGATCCCAACTGTGTGATATCCTGGAAGATACCCCTATATAATGAAAGATACAAAACAATAATCATTAGATAACAGCAAAAAGAGAAATTCTAGTAAAGTAGACAAAATCCATGACTATGAAGCCTGCAATGTCCTTAGCCAAGGGGTGCTCAACCTTTTGAAGAGCGAGGGCCACCTAAATGATTTGGTAACCAGTTGTGGGCCACAATGAATTATGGGACTTTATCACCCCACCCTTACCCCTTACTCACAAATAATTGTAATATCTTAAAACCTTTTCCTGTTGATTTGAGTGGAGAATATCCCGTTGCATTTATAAAGGGGTTCTATTTTATCATATCATATTTCATGCTTCTATACATAGATATCGTAAATATCCTTACCCAAAAGTACGAGTAGGTACCTAAATGAATTGAAAGAATAAAGTCACAATAAGGGACAAAGAAAATTGTGAAAAACTGATCACAACCGAAAACAAAGACAACTTACTTATTATGATCTTTCTGATCTTCTCTATTTTTCCTCCAAAAGAAGCTAAAACAAATGTAAGTCATAAGACATATAAGACACATAATAAGACATCAGCAAAGGCAGAGATGTTTGCATCACGGGAACAACTTTTAGCTTGAGATGGAGAACATGTTTAACCACTTCAGAGTCACAAGATTTTACCCCCTTTCATGGCCATTTTTTTGCTATTCAGCACTGTGCTACTTTAACTGGCAATTGCTCAGACATGCAAGACTGTACCCAAACAAAGTTTATATCTTTTTTTCACACATATGGAGCTTTCTTTTGGTGGTATTTGATCACCACTGGGTTTTTATTTTTTTTCATTATATAAATGAAAAAAGATGGAAAGGGTTTGGAAAAAAAAACAATATTTTTTTACTTTCTGCTAAAAAACAAACAATAAATGAATCCTAATCAATGTGATCTCTATCCAAAGTTATGAGTTGTTTCTTGCAATTGTTTCATGAAGTCCTCCCATTCTGACTATTGAAGGACATATGTAGAATTCCAATGTCTGGGAATTTTTTGTCTGGGGAAAAGAGAAACAATTGCTAAGCTGGCCATACACACTTAGATGGACCCATCACATAGACTGCATTCATAGAGGAACATTCCACAGAACAGCATTCAGATGGCACTATGTGAGGACCAGTCTTTCCAGCAGCCTACCAATGATGCCAGAAGAGAAAGGAAAGACAACTGTAATTAAGGTATGTACAGTTGTGTTCAAAATAATAGCAGTGTGTTGAAAAAAGTGAATAAAGCTGAAAATCCTTCTAATAGCTTTTATTTCCATCCACACAAATGCATTGGGAACACGACACATTCTATTCCAAATCAAAACATGAAGAAAAATACATCAAATTTGTGTTGTTCCTCTAAAAAAATTGAAGAAAAGTGAATATTAGACGGTTCAAAAAAAAAATGGCAGTGTTTGTATTCTTCTTTACAAACTCCAACATTCACTATATAAACTGAGAAATGTTTGAAGATTTTGCTTTCCTTTGAATGACTTCATGAATATTTGGTTGTAGTCGCACTGTTTCTGAGAACTGCTGTACATCTGTGTTGCATGGAGTCACCCAACTTCTGGCCCCTGTGATCAGGTATTCCAGCCCAGGATGATTGGACCACATTCCACAGTTCTTCTCTATTTCTTGGTTTTCCCTCAGAAACGGCATTTTTGATGTCACCCCACAAGTTTTCTATTGGATGAAGATTCGGGGATTGGGCTGGCCACTCCATAACGTCCATCTTGTTGGCTGGAACCAAGATGTTGCACGTTTACTGGTGTGTTTGGGGTCGTTGTCTTGTTGGAACACCCATTTCAAGGGCATTTCCTCTTCAGCATAAGGCAGCATGACCTCTTCAAGTATTCTGATGTATTCAAACTGATCCATGATCCCTGGTATGCGATAAATAGGCCCAACACCGTAGTATGAGAAACATCCCCATATCATGATGCTTGCACCACCATGCTTCACTGTCTTCGCAGTGTACTGTGGCTTGAATTCAGTGTTTGGGGGTCGTCTGACAAACTGTCTCCGCCCACTAGACCCAAAAAGAACAAACAATCTTACTTTCATCAGTCCACAAAATGTTGGGCCATTTCTCTTTAGGCCGGTCAATGTGCTCTTTGGCAGATTGTAACCTCTTCAGCACACGTCTTTTTTCCAACAGTGGGACTTTGCGGGGACTTCTTGCAGATAGCTTGGCTTCACATCGGCGTCTTCTAATTGTAACAGTCCTCACAGGGAACGTCACACCTTCTTTCATCTTCCTGGAGCTGATTGTTGGCTGAGTCCGCCCCATTTTGGCTATTCTTCTATCCATTCCAATGGAAGTTTTTCGCTTTCTTCCACGTCTTTCAGGTTTTCGTTGCCATTTTAAAGCATTTGCGATAATTTTAGCTGAGCAGCCGATCATTTTCTGCACTTCTTTATATGTTTTCTCCTCTCCAATCAACTTTTTAATCAAGGTACGCTGTTCTTCTGAACAATGTCTGGAACGACCCATTTTCCTCAGAATTTCAGAGAGAAATGCACTGTAACCAGCATGTCCAACATTTGCTGCCTTCCTTCCTTAAATAAGGGCAATAATTGCCACCTGTTTTTCAAAGAATGAATGACCTCACTAATAGAGCTCCACACTGCTATTATTTTGAACACGCCCCTTTCAATGAGTGATTCAATGACACAGAATCAGCAGCATGCATGTCATGACTGTCGGGTCTGTTGGATTTCTATTACTCTATGTCAGGGAGCGAGGAGCCAGACACAAGGAGGTGCAATTAAAGGTAGGTTTATTTACACAGAAACAAGGCAAGAGTCTATGAAAGTCCAACAGCAACAGCAGATGACTTGGTAGGACAGAAGTTCTCCTGCCGAGGTCATCTTCCAGGATAATCAAGTCGAGAACCAGCGAGAATCGTAGCCAAAGCCGGGGTCAGAAGCCAGGAAGAATGGTCGCCAGAGCTGGGGTCAGAAGCCAGGAGGAGTCTTTGCCAAAGCCGAGTCGGTATCCAGGAGAGCAATGAGTTAACTGAACAGGAGCTTGCTGCTGTGCAACAGACAGGACACGAATGCAATGGATAGCTACAAACAGCAGACTTAAAAGTGATAAGCCGCCACCTCCTGGGAGGAGCTGCAGAGGGCTGAAAGCATAAAGGATCCCACAATGCTTTGCAGACACCTAAGATGGATGCCAGCACAAGCCTGAGGAAAGGTAGGACCTTGACACTCTACTACACCTGCTAGTAAATTATTTGCCATGTAGAAATATAATTTCTACCAAAAACAGTGATTGATCCGGATAGTGATGTCTGACTGCTATTATTTTGAACACAACTGTATGCTGCAAGTTTATAAAGTCTGGGGGAGGGGCTGCAAGAGGGAGGTAGAGCTGGAGTTGGACTTTAATGGGATAATATTATCTCAGTTTTTAGGAACTTTGCTTCCCATTTATAGGTCTCCCAAATGCATTTCCATTTATAGGATCCAAAGTGCTGCTTCTTAGTTCACTTCTGTGTTGTATAGAGAGGACATGGGTTCATATACAGTAGATAGTGGGCTCCCTTTACCAGGGCTATCTTAATGAATAAGCACTCCCAGGCATTGTCCAGGGGCCTCAGGTACATGGGGACCCCATCATAATCTTGCATTACAACATACTTGCCAACTGTCCTGGACTAGCTGGGATAGTTACAGTGTTTACTAAACTGTCTCAGGATGGCCCGGGCAGCATTCCAGAACCTGTACTGTGCCCTCCTGATCCCAATATTGTGCCCTCCTGATCCCAGTATTGTGCCCTCCTGATCCCAATATTGTGCCCTCCTGATCCCAGTATTGTGCCCTCCTGATCCCAGTATTGTGCCCTCCTGATCCCAGTATTGTGCCCTCCTGATCCCAGTATTGCGCCCTCCTGATCCCAGTATTGCGCCCTCCTGACTCCCCCTGTCTGTGGTGTATTTAGATTTTGTGCTGCCCTAGGCAACACAAAAATTTTGCGCCCCCCAATGAGAGAGCGAGAGAGTCAATAAGTGTGTGTATTCTCATTCTCTCTCTTCCCTTTCTCTACCTCTCTCTCTTTCTCCCTCTCTCTATCCCCCCCCCCCTCTCGCTTTCTCTTTCTCTCTTCCCTCCCTCTCTCTTCCCCCACTCTCTCTCTCTTTTCCTTCTCGCTCTCTTCCCTCTCTCCCCTCTGTATCTTCCCTCTCCTCTCTCTCTCCCTCACTCTCCCTCTCTCTCCCCCCCTCTGAAATAATTGTCACTTTTATTTTAAAATTAGCATCCCTATTCTGGTTTATTATCTTTACAAATAGAGCCTTATACTGTATAGCGAAGAGTCCGTGGTCACCTGACCATCACAGCTATACGAGTTTGTTGCTCATCCCATTCCTAAACCATGAACATTCATTAATATAACCAGTTACCAACTGCGTACTGTAGCTTTACTGCCACAGTGTGGGCTGGCTGTGCAAAATCACGTATATACATATATGTGTTCCCACTTCCCACGCTCTTATTGGCTCCCTGACATGCCGATCAACCAGTCCCCGCCAGTGATTTATGACCGAAACCCGTCATCGTCGGAACTAGAGACAGGAAAGAGATCTCTATTGAAAAACAGCACAGATCTCCCAGCTGACAGTAGGGATGTGACAGATTTTGTCTTCCTGCTTTGCCAGGAGACATCTACTGTCACATCCCCAAGTAAAACAGCACACAGCCAACACATTACACATAGTTAGGCACACAGGTAAAGCTAAAAAGATGTTTTCATAAAATAACAAACATGTGTATACTTACCTTCTGTGTGCTGTGATTTTGCACAGAGCAGCCTGGATCCTCCTCTTCTCAGGTCCCCCGCAGGCTCTCCTGGCTCCTCTTTTCTGCCGCATGCCCCCATCGCAACCAGTTTGCTATGGGGGCACCCACTGCCCCGTGTGTCCATTCACACATGGAGCCGTGGCTTGGCCCCACCCCTCTCCCTCCTCATTTGCTGATTGGCTGTGATTGACAGCAGTGAGAGCCAAGGCTGTCATTCACATCGCTGGATCGCGATGAGGCTCAGGTAAGTATTAGGGGGGCTGCTGTGTACAGAAGGTTTTTTTACCTTCATGCATAGAATGCATGAAGGTTAAATACCTTAAGCTTTTACAACCACTTTAACCCTTTGATCGCCCCAGATGTTAACCCCCTCCTGTCCAGTGCCATTAGTACAGTGTCAGCGCATTTTATTTGCACTGATCACTGTATTGGTGTCACTGGCCAGGTCAGTGGCCGTTAGCCAGTGTCAGAATCCCCACCGGGTCACCGGCTGCCTAGGTCTTGACCAGTCATTCCTACAATAAACCTTGGATAATGCACTAGGTGTGTGCACCACCTGTTTTCTCTCTATCCAGTGGCTGATTTCCCCGTCTGAGGAGGGCTGCACCCCTGGAACATTTCCTTTTGGTTGTCGCTGTCCTGGTACCCTTGGCTTCCCTTTTGGCTGTGCATATCCTGAGGCGCTGGAGAGTACATACGCTATCCGGTTCGTTTTTTTTCCTTTGGGGTCACCGGCTGCCTAGGTCTTGACCAGTCATTCCTACAATAAACCTTGGATAATGCACTAGGTGTGTGCGCCACCTGTTTTCTCTCTATTCAGAATCCCCACCGTACTGTCACAGTCCCGATATAAGTCACTGATCACCTTCATAAGGGCTTGTTCACACTTGACTGTTTTACCAACGCTTGCCAAACGCCCCTATAGCGTTTTCCAAGCTTTGGTCCGGCGTTTGCGGAGCGTATTTTAACGCTCCACAAACGCTGCATGCGCGGTTTAACGGAGGTTGCTAGGCATTTGCCGAGCGTTAAAAACGCTCCACAAATGCCTATAATGAAGTTTGAATGGTGTTACCACTCCGCAAACGCCCCACAACCGTGTCGCAACCGCACCACAAACGCTGGCCGGGTGTTTGTGGAGCGGCACCATAGACTAGAATAGGAGGCTTCAACGCCTCCTGACTTGACCAGAGGCGTCCGTTTTTCTGCGACGCAATGCTAACGATCCCGTTAGAACAGCACCTTGTGCTGCAATGTGCAGAATTGTACGAGGCATTTGGGAAGCGGTAAAAATGCTTCCCAAACGCCTCTCTGCCGCCTGCACACAATGCTAGTGTGAACTTAGCCTTACAGTGAAAAATAAAATCTAGTATACACAGTGATTTGTAGATGCTATAACTTTCACATAAACCAATTAATATACGCTTTTTGGATTTTTCTTTTTTTTTTTTTTACCAAAGACATGTAGCAGAGTACATTTTGGCCTGAATGTATGAAGAACTTTGATTTTTTTTTCCTGGGATATCAAATACCACCAAAAGAAAGCTCTATTTCTGTGAAAAAAAATGTATATGAATTTCATTTGGATACAATGTTGCATAATTGTCAGTTAAAGTAGTGCAGCTCTGTATAGCAAAAAATGACCTGGTTATAAAGGGGGGGTAAATCTTCCGGAGGGCACGTGGATAAAGTTGCCTCACTTTGTGGTTCTAACATCATCCACTCCTCTGAGGAGATCTAGCCCACAATCAGCGTTCCAAGTCATACCAAAGGTATTCAGTAGGGTTGAGGTCAGGGGTGGACTGACAACTCATGGGGCCCCCGGGCAATAGGGGATCATGGGGCCCCTGTGTCCTTGCCAAAACTCAAAAAAGCCTATGAAAAAGGTACCAGGGGCAGCTCATGGGGCCCCCTACTGACCCCGGGCCCTCGGGCAGTGCCCGAGTTTCCAAATGGTCAGTCCACCCCTGGTTGAGGTTAGGGCTCTGTGCAGGACACCAGACTCTGACCTGGTCTGAAGCTGGCTTTGTAGTGAGGGGCACAGTCATGCTGGAACAGAAAAGGGTCTTCACCAAATTGTTACCACAAGGGTGGAAGAGCACAATTGTTTACAATGTCTTTGTATGATGGAGTATTAACCGGACCCTTCACTGGAGACATTTAAACACAAACATTTAGCAATATGAAAGTAAGTGTGATGGTCAGGTGTCCACTAACTTTGGCCATATTGTGTGCTTGTTTGTTAGGTTAGAAGGTGCTTGTCTTGCCCCGCTACCCCTTTGACCCTAAACGTGTGATCCAGTTCTTCTCTAGTCACCAAACACCACCCATATCGCCATCCTCTGGGATGAATCAAAAACTGTGGTATGCACAGTAATAATAACCCTGAATTTATACAGAGAAAACATTATACTCTCTGAACCAAATGAGGTGCTAATTGAAATGTCTCTTTCAAGCAAAGGATACACAATATAATGAATCTGCATGACAAAAAAAGTATAAAATACTAGCAATAACATATGAAAATCACATTATTATAATTGCATTATCAATGTGGAGTAACATTATGCCTGAAATGTGAATAAATACGACAAATAAATGTTACAATGGTAATCTAGTTCATCACGCAGATGGTCAGTTGGGTACGTTTGGGGCTTTGTGTAGCCAATTAAGGTCTCTCAGTATGTTGGTAAATGGCTTGCTTCATACACATGGGAGTTATAGAATTGGAGAAGGAAATGGCCTTTCATAAGACATTGCCTCCAAGTAGGAAGCATGAAGGTGGCAACAATTTACAGTGTTCCATGGCATCATGGCTTATATACTTTATGTGTCAGCTAATGGCCAACAAATTAGATGTCCAGATACTTCTAGAAAATCTCTAACGCAGTGAAATTGCAGGGGAGAAGAAGTCAAAATAAACAAAGGTTCCTCTATGGTTTCCAGAGTCACTGGGGAAGCTATCGGATGGATGCTGCCACCCAATGGGACTCTAGCAGCCATCTTGGGTCAGGCAGATCCTATTTAAGGCTCTGGCTCACAGGCTTAGCAAGCATTTCACATGTGGGTAGTGTAGGGACAGGTCACCCGTCTGACAGGGACAGTGATTAGTGGCAGGTAGAGGTTTCTAATGAGTAGGGAAAGGATAAGGACACGCCCACTATCCTTCCTGGAGTCCTCCCCATTTGGGTCTAGACTGGCCAGGCTGCATTCTGCCCCTAAAGACAGGTGCTGTCGGCCCATCGGAGACCTGCTCTGGTACACACTGCTGTTATATACTGTGAATGTTCCTGGTTGGGTGCCTGGTCTGTTATGAATGACTGAATTTTGCATTAATGCAAGTTCTGTTCTCAACAACCGGAATCTGTAATTACTGCCGCCGCACCACGCTGCACCTCCCCTCCCCCCCACTCATTTATTTTTCAGGCTAAGAAATAAAACAAAGTATGAAAGATTATGTAATAATATAGTACAATAAGGACAATATCTCTGTGTGGAAGCAGTGGTCTCTCTGCAAAGGTTTTCCAATACGCAAAGAACATGAGCTTTTCTGATTGGAGAGTTTTAGCTCTAGATCAGCATAATGTGTGTCGTATCTCTGCAGAGAGACTACTACTTCCACACAAAGAGCAAGGGTCTATCTCTGCAGCATACTGGTATGGGACAGGATTTTCTTCTCTGTTGTGGCTGCATTCTAAAGATCATCAACTGTAAGGGGCAGCACAGCGGCTAAATGGTTAGCAATACCAAAAAACAAAGGTTGGCTGCACTGACAACAATGTAGCAGATAAAATCCTTTATTGGAATCTTTCAGACGATAAAGTGAGAACATCACAGCTTCATTCTCACTTTATCATCTGTGAAAGATTCCAATAAAGGATTTTATCTGCTACATTGTTGTCAGTGCAGCCAACCTTTGTTCTTTGGTATTGCTCCTGCAATCACGGATCGGGCCGGCACCAACGTGTATGTGGAGGGGCTAAACATCTTCAGCACTCAGCTGAAGCAGTCTGTTTGTATTCCTAAATGGTTAGCACTTCCACCTGGCAGCACTGGGGTTGTTGGTTCAAATACCAACCACAGTGCCACCTGCCTGGAGTTTGCATGTTCTCCCTGTGCCTGTGTGTATTTCCACCGGGTACTTCGGTTTCCTCCCACATTCCAGAGACATGCTGGTAGGTGAATTGGCTCCTGCCTGCATTGTCCCTAGTATGTGTATGTATGAATGTGAGTTAGGGACCTTAGATTGTATGCTCCTTGAGGGTTAGGGACTGATGTGAATGTACAATATATATGGAAAGTGCTGCGTATATTGACAGCGCTATATACACCCTGTTCCAAATTAATATGCAAATTCTATTTAAGTGTCACAAAGATGAAATATTTTGTTTTTCAGTGTAACTCATGGATGGCATTGTGTGTCAGGTCTCTTTTGATCACTGAAAACAATCTGGGACACCTGTGATAATTAGATTGGCCGGTGAGCCCAATTTAAGGAAAGACTACTAAAGGACGGCGTTCCACATTATTAAGCAGAGCGCCATTTTCAAGCAATATGGGGAAGAAAAAGGATCTCTCTGCTGCCGAAAAGAGTGAAATAGTTCGATGCCTTGGACGAGGGATGAAAACATTAAATATTTCATGAAAACGTAAGCGTGATCATCGCACTATGAAGAGATTTGTGGCTGATTCAGAGCACAGATGGGTTGGTGCAGATAAAGGCACATTGAGGAAGATTTCTGCCAGATCCATGCATTGGATCAAGAGAGCAGCTGCTAAAATCCCATTACATAGCAGCAAACAGATATTTGAAGCTGCTGGTGCCTCTGGAGTCCCACGGACATCAAGGTGTAGAGTCCTCCAGAGTCTTGCAACTGTGCATAAACCTTCTATTCGGCCACCACTAACCAATGCTCACAAGCAGAAACGGCTGCATTGGGCAGAAAAATACATGAAGACTAATTTTCAAACAGTCCTGTTCACTGATGAGTGCTGTGCAACCCTGGATGGTCCAGATGGATGGAGTAGTGGATGGTTGGTGGACGGCCACCCTGTTCCAACAAGGCTGCGACGTCAGCAAGGCGGTGGTGGAGTCATGTTTTGGGCCAGAATCATGGGAACAGAGCTGGTCGGCCCCTTTAGGGTCCCCGAAGGTGTAAAGATGACCTCTGCAAAGTATGTGGAGTTTATGACTGACCACTTTCTTCCCCGGTACAGAAGGAAGAACTATGCTTTCCGTAGTAAAATCATCTTCATGCATGACAATGCACCATCTCATGCTGCAAAGAATACCTCTGCATCAATGGCTGCTATGGGGATAAAAGGAGAGAAAGTCATGGTGTGGCCTCCATCCTCCCCTGACCTCAATCCTATTGAGAACCTTTGGAACATCCTCAAGCAAAAGATCTATGAGGGTGGGAGGCAGTTTACATCCAAACAGCAGCTCTGGGAGGCTATTCTGACATCTTGCAAACAAATTCAGCAGAAACTGTCCAAAAACTCACAAGTTCAATGGATGCGAGACTTGTGATCTGCTATCAGATAAGGGGTCCTATGTTACAATGTAACGTGACCGGTTCAAATGTTTAAAAAGCTAAAATGTTCTTAAAAGTTTGATTGAAATAGCTTTTGATTTCAGTAAATTTGCTGCAAACACAACAAAAGACAATTTTCAGTTCTTTACAACCTATAAAGTGTTTTGAAACTTCCTGTGCAGAATAATTTGGAACAAAAATCCTGTTATCATTAGGAGGTTTGTTCAATAAAATGTGAATTGTACTCTTAATAGTTGTAACCTGAGAATTATGCCGACTGTTATTTACATCAATTATTGAGGGAAATTAGAAAAATATCATAATTTGGAACAGGGTGTAAGTATCTGTATACCTTTGCACACCTTTATTTTTGATGGACATACAGGTGAAAGTCCAAAAATTAGAATATGGTGCAAAAGTTCATTTATTTCAGTGCAGCAACTTAAAAGGTGAAACTAATATATGAGATTCATGACATGCAAAGCAAGATAGTTCAAGCCGTGATTTGTCATCATTGTGATGATTATGGCTTATAGCTCATGAAAACCCCAAATCCACAATCTCAGAAAATGAGAATATTGTGAAAAGGTGGAATATTCTCGGCTCAAAGTGTCCCACTCTAATCAGCTAATTAAGCCATAAGACCTGCAAAGGGTTCCTGAGCCTTTAAATGGTCTCTCGGTCTGGTTCAGTAGGAATCACAATCCTGGGAAAGACTGCTGACCTGACAGTTGTGCAGAAAACCATCATGGACACCCTCCATAAGGAGGGAAAGCCTCAAAAGGTAATTGCAAAAGAAGTTGGATGTTCCCAAAGTGCTGTATCAAAGCACATTAATAGAAAGTTATGTGGAACGGAAAAGTGTGGAAGAAAAAGGTGTACAAGCAGCAGGGATGACCACAGCCTGGAGAGGATTGTCAGGAAAAGGCCATTCAAAAGTGTTGGGGACTTTCACAAGGAGTGGACTGAGGCTGGAGTCAGTGCATCAAGAGCCACCACACACAGACGTATCCTGGACATGGGCTTCAAATGTCGTATTCCTCTTGTCATGCCGCTCCTGAACAACAAACAACGTCAGAAGCGTCTTACCTGGGCTAAAGAAAAACAGACCTGGTCTGTTGTTCAGTGGTCCAAAGTCCTCTTTTTTGATGAGAGCAACTTTTGCATCTCATTTGGAAACCGAGGACCCAGAGTATGGAGGAAGAATGAAGAGGCCCAAGGACCCCGAGTATGGAGGAAGAATGGAGAGGCACAAGGACCCCGAGTATGGAGGAAGAATGGAGAGGCCCAAGGACCCCGAGTATAGAGGAAGAATGGAGAGGCCCAAGGACCCCGTGTATGGAGGAAGAATGGAGAGGCCCAAGGACCCCGTGTATGGAGGAAGAATGGAGAGGCCCAAGGACCCCGTGTATGGAGGAAGAATGGAGAGGCACACACTGCAAGATGCTTGAAGTCCAGTGTGAAGTTTCCACAGTCTGTGTTGATTTGGGGAGCCATGTCATCTGCTGGTGTTGGTCCACTGTGCTTCATTAAGTCCAGGGTCACCGCAGCCGTCTACCAGGAGATTTTGGAGCACTTCATGCTTCCTTCTGCAGATGAGCTTTATGGGGATGCTGACTTCATTTTCCAGCAGGACTTTGCACCGCCCACACTGCCAAAAGCACCAAAACCTGGTTCAATGACCAAAGGATTACTGTGCTTGATTGGCCAGCAAACTCGCCTGACCTGAACCCCATAGAGAATCTATGGGGCATTGCCGAGAGAAAGATGAGAGCCTTGAGACTGAACAATGCAGAAGAGCTGAAGGCCGCTATTGAAGCATCCTGATCTTCCATAACACCTCAGCAGTGCCACAGGCTGATAGCTTCCATGCCACGCCGCATTGAGGCAGTAATTGCTGCAAAAGGGGCCCAAACCAAGTACTGAGTACATATGCAGCTTCTACTTTTCAGAGGTCCGATATTGTTCTATGTACAATCCGTGTTTTATTGATTGCATGGAATATTCTCATTTTCTGAGATTGTGGATTTGGGGTTTTCATGAGCTGTAAGCCATAATCATCACAATGATGACAAATCACGGCTTGAACTATCTTGCTTTGCATGTAATGAGTCTCATATATTAGTGTCACCTTTTAAGTTGCTGCACTGAAATAAATGAACTTTTGCACGATATTCTAATTTTTCAACTTTCACCTGTAGAATGAATTTAGCTGATTTTAACTGAAAGTTTAATTTGGCTTTAAGGATTCTGATAGGTGCTACAGGTAACAACCGCACATATTTTCTTGCTTTCGTTTTTTCATAATTGTAATAAATCAGACCCCTAAATAAATATGTGATAATTAAAGATGATTATTGGTAGAAGGTAAAACAATATTATGAGACCTTTCAGTGATAGTTTTTCATTATAACTTGTTACCAGCTTTGGCATTGCAGAGATTCTTACCGGGATCTTCTTCACTGAAACAAAATCACAGATACAGAAATGATCAGCAGGTACCACAAGATATAGTAATAAATAAAGGAGACAACACAATAAAATAGGATAGATTTGTAATAAATATCGTACATGATTTGCATTTGTTTAGTTATAGATTGTCCAGATGTCAGTTTCTTTACTACTTTAAAGCTGAACTCGGAGCACAAAAAATGTCATTGAAATCTATCCCTCAATAGCAAAAAGGATGTAAATAGGCAAAAATACAGGAGAGGGTGGAGACCAGACCAGTCCCTCCGCAGAGGGAAATAAATCAGCAGTGACTGGTCTTTAGTACAAGAAGAGGTGGGAGTGGGGTGCTGAATCCAGCTCTTTAGCTGGCAGGTGAGAAATCTTAGTAAAGGCTGGAAAGTCTAGGTTCAGCAGTACGCCACAAAATTGGGGTCCTTCCCGAAGATGGGGGAGGGGGTCACCCAGCTTGAGAAGTCCATAGCCAGAAGAAGCCTGAAACACATGTGCTGAATGTCCAGAAATATAATTTATTGATTCCTCAAATGGCCAAAAGACAACAAATGACTCCCAACATGTTTCAGGGGCCAAATACCTCCCCCCCCTTCATCAGGTTTCCCATAGCAAATATCTCAGTAGAACCGTACAGGGTTAGTACAGGGTGCCTATGTCAAGCAGACGTGCTATATGGCTTCCCAGCAAAGACACTCATTTACTATTTACCCCCCTGGTTCTGATTGATTTATCCGGGCTCTCAGCTTTGAGTCCATTAGCTACGGTGACAATTGCCAAACCCTGAGGGACCTAAGGGGGGTTATTTGGCCCTTGAAATGCATTTGATGTCATTGGTGGAATCAATAAATCACATGTCTACACCCTCAATACACGTGTTTGATGCTTCTTCAGTCTCTACTACATGAAGCTCCTGCATAGAGGCAAAGTCTCACACTGGTTACAGCACAGATCTGGAAAACATACACAAAGCACACCGAGATTCAAGAACGACTCTTCTATGCTTTAGGCTCCATGCACACTAGCGTTTTTTAAGCTAAAAAATGCTGGGGAAAATGCTGGATAAAACATACTGGCAATAGAGTGTTTTAGTAAAGTTTCATTTGCATTCACACGAGTATAGGGGTTTTAGAGTTTTATTAGCGTTTTTACAGTACATGTAGAAGAAAAAAAAGAAAAAGCTGTTAGTAGCGTTTAGAAGCATTTGTCTTTTTTTTTTTCTGTTGGAAAAACGCTCCAAAATACCTACAAAAACATTTTTTTTTTCTGCTACTAGAAGCTGAAGCTCAAAAAACTCTAATAGCCTAAAGCAGTGTGCATGGACGCATAGGGTTTGATGTACTAAAGACAAATAGACTGTGCACTCTGAAAGTGCAGTTACTCCAGAACTTAGTAAATGGGCAGAAGCTCTTTTGACTTCCATCATCCAATCATGTGCAAGCAAAAGTGCTGTTTTTTTATATTCCTTGCAGATGCAAAGCAGGGAAACAGAATCCAGCACATTACCTAGTGAAAGCACCACACACAGGACACATTACATTTTTACATTTTTAGCTAGCTAGTGTCACTGGTTCCCACAAAGTGCTAGATAATGTCAGTTAGTGTCAGATGGTCCGCTACAATAATGCAGTCCCACTGTAAGTCGCTGATAGCCACCATTACTAGTATAAAAATTAAAAAATAATTAAAAATGATATACCATTAAAAAGAGTATATACCATAGTTTACAGACACTATAACGTTTGCACAAACCAATCAATACATGGTTATTGGCATTTTTTGACCAGAAATATATAGCAGAATATAATTGTTTACATTTTTTATTGTGTTTTATATGTTTTATAGCACAAATTAAAAAATATAGCTTTTTTTTCACAAAATATTTGGGTTTTTTTTGTTTATGCAACAAATAAAAAACCCAGAGATGATCAAATACCACCAAAAGAAAGCTCTATCTGTGGAAAAAAAAATAAATCAATTTAATTTATGTACAGCATTACATGACCGCACAATTGTCAAAGTAACGCAGTGCCGAATAGCAAAAAATGGCCTGGTCAGGAAGGGAGGGAAATCTTCCGGAGGTCAAGTGGTAACCCTATTGTCACCATGCAGTCCAAAGTAGCAGTGTCTCTGTAAAGGCACCCCAACTTGGTTATACTCACCTCACCATCGCTTCCCTCGCTGTTTCTTCCTCCTGCTTAGCTGGCACTAGAAATAAACAGTGTCTGTGGAGAGTGGTGACGCCACTTCCTTGGTCATGTGACAGTGTTCAGGCCTATCAATTGTCTGCTATAATGGTCACATGTTTGTCTATATCTGGAAGCTGAGAGTAAAAGTACCTTTTTAAGGGATTTCACCACCTTGTAAAGAGGTATATTTGCATAAAAAACATAGCCTGAAGTCATCAGCCCCACACTAATGAGTGCCAGTAGGCTGAAACACTGCTCTATATGAGTCAATATTCTGGTTTAGAATTCAGGAATGGTCTTGTCCTGCTTTAAAAGCCCCGTTGGTGGGGCCTTCATTTAGAAGTCGGAACTGTAATATCTCCCCCCATCCTTCCCTCCAGAAGTCCTCTCTTTGTGGAGAGGCTTAATTGCATTTCCATACCAATATAACAGGAAAGAAAAGACACATACGCTATATGTGCAAAAGTATTGGGCCACCTGCCTCTACACGCACATGAACTTTAATAGTCTCCCAGTCTTAGTTTAGGGTTCAAGATTGAGTTGGCCCCGCCCTTTGCAGCTATAACAGCTTCAACTCTTCTGGGAAGGCCATCCACAAGGTTTAGGAGGGTGTCTATGGGAAGGTTGGACCATTCTTCCAGAAGCACATTTGTCAGGTCAGGCACTGATGTCGGGGGAGGAGGCCTGGCTCACAGTCTCCGCTCTAATTCATCCCAAAGGTGTTCTATGGGGTTGAGGTCAGGACTCTGTGCAGGACAGTCAAGTTCCTCCACCCCAAACTGGCTCCTCCATGTCTTTATGGACCTTGCTTTGTGCACTGTTGCTCAGCCAAGTTGAAACAGGAAGGGGCCATCCCCAAACTCTTCCCATAAAGTTGGGAGCATGAAATCATCCAAAATGTCTTGATATGCTGACGCCTTAAGAATTCCCTTCACTGGAACTAGAAGGACAAGCTAACCCCTGAAAAACAACCCCACACCATAATCCCCGTTCACCAAACCTTACACTTGGCACAATGCAATCATACAAGTATTGTTGTCCTAGCAACCAGTGAATCCAATTTAAAATTTTTTTAAACTAAACGGAGTGTATTATCATCTATTTTATCATTTAGTTTAAAAGATTTTTAAACTGGTATTTTTGGGGTTGTTGAACACGGAGGCCTACATCTGGTGTCTGGAGAGCAGTTAAAATGGTTGGGGGGCCTCAGTTGGCTAATCTAATTCCTGATACATTGGGACTTTGCAGGTTAATGGAGCGCAATTAATAAGCAAGGAGGGTTTCTTCCCTCTCCCTATTTATTGGATGTGACGTCACGTGCTGACCATGTCCTGTGAGTGACGAAACGTGATGGAGCCTTGACATGTGACATCACTACGCACCACTACGGACCACAGCCATTTTGCTGGATGGAATCTTTTGTACAGACATGCTGATGTTTATCCTGCTGATTGTAAGTGCAATACTTTAACCACTTCCTGTCCGGACACTTTTACCCCCTTCCTGTCCAGGGCAATTTTCAGCTTTTAGCGCTATCACACTTTGAATGACAATTGCGCGGTCATGCAACACTGTACCCAAATGAATTTTTTACCATTTTTTTGAGATAGATAAAGCTTTATTTTGGTGGTATTTATTCACCACTGGGATTTGTATTTTTTTTGCTATGTAAATTAAATGTCCAAAAATTTTGAAAAAAAGTGTTTTTTTTATAAAATTTTGCAAATAAATAATATTTCATCATAAATCTTAGCCAAAATTTATTCCGTTATCTTTTTAGTAACAAAAAAAAAATCCAAATTAGTTTATAAGCAAAAATTATAATTTTTAAACATTTTGTTTTAAATTTTTATTTTATTTTTTTATATTATTATTTTTTATTTTTATTTTTTACATACTGTCACCCTAGCAGTACAGTGTCACCATGGTGACACTGTACTACTTGTGAGGGGTGATGAAGATTTTTTTTTTTTTTTTTTACACTGATTGCTTTTACACCCATATAGGATGTAAAAGCAATCATTTCTCTTTCTCTCTGTGTGCATTCATGCACTCATTGAGAAGAACTGAGTGAGCTGTGATTGGTCACATCCTGTCACATGGTACAAGGCTTTTGTGAATAGCCTTGTACCATATGACCTCTGTGATCATTCACAGATTTCACACGTAGTAAGCAATGATGTCACAAGTGACATCTTGCTTACTACTTTGCATGTGATCACTGATTGGCCAATCAGTGATCACATGATCGGGACCTCGTACAGAGGTCCCGTCCGACGATCGGTGTTTCACTGTGTCCGGAGGACACAGCGGGCACCGGATCGCGGTGCTGCGCGCTCCCAGGGAGCGCGCACAAGCAGGGTGCGGGGAGGCCGTTTATTGACGGCCACCCGACCCTGCAGTGCCACCGTCTGGCCGTTTATATACAACGGCTGGTCGGGAAGTGGTTAAGTAAATGAATGCATCCTTTTCAAATTATGCTATGAGCGGTTACTTTTTCCCTCGAATATTAATGTGTGGAGAGATATCTGCCATCTAAGAGCTATATAATTTGGAGGATATACTATACATTGTCTGGATTTTGGGGGGGACCTATCTGCCAGTCCTTGATACATCAGCTGAGCCTGATAACTACGCTGTTTGGCCAGTTCTCTGGGTGGTCTGGTAAGAGGCTGTGTGATTGGGTGGAAGGTGAAGGACTTTCTCTATCCTTTTGGGCTTCGGCTTCTTGCAACGCACCAGAACTTCCATATTATGGGGACTTTTTTTATAGGTTAATTTGTGTTATCTATATTAAACTTCTCACCTTTGGTGGATGACTGGTTATAATTAATAATCATATGTATCATTCATTAAGCGCTACACTGACAGTTTTTGATATATTTCTATTGTTTTCCCATTGGTTGTGTTAGCTGCTTCTTTTCCTGCCTTTAACACCTAAGTGCAAGTCTTTCATGTAATAATATAGTATACATAACCTACATAAACAAAGAAATCAACTTACTGGGATTGTGATGCTGGAAACCCAAACAAAGACCTTGAACTCCAGATTCGTGTAAAGGAAGTTTGTACTGGCAGCACAGCACCTCTTTGGCTGTAGACAAAGCAATAGAAAAAGACAAATCAATCAGAACATTTTCATGACAATACCACTTATAATATATGTGCCCCCAGAATGCACAAAGACTTCTTATCTAAACACTGGCCACATGACCATATTTTATTTAAACACTTTCTCCACAAAGGCAAGGTGAAACCATTCCACAAACTACTTGAAAGCCTGGGTATCCACAAATTTCTTTTCTGGGCCTATTTACAGATTAGACACTTTCTGCTTTCACACAAACCTCTTCATAATTGGAAGATTACTCTTACTCCTTTTGAATCTATATGCTCTAAAGCTGAACCGCGTAAGCATCTGATCTCGGAGATCTACCCCCTCCTCGTCGAGAGCAGGGCCTACAACTCTCTACCCTCATGCCGTGCTTGGAACAGAGACTTGGAAGATAATCTCTCGGACTCCAACTGGGACCGAATATTTATGTATTCCCATAAATGCTCCCTTAATGTCTACGGCTACAAACTGACTTCGAGATGGCACCGAACCCCTTCGAGAATCTCTCATTTCAACCCCTCCTTTCCCAACAGCTGTTGGAGATGTGGGACTTCAGATGGGTCATTTCTCCACATTTGGTGGTCCTGTCCGAGCATCCAACCATTCTGGCAGGAGGTCCATAGGCTTGTAGCCTACCGGGTACGTTGCCCGTAGTTCTGTCTCCAGCTCAGTTTCTTCTCCATCATGCTTTCCTTCCTAGGGGACAATAATTTAAGTCTTTAGCCATGCATATGGTCAATGCAGCCAGACTCTGTCTTCCCGTTCTATGGGGCTCCACTCACCCTCCCTCCATACGTGACTGGCTGACCCGTGTGGGTAAAATGGTGGAAATGGGAGAACTGATTGCGACTGCACTTGACACCCCTACTAAATTCTCCCATATTTGGGCCTGCTGGACTTACTTCATAACTACCCCTACATACCAGTCCCTCATGGACCAATCCGTCTGATTTAATTTAGTCCTCCTGCTGGTGACACTCCACTACACTTGATCCTGCGGTAGGCAACGTTCTCCCCCTCAGTGTTTTATCCCCACCTACTTGACTTTGGTGATAGTTTAATTCATAACCTCATCCACGTATGACCCTCGGTATTGACGATAATACAAACCCCGCTCGTTTTCCCCCCCTTTTACTTCACCCCTTCCCTGTGTTCCCTTCCCCTCCTCTCCCCCCCCCCCTTTTTTTCTCTCTCTCTCTTTCTCTTCTTTCCCTGTTGTCACATGCTCTGATAGATTTTGGATACTTCTCAAAAGAACATTAGGCATGCTAATGACATAACCTCTCTACTTTCATTAGCGACCCTCACAACAATTTAAGTTTGTTTTTAGATACCTCTATTGTCGTAAGATTATGGTTTTGCCTTTAGCATATGTGCCGCATCTATCCTCCCTTCCTCTGCAGCTCTGCACTGCGAATTATACACATAGGAGGTTCGACGCGGCAACATTTCAAATCGCATTACAATAACGCCTGAGTATTATAAGCATAACCTTGTCGTAGCCTAGTATATCAACGTTGCATATATTTTGCATTCGACTTCTTGCTTTTTCGTTGTATGCATTGCCAAATGTCTTATCTAAGCATCATTTGCATATCTTTTGTATCATTCTGTACTTCATCAATAAACATTTATGGAACAAAAAAAAAAATAATATATGTGAGTGAGAACTGAAATTTGAAATAAGCATTGGATGATCAAATCATATTTTCTATATTGTAAAATTTTAGAAACCAGCAGAATAGTTGTGTAGAACAGCTTCCAACAAAATACTAAAAAGCCTAAAGGATGTGCAGGTTTTCTTAGCTTTATAGTCAGCGGAGTGAACATTTAGTAGGGACTTCTATCTAAGGAGGAACAATCACAGCAGAAGGGTAGAAGTTTGTAATTTTACCTGATTCTGATGCTCAGTCTTGAAAAGAGGCATAATTAGAAACTTCAGGGCCCTGATGCAAGAAACCATAAAAGGCCCCCCTTACCCCAGGCCAGGGTCCTTCCCACTAACCCCAGGGCCCTTTACTCCTGTCTCCCTTTATTATGGTCCCGTAACAGGACCCTTTTACCTACTCTGCAGTGGGTCCCCTTCCTGCTGTCTTGGGTTCTGCCCTCCCATGGTGGCAGAATGTCAGGGCCCAGTTGCAAGTGTGACCTTTATGACCCTGGTAGTTCCACCACTGCCCCACCCACCCTATAAAAATACACATCCAGAAAAAATAATAAAAGAAAAAATAATAAAAATCCAAAAATACACACCACAATTCTTGGAAGCCAGCAATAACAATGTATAATAAAAGGTCTGTGCCTATGATCCTCTAACTTGTAAGCAAAGCCCACCTAGTATTGTAGAATCAATGTAAATACTAGGAGTCAGAACATTACGTAAGTGGCATGCCGAGGTGATGACTGCCTAGACTAGTCCACACCAGGGGCGGACTGTCCATTCGAGCACTCGGGCCCCATGTAATGCCCCTGGTACCTTTCTTATAGGCTTTATTGGGTGTGCTTTGAGTGTGGGCAAGGGCACAGTGGCCACATGATCCCATATTGCCCGGGGGCCCCATGAGTTGTCAGTCCACCCCTGGTCCACACTATGCAGCAAAATATGGATATACTGCTTTCCAGCTCCTAATAAGTCCTCAGTGTAATAGTTAGTTGTTAGATCCAGTCCACCAGATGTTACTATGACAGCCCTGAACACGAGTAGCTGGATGGTGAACTACTTGCACAAGGGATGGAGCCAGAGAGATGGCTCAGCTGCATTCCCCAACTGGTGTGTGCAGGGGACTCCCCCAGTCTTCACCCCTCCTGGGGAATTTTACAGTGAGCTGTCTCCAAGCACAGGCTCCAGATGGTTGGTTGGATGTTACAGGAGCAGGGAGTCAGCATACTATATGTGTGTGGATAGCACTGGCTGAGAGCAGCTCAACCTGCCAATATTGTAGCCAGTGCCCATGCACTCCTGCTGTATCTTCACCCCTTATCCTGGGGCTGTGTCAGTGTTGATATTGGCTCACTGTATGCACATCTATTGCAAGATGGGCTCAGTTACGCTGCCAACCAGAGACCTGTGCCCAGAGCAGCTCCCCGTATCTTCCCCGTGTCAGGGTTGTGCAGACAGACAGTCCAAATGCACAGTGGCAAGATGATGGGGGTCAGTTATGGTTGCACCCTCAGTCATGGCTGGGTGCTTGCTGTCAAATTAATGAGGCACTGTCGGTATGCCATAAGGCTAGCTGTTCAAGGACCACATAGGAGGTAGGTCATATGACCCAAACGTACTGCCATCTCGGGGCCCTGCCACACTTGCGAAACACCAGGGCCAGATAGCAAGTGTGACCTAAGTGACTCTGGTAGTTCCACCACCATTTACCTATTCTTCAGCCAGGACACTAGAGGAATTGATTTTGATCTCAGGTATAAGGCGATAAATCCCCGGAGTGACCGCACATAGCAGATATAACTCTTTGAATGACAATTGAGTGGTCATGCAACACTGTACCCATATGAATTTATTAGCATTTTTTTGAGTCAGATAAAACTTTATTTTGGTGGTATTTATTCACCACTGGGATTTTTATTTTTTTGCTATATAAATGAAAAATTTTGAAAAAAAGTGTTTTTCATATAAAATTTTGCAAATAAATATTTTTTCTTCAAAAATCTTGGCCAAAATTTATTCAGTTATCTTTTTAGTAAAAAAAAAAAAATATAACTCAAAATTAGTTTATAACTAAAAATTAATTTTTTAAAAAAATGATTTACATTTTTTTTTTTAATTATTATTTATGTTTTTTTTAATATCCGGTCACCCTAGCAGTACAGTGTCACCATGGACACCATTGTTCTGCAAGTTGGGATACATTTTTAACCAGTTGCTTAACAAAAGATATACCTCCATGTGAGGTGAACATTGACTCATAGCCACAGTCTTCCTAGCGCTGTCTTCTTGGGAATGAGGAGGAGCATACTTTGAGCAAGTAAGACTGGCTGTGATGCGATTTTCACAGCCTGTACCTCTGGCTACCACAAGATGGAGACTCCACTCCAATCTAGCGGATTGACCACACACAGCCAGATATGAATCTTACATGCAATCTGGTGCACTCTAAGGGATGGGCCGCACACACTTCTAGGATTCCTCAAGCTATCCTACATGCTAGATGTGAATCCCTCTTTCCACTCTCCTCACACACACTCCCACAGCAGACACACGACTCACAATAGTTTGCCATCACCTAGCAGTTTGTCTGCTGACTTGTCTACTAGGCAACCATACACACACAGATCTCTGTCTCACAGATATGCTAGTTTACAATCTGCATGCAATCTGCCAAAAAACAGTACAATTCATACAAACTGGTAAGAAACATAGACTGAGCACATAGACACTACAATACAAAACTCTCTCTAGGGTTATGAGTTCTAACTGAGTACACAGAAGATACATTTTCATTAAATAATTCAATATCCCAAAAGTGGGCCGTGCATAAAATATTTACAAAGAAAAAGAATTGCAAAAAGGACATACAGAGTTAAGCTGTTCTCTTAAAAAGGTGTATCACCCTGCAGTAATACTGGTTGCAGGATGTTAACATGGACACAAGATGGCAGTGTTCTGAAGCTCAGTTAGACAGACTCTGTTGAAGAAAAGCTTTGTTGGACTTGTAGGCTGATAGGAGGACTTCCCTATTCAATAACAAAGTACATTTATTATTAGTACAGGTACTTATATAGCTCCATCAATGTATACAGCGCTTTACATATATATTGTACATTCACATCAGTCCCTAACCCTCAAGGGGTGTACAATCTAAGGTCCCTAACTCACATTCATACATACACATACTAGGGACAATTTATACAGAATTCAATTAACCTCCCAGCATGTCTTTGGAGTGTGAGAGGCAACTGGAGTACCTGGAGGAAACCCATGCAGGCACAGGGAGAACATGCAAACTCCAAGCAGGTGGTGCCATTGTTGGGATTCAAACCAGTGGGAAGTGCTGACCAATTAGCCACTGTGCTGCCCCAGAGGAGCTTGCTAGTGGGTGGAGGCAAATAAATGCAGAAGCTCGGGAACCCGAGGACAGGGAGTGGATGGTGAGAGCTGGAGAGCAGGTGTGAGGAGAAGGCTGTGCAGGATGCTGGAGGTCCGGGCTGGGCCAGGCCACAGAGAGTGAGGAAGTGAGGAGGAATCACTGACCGCTGACAAGCCAAACTGACCATCCTGTGAGCAGATGGACCAGAGTGCAGTCATCTGGAGGGTTCTGTGATGGAGGAATCAGAGGAACATGGCAGTGAGACTATCCGCTACCTGACCGAGGTCACTGTTCGGGTGAGGGAGCTCCATACTCAAATCATGAAAGTTGCAAGTGACATTGCTAAGTTCAGTTTCTTACTTCTCAGTTCAGCATTCTTTTTTCACAAGTTATTGTACTAAGGCCTAGACTGACTGGCCCATCTTGCCTCGCGGCCTACTAATTATTATACTCAACACATTGAATCACAGGATTCTACTGCAATATACTGTAGGCACCTTGCAAATAAAGTCACATTAGTGCTTCAGTTCCAGTGTGTTCTACTCATCAAGAAACGTCTTTATCACCCAAGCTTGCCACCCATTAACCACTTCCAGTCCGGACACTTTTACCCCCTTCCTGTCCAGGGCAATTTTCAGCTTTCAGCGCTATCACACTTTGAATGACAATTGCGCGGTCATGCAACACTGTACCCATATGAATTTTTTACCATTTTTTTGAGATAGATAAAGCTTTATTTTGGTGGTATTTATTCACCACTGGGATTTTTATTTTTTTTTGCTATGTAAATGAAAATGTCCAAAAATTTTGAAAAAAAGGGTTTTTTTTAAATAAAATTTTGCAAATAAATAATATTTCATCATAAATCTTGGCCAAAATTTATTCCGTTATCTTTTTAGTAAAAAAAAAAAATCCAAATTAGTTTATAACCAAAAATTATCATTTTTAAACATTTTTATTTTTTTTTATATTATTTTTTATTTATTTATTTTTTTACATACTGTCACCCTAGCAGTACAGTGTCACCATGGTGACACTGTACTACTTGTGGGGGGTGATGAAGATTTTTTTTTTTTTTTTTACACCGATTGCTTTTACACCCATATAGGATGTAAAAGCAATCATTTCTCTTTCTCTCTGTCTGCATACTTGCAGTCATTGAGAAATACTGTGTGAGCTGTGATTGGTCACAGCTTGTCACATGGTACAAGGCTGTTGTGAATAGCCCTGTACCATGTGACCTCTGTGATCATTCACAGGTCACACGTAGTAAGAAATGATGTCAGAAGTGACATCTTGCTTACTACTTTGCATGTGATCACTGATTGGCCAATCAGTGATCACATGATCGGGACCTCATACAGAGCTCCCGTCCAACGATCAGTGTTTCACTGTGTCCGGAGGACACAGCGGGCACCGGATCGCGGTGCTGCGCGCTCCCAGGGAGCGCGCACAAGCAGGGTGCGGGGAGGCCATTTATAAACGGCCACTCGACCCTGCACGGCCACCCTCCTTTATATACAATGGCCGGACGGGAGGTGGTTAAAGAGGAATTAACCCCTGATGAAGTTTGCTTCCGCCTTTTTTTTTAATCTCAGCCCAATCTCAGATTTCACGCTGTGTGTGTGTTTTAAAGACATTTCATCCAAAAGCATCATCACTTAAAGGAGAAGTTACATTCTGATTTGCAGGACATCTAGAAAGAAACTGGTTGAAACTGTTCTGTGTTGCAACTCTGACCAGAGTTTTCTAAGAGTGTTAGCTGTTATCCCACGCACATATTTCCTTCTTCTGACTTTAATATAGTTGAATTATTAATTAAATCTAAACTGAGTGTGAGTCTACTTTATGGTTGCAGCCAGGGGGTTCTCCTGGTCAAAGGACTAAGGTGGTGTCAGCAGGAGTTGGGCTTCCAAGGAGGGCTCAAGTAAGCCGGGGAACCCGAAAATACTCAGCAGCCATCAAGTGGGTAGGGCTATGAAGGAATTAAAAAAAAAACAGAAATAAAACTTTTACCAAGGTTTATCCTGTGACAGGAGCATAGTTCATGCTCCTCAATTATTGAAATATGGATGTGGGCCCGACTTTAGCCCTCGTCCAACCAAATCCGGGGTGTGTCCTGGTCCCCACCCACAGGACCGTTCTATGCACTGAAGGAACCGGAGTTAAATTGACCATTAATGGTTCTGATGACTGGATCAAGGATAGGGTTTCTGACACCAGCACGTCAGTCCAATCGCAACAAGACTAATCACCACTTGGCTGTCATATAAAAGGTTTTGGGGATTTCTTTTGGATTCTATATACACAACACCAACCATTTTACATGTACACAGACCCCAAAATGTGTATGATCAGAAGGACTTATCTCTATGCAAACAATATTTTAGTTTTTATGAAAGACAAAACAGATTCCTCTGATCTCTGACATAAATAAATGGTTGGTAACATTTGAGAGCCTCTAGACATTTGCTGGGCCTGAAGACACATTTGCTGGATCTTTCCATTGAGGCTTCAGGGGGGTGATAGTTTGATTTACCCTCATCTGTCTACAAGAATGGAGGAATTTTATTTTTATCTTGGTGTCACTCCTGGTCTCCAGACATCTGCCTCCTTTCAACTTGTAATTTGGGGCCATCTAGCTAATATTGATGAAGATAATATTGTGTCTGTAATATTACTGAGTCAAACTGTATCTACAATTCTACTACTATCTTTATAGGTTAAATCATCTCCCTGCTACTGGTAAAATTACTCTACATTTATTTTACATCCTTATAACTTTGTCAGAGAGTGAAGGTTTTGCTATTAATTTATGTAAATATGAAATACGGTATCTCCTAAATCTAACTCAACAGTTAACTAAAATCAAAAATAGAAAAAACTTTCACCCTTGAAAGTGCCAATAGTCATAAAACAATTCTATTATGAATCAAGATTACCCACACGCTACTATATCCCAGCCCAATACATAAATAAATCCCAGGCAGTATTCATCCAGCATTCCGTTATACTCCTCAAAATAAATAAAAGTTCCATACAAAAAGAAAAATATTAAAAATATATAAAGTCACTCAAAATAAGTTTGAATAAATCCAGTGTCTCTCAAGTCCAAAAATATATAAAAAAATATAAAGATATAAGTAAATAAGTGATAAGTGTCCACACTCCAACACAGTATTTCTTTAAGATGTTGAGCCCTTCCAGTGGCTCCCACGAAAACAAAGAGTACCTCAAAGTAAAGAGAAACTCACAATAGTGTGTTATCTTAATAACTCATATAAATCATACCAAATGACACCTTAAAATGTGCAAAAAAAACATAAAGTGCAAAAAAAAAAAATATATATAAAATCGTGAAAAATTGAAAACAACACTGTGCAAAATCAGTGATGTACTTCACTCTGTGCAAACAACTCCAGTGGTGTAACACTTCTACTGTGCAAGGCAAATATATCCTTACCAGAAGTAGAAAGACAACACGCCTTAATGTAACAATAGACAGAATCAGCAGACCGCTTCCTCGCCTCTCCTCCACTTCTGAAGCTTATCACTGTATTACCATCCCATCATGGTTACATGTGAGCCCTTTCCCAAGGACTCCCAGGTATCCATCCAGATAATATATAAATAAAGATGATAGTGTAATTCCGTTTGAACATGCAAATATATAACTTTAATTCAATCTGCTTACATAGAACATATAGAAAAATGCATAGTACTTGTGCCCCAAGTTCCTGAGGATTACCAGACAGCTCCCAGGTGGATATCTCTGCGGTTCCACTAGCTATCCCTTATGATTAAGTCCCAGATGTGACGAAACGCGTCAGAGAAGTGACGTCGGACGCACGAGAGCAGGAACCGGAAGTGGTGCGGCAGCCATCTTAGATACTGGAACCGCAGAGATATCCACCTGGGAGCTGCCTGGTAATCCTCAGGAACGTGGGGCACAAGTACTATGCATTTTTCTTTATGTTCTATGTAAGCACTTTGAGGTACTCTGTTTTCGTGGGAGCCACTGGAAGGGCTCAACATCTTAAAGAAATACCGTGTTGGAGTGTGGACACTTATCACTTATTTATTTATATCTTTATATTTTTTATATATTTTTGGACTTGAGAGACACTGGATTTATTCAAACTTATGTTGAGTGACTTTATATATTTTTAATATTTTTCTTTTTGTGTGGAACTTTTAATTATTTTGAGGGGCATCACAGAATGGTGGATGAATACTGCCTGGGATTTATTGTATTTATTTACATATTGGGTTGGGATATAGTAGCGTGTGGGTAATCTTGATTCATAATAGAATTGTTATATGACCATTAATTTAGGTTGTTCAGCTTAAATCAATGCTGGGGGCATAGCCCTAGTTTTGTGGCTATGAATACTGTGAGATATTCATTATAAACACTAGGGTGTGCTGGCTATAAGTAAAGGGGTATTATGTCCATAAGTACTGGGGTTTGTTAGCTATTCCACTGGGATATGTTGTTTATAAATAATGGGGAGTATTGGCTATAATTACTGGGGGATCCAACCCCAACCGTCTGAATCTGATGACAGTCTGAAATCTAATTGCATCCGCAAATATCCCACTGTATTGATAACATTCACTCTGTTACTCCCTCTCTCATTTTACCCACTCCCTGTGCTTCCCCTCCCCCCCCCCCCTTCCCATTTCTTTTAATTTTTTTTTTCTCTCCCTCTCTCTCTCTTTCCTTCCCTCTTGCTTTATCGTTCCTTCTTTTCTTCTCTCCTTCTTTTCTGATAAATCGCTCTAAGTTTTGATTAATCATCCAGAAGAACATTAGGCATGCTGACAGCATCACTTCCCTTTCTTCATTAGCAGTTTACATGATCATACATTCCCACATCCGCACTCGGATACCTCCAACATTCTCAATCTATAGCATTGACTTCGGCCTAGACGTCGTTTCTGTTCTACTTCCCTCTACAGAGTCACACTCTGTGCCGTCACTATAGGAGGTCCGGTGCCTCATTGTCGAATCGTTTCATAAGCGTCTCTGTATATTACAGGCACAACCCTGTCGTGACATAGTTCCTTTATACTGCTTAATTTTGTAGTGGACTTCATTCACTTTCTGCTTGATGTATGCATTGCCAAATGTCTTACTCACATTTCATGTGCTTATTTTATTGTGTCAATGTGTATTTTTCAATAAACCTTCTTTTTGGAAAAAAAATAAAAAATTACTGGGGGATGTTGGCTATAAATACTGGGGTATGCTGGCTATACATACTGGGGTATTTTGGCTTCTATACTGGGGTATGTAGGCCATAAACAGTGGGGATTGATAGCTACAATTACTGTGGTATATTAGCTATAAATTCTTGGCTATGCTGGCTATTAATACTGGGGTGTGTTGATTATTATACTGGGGTATGTTGGCTATAATACCAGGGCATGTTTGATATAAAAGAAAAAGTATTTTAGCTTTCAATACTGGGCTATATTACCTATAAATACTGGAGTATGCTGGCTAAAAACACTGTAGTGTGCTGGTTGTTGTACTAGGTTAAGTTGGCTATAAATACTGGGGTCTGCTGGCTATAAATACAAGGGTGTGTTGGTTATTTTTCTGGGGTATGTTACCTATAAATACTGGGATATGCTGGCTATAAATACTGTAGTGTGCTAGCTATTTTACCGGGGTATGTTGGCTATGAACAATGGGTTAGGATGGCTATAAATACAGAGGTATGTTGACTAAAAATACCAGAATATGTAAAAATTCTAAAAATAAACCCTAGAATGATTCTTGAGCCAGTGGAAGAATGCCGAAAATGCAGTGTGCATGGCTGTGCATGCTGTGAGGACGGGGAAGTAGGCCCAAACTACCAGTGGCTCCTGTGGGGGTAGTGCTACATACGTGTGGCTCCCCGCATATGGGACAATAACAGGGGTTTTACACTTGAGGACCCAGCAGCTAGTACACATCTGTGTGTACAAGGCCTTAGAGAAATGAATTGTTAGGGTTTACATACACAATAAGAGGTATTAGGGTGAGTAAGCTGCTGTGGAAATTAATTAAGTAAGGTGGTATATTTACTAAAGGAATGTACCTGTTCAGGGGGACAGACTGCCCATTCGTCTGTGCTTCCAATGACTGTGTGTCCTCGCTCGTCTCAGATGATATCTCAGACCGTTCTTCCATGTCCTGGGTTTTTGCTGCCTCTGTGGATTCCTTAGACTCTTTTGTATCTGATGATGATATATAATTCTCAGAGATGGGATGGTAGAGCACTTGATGTACACTTGTTATAATAAGGGAGTTAAAACCAGACAGTATGTGACATCAAAAAATCCAATCCAAATGTCATATTCCAGCCGCAGGACAAACAAGACCTAACACCAAGCTATGGCGGAGAGACGTTTGTTTTTTTCAGTTCCAGAAGTTTCTTTCACTTTCATTTGACTTAGCACAGCTATGCCGTTTGTCGTTTCTTATGAATATAAATTCCTGTGTCTCTTTCCTTTCTTAGTATCCACCTTAGTTCTTTCACCAAGATGTATTTAGAGTTATTTTTAGAACATTAATAGGAGAACATGCATTTGTTTTTTAATAGCGTTAATAAAATAAAATTAAGAACAATAAATAAATATAAATTAAGTCATACATATATACATTGAATAAAAGAGAGAGAGAGAGAGAGTGCTCTGTCTCTCCAATCTAAGCATTGAAAGTGTGATCTCTGTAACTTAACAGTTGTGATGAGATAACGATAACTCCAATCTTAGTTGATTAACACAGGCAGTGACTTGATCCAAATGACACCTTGTAGATCTTGTGAAGTTTATTCCATAAACTGAGAGAATCTTACAACAATGAGCATCGAATAGGTCAAAAGATCATAATGTGATCTACTTCATGACATGAGGCTTGAAGCTGAAGTGCATTACTGGGAAAATGAAAAAAGGGTGGGGCTATCTATACAGCATGAACTAAACCAAAGGAAGGGGAGGAGCAGAGACAAAATACAAAAGAACACTTAAAGGCCTAGGACAGTCATGTGAAACATGACACTCCATGTTGAAATCTTTGATTTCTATTATAACAAACTTTAGTCCAAGTCTAATATAAGTAATGAAGATTCTTTCCAGGAACATCTGCAAAACAAGAGGGAAAGGAAGAACAAAGGAAAACAATGGAAACTGTCAGCGTCCTGTCCACGGCAGACGTTCTGGAAGATCTGGCATTTCTGACAGTACTCTGCATGGCCGCAGAAGCACACATCAGCCTCAGTTTGGTGCCAGATGGCATTTATAAGGAGGCTCATCACTTCCTCAAGTTGCTGGATGATCTCTAGCTCCCCGTGCCTTGTTCCTGTTTCCTGTGATTGTGACCTGTGATTTTCTGATACCGACTCGGCTTGCTCCTGGACCTGTCTACTCTACTTTACCCCAGATCTGACCTCGGCTTGGCTTATAGATACTGTCTCTCTCACTCCTCTGTGTATGACCTCGGCTATCCCATCTGACTACGTCTGCTTTAATTCCCACCTGGTACCTGACCTTGGCTTGAAACGACTACCCAGTAAACATCTAAATCCCAGAAGGGCTTGCATACCACGCACAGGCGCCTCCTGTCTGCAGACCTATCGACGTGCACCAGCTGTGCTTCTGAGTGGACCACCAACCAGCACTCCTACAGGCGACCTGTGCAACTTTGGGCCTGACTCCCGCTGTCCCACTCTCGGGGGGGTCTGGAACTTATCAGGAAGAGAAGCCCTCTCTCCACTGGCCTCCATCACCAGGTACGTGATACAAACATTTAGCATAACACTTGCAGATGTTGGTCTCGAAATTCCAGGCTGAAATCCATATTCAGAGGGGAAGGCAGCAACATGCACATTCCTTCTTACCTCCTTTTAATTCAAGTTGATGACTTGTCTTCCTCTTTGGGCAAAAGAAGTACTAGTTCCTTTATAGGCCTGAAGTAATGGTGTGCAAAACCTTCTTTCATGGTGGATATAGCCAAGATGTGTCCAAAAATGCAGTAGTAGGTACTGCACGACTGCTGCGGTCAGCAGGGTTAAGGCTAGTGGGAATATAGTGCCATTGTTCAGGTGTAGAGAACTTCCTTATGCATTCCACTCTGTTGCCGACATACACGTAGAACTGTCTCGTGTGATTGTGTATGTATCCTAGCACTATTTTACTGTCTGTATAAAAGTCAAAGGAGTCTATTTCAACATCTGTTTCAAGTTCTATAAGCTCAGCAATCTTCACAGCTAACACAGCTGCACAAAGTTCGAGCCTTGGAATAGTATGTGCAGGTTTGGCTGTGAGCTTGGTCTTGCCCATGATAAATCCTACACCCACTTCACCGCTGGGATCCGTAGCTCAAAGATAAGCCACCACAGTAATGGCTTTGTTGAATGCATTGGAGAAGACATGAATCTCTCTTCTGGTGGCATTCTTTAAGGATGCTTGGGTGTAAGAGCGTGGTATCTGAAGTTGTTCTAATGCTTTTAGAGATGGTTTCCAGGATTCCCACCTTTGTTGTTTCTCCTTGGGTAAGGGGGTATCCCAGTCTGAGTTTTCAGAAGTAAGTTGTCTCAGCAGTGTCTTACCCTGAATGGTGGGAAGTGATCATAAATGCTGTTCACTGCAGACAAAACTCCTCGCTTTGTGAAGGTCTTGTCACAGGCTGATGCCTGAAATGTGAATGTGTCTTGTTTAACATTCTGAAGCAATCCAAGACTGCGTTGTGTAACAGAAAGGTCAGATCCTAGTTGGAATTTCTTCACACTGACAGCGTGGTCATCAGGAGGAAAGGCTATCATGACCTTGTCGCTGTTAGAGATGATTTTGTGAAGTCTGAGGTTCGCAGTGGCAAGCATGTTCTGGGTTCTAGTAAGAAGGTCAATAGCTTCTTCTTCCTTGGACAGATATTTTAGTCTGTCGTCTACATAGAAATTCCTTTCGACGAACTGTCTTGCATCAGATCCAAATTCTTTCTCACCCTCTTGAGCTGTTTTCCTCAGTCTATAAATTGCTACTGCAGGAGAAGGACTGTTACCAAAAACATGTATCTTCATTCGATAGTCTGACTTCATCATTGACATCATTATTGCGGTACCATCGGAACCTGAGGAAGTTTCTGTAGTCTTCACGGACGATGAAACAGTGGAACATCTGCTGAATGTCAGCCATAACAGTAATTAGCTCTTGTTTGAAGTGAAGTATAACTCCTATGAGATTGTTGTTCAGATTAGGCCCAGTGAGAAGATTGTCATTGAGGGAGATGCCTTCATGACAAGCACTTAAGTCAAAGACCACCCTAATCTGATCAGGCTTGTGAGGATGGTAGACACCAAAGCATGGTAGGTACCAACATTCTTCTGCTTCCATAAGAGGAGGTGCAGGCTCAGCATGATTTCTCTCAAACTCCTGCATAAAGTCTACAAAGTGCTTTTTCATCTCACGCTTCTAGTTCAAACTGCGATTTAAAGAAACAAACCGTGATTCTGCGTGTACTCTGTTGTTTGGTAGTCTCTTTCTTGGGGTACAAAATGGTAGAAGTGCTACCCAACTGTTGGAATCATCTTGGTAGAATTCTTTACTCATGGTTTTCAAGAATTCTTTGTCTTCCATGGTAGCTGCCAACTCATTGTCTTTGGTTACCTCGAACACTATGTTGCCGATGTTGTCATCCCAGAGATTAAGAGCTTTCTTACTGTCTTGTATGATGTGTGGTTGTGCACCTTTTCCAAACAGTCTTTCTTTCACAATATATTTATGTGGTTGTTGTGCAGAACAAGTTGTTCGTCCATTTGACAGGACATGTGTTTTAAAGGAAAAGACTGAGTAGGACCTTCTGTCCTTATCTAGGCAGACATTGCCTATGATGACCCATCCAAGATCCAGACACTGAGCATATAGTGCATTGTGTGGACCGTTGATTTGATAATGAACTTTGTGCACCCTTTGGTTGTCACTACCGAGTAACAGCAGGATATCAGCACTTTCATCGAAGGCTGGTATTTGGTTGGCTACGTGCTTTAAGTGAGAATGGTGAAAGGCAGATTCAGGAGTAGGGATTTCCTCTTTGGTGATTGGAATCTGGAATCTGGTTGCACTCAGTGATGGTGGGCAAAGATATTTCCACATTGTCATTCAGCAGAGTAACTACAAGACCACTGGCTCTCCTACCTAAGACTTCTGTGTACAGGAACAAGTGCTTAGAATATAAAGGTAGAGCGTCTCCAGTTATGTTCAACAGTTCAGAAAACTGAGTTCTTGCAAGAGATCTGTTACTCTAAACATCCAGAATAGTATACAGCCTTATGGCCTTTTCAGGTTGACCTTTGGGGTATACAGAGACCAAGCATATCTTTGCACAAGATTTATCACAGAATCCATCTTCACAGACCTCTGTACATGTAGGGAACACTGGGGTGGTAGGTGCTGCTTGATCTGGGCGCTCCCCACCTTGCTTTGCCTCAGGAAGATTGTTTGTGAGCATAGTAGAGTCGTCCAAATATTGATGAAGAGCTTGCACAAGGTCATCACTGTCACACTCTATACATTTGATGATCGCTTTACAGTCCTTTGCAAAGTGTTCTGTGGAGGCACAGAATGTGTAGGAAACCCCAAATTTCTTCAAAAGTTCCTTACGTTCTTGAAGGGTTTTCTTTCTGAAGCCGATACATTTCTTCAGTGGATGTGGTTTGTTATGTATTGGACATTGCCAATTTGGGTCCTCAATTCTCTTGTTTTGATCAGTCTTTTCAATAACTGTAGCAGGCAAAGGTAGAACATTAGTCCTTTTCACTAACACTGGACCTCAACGGTCTCTGTGCGACATACGTGTGTTCGTAGGTCTTGGAGAGAGTGTACTGAGAGGGTTACAGCCCCATAGGAGAAACTTGGGTCATTCTTAGTGTCTTCAATTCTTTTGATGAACTTGTAGAGGTAGGAAAAAGGAGGAAATGCAACTCTATGTTCTTCCTTATACTTTGATCCAAGCTTTGCCCATCTTTCTTGAATTCCATATGGTAGCTTGAGAACAATAGATTTGATGCCATGAGAGGTGTCAAGGTAACTGAGACCAGGTAACTTTATGTCAGCCTTAGCAAGTTGCAGCTCTAATAGAACATCGCTGAGTTCTTGAAACTTTAGATTGTCGCTAGCAGAAATCCTTGGGAAGCTTTGCAACCTTTTGAATAAAGCATCTTCAATGGCCTCTGGGCTGCCAAAGGTATGTTCAAGTCTGCCCCAAGCAGCATTAAGGCCTGCAGCAGGGTTGTAAATTTGAACTGCTTTGAGCCTCTTGATGCATTCAGTAGACTGGGGACCTAGTCATCTGATGAGTAGATCTAATTCCTCTGTGACATTGATGTCTAGGTCACTCATTGTTGCCTTAAAAGTGGATTTCCAGCCTCTGTGATTTTCAGGCTTGTCATCAAACTTGGTGAGGCCTGTCTTAACTGTCTTCTCTGCAGAGCATGTATTTAGCAAACTGTGACAATGTCCGTGTTTTCATATTTTGGGTTCATGACTGCAGGTGGAACAGAGTTGGTAGTGACAGTTGGCGGACTTACGTGGAGTGACTTGGGAACATATGTTGCTGCTATGGCATTCAATGTCAGAACTGGCTTAAAGACCATTGGCATGTTGGTTTGTAGAGTAGTACATTTGCTAGGAGGTACTCTGTTGGTGCCAAAGTAAGGTGGAGTGTCTATTAAATTCATACCAGTGTCTACGGCTACCTGAGATGCTGCAGTCTGATGTATAGGAGGATATAAAGGCAAATCAACGTGAGGTACTGTCACGGTCTGGGTCAGGTTGAGAGACCAGTTGCTACAGCAGTGTAAGGCTTACCTGAAACCAGCAGGATAGGTACACCAGCAGGTCCCCCTGGGAACGACGCAGGCTCACCTGAGGTGCAGGGTCTAAGTATTAACCGGTTTTCACCAGAGCGTCTAATGGCAGAGATGGATTGGGCTGCGTGTTAATACCAGATCTCAGGATCACCCCACCAGGGAATGAGCAAGCTGGAAGCCAATAGTGGATCAAACAGTTTAGGGATCAAACAGAAGCAGAGTCAGTCACAAGCCAAGGGTCGGTCACGGATGGTAGTAGATTAGGGTGAGGCAAAATCGTTGTCAGTAGCAAGCCAAAGGTCGGTAACGAAGATGTAGACAGCAGCAGGAACGATGAGAGGGATATTGCCTGGGAAGGCACAATAATCTGGCAAGGAGGAAGTGCATGGACATGGCTTTTATAGGAAGTTCATAGGAGGAGCAAGGAGTTCAAGGTTCAAGACAAACAGGGCCAAGGCAGGATCATCCAGAGAATTGTCTAGGGAGCTGTCCAGCATTCCAGGTGGCTCAGTGAGAAGAAATGTTGCCTCTCACTGTAGAAGGCCCAGGTTCAATCCCAGGCTCTGATAGGTATAGTAGGTGAAGAGAAGAGACTTTGAGTACTTTGGCTGCTGTGACAGGAAGTTGACATTCTGGAGAGGTGTGTGAAGAATCTGAGACATAAGATACAACTCAGTGTCTGGAACTGTTGTCTCTTTCGTTTTCACTAGCGGCTTGTTCTAACTAGCGGCATGCTCACATTGGTTTTCCAAAACTTCAATTTCTGCCTTTTGGCATGTGGCTTTAGCTTCTTTCTCTGCTTTCTGATGTGCATCCTGAGCCTCCATTTCTGTGGCCTGAGCTTCCATTTATGCTTTCTTATGTGCAGCCTGAGCCTCAATTTATGCTTTCTTATGTGCGGCCTGAGCCTCCATTTCTGCTTTCTTATATGCGGCCTGAGCCTCTATTTCTGCTTTCTTATGTGTGGCCAAATTAAATACCAAATTAACTAAAGACCCACTACCCGAATTCAAACAGGACGCACTACTACTAACGAACACAGCCTTACTTGATGGTGTCATCACCAAGCAGGAAGCCTCTTTTCTATCTAAAGACTTCTACAACACCCCGTATTTTTACTTTCTCCTCAAAGTACACAAAAATCCAAATAATCCACCAGGAAGACCAATCGTAGCGGCCACAGGGAGCATTACCAGCGGTTTCTCCCAATATATCGACCACTTCCTACAACCCCTTGCACAGGCTCAACACTCATATATCCGGGACAGCGGACACTTGCTAGAATTACTCCAAACATACTCCTGGGAACCCGACTATTGTTGGGTCTCGTTAGATGTCTGCTCCCTATATACCTTGATACCCCATGATGTAGGCATCACCGCCATCCAGCACTATTTATCCTTGGATCCATCACTCAACCCCAAACAATCTTCCTTTATAGTAGACGCCACTTCATTTTGCCTCAAACACAATTACTTCACATTCAACCACGATTTATACTTACAAACTCAAGGTACAGCCATGGGAGCCAACTTCGCACCCTCATATGCCAACTTGACTATGAGTTTCTGGGAGGACAAACACATATGGCACAACAACCCCTTTTCCGCCCACATCATCTTTTAGTACATAGATGACATTATCGTCATCTGGGATGGACCAATATCACACGTAGACCAGTTTGTAACCCATTGCAATTCAAACCCTTTTGGACTGTCCTTCACCTCCACTCACCACAAACATACTCTTGTATTTCTAGATCTCAAATTATACCATGACAATCTCCAAATATTAACAAAAAACCACTTCAAACCCGTATCTGGCAACTCATACATCCACTTCAACAGCTGCCACCACCCCAAATGAATCCAAAATATACCTAAAGGACAATTCTGTCATCTCAGACAAAACTGCACCACAGATTCAGATTACAATCTCCAGAGCGACATTCTAATAAAGAAATTCCTAGACAAAGGTTACCCACACAAGCTAGTAGATGAGGCCCACTCCTTCTACCGCAAGGGTAGACCCCAAACACACAATAGCACAGAGCCTCCCAACCAGGTCAGATTTATAACCAAATTCCACAACAACTTTCACAAAATGGAATCTATCATCAATAGACATTGGCCGATACTACTACAGGATCCACATTTAATAGACATTTTAGATAAAAAAACAAAATACACCTACCGCAAAGCCATCAACCTTAAAAACAAGATTGCCCCCAGCAAATACAACCCACCCACCAACACACCCAACACACTCTGCCTCATACCCATTGTCGGCATGTATAGATGCAACAAAGCGCTATGCAAAACTTGCCAATTCGTTAAACACGGACAAAAAAACTTCACCACAAAAGGAAAAACCTATTCATTCAAAGAATTTTACAACTGCTCCACTGATCATGTGATCTACTGTATATCCTGCCCTTGCGGCCTCCTATATGTGGGACGCACCATCAGACCCCTCCGCGCCAGGTTTGGCAAGCACAGACGTCTTATTGAAGATGGTAAAGACAAACATAGCGTCCCCCGCCACTTCCTTGAATATCACCAAAAATCCACTGATGGCCTACAAGTACGGGTCTTAGAATCCATACACAACAATCTCTCTGAGTCTGATCGTTTCAAAAAACTCTGTTCACAAGAAACTTATTGGATATTTACATTAGATACATTGTCCCCAGGTGGACTCAACGAGGAATTAGACATTAACACTATACTATAAACACTACAATCTCCCATTCACAGCCACTCAACACTCACAATGATACTTCCCCCCCTTTTTTTTTTTTTTTTTTTTTTTTTTAAATCAAATTTTTTATCAAATTTTTTAATCAAATTTTTTTTTTTAATTAATTTTTTTATTTTTTTATTTATTTTTTAATCCAATTTTTAGTTTATTATTTATAACCTTTTGTTCATTATTTATATTTTATTCTGTTTTTTACTATTTTTTACAATGTAATTTACTCTTTATAATGTCATTTGCATGTATTATTACCAATATGTTTATCATCCTACCATGTTAACACCCATTGTCAATATACCCGCTAGCAACATGTATATATGTTAGAATTATTATGAAGCTCCTGTAGAGCCACAACCAGATCCCACCATGCAATCATGCTGTATTACTACTAAATATCTGCTCACTACTGTTACATAATTGATGTGCCAGTGCTGCAAGGTGAACATTTTACCCCACTAATCTCCTATAATTTTTTTTTCTTTGTTTCCTTTTGTATTTTTATTACCCCCATCAATTTTTTTCACATAGTTTCTTCGATTTTCAGCTGTTCAAAAATCTTTTATTAATGTCATTTTTCATTTCATTAATTTTTTTTTTTTTTTCTTTTTTCATTTTATCATTTTTCTTTTGTCTTCTGTTTTCTTATTTATTACATCCTCTCTTTTTTCCATTTGGTTTCCTTTACCCCCCCATTTAACATCCATGACTTTACACTATTCACCTGACAGCAATGGTCAATCACTGGTTAATTGGTTAATTGATCAATTAGACTCACGTTCCCCATATATTCCCCCCTGTTCATCCACCTCCCCCTGCTTGAAAAAGGAGTGCACTTCCGCCTTCCACGGCCAGTGCATGCTCCGAAAGGCGTCGCAGTGCACCCTGGGATCTGACGTCATCACGGCCACACCGCCGCTATGTTCCAGCGTGCGTTCCATCCGGCTCTGAGGGAGGACGTGCATGCCGGTCGGCCTCACAGCTGTTCCCCTCCAGCCACCACGCTGTTCCAGCTGAGAGCTGACCTCCCCACATCGCAGTAAGATGACGGCTCTTCACCCGGGTCACCACCCCCCGGTAACTATTGGTAACCACGGTTTTTAAGCTTATGATGACGTCACACATGTGAGTGTTTCTACATTCAGACTTGAATAAAAAGACTTATTGCACTTAGAGGCGCTTCTCTCCTTTTTCTCATCTACAGAGGTTGATACAGCTTATTTGGAAGCCTTGCCCTCAGTGCCACACGGAATCCTACGCTCTTCATACAGCAGCCACTAATCCCACCATCACCCCATACTACCATTTCCCAGGACTTTGCAGTGTTTGCGCTGTTACAACCCTTCCTCATTTTTTCTGAATCATTTGGGAATCAAGTGAACCATGGAGACATTATCCACAAAATTGGAACAGTGTTGAACCTTCCCAGGAGTGGCTGGCCTGCCAAAATTACTCCAAGAGCACAACAACTACTCATCCAGAAGGTCAGAAAAGAACCCAGAACTTCATCCAAATAATGGTAGGCCTCACTCGCCTCAGGTAAGGTCAGTGTTCATGAATCAACAAAGGGAAGGAGAAAGGGCAAAAATGGCCGCCATGAGAGAGTTCCAAAGTCAAAGCCACCGCTGAGCAAAAGCACAAACGCTCATCTCACATTTGCCAAAAATCATCTTGATTATCCCCAAAACGTAGTGATTATCTCCCGTCTGTAACTTGGGGAGGGGGGGTGACTTATAGGTGGGAGAATAGTAGTGGCAAAACATTTTTGGCGGAGGGGGGAGGTAATAATTTGTGCTTGGGCTGAAAGCTTTCTGGTGATGGGGGGATGAGAGGCTATTTATGCTGGGAAGGTTAATTTGAGGAAGATGATAAATGGTAGGAGGAGGAATGGGGGGGGGAATGGGCATTTGCTAGGAGGGGTGATTTGGGAAAATATGTACTAGGATAGGGGATTTGAGGGGATATTTGCTAGGAGGAAGAATGAGGGGGATATGTACTGGGTAGGGGATATGTACTAGGAAGAGGAATGAGGGAGGGTGGACATTTGCCAGGAGGGGTGATTGGGGGGATATGTACTAAGAGGAGGAATGTAGGGTATTAGAAGGAGGGATTGGGGGGGGATATGTACTAGGAAGGGGAGACTGGGGGGGGGGATATGTACTAGAAGGAATGGGGGGGTATATACTAGGAGGGGGGATTTTGGGTGATATGTGATCTTTGTGCTAGGAGGGGGAATTTGAGGGTATTTGGGTGAGGAAGGAGGATTTGTGCTGAGAAGTATAATTTGAAGGGGGTTGTGCTAGGAGGGGGGATTTGTGCTAGGAGGAGGGATTTGTGCTAGGAGAGGGGATTTGTGCTAGGACGGGGGATTTGTGCTAGGAGGAGGGATTTGTGCTAGGAGGGGGGATTTGTGCTGGGAGGGAGGATTTGTGCTAGGAGGAGGGATTTGTGCTAGGAGGAGGGATTTGTGCAAGGACATGTGTAAGGGATTTCCGGCTAAGAGAATCACGTTTGGGAACGCACATGCGTGAAAGAGAAGATCGCCGCAGCGCATGAATCTGCGCATTCGCAGGATCCCGACAAGGCATACAGGCAGGCGGGCACTAGGGCCCAGGTGCACCTATCACCAATGACGGCGCCGGGCAGGCACTAGGACCCAAGCGTGCCTGTCAGCGCTGGGCGGGCTATTTAAAGAGCACCTCGGTGCTGATTCAGTGCTAACTGGTCTTCAGCTTCCCCCATGTCCTACTTGCTTCTGAACATTTCCTTGTTGCTGACCTGGCTTGCTCTTGACCTGACTCGGACTACTCTCCTGCTCCTGGTTCCTGACTCCGGCTCTGTTCTTGACTCTGGCTTCTCCTACTAATTTTGTACCTTCCTGCCCGACGGTTGATGACCCTGGCTACTCTATGACCCTGCTCCTGTCCTGTGTCCTGGCTACCTACATTTCCCTGCTGCACATCGGGTATTGCACAGAACCTGTGCTGCCTGCTATTCCGGTAACCAAATCAGAGGATACTCTGCCTACCAAAGTCATCATCTGCAAGAGCCGCAAACAACCACCACTGGCGCTCCTGTCCCCCTGGTCCCTAGAATCCCTCTGTTCCAACCTCAGCGGGGTCAGGGCTAGTGACACAAGTGAGGCTGACCTCATCAATTCAGTCTCCGATCAGCTATGTGACAGTACCAGTCAGCCAGTGATGGAATCTGAAAGGGAGGCCTCACAGCTGGGGGACAATCGCCAAGCAGTAACCACCTTGTTCAATATGATGCATGAGTTACAAAAGAACTTTGAACACCTGGAGAGTAAGATGCGAACCAACTCTAATGTCCTCATAGACACAGACCTCATGACTACCTTTGATGCGGCCACTCAAACGGAAAACAGTATAACCATTGAAGCCTCTGCTCTGCCGGAACCCCGGGTGCCTACGCTTGAGTTCTTTACAGGGGATCACAGGAAGTTCAGGACTTTTCGCAACTCATGTGAGTTATATTTTTCCCTGCTCCCCAGGACCTTCTTGTCATCAAACATTAAGATGGGATTTATTATCACACTCCTCAAAAATAAACCCCAGTCCTGGGCTTACCATCTACGTGAGTTACATGATCCGGCCTTAGCTTCTGTGGACTCATACTTTACAGCGATGGCACAAATTTATGATGATCCCTTCCAGCGCCAAACCACTGAAACAAGGCTCAGTAAGCTACAGCAAGGCCTGGGACCTGTAGAGGACTATGTCGCCGACTTCCGCATCTGGAGTCCGGATACCCAGCGGAACGAGTCTGCTCTCCGCCATCAGTTCCGCCTTGGTCTTTCTGAGAATCTGAAGGATGAGCTGGCCCGAGTGGGGGTGCCATCCAGGTTGGAGAGTCTGATAGACATGGCAGTTCATATTGACCAGCGGATTCGGGAAAGGTAGAACGAGAGGATTAATGGGAAGATTTTGATATGCTCTGAAATAGGGCCTTCTACAAAAGTGGCATCACCCACCAACTCCACTAGGAGAAGTTTCTGGAGACCACAGTTATCCGTAGTGGAACGCCTTCGACGGCAGAAGTCCAACCTCTGTCTCTACTGCAGTGATGCAGGTCATTTTGTGGCCATCTGCCTGGCCAAATCCCATAAGTCTTCTCCCAGCTGCTTTCACATGATGCACCCTCAATGGGTAAGTTGAGCACACCTCTCCTTCCATCTGCAGCTGACCGAAAGGACAATCATGGTCCAAGCCATCATAGACTCAGGTGCCTGTAGTTGCTTTATGGATGCTCACTTCACTACGCAAAACCAGATTCCACTCTGTACCAAAGCACAGAGACTTGCAGTCCATCTAGCAGATGGTTCTGGTATCAGTTCTGGCCCTGTAACACAGGAAACCATGCCAATTTTCTGCCACTCTACCTCGGGACACCAGGAGCTCCTATGTCTAGATATCATTACCTCCCCGATTTTTCCAGTCATCCTCAGTATGCCGTGGCTGAAGGCTCACAATCCAACCATCAATTGGTTGTCTGGAGAAATCTCCTTTACTTCAGAATATTGTCTGACACACTGTATTCCTAAAGGGACTGATGAGACATCTCCTCTTCTCAGCATTCAATCAGATCCTGAAACCATGAAACTTGTTCCTGCAGTATACCACGAATATCTGGACATCTTCAATAAAAAAAGTGCTAATTGCCTTCCTCCTCATCGCTCGTACGACTGCCCTATCGAGCTCCTGCCCGGTGCCGAGATTCCCTTCGGTAGAATTTATCCCTTATCTGAAGCCGAATTAGAGGTCCTCGGAGAATATATAAATGAGAGTTTGGAAAAAGGCTTCATTCGGCCTTCTACATCACCAGCGGGAGCCGGTATCTTCTTTGTGGAGAAGAAGGATCACACTCTCAGACCTTGCATCAATTACTGTGACCTGAACAAGATAACGGTGAAGAATTGATACCCTCTTCCACTGATCCCTGAAATAATTCAAAGGTTGCGGGGAGCGTGCTTCTTCTCAAAACTGGACCTCAGGGGTGCCTACAATCTAGTGTGAATTCGGGAGGGTGATGAGTGGAAGACGGCCTTGCGAACCCGATTCGGACACTTCGAATATTTGGTAATGCCCTTTGGACTCTGTAATGCCCCAGCAACTTTTCAACACCTGGTAAATTATATCTTCCGAGATTATCTGGATCTATTCCTTATCGTCTATAGCTCCATAGAAACCCATCGGGTTCACGTAAAGAAAACTCTGGATAGACTACGCCAGCATCGCCTGTACGCAAAAGCTGAGAAATGCAAGTTCGAGAAGCAATCCATCCAGTTCCTGGGACTTGTGATCACTTCTGAGGGCATCTCTATGGACCCCCAAAAGGTGTGTGCCGTCTTAGAATGGCCCATCCCGGGAGACAGGAAAGCGGTACAGCGCTTTATAGGATTTGCTTATTTCTATAGGAAATTTTTTAAGAACTTCTCTGGAATCATCGCACCAGTGACACAGCTCACCAGGCAGCATACTCCCTTTAAATGGACTCCTGAAGCCCAAGTAGCCTTTGAGCAATTAAAAGCTATGTTCACGTATCCCTTCTGCACCCTGTGGCATTTTTCTCCCGGAAATTGAGTGTTTCTGAAAGAAACTATGATGTGGGAGACAGAGTTACTCGCCATTAAGGCAGCATTGGAAGAATGGCGCTATTTACTGGAAGGAGCATTTCATCCCATCCTCATCTTCACGGACCATAAGAACCTAGAGTATCTTAAGACGGCAAAACGTCTCAGGCCGCGACAAGCTAGATGGGCACTATTCTTCTCCCGCTTCACCTTCCATCTGACGTACCGTCCTGGATCTAAGAACAGCAAACCTGACACACTCTCCCGTGTGTTTCCTGACCCAGTTGTGCAGTCTGAACCTGACACAATCCTGCCTGCCAAAAACATCTTACTTCTTCAGACAGACCTTGTCACGCAAATAAAAGAAGCCGTGGATAGTCATCTACCACCCATGAATATGCATTTGCAATTAAGGGACGGTTTGCACTTCCACAAGGAACAGATTTTCGTGCCCTAAGAACTCTGGACTCTTATTCTCCAGAGATGTCATGACCATCCATTAGCAGGTCATTTTGGGATTCACAAGACTTCTGAGCTGGTTTCTCGCTCTTTCTGGTGGCCAAACACAGTAAAGGATTGCCAGGACTATGTGAAATCTTACACGGTTTGCCTGAGAAATAAATCTGACAAAGCTAAGACTTGGGACCTGTTGGAATCCTTGCCCGTACCAGAAAAACCTTGGAGCATGATCTCAATGGATTTTATTGTCGAACTTCCACCATCTGAAGGATTTACCACTATCTTCGTAGTGATTGATCACCTGTCGAAGATGGCTCCCTTTATCCCCTTGAAAGGGACTCCTTCTGCCACAAAAACTGCCTCCGTTTTCATTAAGGAAATCATAAGATTACATGGCGTTTCCCTGAATATTGTGTCTGATCGGGGAGTGCAGTTTACATCCAAATTCTGGAAAGCTCTGTGTGAGGCATTAGAGATCAGGTTACGTTTCTCATTTGCTTACCACCCACAGACAAATGGACAGACGGAAAGGACAAACCAAACTCTGGAGCAATACCTCCGCTGCTTCTCCTCCTATTCACAAGATGACTGGGCATCGCTCCTTCCATTAGCAGAATTCTCCTATAATAATTCCATCCATTCTGCGACCAAGCAATCTCCTTTTTTCTCTAATTACGTATACCATCCCACCTTTGTTCCAGAAATACCAGTAGAGGCCGCTGTTCCGGCGGTACAAGAAAGGTTGGAGGAATGGTGAGATTCTACAGAAGACAATGTCTGAAGCTCAGGTGAGCAACAAAAGATTTTTTGATAGGAAAAGAAGAGGTAACTTGGAACTGAAACAAGGGGATAAAGTCTGGCTTTCCACAACCAATCTGAAACTAAGTTGTCCGTCAAGGAAGGTGAATCCTGTAGCCTTTGAATTAGAATTACCAAAACTTGAAGATTCACCTAGTATTCCATTGCTCCTTGTTGAAACCACACATCTTAAGTGGGTATCCCAACCGGAACCTGGAGGCGCCTGCACCATTGCTGGTCGAAGGGAATGAAGAGTATGAGGTTGAGGCTATCCTAAACTGTAGGAAAAGGGGCGGACAGACCCAGTTCCTCATCAAATGGAAAGGTTATGGACCTGAGAATAACTCTTGGGAACTATCCACTAATGTCCATGCTCCACGGATACTTCAAGCCTATCTCTGTCTTCACCCCTATTTATTGCATAGTTTGCTTGAAAGGGTATATACCAGTGTGCAGAGGGTCCTTCAGAATTTCCAGCAAAGAGAATCGCGTTTGGGAACGCGCATGCGCGAAAGAGAAGATCCCCACATGCATGAATCTGCGCATACGCAGGATCCCGACAAGGCATACAGGCAGGCGGGCACTAGGACCCAGGCGCACCTGTCACCAATGACGGTGCCGGGCAGGCACTAGGACCCAGGCACGCCTGTCAGCACTGGGTGGGCTATTTAAAGAGCACCTCAGTGCTGATTCAGCGCTAACTGGTCTTCAGCTTCCCCCCTGTGTCCTGCTTGCTTCTGAACGTTTCCTTGTTGCTGACCTGGCTTGCTCCTAACCCGACTCTGACTACTCTCCTGCTCCTGGTTCCTGACTCCAGCTCTGTTCTTGACTCTGGCTTCTCCTGCTGATTTTGTACCTCGCTGCCCGACGGTTGATGACCCTGGCTACTCTATGACCCTGTTCCTTTCCTGTGTCCTGGCTACCTACATTGCCCTGCTGCACATTGGGTATTGCACAGAACCTGCTCTGCCTGCTACTCCCTCTGTTCCAACCTCAGTGGGGTCAGGGCTAGTGACACAAGTGAGGCCAACCTCGTCAATTCAGTCTCTGATCAGGTACATGACAACGGGGGATTTGTGCTAGGAGGAGGAATTTGTGCTAAGGGGGGGGATGTGTTATTCTAGAAGCTGAATTTTATGAAAAGGATTTGTGCTAGGAGGGGAGATTAGGTGGGGAGGATTTGTGCTAGGAGGGGGATTTGGCAAGGAGGAGGGATTTGTGCTAGGAGGGGGAACTTGTGCTAAGAGGAGGGATTTGTGCTAGAAGGTGGGACTTGTGCTAGGTGGAGGGATGTGTGCTAGAAGGGGTGGTGTTATTCCAGAAGCTGAATTTTAGGGATAGGATTTGTGCTAGGAGGGGAGATTAGGTGGGGAGGATTTGTGCTAGGATGGGAATTTTTATGGAAAAGAGGATGTGTGCTGGGAGGGGTGATTTTTTTGGGTGAGGGAGATTTGTGCTAGGAGGGGGGGAAATGAGGGGATTTGAGCTGGGAGGTGGAATTGAGGAGCAAAGATTTGTATTTAGAGGGGGGATTTGGACTGGCAGGAGAGGGAATTTTTACATTGTTCTGTGAGAATTTATATTTAGGGGTGAGCATGCTGATCAATGCCGAGTTATTTTTTTTTTTTTTAAGAGGGCGGGATTAATGCTGAGACATGATACTCACACATCGGGGGGGGGGGGGGGGACAGTTTGCATCCTCTCCCTGAGCGCTAGATGACTTTGTCCTGGCACTGTCCACACAGCACACAGGGCAACAGATCTCCTCCTCCCCGCACAGCACAAAGGGCACTCAGAGCAACAGATCTCCTCCTCCCCGCACTGCACACAGGGCACTCAGAGCAACAGATCTCCTCCTCCCCGCACTGCACACAGGGCACTCAGAGCAACAGATCTCCTCCTCCCCGCACTGCACACAGGGCACTCGGAGCAACAGATCTCCTCCTCCCCGCACAGCACACAGGGCACTCGGAGCAACAGATCTCCTCCTCCCCGCACAGCACACAGGGCACTCAGAGCAACAGATTTCCTTCACACAGCACATCGGTGAGATGAAATTTCCTTACAAACACAGCCTGAATCTGCACAGTGTGCACCCGGCTGCGATGTTGCAGTACTCAATTGTGAAATCCCCCAACAAAAGCTGCATCTGTAAGGGAATCCAATCTCAGCTCTGTGCTGGGTGGGGAGGAGGACATCTGAGTACCTAGGCTGTGTGCGGTGCGGAGATGGAGGAGGAGCTCTGCTGAGTGCTCTGTCCTCTTCTCTGCTGATCACTGTCTTCTGCCCTGCTGATCTCTTTACACTGCTCTGCTGACCCCTGTCCTCTGCACTGCTGACCTGATGACCCCTGTTCTCCACCCTGCTGACCCCTGTACACTGCCATACTGACTCTTGTACACTCTCTGCTGACACCCTGCACACTGTTCTGCTGCTCCATCTTCTGCCCACTGTACACTGTCCTACACACTAATGACCTCTGTACGCTGTCCTACAAACTGCTGACCCTACTCTATGCCTTACTGAACCCCTCTTCACTGCTCTACTGAACTGACATCATCTGCCCCCCCTGACATTTTTTACTGCACCCCCACAACAGAAAAGCTAGATTTGGCCCTGATGTTAAGTCCATTTTATTTTTTTCGATTTTATTTTTTGCCAAAAATTTTGGGAAAATTACAAAACATTTTTTTTAAACAAAGTTGTCATTTACTGTAATGATATATTGGTCACGTATGCCATGTCTATATGTGCAATTACACCCCAAAACACATTCTGCTACTTCTCCCGAGTATGGAGACATCACGAGAGGCTTTTTGGCAACCTAGCCACATACAGGCCCCTAAAATGCCAGGATAGTATTCCCCCACCCCACCCCAAAATGACCCCTTTTTGGAAAGGAATTTGATAAGAGACACAATGAGTATTTTTCAGATCACATTTTTTTTTTTTATATTAACAATTTTTATTGATTTTTCACACACACACATATATATATATATATATATATATATATATATAGAACAAAATAGAAAGAAGAAGCACATCGATGGTAAAATCTGCATGGTTACAAACATAATATCACATAGCTACAGTGGGGAGGATATCAGAACAGCACAGTTGTAGAAATTACAGTTGCAAGAAAAAGTATGTGAACCCCTTGGGATTACGTGGAGTTTTGCATGAATTGGGCATAAAATGTGCTCTGAACGTCATCTAAGTCACAACAATAGAAGAACACAGTCTGCCCAACATAATACTGCACAAACATTAGATGTTGCCATGGTTTAATTGCACATAACATGTAAACATTCACAGTGCAGGGAGGAAAAAGTATGTGAGGCCCTAGCTTAATGACTTCTCCCAGAGCTAATTGGAGCCAGGAGTGAGCCAACCTTGACTCCAATCAGTGTGATGATATTGGATGTGTTGCTGACAGCTGTCCTGCCCTTAAAAAACACACACCTGTTTTGGGTTTACTGGTTTCAAGAAGCACTGTCTGATGTGAACCATGCCTCGCAGAAAAGAGCTCTCAGAAGACCTGCGATCAAGAATTGTTGACTTGCATGAAGCTGGAAAGGGTTACAAAAGTATCTCCAAAAGCCTTGATGTTCATGTGTCCACGGTAAGACAGACTGTCTACAAATGGAGAAAGTTTAGCACTGTTACTACTCTCCCTAGGAGGGGTCGTCCTGTAAAAATGACTGCAAGAGCACAGCGCAGAATGCTGCATGAGGTAAAGAAGAAACCCAGAGTGTCAGCTAAAGACCTACAGAAATCTCTGGCACATGCTAACATTTTTGTTGACACATCTACAATAAGGAAAACATTAAACAAGAATGGAGTACATGGGAGGACACCACGGAGGAAGCCATTGCTGTCCAAAAAGAATATTGCAGCACGTTTGAAGTTTGCAAAAGAGCACCTGGATGTTCCACAGCACTACTGGCAAAATATACTGTGGACAGATGAAACCAAGATTGAGTTGTTTGGGAAGAACACACAACACTATGTGTGGAGAAAAAAAGGCACAGCACACGAACATCAAAACCTCATCCCCACTGTAAAACATGGCGGAGGGAGCATCATGGTTTGGGGCTGCTTTGCTGCCTCAGGGCCTGGACGGATTGTTGTCATTGATGGGAAAATTAATTCCAGAGTTTATCAAGACATTTTGCAGGAAAACGTATGACCATCTGTCCGCCAACTGAAGCTCCGCAAAGGATGGGTGATGCAACAGGACAATGACCCAAAGCATACAAGTAATTCAACAAAACAATGGCTGCAACAGCACAGAATACGCCTTCTGGAGTGGCCCAGTCAGAGTCCTGACCTCAACCCGATTGAAATGCTGTGGCATGACCTTAAGAGAGCGATTCACACCAGACATCCCAAGAATATTGCTACACTGAAACAGTTTTGTGAAGAGGAGTGGTCCAAAATTACTCCAGATCGTTGTGCAGGTCTGATCTGCAACTACAGGAAACGTTTGGTTGAGGTTATTGGTGCCAAAGGAGGGTCAACCAGTTATTAAGTCCAAAGGTTCACATACTTTTTCCTCCCTGCACTGTGAATTTTTACATGTTATGTGCAATTAAACCATAGCAACATCTAATGTTTGTGTAGTATTATGTTGGGCAGACTGTGTTCTTCTATTGTTGTGACTTAGATGACGTTCAGAGCACATTTTATGCCCAATTCATGCAAAACTCCACGTAATCCCAAGGGGTTCACATACTTTTTCTTGCAACTGTATCTCATGGGTGCCACACTGCCTCGAACACAGCTGTCGAGCCGGAATGTATAGCAGTCAGGTATTCCATCTGTCGTACATCAGCAATAATTTTAAACAAAGTTGACATCGAAGGCGGTATAGCAGATAACCAACACATAGGAATGCTTCTTCTGGCCGCAGTCAAAATATTTGTGGAGAGTTTCCTGGACACCTTGGGAAGACCTGGGAACAGCAAGCCCAACAAAAAGTGTAGGGGCTCAAAGGGGAGAGAGGTATGCAATAACAATTGTAAAAAAAACAAAACCTCTTCCCAAAAAGGGACAATGGATCCACAAGTCCAAAAAATGTGGAAGAGGGAGCCAAAGTCTTTCCCACAACGCCAGCAGGCAGAAGAAGCACTCAGGTTAAAAGCGTGAATAACCTCAGGGGTTTTGTACCATAACATCAGAATTTTGTATGTATTTTCTTTATAAACCGCACAGACAGAAGATTTAGATGCGTTTCCCCAAATTTTCTTCCACTGTGTTAGATCGATGTCACATTGCAAAAACTGGGACCACTTGTGCATGTAATGGTGAGTGTCGTTAGAGAGGGGGGTAGCGTCCATTAAGAGTTTGTATGTATTGGAAATTATACCCCTTTGATGTGGGCCCTGTATACATAGACGCTCAAAGGGAGAGGGTTTCCCAAGAGTCAAAATGGAGGACATGGTAGAGAAAAAATGGCGTAGCTGAAGGTATATATAAAAATGTTGGGAGGGCAGATCTTTTTTCTGGAGGTATGGGAATGGTTGCAACTTCCGAGTAACAGGATGCACTAGGTGGCGCAATTGGAAGAAGATGAAAGAAAGAGCGCACAAACCTTGCGCATTACCTCAATAAATAGTGACTAATTTTATTAATAAGGAAATATACTCACAAAATGATTGTATAACAGGCATAAGTAACCATAATCCAAACAGGGTTACAGGTAAATCAAAAAGGGGGGGGATCACAGTTGTAAAGGGACTCATAGTATGAGCCAAAAAGGGAGACCATCACACAAGGATCGTAAGTAGGGCTCCCATTCGGCTGGGCAAGATGGTCAGGCAATCTAGAAGGGGACTGTGCTTTAAGTCTATTGACAAGCATACGGTGGGGTTTGTTAGAGAATTCGTAGAATTTCTGCCTAACCCAGAGGAGAGATTTTGTGGACTTACAAGCATCAAGGGTTTTGATTTGGTCACGTAGGGAGGTCACTTTATACAGCCTAGGAATAGACGGCTTTGCGAGAAGTCTACATTCAGCTAGGGTTAACTGGCAAACTAGGGTAATCCTGGCATGTACTGAGGATTTCTTCAGGCGAGAACCCATGGAGATACAAAGGCTTCCCATACGGTCGAGGTAGATGGAACAGAGCCTACATTGTGTTGAAAATACATATCAAGTTCCTGTGAGAGCTCAGCACGGAGATATTCCATGGTTAAAAAGGACTCATTGAGACGCCAATGACCTGATTTTGGTATAACATTGGGGAATAACAAATTTAAGGTCAGGGAGGCGTGGTCAGACCATGTAATGGGGTTGATGTCAGAGGAAACTAGGAGCGGAAGAAGAGGAGCGGAAATGAAGAAATGATCTAGTCGGGAGTAGCAGCGGTGAGGTGTGGAGTAGAAGGTGAACTGTTTGTGGGTCGGATGTCGAATCCGCCAGGCATCAAAGAGACGATGCTCCCTTATCAATTTACGAAAGGATTTCGAGGAGGAGCTGTCAGGAATGGACTCACCAATAGTGGTGGGACGCACCTGCCTTGTGGGCTGCAGTACCAGGGCTGGCCAGCGGGTGCTCTCAGCAACCAGAGGCTCACTCCTACAATGAGCAATCACCTGAAACTGATTACACAGGTGTATTTAAGGAATGGCCAGGCCTGTGTTCAGGGCCTTGGTGTTTGTTTCCCATGAGCCCCTGTACCTGCATCCTGTGTTCCTGTTCTGCTACTATCTGATTTGTTGCCAACCCTGCCTGATCCTGACCTCTGCTGACTTCTCCTGCTTGATCCCTGGCTTGCCTGACCATCCTTCTGCCTGATCCCCTGTACTGCGCTGCCCGTGAGTTACTGAACCCGGCTTGTGACCCTGACTATTCTCTGCCTTCTCCTCCGGTACCTCGCTGCCCGCACCTTGCTGACCTGGCCTGCCTGACTACGCCTGACGCTTACTTCACCCGACGATCCATCCATCCCGCACGGATCACCTTTGGTAAGTCTGCCTGCCTCTTCCCATCAGACTCCGTTCCTGCACTCCCCTGCCAGTACTCTCTACCACAGTCGGACGTACTCAGGGGTCGCGACCTGGTTCCAGTCTGCACCAAGTCCATCCCCGCCATCAGGGGCCCTGGTGAATAGCAGGCTGGGACTTAGACCCCGCGCCCTGAGGAAATCCGTGCTGTGGGCTGCTAGAGACACTGCCAGGTGGCACCTGACAGTACCTTACGGCCTGCCTGACCATTCCACCTCACCAGCCTGACTACGCCTGTGTTCTTGAAGCCTGCTACTTCCCTGGGTCAGTCCACACATTTCTGGTCATACCCGGATCCCTGACAGGAGCATTGCCACTTTCGAAGGAGTGGACTCAAAGAGGACCTTCCTATCTTTGTGCGGTGAGAGGGTTAAATTAAAGTCACCCCCTATAATCATGTGTGGAGCGGAAAAGGAGCCCAAATTGGCGAGTTTGTGTAAGGAATTGTAATTGACCTGAATTCGGAGCATAGAAATTCAGCAAAATAAGGGGAGTGTCACCCAACATACATTCTAGGAGAATGAAGCGACCATGATGATCGACCTTGGAGGAGATGACCCGAAGGGAGCAATGCGTCCGTATCAATATTGTCACTCCAGCCTTATCAGATGGGTCAAAGGCCGAAAAGGGATTGAGAAAAAACCTGGAGGCAAAACGAAAGGAGCCTGCTGACTTAAAATTAGTCTCCTGGACAAAAATAATATCTGCTCCTGAGGATCGGAATTCCTTCAAAGCCATCCACTGCTTCTGAACAGAGTTAAGGCCTTTGACATTATATGACAGAAGTCGTAAAGCCATCACAAAATGACAATGAGTATGGCACATGTACCAGCAGAAGAGATAAATGTGATAGCATCGATGAGACAAAACAGAGAACTAATAATAAACAAACCAAAAACATTGCAATAAAGAACATAGATATCCGTAAGGATATGGACTTGGGAGAAACATCAATACCCAAGTCGTCCAGACAATTGTCCAGACGGGATCGGGGGCAACAGAACAACCGGAACATATCAGTCGGCAAGTCCGGCCAGAAAAATATGACATATGGGGGACCCAGCACAGAAGAAAAGAAAAAGGAAGGGAAGGGAAGGGAGGGAAGGGAAGGGAGGGAAGGAGAGGGGAAGGGAAGAGGGGGAGGGGGAGGGGAAGGGGGGGTAAGGATACAACACCGAAGAGCCCACAGAAGAACACCTCAGAGAAGCATCAAGCAGGCACGTCGCTGGAACGAGAAGGACGAGGACGTTGTGGGGTACGTGAAGGACGCTTCCGGCCCCTACGAACTGGTGTCCAAATCTTGTTGGGGGTAGCGGAAGGACGAGATGGAGAAGACGGTAATGAGGAATTGTCTTCCGGCAGGGGAGGTAGTCCCAATTGCTTCAGGAAGGAGTCCGCCTCAAAAAGATTGCGTAGAGTAACTTGGGAATTATCTTTGGAGACGACCAACCTGAAGGGAAAACCCCAGTGATAGGGGACATGGTAGTGCTGGAGAGGAGTGGCGAGTAGCTTCAGCGCTTGCCGTTTAGCCAGGGCAATCGGAAAGAGATCACAGAACAGCTGAAGTCTGTCCCCTTTAAATTCCAGTGATGGGATGTTGAGTACAGAGGCTAAGAAGGTTTCCTTGCTCTCAAAAAAATGGAAGCGGACAATGACATCACGTGGTCTGGTGCCGTCAGCAAGTCTGGTCGGTGAGCCCTGTCCATGCGCCAATCCGCTTCTGGGACCAAGGGGGCAGTTGCGGTGAAGAAGGACAAGAGATGTCGGCAAAGTTGGGAATCGACAATAGATTCAGACATACCGCGGATGCGGATATTTTGCCCGCGTTCCCTGTTTTCTAAGTCCTCTTGTTGGAGCTGAATTTGGGACATGGTGTGCTTCAGATACGCATTATCTTCTTCTAAGACATGGACGTACTGCACCAGTTCATCAAATTATTCTCCAATTGATCCACACGTTCCCCAATCTGCGCTATTTCTCCCCAAAGATCCAAAGCCAACTTGTTCACTTCAGCGGATATAGTGGCGGTAATATTGCGTAAAAATACCTGCAGCTTTTCCTCCAGCACAGATATCGTGAGAGTAGGTGACACATGAGGATTGGCAGAAGCAAGTGGTGAAGGGCTCAACGGAGATTGCACTACAGCCCCCCCTACAGTGGTCAGGGGCTCGGATTACTCCATCTGGGGACACGGAGGGTGTGAGGAGGTTGGCTGCATTGCTGAGGCAGCTGCTGCAGTACCTCCGGCCGCCACCGGGGGTCCGCCGGAGCTTGGCCATGGGATCGCAGCCGAAAATTGAGGCCGGGGATTGCGGCCTATGAAGGAACAGCTGCAGCGGTGACGGCCGCGGCTCATGTGGCGGCGGGAAAGGAGGCTTCCAGCGCCCGATCTTCCCCATGATGAGGCTGGGGTATGGAGAGCTGGGTGCCCCGCTGATATGACTCACCCAGGGATGCCTGTGGAGCAACGATGCTCCATGGGTGAGTCTCTAGGGCTGGAAGGTGAGCGGAGCTCAGAAGGATGCGGCCATCAGGGTTCCCGGCCGTGCATGCACCCAGATCAAATTTTTTTGTCACAGGGTTTTTAAAAAGAAAAGAAAAAATAAATTTTCCAAAAACTTGTGGCAACAAATGAGATCTGCAAAATACTCACCATGCCCCTTAGCAAATACCTTGGAGTGTCTATTTTCCAAAAATTGATAATTTGGGGGGTTCATCTATCATCCTGGCATTTCAGGGCCAACATGAGAAGCTTATGCCACACATCACCCACTCTTCTAACCACTTGAAGACCACTGACACTTTTTTCTTTACATAAAAAAACTTTTTTTTCCCTAGAAAATTACGTTGAACCCTCAAATATTATATATTTTTTTAAATCAGAGGCCCTAGAGGACAAAACTGTTGTTTTTTTTATTTTTTTATGTCACAGTATTTGCACAGCAATTTTTCAAAACACAATTAAAAAAAACATTTTTTTATTTTCTATGCACAAAAACACACAATGTATTTCCCAATTGTTTGATAACATAAAAGAGGATGTTATGGCGAGTAAATAGATACCAAACATGACATGCTTTAAAACTGCACACACACTACATAAATCTTTACTATCCATGGGTGATGTTTAAAAGCCTTTATAGGTTATCATATAAGATTTAAACAGGATGTCTAGTGCTAGAATAACTGCCTTCCATCTGACGTCCGCGTTGATACCTCACATACATGGTGCAACCGCTGTGTACATACTGGCACTGGGTCAATGCTTGCGTTCATCTTTAAGCACAAAAGGGATTAAATTTTAATCAAATTCAACTCAAATTTGAATAGGAAAATAATAGAACAGAAAATGAAACACTAGAATAGAATACAAAAATAATAGAATAGAATGCAATAAAATAGAAAAAGTATACCTGTCTTCAGAAATTTGAATTATGAACAGAATACAGTCAAATTTTAATAGAATAGACACATAGAATAGAAAAGAATAGAATAGAAAAAAACAATAGAGTAGAATAGAAAGAATATAACTGTTTTCCAAATTTGAATTTGAATACATTTGAATTAGAATAAAATAGATTAGAATAGAACAGAAGAGAATAAACAATAGAATAGAATTCAAAAGAATAGAGTGAAGTAGAATATAACCATCTTCCGAAATTCCAATTTCAAATAGAATAAATTAAAATTAGAATCGATTATAATAGAATAGAAAGGAATATAATAGAAAATACAATAGTATAAAATGGAATAAAATAAAAAAAATATAATTGTCTTCCAAAATTTTAATCTTGAATTGAATACATTTGAATTAAAATAAAATAGAATAGAAGAAACAATAGAATAGTATTCAATGGAATAGAGTAGAATAAAAAAAGAATGCAATAGAAAAAAATAGAATAAATTAGAAAAAATATAACTGTCTTCTAAAATCTGAATTGAATAAATCTGAATTAGAATAGAGTAGAAGAAACAATAGAATTCAAAAGAATAGAGGAGAATGAAACAGAATATAACCATCTTCTGAAATTTGAAATAGAATAAATTCAGATTTGAATAGATTAGAATAGAAAATAATAGAAAAGAAAAAAAATAGAAGATAAGAGAATAGAATAGAAAAAAAATCAATAAACTAGAATAAAATAGACTATACTGTAACTGTCTTCCGAATTTCAAATAGAATTAAAACTTGAATGCTGATTTGAATTTTCTGAATTCAGTCAATTTGAATGAAATTTGAAAAGGAAATGAGTTCCAAAAATGAATTACAGTATTTTCTGGCGTATAAGACTACTTTTTATACTTAAAAAATATACCCCAAAAATTGGAGGTCGTCTTATACGCCGGGTATAAAATGTGACCCTTGAGTTTGTTTGGGTCAAGCTGGCTGGATGTGCAGTAATGTACATACAGTATACCGCGCTGAGCCAAGCTGGCTCAAAACAAATGTCCCTATGAGAGATGAATCTGCCAGCCCGCTGGATGTGCGGTATATACAGTATACGGAGTATATACCACTGTGGTATATACGGTATATACAGTATACTGAGCCAAGCGGTTTCAAAACGTACCGGTACGTCCCGACTGTAATCAGCCCGCTGGATGTGTGTATGTACAGTAGCTGCGGCTATTATTATTATACAGTATTTATAAAGCGCCAATAGTTCGCTCAGCGCTGTACATTACAGAGGGGGACAGAACATGTGACAGTACAGTAACAATACAATGCGATACACGAGGGGTTCAAGGGCCCTGCTCTTTGGAGCTTACAATCTAGGAGACAAACAGTATACACTGGGCCAATCACGACGAGCGATGTATTCTACTAATGAATACAAAGCCTGCTCGGATTGGCAGAGAGGTGGGCTGATGATGTCACAACCTCAGCCAATCCGAGCAGGCTTTGTATTCATTAGTAGAATACATCGCTCGCCGTGATTGGCCCAGTGTATACTGTGTGTAGCCGAAGCTACCGTATTACCGCACATCCAGCGGGCTGTATATATACTGTATACTGTATGTAGCCGAAGCTGCCGTATTACTGCACATCCAGCGGGCTGTATATATACCGTATACTGTATGTAGCCGAAGCTGCCGTATTACCGCACATCCAGCGGGCCGTATATATACCGTATACTGTATGTAGCCGAAGCTACCGTATTACTGCACATCCAGCGGGCTGTATATATACCGTATACTGTATGTAGCCGAAGCTGCCGTATTACTGCACATCCAGCGGGCTGTATATATACCGTATACTGTATGTAGCCGAAGCTACCGTATTACCGCACATCCAGCGGGCTGTATATATACCGTATACCGTATGTAACCGAAGCTGCCGTATTACCGCACATCCAGCGGGCTGTATATATACCGTATACTGTATGTAACCGAAGCTGCCGTATTACCGCACATCCAGAGGGCTGTATATATACCGTATACCGTATGTAACCGAAGCTGCCGTATTACCGCACATCCAGCGGGCTGTATATATACCGTATACTGTATGTAGCCGAAGCTGCCGTATTACCGCACATCCAGCGGACTGTATATATACCGTATACCGTATGTAGCCGAAGCTGCCGTATTACCGCACATCCAGCGGGCTGTATATATACCGTATACCGTATGTAGCCGAAGCTGCCGTATTACCGCACATCCAGCGGGCTGTATATATACCGTATACTGTATGTAGCCGAAGCTGCCGTATTACCGTACATCCAGCGGGCTGTATATATACCGTATACTGTATGTAACCGAAGCTGCTGTATTACCGCACATCCAGCGGGCTGTATATATACTGTATACTGTATGTAGCCGAAGCTACCGTATTACCGCACATCCAGCGGGCTGTATATATAATGTATACTGTATGTAGCCGAAGCTGCCGTATTACCGCACATCCAGCGGGCTGTATATATACTGTATACTGTATGTAGCCGAAGCTGCCGTATTACTGCACATCCAGCGGGCTGTATATATACCGTATACTGTATGTAGCCGAAGCTGCCGTATTACCGCACATCCAGCGGGCCGTATATATACCGTATACTGTATGTAGCCGAAGCTACCGTATTACTGCACATCCAGCGGGCTGTATATATACCGTATACTGTATGTAGCCGAAGCTGCCGTATTACTGCACATCCAGCGGGCTGTATATATACCGTATACTGTATGTAGCCGAAGCTACCGTATTACCGCACATCCAGCGGGCTGTATATATACCGTATACCGTATGTAACCGAAGCTGCCGTATTACCGCACATCCAGCGGGCTGTATATATACCGTATACTGTATGTAACCGAAGCTGCCGTATTACCGCACATCCAGAGGGCTGTATATATACCGTATACCGTATGTAACCGAAGCTGCCGTATTACCGCACATCCAGCGGGCTGTATATATACCGTATACTGTATGTAGCCGAAGCTGCCGTATTACCGCACATCCAGCGGACTGTATATATACCGTATACCGTATGTAGCCGAAGCTGCCGTATTACCGCACATCCAGCGGGCTGTATATATACCGTATACCGTATGTAGCCGAAGCTGCCGTATTACCGCACATCCAGCGGGCTGTATATATACCGTATACTGTATGTAGCCGAAGCTGCCGTATTACCGTACATCCAGCGGGCTGTATATATACCGTATACTGTATGTAACCGAAGCTGCTGTATTACCGCACATCCAGCGGGCTGTATATATACTGTATACTGTATGTAGCCGAAGCTACCGTATTACCGCACATCCAGCGGGCTGTATATATAATGTATACTGTATGTAGCCGAAGCTGCCGTATTACCGCACATCCAGCGGGCTGTATATATACCGTATACTGTATGTAGCCGAAGCTGCCGTATTACCGCACATCCAGCGGTAACCATCTGATTTGGAATTTGATCCGTATGATGATGTCTTACAAATGTATCACAAGATGTCATTCATGAACTTATGATGCCAGAGGATGAACATGAGGATTGTGAAGGATTTTAAGTACCGGTAAGTCATAACCATTTCAATAAAAAAATCTGATGTTTTTAAATGGTGTTGCCTCTGAAAGGGGGGTAGTCTTATACGGCGAGTATAGCCCAAAACCTATGTTTTAGCTGGAAAATTAGGGGGTCGTCTTATACACCCAGTCGCCTTATACGCCGGAAAATACGGTAAACAAATTTAACAAAACAAAATGATTTGAATAACGAATTGAAAGGAAACCAAACCCGATTGTTCTGCACACGTCTGGTAGGTACTTGGACCCCTGGCAGACCTGACTCCTCTCTGGAGGTTTATAATGTGACATGTTCATGTACTGTCCGCAGTGAAAGCTGAATTTCAGGATCAGCAAATCTCCATCCATTCCTCGTGTCTTCTTCCTGAATCTCGGGGATCTTTGTGTACTTCCTCCAGATCTGTGCCGTCATCCAGGGGGAGACTTCCTGGAGTAAAGACCGCTCACTGCTGCTCCCTCTCCTTGTACAGGGGGGACTTGTCTTGTCTCCGCCCCCTCCTGTACTTCTCTTCAGGCAGTCTGCTTGGCCCCTCCCACAACTCTGCTTGCTGCACAAGCTATATACAGTGCAGTGATGTCACTGCTACGTTTACAATATAATATCCGGGTTTGTAAAGGCATTTGGTGCACATAAAGTGGATATATCAAGATATATTTTTGTTGTTACTGAGGAATATATATAAATTGGAACGTGTTGTCCCTGGAGCTCAGCTACTAGGGATGGGCTGCATGTGTGAGTCGAACATGAACAAGAACATAAGCCATTCGGTGGGACATTCACCCGCCGCACCCCACAATGCACTGCGCCCTGACTGTGCATTGTGATTGGTCAAAGCACTGCACCTGACCATAGGGCAGGTGCAATGCTTTGGCCAATCACAGAATAGGGTAATGCCAGGAGGGGGCTATTTCATGTACAGGAATGCAGACAACACAAGATGCTGGTGTGAGGAATCATGTTGTACACAGAACTACATCCAGGTCAGCACAGAACAGGAAACAGGAAGTATGAGGCGATGCAATATTACCATATGCAAGTAGGGTCACAGTTTTTGCATAATAACTCTATAACAGGGGCGGGGCTGGGGTGATTCTGCCCCCTTGTGATGTATATAAGAACTGTCATTAGGGGCGCAGCTGTCAGAGGCCGGGAGCCAGTGTTGCAGGGGGGGTCTTTTCGGGTAGCGGTGGGCGGGCATCATGATTGATATTGGATCTACTTCAGAGCACATAGTTTAATTCTTATTTTTATTAAAGGACTTGTCAGAGATTGTCTCCTGTCATTTTTTACTACCATGTAGCACATACTCATTCACACGGGGGGGCGGGATCAGGGGGCCCCATTGTTAAAGGGGGCTTCCAGATTCCGATAAGCCTACCGCCCACAGACCCCCACAGCCCTGGCCAGATGAGACCCTTGCCCCCATCAACATGGGGACAAGGTGCTTTGGGGGGAGGGCCACCCCTGTCCTAAAGCACCCCCCATGTTGAGGGCACGTTGCCTGGTATGGTTCAGGAGGGGGGGAGCTCAATCGCCCCCCCCCCCTTTCCTCACTTGCCAGGCTGCATGCTCAGATAAGGGTCTGGTATGGATTTTGGGGGGGTCCCCATACCATTTAAAAAAAGAATTTGGCATGGGGGTTCCCCTCAATATCCATACCAGGCCAGAAGGGCTTGGTATGGATGGGAGGGGGGGGGCCCAATGCATTTTTTTTTTAAATTTTGTTTGTCAGACAATGCTGACAATTCATTTTCCATTAAGCTGACAGAGTGGAACCCCACCGACAGCTGGAACATGAATGAAGGTCTCACTACTAAAATCATAGACTTCATCATAGAACTCATGCTGGATTGTAGGAGCTGAGCGGGATATCACCACATACTCAGATGCAGGAAGATACCACTCGGGTGTTCGGTTCGTGTTCAAAGTTCGCGGTTGAACGTTCTGTAGGTTCGAATGTTCGACCACAGACCAAACGGGGGTGTTCAGACCATCACTAATTAGTACAGTATTGAGGTAATATTCCATCTTTCCTAATGAATGGACAAATACATTTCCAACAACAGTGTATGTGTGCGCTGCGTGTTATGTCCTCTGTGTTACTTTACAATGGGCTATATTTTGTTTTGTTTTTCAACTTCTTTGAATAGAAAGAGATCCTTGGCTAAACGTCCAATACTGGGCTGTGCCTCCAGGATCCGGGCCTTCTCCTTACTACTGGCGTCCTCCAGATCATCAACAACCACAATCACATTCTCCTTCCCTGTGTATAAAGACATCACGTTACATCCAATACAGACATCCATGGAAGAATATTTACATGGGATGAGTGCGGCAGCAGAGAAAGTAGGAAGTGTAGTAGGAATAGTAGTATTTGGGGTAGTAGGAAGTGTAGTAGGAATAGTAGTAGTTGGGGTAGTAGGAGGTGTAGTAGGAATAGTAGTAGTTGGGGTAGTAGGAGGTATAGTAGGAATAGTCATTGACAACCTTCTCGACCCTTTACAGTCTGGATTTCGCCCCCTACACTCCACTGAAACTGCCATACTAAAACCCACTAATGATCTACTAACTGGAAAAACCAACGGCCACTATTCAATACTCCTACTACTCGACCTCTCCGTGGCTTTTGACACGGTTGTTCATCCCCTCCTCCTCAAAAAACTCCACTCTCTTGGCCTCAGAGACTCTGCTCTCTCCTGGTTCTCCTCCTACCTATCGCAGCGCTCCTTCAGTGTTACCTTTAATGCTGCCACCTCCTCTTCACTCCCCCTCTCTGTAGGGGTCCCTCAAGGTTCTGTCCTTGGACCCCTTCTCTTCTCCATCTACACCTCCTCCCTTGGTCACTTGATAAACTCCCATGGCTTCAATTACCATCTCTATGCTGATGACACACAAATCTGTCTACCCCTCACCTCACCCCTTCAGTCTCCTCTCGCATCGCTAGCCTACTAAGCGACATATCGGCATGGATGTCACTCCACTTCCTCAAACTCAATCTTTCCAAATCTGAGCTCTTAGTATTCCCCCCAGCCCCTGCCCCCTTCCCTGACTTCTCCATCAAGATCAATAACACAATCATCAGTCCCTCCCCTCATGCCAGGGTACTAGGTGTAACCCTAGACTCCCATCTGTCCTTTCAGCCCCAAATCCAATCACTGTCCAAATCTTGTAGACTTCACCTCTGCAACATCTCCAAGATACGCCTGTTCCTAACCTCAGACCACTAAGCAATTTATTCACTCCCTTGTTATCTCTCGCCTTGACTATTGTAACTCCCTCCTCATTGGCCGACCTCATCACAGGCTATCCCCTTTTCAGTCTATCATGAATGCTGCTGCCAGACTCATCCACCTTATTAACCGTTCTGTATCTGCCACCCCTCTCTGCCAATCCCTCCACTGGCCTCCACCCCTCTCTGCCAATCCCTCCACTGGCCTCCACCCCTCTCTGCCAATCCCTCCACTGGCTCCCAGTTGCCCAACGGATAAAATTCAAAACACTAACAATAACATACAGTGGGGCAAAAAAGTATGTAGTCAGCCAGCAATTGTGCAAGTTCTCCCACTTAAAAAAGATGAGAGAGGCCTGTATTGGCATCATAGGGAGACCTCAACTATGAGAGACAAAATGAGAAAAATAATCCAGACAATCACATTGGCTGATTTGGAAAGAATTTATTTGCAAATTATGGTGGAAAATAAGTATTTGGTCAATATCAAAAGTTCATGTCAATACTTTGTTATATATCCTTTGTTGGCAATGACAGAGGTCAGACGTTTCCTGGAAGTCTTCACAAGGTTGGCACACACTGTTGCTGGTATGTTGGCCCATCCTCCATGCAGATCTCCTCTAGAGCAGTGATGTTTTGGGACTAATATATAATAAAACCACTTCCTTAAACTAATAAATTTAACCCCCACAGCACCAACAACACCTTCACCCTTGAAGATGTACAATTGTGATTAAATAAATGAAAAGTGCCAAAAATAAATAATATTCCAGAACAGTGTCCTTACAATATAAAAACAAAAATCCTATCAGTCCACACATTGAATAAAAATATATAGTATATCCTATATCTTCTTCTTATGTGATAATAATGATCAAAAAAGTGTCCAAAAAATTATATAGTCCTTCAAATACTTCCAATGCTTTCCACGATGATATACCCTCAAAAAAAGAAATATTACAGTGTATTATCTTTTAAACACATAAAAATAAGTGACAGCACTCAAGTGAATAACCAAATAAGATTGATAATTAGTGTAACAAGTGAACACAGTGAAAAATCGTGAATCCAAACAGTGAAGGACACTGTGTATGTGAATCACTCTTCAGTGCTCCAAAACAAACCAACACTGTGACACTTCTAATTGCAGTAAGGAACGCATACCCTTACCAATAATCCAATAAACTTGCTTTCAATATCATATAATATCTGGTGGGAGACGGCGCTCCTGTGGACCTTCCCAAGGTTACACTGTATTCAAGGCACTATCTAGGTCCATAAGCCATGATGTTCCATGTCTCCATATACCAGGCACCATATGGATATAAACATATGCGGAACAGAATAGTGTGATACCGCCAGAAATATGCCAATAAAAGAACTTTATTCAAATTGCTCACATTATTCAAACTTTAATACCGCTTAAATACTGTGCAGTAGCCTTGCTGCCATCCAGGAAACATCCAGGGACAAATAGATAGTCTTTTCCCTTTTCCAAAATGGCGCCGGTCAACTTCTGGTGCCCGTGTACGTCTTGACGTCACTTCCCTTAAAGGGAAGTCCCTTATCTATTTGTCCCTGGATGTTTCCTGGGTGAGCAATTTGAATAAAGTTCTTTTATTGGCATATTTCTGGCGGTATCACACTATTCTGTCCCTCATATGTTTATACCCATATGGTGCCTGGTATATGGAGATATGGAACATCATGGCTCATTCCTTACTGCAATTAGAAGTGTCACAGTGTTGGTTTGTTTTGGAGCACTGAAGAGTGATTCACATACACAGTGTCTTTCACTGTTTGGATTCACGCTTTTTCACTGTGTTCACTTGTTACACTAATTATCAATCTTATTTGGCTATTCACTTGAGTGTTGTCACTTATTTTTATGTGTTTAAAAGATAATACACTGTAATATTTCTTTTTTTTGAGGGTATATCATTGTGGAAAGCATTGGAAGTATTTGAAGGACTAAATCATTTTTTGGACACTTTTTTATCACTATTATCACATAAGAAGAAGATATACGATATACTATATATTTTTATTCAATACTCTCTAGCTCCCTTATCTCCTCCTCCCATGCTCGTCTCTAAGACTTCTCCAGGGCGTCACCCATCCTCTGGAACTCTCTACCTCAATCTTTCAGACTATCATCTACTCTACCTACCTTTAGGCAATCATTGAAAACCTTTCTCTTCAAGGAAGCCTATCCCGCCCTCTGCTAATACTGGAATCCTCTACTCTTCCAAACACTCCATCCTCCACAGTTTTACCTTTTGTACCACTAACCCCTCCCTCCTAGATTGTAAGCTACAAGGATCAGGGCCCTCAAATCCCTCTTGTATTGAACTGTATTGTTACTGTATTGTCTCCAACTATAGTGTAAAGCGCTGAACAAACTGTTGGTGCTATATAAATCCTGTATAATAATAATAATTGTAGTAGGAGGTGTAGTAGGAATAGTAGCAGTTGGGGTAGTAGGAGGCGTAGTAGGAATAGTAGTGGTTGGGGTAGTAGGAGGCGTAGTAGGAATAGTAGTGGTTGGGGTAGTAGGAATAGTAGTAGTTGGGGTAGTAGGAGGTGTAGTAGGAATAATAATAGTTGGGGTAGTAGGAGATGTAGTAGGAGGTGTAGTGGGAATAGTAGTAGTTGGAGTAGTAGGATGTGTAGTAGGAATAGTAGTAGTTGGGGTAGTAGGAGGTGTGGTAGGAATAGTAGTAGTTGGGGTAATAGGAGGTGTAGTAGGAATAATAATAGTTGTGGTAGTAGGCGGTGTAGTAGGAATAGTAGTAGTTGGGGTAGTAGGAGGTGTAGTAGGAATAGTAGTAGTTGGGGTAGTAGGAGGTGTAGTAGGAATAATAATAGTTGGGGTAGTAGGAGATGTAGTAGGAATAGTAGTAGTTGGAGGTGTAGTAGGAATAATAATAGTTGGGGTAGGAGGAGGTGTAGTAGGAGGCGTAGTAGGAATAGTAGTGGTTGGGATAGTAGGAATAGTAGTAGTTGGGGTAGTAGGAGGTGTAGTAGGAATAATAATAGTTGGGGTAGTAGGAGGTGTAGTAGGAATAGTAGTAGTTGGGGTAATAGGAGGTATAGTAGGAATAGTAGTAGTTGGGGTAGTAGGAGCTGTAGTAGGAATAGTAGTAGTTGGGGTAATAGGAGGTGTAGTATTAATAGTAGTAGTTGGGGTAGTAGGAGGTGTAGTAGGAATAGTAGTAGTAGAGGTAGTAGGAGGTGTAGTAGGAATAGTAGTAGTTGGGGTAGTAGGAGGTGTAGTAGGAATACTAGTGGTTGGGGTAGTAGGAATAGTAGTAGTTGGGGTAGTAAGAGGTGTAGTAGAGATAGTAGTAATTGGGATGATAGGTGTAGTAGGAATAATAATAGTTGGGGTAGTAGGAGGTGTAGTAGGAATAGTAGTAGTTGGGGTAGTTGGAGGTGTGGTAGGAATAGTAGTAGTTGGGGTAGTAGGAGGTGCAGTAGGAATAGTAGTAGTTGGGGTAGTAGGAGGGGTAGTAGGAATAATAATAGTTGGGGTAGTAGGAGGTGTAGTAGGAATAGTAGTAGTTGGGGTAGTAGGAGGTGTAGAAGGAATAGTAATAGTTGGGGTAGTAGGAGGTGTAGTAGGAATAGTAGTAGTTGGGGTAGTAGGAGGTGTAGTAGTTGGGGTAGTAGGAGGTGTAGTAGGATGTTTGGGGTCCATTTTTGTAGTTTTGTGTCAGTTTTGGCTTGTTGTTTCTCCACTTTTTGGTGTCATACAATACAAACACAAGAAATGACACCAGAATGCCGGAACATTTGTCATTGCAGCAATTTTCTGGGTGAAGTGGGGCGTTATCTGACAAACGCCGGGGGGGGGACAAGATGTTTGGCCATGATTGTGTGTGGGGGATGGGCAGTGATAAACCCTACTACCCGAATCATACATGATGGAACATCAGCCCATGTAGCCGTCTGTGTTATGAATCAGCCACATATATGATGACCTCTTACCTAGGTGTTCACACAGATATCTCAGCTCCTCATCATATACAGAGCCGGTGACGTCCACAATGTTGATTCGTCCTCTTTTCTTGGTGTGATACAAAATACCGAACGTGCACCGAGAGACGGCCTCCCTGAACTGCCGCCCGCCATTGTTGGAGATGTAGTGAGGAAGGACGGTTATTATATTGATATAGAAGTGCTCCCATTTTAGTCGGTTGATAAGCCATTTATAGTCACTCTCTGATGACCTTGAAAAGATCCCAACTGTGTGAGATCCTGGAAGATACCTCTATATAATGAAAGATACAAAACAATAATCATTAGATAACAGCAACAAGAGAAATGATTGTACATTACACTAAATCCAGAACCAGCCCCTGCCCCCTCCCCCGACTTCTCCATCAAATCAATAACACCATCCTCAGTCCCTCCCCTCATGCCAGGTACTAGGTGTAATCCTAGACTCCCATCTGTCCTTTCAGCCCCAAATCCAATCACTGTCCAAATCTTGTAGACTTCACCTCCGCAACGGATACATCCGTTCTTAACCTCGGAAACCACTAAGCAACGTATTCACTCCCTGGTTATTTCTTGCCTTGACTATTGTAACTCCCTCCTCATTGGCCGACCTCATCGCATGTCCTCCACCCCTCTCTACCAATTCCTCCACTGGCCTCCACCCCTCTCTGCCAATCCCTCCACTGGCCTCCATCCCTCTCTGCCTATCCCTCTATTGTCCTCCACCCCTCTCTACCAATTCCTCCACTGGCCTCCACCCCTCTCTGCCAATCCCTTCACTGGCCTCCACCCCTCTCTGCCAATCCCTTCACTGGCCTCCACCCCTCTCTGCCAATCCCTCCACTGGCCTCCACCCCTCTCTGCCAATCCCTCCACTGGCCTCCACCCCTCTCTGCCAATCCCTCCACTGGCCGCCACCCCTCTCTGCCAATCCCTCCACTGGCCTCCATCCCTCTCTGCCAATTCCTCCACTGGCCTCCATCCCTCTCTGCCAATCCCTCCACTGGCCTCCGCCCCTCTCTGCCAATCCCTCCACTGGCCTCCACCCCTCTCTGCCAATCCCTCCACTGGCCTCCATCCCTCTCTGCCTATCCCTCTATTGTCCTCCACTGGCTTCCCATTGCCCAACAAACAAAATTTCAAACATTAACAATAACATATAAAACCATTTATAACTCCGCCCCAAATTACATCACCAATCTTGTCTCCAAATATCACCCAAACCTTACACCCCACTCCTCGCAAGACCTCCTGCTCTCTGGCTTCTTTGTCTATTCCTTCCATGCTCGTCTCAATAACTTTTCCAGAGCCTCCCCATCCTCTGGAACTCTCTACCCCAAGCTATCAGGCTATCACCTACTCTTCCCACTTTTAGGCGATCTCTGAAAACTGATCTCTTCAGGGAAGCCTATGCTGCCTTCAGCTAATAATGGAATCTTCTATTCCTCCTACCAGTCCATCCCCCACAGTTATTACCTTTTGTACCACCAGCCCCTCCCTCCTAGACTGTAAGCTCCCAGGATCAGGCCCTCCTATCCCTCTTGTATTGAACTGTATTGTTTCCGTATTGTCTCCTGTTATATTGTAAAGCGCTGAGCAAACTGTTGTCGCTATAAATCCTGTATAATAATAATTACAAATCTCACAATGCGGCGGGTTCCAGCAATCCTGGGATCACTATTAGGGGTCTGTCTATATTACCCCCCTCAGTACCGGGTACTGTCACCCCCTTCCTGCCCTGACCAATTTTCAGCTTTGAGTGCTCTCACACTTTCATTGATAATTACTCAATCATGCAACGCTGCGCCCAACTGACATTTTGTTCCTTTTTTCACACAAATAAAGCTTCCTTTTGGTGGTATTTAATTAGCACTGGGTTTTTCTATTTTTTGTGCTATAAATTAAAAAATACTGTGAACACCTCACTTTGGTAGAAAGTTCTTTAGCTGATCTCTCTAAGCTCTGACATTTGAAATGTAAACGTTACTGAGTCACTGGTCTTTTTATGATTTTTTTTTTCTAATTTTATCAATGACTGTAGAATGTTTATCTACTGCATATGGGTATGTCTTGTATTTTTAGGTAAAAATTTCTAATAAAAAAATTAAAATAAAATTTAAAAAATACTGAAAATTTAAAAAAAAAAAAATCTTGCACTTCATTTCTGTTATACAATTTTGCAAATAAGTAATTTTTTTCATAAATTTGGGCCACAATGTATACTTCTACATTGCTTTGGTAAAAATAACCCCAATCGGTGTGTATTATTTGGTCTGTGTGGAAGTTATAGAGTCTACAAGCTATGGAACCAATAACTGATTACTGATCACACCTGATGTACTTTTGTCTTGAGACACTAACAAGCCAGGACAGTACAAATACCCCCCAAATGACCCCTTTTTGGAAAGTAGACATCCCAAGGTATTTAGTAAGATGCATGGAGAGATTATTCCACAATTCTTTGTAAAATGAATAAAGTAAATAAAATTTGAGGTTTTTTTCCACACAATTGTTATATTAACAGGTTATTCCTCTCACACAGCATATGCATACTTACAGCTTCACACTGCTGCTCCTCCTGAGTACGGGGACACCACGTGTAAGGCTTGTCCACAGCCTGGCCACATACAGAGGCCCAACATCCAAGTAGCACCTACCGGCATTCTGGAGGCATAAATTACACATCTAATTTCCTGACTACCTATCACATTTATGAAGGCCCTTTAGCACAAGGACAATGGAATTACCCACAAAATGACCCCATTTTGGAAAGCAAACCCCCCGATGTATATTCTATGAGGCATAATGAATCTTTTGAACAGGTCTTTTTTTTCCACAAGTTTTCGGAAACTGTGAAAAGACAATGAAAATCTCAAAATACATTCTGCTACTCCTCCTGAGTATAGGGATATCACATGTGTAAGACTTTTCCACAGCCTGGCCACATTCAGAGGCCCAACATCCTAGTAGCACCTTCAGACTCCTAACTCATAGCATGTACATACCAAGAATTACTCCCCAAAAATACATTCTGCTGAGCAAAGGGTAAACAAAAAAAATACCTGTGGTTTTAGTAGTGAAATTGTCCAGAGGAGAGCATTGGTCCAGGCAGCAAGCAGGGACGTGGTCAGCGACAGAGAAAGGAACTGCCCAGGCAGCAGGAAGGAATACTGTCCATAGCCACTACAGGCAGCAGGCAGAAATATTGCCAGCACAGCCAAAGCATTGGTCCAGGAAGACCAATGCGTTGTCCAGGCAGAGACATGGTCCAGCAACAGCCAAATGAGTTGTCCAGGCAGAGACATGGTCAGTATAGTCAAAATATCAGTCCTGGTAGTAGGTAGGAACACGGTCCATAGTACAGGTAGCAGGCAGAGGTGTGGTCAACTCATGCGGAAGGCAGAGGCATGATGGCAGTAAGTTGGCATAAGGCAGAATTATCAGGCTTAGGGCCTTGCACAGGGGTAGAGGCTCCGTCCCACCCAACCTCTTCGAAACCTCTGGACTAAAAGACCTGTTTGCGGGAATTACAAAACCCGGAGAAAACCAAAAACTTTGTTTTCTCCACTCAGAAAATCTATTCTGGAGGCCCTCACATACATGTGTTATCTCAAATCCAACTAATACAATGGCATAAGATCAGTTCAGGAGGCAGGCAAAAAGCACGGTTGATTAACAGGCCAATGTCAATTCACGTGGAAGGCAGAAACGTGGTTGATAGTTCAAGCGTCAGGCAGAGGCCTCATCAATAAACAGTCCAAGATCAGTTCAGGTGGCAAGCAGAGACATTGTTGATAAACAGTCCAGGTCATACAGAGAAATAGGCGATAGTGGAGAATGGAAAATATCTTGACTAATAGTGTAGTGTTGTGTGATAGATCCGGAAGCACTCTCCAATACAGAACCCTGGCTGGGAAGGACATTAGGGACAGTAGTATCGGGTGTCATGGCGAATTTGGTTACTGGAACATAAACAACATTTTTGGGGGTTTGCGATCTGTTTGGACAAGAGGGAGGATATCGGGGAAATGCCTCTTATTGAGTTTGGTCAATGAATCAAAGTGAATTTGTTCAGGGGTATGACCAGGTGGATAGAGAAGGGCTGTAACAATATCCTCTGATACATCAGGTAGGTTAGGGATCTTTGTGTGCACTTACAAAAGATGACATAAGAATTGTACGGGGCTAACTGAAACAAGTAGATGGTAACCTTTTTATACCAATAGATTGATCTCCTGGTGGCTAAGTATGGCTGTAACATCTGGTCATTCATATCCACCCCACCCCATAAACTGGTTATAGTCATGTATGCATCTTGGTTTCTGAACGGGACCTTGTCTTGTTTGAAGTTCCACAAAGGTATCATCAAGAATTGAGGAAAGGGTATAGACATCTCTTATCTTTCCACTTTAGGGCTAGGATCTCTTCATTCCGCAAACTGGCTGTTTCATCCAGTTTTAATTTTGTAGTGACCAGTCGTTGTAGGAAGCCCTTGAGGTTGGCCCGTGCTGTCCCACAGTTTTCTTCAGATAGAGATGGCGGAATAATGGGAGACTTGTGTAGAAATTATCTACATACAAATGGTAACCCCTCTAAAACAGCGGTTCTATAAGCTGCCAAACAATTTTGCCACTTGTCCCCATATAGGTAGGACATCCAGGGGGGTCTAGCTGGCTGTCCTTTCCCTCATAAATCTTGAAGTTGTAGGTATATCCCCTGGCCCTGTCACATGCCTTGCAGAATTTTACTTCATATTTGGACCGTTTACTGGGGATGTACTGTTTGATGCCAAGCCTTCCAGTAAAGTGGACTAGGGATTCATCCACACAAATATTTTTGTCAGGAGTAAACGTTTCCGTAAAGGTACAGCAAAAAAAGTTGATTAGTGGCCGAATTTTGAATAGCTTATCATAATCAGAATGATATTGAGGAAGGTACTGGGTATTATTATTATTATTATTATTATTGAAATGCAAAAACCTCATTGTCATCTCATAGCGTGTTCTGGGCATACAAGATGAATATACTGGCATATGATGTATAGGTTGGGTAGACCAGTAGGCAAGGACTTCATTTTTTTTGTCAGTCCCATGTTCAGAGTAAGCCCAAGAAAAATTTTAAATTCTTCCATGGTGAGGGGTTTCCACACAAATAGGCGGGCATACGATGAATTGGGATTGCTGGCTATATATTGGCTGGCATACAGGTTACTATCAGGTGAAGGAGGACAATGGAGAGAGGACTTCCCTTGCGGCTAAGTTCCTGACTCCCCTGAGAGTGGGACAGCGGGAGTCAGGCCCAAAGTTGCACAGGTCGCCTGTAGGAGTGCTGGTTGGTGGTCCACTCAGGAGCACAGCTGGTGCATGGAGATAGGTATGCAGACTGGAAGCGCCTGTGCATGGTAGGCAAGCCTTCCGGGATTCGGATGTTTGTTGGTTAGTTAGTTCGAGCCAAGGTCAGGCACCGGGTGGGGAACAGAACAGACGTAGTCAGGTGGGATAGCTGAGGTCATGCACGGAGGAGCAAGAGAGAGAGTATCCTTTAGCCAAGTCGAGGTCAGATCAGGGGGTCAGTAGAGCAGACAGGTCCAAGTACAAGCCGGGTCAGAATCAGGAAGTCGCACGTAACCGCAAACAGGAACAAACCACAGGGAGCTAGAGATCATCCAGCAACCAGAGGAAGTGATCAGCCTCCTTATAAAGGCCGTCTGGCACCAGACTGAGGCTGATGTGTCCTTCTGTGGCCATGTAGAATATTGGCAGAAACACCAGGACTTCTGCTGTGGACAGGACCCTGACAGTGCCCCCCCTAAAGGGCAGCCTCCGGATGCCCACCTGGGCAGTCTTTTCAGGATACTTGGAATGAAATTCTTGGAGAAGCCTGAGGGCATGTATATTCCCTTTTGGTTCCCAGGAACTTTCTTCAAGTGGGTACCCCTTCCATCTGACCAGGTACTGGATTTCTCTTTCCCGCCTTCTGCAGTCCAGAATTGCTTCATCCTCGTATTCCGTCTCCTCCCCAACTGTTATCGTTGGAGGAGGTGGTTCTACTCTCCCTGGAAAAGGATCAGGAACAGCTGGCTTGAGTAGGGAGACGTGGAAAACTGGGTGGATCTTGCATGATTCTGAAAGAGACAGCTCAAATGCCACAGGATTTATTTCTCTCTTGATCTGGAAAGGGCCAATGTACCTTGGTCCCAACTTACGTGATGGGCACAGGAGGTTTAGATTTGCAGTTGACAGAAAAACTGTGTCTCCAATCTTCAGAGGAGGGTTTCCTCTCTGTTTCCTGTCGTAGTGTTTTTTATAATCAGCCTGGGATTTCAGTATAGACTCGGAGGACTTTACAGTTCTGTAGCATGGAGAGTCTGTCCTGTACTGCGGGTACTGAAGCTTCGGGAATGGTGTCAGGTATAAAGGAAGGGTGGAATCCATAATTGGCCCAAAATGGTGACTGGTTTGTGGCAGAATGGACTGAGTTGTTATGGGCAAATTCTGCCAATGGGAGTAGAGATGACCAATCATCCTGAGAAAAGGCAGAGAAGAACCGTAAATATTGCTCCAAAGTCTGGTTTGTTTGCGCCGTTTGCCCTTTACTCTGGGAATGGTAAGCGGACGATAGGCAGAGTTCCACCTTCAGGGCTTTGCAGAGGGCTCTCCAGAACCTGGACGTAAACTGCACCCCTAGGTCTGAGACAATATTACTGGGCAGACCATGTAACCTGACAATTTCTTTGATGAAGGTTAGTGCAGTCTCTGGTGCGGATGGTGTACCCACCGTTGGTAAAAAGTGGGCCATCTTGGATAGCCGATCCACTACTACCAGGATGGTAGTAAACCCCTCTGCGGGTGGTAAATCCACAATGAAGTCCATTGCGACCATCTCCCAGGGCCGATCAGGAATGGGCAGGGGCCTCAGCAACCCCCAGGTCTTGGCTTTGTCTCCCTTGTTCCGTAGACACAGTGTGCACGACTTCACATAAGCTCTACAGTCATGATTCAGGCTAGGCCACCAGAAGGATCGCTGGATTAGTTCCATTGTCTTACGGGCTCCAAAGTGTCCAGCCAGTTGATGGTCATGGAAAGCCCTTAACACTTGAGACCTCACTTCTTGGGGTACAAAGATTTTTCCCTTGTGCCACAGAAGACCATCCTGCCTTCTAAGCGAATTTTGTTCAGGTTCAGGGCATAGTGCAGAGGCTTCCTTGATCAAACTTTAGGCTGGGTTGGATCAGCAAAAAATTTTGGGCCGACAAAATGGTGTTGGGGGGAGAAGGCTCCTCTCGGTCCGGGAACATGCAGGGAAGGGCATCTGCCTTCCTGTTCTTGGATCCTGGGCGGTAGGTTATGTGGAAGTTAAACCTGGAGAAGTATAAAGCCCATCTAGCCTGTCGAGGTCTTAGGCGCTTGGCAGACCTTAGATACTCCAGATTTTTGTGATCCGTGAAGATCATGATTGGGTGGCTGGCTCCTTCCAAGAGATACCTCCATTCCTCGAAGGCTATTTTATTCGCCAACAGTTCCCTATCTTCCACATCATAGTTCCTCTCGGCTTGGCTCAGTTTTCTGGAACAAAAGGCTATTGGATGAAGCAGAGCCTTTGCGCCCTGGCGCTGGGAGAGCACAGCTCATGTAGCCACTTCAGACGCGTCTACCTCCAGGATGAAGGGGAGTGTTAGATCTGGATGCTGTAATAGAGGAGCAGAGGTAAATTGATCCTTTAATTGCTCAAACGCTTTTTGAGCTTCCTGGCTCCAGCAGAAACGTGTATGCTGGCGGGTGAGTTGAGTGATGGGGGCAATAATTGCGAAAAAAGCCCTTAATAAATTTCCGGTAAAAGTTGGCGAAACCCACAAATCTTTGGACCCCTTTCCTGTCCGTAGGTGCAGGCCAATCCAGGATAGCAGATACTTTCTGAGGGTCCATGGAGATCCCCTCGGTAGAAATTATGAGCCCCAGGAACTGAATGGACTGCTTCTCGAACTCACACTTCTCAGCCTTGGCGTACAAGCCACGCATCCTGAGAGTGTTTAGCACTTTCCTAACGTGATCCCGATGGAGTTCCAGTGAGGTAGAGAAGATTAGGATATCGTCCAGGTAGACTATCACAAAAAGGTCTAGATATTCTCTAAAGATGTTGTTTACAAAATGTTGTAATGTAGCAGGGGCATTGCATAGCCCAAACTGCATCACTAAGTATTCAAAATGTCCAAATCGTATTCGGAAGGCGGTCTTCCACTCGTCCCCCTCTTTTATACGGACTAAATTGTAGGCCCCTCATAAGTCCAATTTAGTGACGACTTGGGCCGTTTGGAATCTCTGAAATAATTTGGGCACCAGAGGAAGAGGATACCGGTTTTTGATGGTGATTTCATCAAGTTCCCTGTAGTCAATGCAAGGTCTAAGAGATCGATCCTTTTTTTCTACAAAGAAAATACCAGCCCCGGCGGGAGAGGAAGAGGGGCGGATAAATCCTTTAGCGAGATTCTCGTCTAGGTAGTGCCAGAGAGCTTCCAGTTCAAGTTTGGATAAAGGGAAAATTCGCCCAAATGGTATTTCTGTTCCTGGGAGTAACTCAATCGGGCAATCGTAAGACCGATGAGAAGGCAATGTGTCAGCCTTCTTTTTATCGAACAAATCGAGGAAGTCATGGTAGGTAGAGGGAACGAGTTGACTGGCCTCTGGTGAAGTTCGGACTGAGAGGCATATGGAAGAATTGGTGGGTGCAGGGGCACCACAGTGTTGCAGACAATATTGTGAAGAAAAGATGATTTCCATCTTGGGTCAATCGATCTGAGAATTGTGGGCTTGCAACCAGGGTATTCCTAGGATGACTGGGAACATGGGGGATCTGATTATGTAAAAACGAATAAACTTCTGATGGCCAGAGTCGGTAGTTGCAAGAATAGGAGTGATTTCCAGGGTAACAGGTCCGGAACTCGGAGTAGTGCCATCCGCAAGTAAGACTTCAAGTCTCTGTCTCTTAGGCAGAAGAGGGATGTGTAAGTCCTTGGCCAGTTGGATATCTAAGAAACAACTACAGGCTCCCGAGTCAACGACTGCCCGCAACTTGACGTCCCTTCCAGCCACCTGCAATGACATGGGGAGAATGACATGCGTAGTTAAAGTCCCGGATAGCTGAAGGTATGAAGGATGCGGCTCGCTGGACTTACTTGGGCGCACTGGGCAGTGACGCAGGAAGTGGCCTGTGGCCCCACAGTAGAGACAGAGGTTGCCTTGCTGTCTGCATAGCCTTTCTTCCGGAGTTAGGGCAGGTTGGAGAAGGCCGATTTGCATAGGTTCGACCTCCAACTTGTTGATGGGTTGCAGAGCGAGGGCTGGAGCCGTTGGCCCTGGAACTTTTGGCAGAATCCATGTGGGCCGAAATGTCTAAGTATGCTCAGCTCGTCTTTTCCGTCGACGCCAGGTCAACCGAGTAGCGAGCAGGATAAGGTTCTCCAAGGAGGAGGGAGCTTCCACCCTAGCTAACTCGTCCTTGAAGGACTCGGACAGGCCTAGGCGGAACGGATACCTCAATGCTGCATCGTTCCAACCAGTGACTGCAGACCATTTATGGAACTCCACTATGTAGTCCTCCACAGGCCGCCGACCTTGTAGTAGAGCATGGAGGGCGGACTCAGCAGTGGAGGTCTTCTGGGGATTGTCGTAGAGGGCAACCATGGCTTCAAAGAATTCACTCACTGATTTGAGTGCTGGGCTCTTTTGTTCCAGAAGACCATGTGCCCAAGACTGAGGTTCTTCAGACAACAGGGAGATGATGAACCCGACCTTGACCGCTTCCAGAGAAAAAGGTCCTGGGTTGCAGAGCAAAGTATAATTCACAGGCATTCTTGAAAGCTCTGAACTTATGTCGATCCCCGAGAAAACATTCTGGAGTAGGAACTCTGGGTTCTGGAGGTGGTAACGCAATAACAGGAGTGGTGGCAGGAGACTGACTGGCAGGTGCAGCAACTGGGTTGGAACTGGCGGAGGGAACCTGGTCTACGGAAGTGAAGAGGGAGTGAAGACGTCCTTCCAGCTGGAAGTATCCCTGCTGTAAATCCTTCACTGCTTGGGTAAGTGCCGTCATTTGTTGGCACAGGGCCTCTAGTGCGGACGCGCCTCTCTCGGCCTCGGACATACTGGCTGGATGATACTATCACATACCTGGTGATGGAGGACAATGGAGAGAGGGCTTCCCTTGCGGCTAAGTTCCTGACTCCCCTGAGAGTGTGACAGCGGGAGTCAGGCCCAAAGTTGCACAGGTCGCCTGTAGGAGTGCTGGTTGGTGGTCCACTCAGGAGCACAGCTGGTGCACGGAGATAGGTCTGCAGACTGGAAGCGCCTGTGCGTGGTAGGCAAGCCTTCTGGGATTTGGATGTTTGTTGGTTAGTCAGTTCGAGCCAAGGTCATGTACCGGGTGGGGAACAGAACAGACGTAGTCAGGTGGGATAGCCAAGGTCATGCACGGAGGAGCGAGAGAGAGAGTATCCTTTAGCCAAGCCGAGGTCAGATCAGGGGGTCAGTAGAGCAGACAGGTCCAAGTACAAGCCAGGTCAGAATCAGGAAGTCGCAGGTAACAGGAAGCAGGAACAAACCACGGGGAGCTAGAGATCATCCAGCAACCAGAGGAAGTGATGAACCTCCTTATAAAGGCCGTCTGGCACCAGACTGAGGCTGATGTGTCCTTCTGCGGCCATGTAGAGTATTGGCAGAAACGCCAAGACTTTTGCTATGAACAGGACCCTGACAGTTACACTGCTCCGCAATGTAATTTAGCAGATCATTAGTAAAAAAATGAATGAAAAAAAACTAATTGGGGTATCCTTTTCTGCTTGTGTCTGAGGGCCTGGCTGTGCTGTAAAGGGGGGGAATTGCAGGTTCTGCTGAATTAGCAGGCAGCCACATGGAATATAAAAGTACATCTGGGAGACTGGTATGGGCTCTACCTCGTTGTGGATGGAAAACCCTTCTACTAGTGCCTGGCGCTACTGGTGGATGCCTGGCCTATCTTCTGGGAGCTCTGCGCTGCTTGTACTCGCCACTGTGCTACTGGTGGATGCCTGCTCCTTCTCAGATCTCCTGAACCTTTTTGTTTGGACTCTCTCCTCCTCAGATCTCCGAAACATCTTTGTTTGGACTCTCTCCTCAGAATCTGTTGCTGACCCACTGCTGTCAGGAGCCGACTGGCGGTAGCCTCTAGCGACCCACAGGCCGGAATTCCACAGGGCGCGGAGTCTAAGCCTCAGTCTGCTGTTTCTAAAGAGCACCTGATGGTGAAGATGGACTTGAAGCAGCCTGAGACCAGGTCGCGGCCCCTGAGTACAACCAGCTGTGGTAGAGGTAGTTGCCAGTGGCAAGTAGCAGGTGAGAGTCAGATGTGAAGAGGTGGTGCGTAGCGTAATCAAACAGGCCAGGTCGGTAACAGTGGAGGCGGACGGTACAGAGCGGCAGGCAAAAGGATAAACGGGTCACGGGCCAGGTTCAGCAACAGGAGGTCAGGTAAACAGGAGAAGGCAGAAGAATGGTCAGACAAGCCAGGGATCAGGGCAGGAGAAGGTCACGGCAATGCGGGTCAGGCAGGGTCGGCAACAAAGGCAATCTCAGGAACTAGGAACAGGTACAGCAGGAATAAGACCAAACGGCAATGTGAGCATTGCCAGGGTCCGTTTAAATAGTGCGCCCTGCACTGTCATTGGTGCCCGGCACGCACCCATGTGCGCGAGTGCGCATGCGTGGCCGTGATTGCTGCCATGAGCGTCTAGGTCCTAGCGCCTGCATGTTGCTGCGCCTAGGTAATCCGCGCATGCGCAGTCCCGTGCGCCGCGGCGGACCCCTGGATTCCTGACATTGCCCCCCACGGGCAGCATACGGATGCCCAATTGATTCCTCCTTTGTGGGTGGCTGTGGAGAAATTCTTGCACCAACCTGGGAGCATGTATGTTTTGAGCTGGTTCCCATGAATTTTCCTCTGGCCCGTAGCCTTTCCACTTGGTGAGGTATTGTATCCGACCTCCCCTCCTCCTGCCATCTAAGATTGCTTCAACTTCAAATTCTTCTTCTCCATCGATTTCTAGGGCTACCGGAGGTCTTGATCTGCGATCCGGGAAGGGATCTGTAATTGCAGGCTTCAGCAGGGATACATGGAACACCGGGTGTATCCTGAAAGATTCGGGCAGCGCTAATTCGAAGGCCACTTCATTGATCTGCCGGTTTACCTGAAATGGGCCCACAAATTTGGGTGCAAATTTCCTTGATGGGCACGCCATCTTCAGGTTTGCCAACCAAACCTGATCTCCTGGGTGCACGACCAACTCCCCCCTCCTCCTATCAAAAGCTCTCGTTATCCTCATGGGCCTTTGTTACTGCCTCCTGTAGCAATTTGTTATTGGATACAAAGAAATCTAAGGTATCTTGAGCCGCTGGAACCAAGTTTTCAGAAATCAGGTCCGGTAGGAAAGTAGGATAGAATCCATAATTGGCGTTAAATGGGACTGCTTAGTGGCGGAATGGGTTGCATTGTTATAGGCGAATTCCGCTAGGGGCAGGAGTGCCAGCCAGTCATCCTGCAGAAAAGAGGTGTAAAACCTGAGGTACTGCTCCAACGTTTGGTTGGTCTGCTCAGTCTGCCCATTCGTTTGCGGGTGGTATGCTGAGGAGAAAGACAGTTTAATCTCCAACATTTCGCACAGGGCCTTCCAAAACTTTGAGGTAAATTGGACTCCCCGATCTGAGACTATATTCCTAGGAACTCCATGGAGCCTTACCACTTCTTTAATAAAGAGTTGTGCAGCCTCGGGGGCAGACGGGGTACTCTTAAGTGGCAGAAAGTGGGCCATTTTTGATAAGTGATCCACCACCATGAAGATTGCGGTATGCGAGGGTGGCAGTTCCACGATAAAATCTATGGAGACCATACTCCACTGTCTGTCGGGCACCGGTAAAGGTCACAGTAGGCCCCAAGCTTTATTCTGGGTAGGCTTATTCCTGTTACAGATGGCACAGGTCTTTACGTATGTCTCACAATCCTTGCCCAAACTCTGCCACCAAAACATGCGTTGAATCAGCTCCAAAGTTTTACATATTCCGAAGTGGCCCGCCAATGGGTGGTCGTGGCAGTAGCCCAGGACCAGGGTTCGAGCTTCTTCAGGAACAACGATCTGTTCCCCTTTCCATAAAAGCCTTCTCTGCTCTGTACCGAGACTCCAGGTGGGTTGGGGGCTCCCCATTGATGCAGTCTGTAATTTCGACAGGAGTTCTGACTGCAAAAGTAAGAAATTACTCGCCGGCAGAATGGTATCGGGTGTAGGAGTTTCTTTAGGGTCCTCGAACATCCGCGACAGCACGTCAGGTTTCGTGTTTTTAGACCAGGTCGGTAGGTTATATGAAAGAGGAATCTTGAGAAGAACAACGCCTGTTGGATTTTAGACACATATAATACTTCCTTTAGTGTCTTGAGGCGATTATGAATGAAGAGCCGTTGCAATAAAAAATGAAGTGTGATTTTATTCTATCACACAATGGCTTAAAATAACAATGTAAAGCGTATCATGAACAGTTCCATGTAGATGAAACTATTGTAGAAATATCAAGCAGAAGTTTAAGATAAGTCACCATTATTTGTCATGGCTGTCCTGGCCCTGTGCTGTTTTGTCCTTCTCAAGTCTTTGGGAAGAAGCCGGAAATAGACGGAAGTGATGATCTTGTCTTACAGCTAGCACCTGTTGCAGCTCCTTAGAAGTTTCTCAGACATAAGTGTGTGTGTGTGTGTGTATGAAAGAGTGTGTCCCCTGTCCGTTGTCTCATGGTCGTTTATGAAGCAAATTTACGTCATAGCTTGAGATTCTTTAGACCTTCTATGGAAATCATTACTGCTTAGCAAAGCAATTCCATAGAAGAGAGTGGACGCTATATATTTGATGTTTGATGGACAGGTACAGATGCTGATATACATGATACTGTAAGCTGATGATGTAACCTCAGCTATTCATATGATAATATAACTTAAGAACGTATCTTTACAACATATCAATGTATAATCACTAATCTATATATGTATCAATGTTAGAAACATACTAAATACACACAGATACTATTAAAATACATAATGTAATAGTAAGTCTTTAATGAGTCAATCCTAATACCTTTGACATTTACAAGAGATTTCTGACCAGCTACACCTAAATATAGTCTTCAGCTGGTTAGCTGATCTCAGCTTAACTAACTCATATCTTTCTGTCTCAGCTATTTTACTGAAGAATTAAATAATATCATCGGTTTAAGGTGACAATTCACACATTTTAATATTAATTATGATTAATCATAAAAACAAAATATTTTGCAAGCTTGCCATTGATATAAGTGCCGAATCATAAATTTGATTAATTTCCTTCAAACGCCCATCTGGCCTGCCATGGTCTAAGGCGCTTAGCCGTCCTCAGGTACTCTAAGTTCTTGTGGTCTGTGTAGACCAGGATTGGGTGTAGGGCCCCTTCCAACAAGTATCTCCACTCTTCCAGTGCTGTTTTAAATTGCCAAAAGCTCCCGGTCCCCAATGTCGTAGTTCCTCTCCACCGTAGTGAGCTTCCTAGAAAAGAAGGCTACTGGGTGCATGAGTTCCTTTATGCCTTTTCTTTGCAATAGAACGGCTCCCACTGCGTTCTCAGACGCATCTACCTCTAATATGTATGGCAGGGATGCATCCGGGTGACTTAAAATAGGGGCTGCCGTGCACAACTTCTTCAGGGTCTCGAAAGTGATCTGCGCCTCAGGTGTCCAATGAAAACGTACCCCCAGTTTTGTAAGTTGGGTGATGGGAGATACCAGGCCTGAGAAATTCTTCATGAACTTTCAGTAGAAATTTGCGAAGCCAATAAACCACTGAACACCTTTTTTATCTGAGGGTACTGGCCATTCCAGAATTGCGGAAATCTTTTGGGGATCCATGGCAATTCCTGTGGTGGAAATAATTAGCCTAAGGAACTGGATGCTGTGTTGTTCGAAGCTGCACTTCTCTGCCTTGGCATAAAGCCCGTGCTGGCGAAGTCGCTCCAGCACGCTCCTGACGTGACCTCGATGTGCCTCCAAGGATGGAGAAAAAAAAATCAGAATATCGTCAGGATAGACCACAACAAAGATGTCCAGATAATCTTTGAAAATATAATTTACAAAATGCTGAAAAGTGGCTGGTGCATTGCACAACCCGAATGGCATAACCAGGTACTCAAAGTGCCCGAACCGGGTGCGGAAAGCAGTCTTCCACTCATCCCCTTCACGTATATGGACCAAGTTATAAGCGCCCGAGATCCAACTTGGTAAAAATAGCTGCTGCCTTCAATATCTGGAAAAATTCAGGGACTAGAGGAAGAGGATAGTGGTTTTTAACTGGAATTTTGTTCAGCTCCTGATAGTCAACACAGGGTCTCAGGGACTTGTCTTTTTCTATGAAAAAGATTCTGGCTCCAGCCGGTGACATGGAAGGGCGGATGAATCCCTTTTGGAGGCTCTCGTCAATGTATTCCTTCAATGCCCCCAACTCCCGCTCTGACAAGGGAAAAATTCGGCCGAAAGGGATCTCAGACCCTGGAAGAAGATCAATTGGACAGTCATATGCCTGATGCGGGGGAAGGATGTCTGCTCCCTGTGGGCTAAATACGTCAAGGTAGGGATGGTAGGCTAAAGGAATTGTTTGAGCTAACTCTTTGTCTGTGTTCACGCAGTATAGGGTCTGGGTGGCTGCCGGTGTCCTGAGGCAACAGTGCTCTCAGCAATAAGAAGAACTGAACTGACCCAGTCTTCCAGTTAATGTGCGGGTCATGGGCTCGTAACCAGGGAAGCCCCAAAATGACTGGGAAGAGTGGGGACGCGATGGCGTCCAAGCGGAGGAGTTCCTGATGATGGCCAGCCACTGTAGTGCAGATTGGAGGGGTCTCTCGTTCTACCAACCATGACTTTATCCGAGACCCATCGGCCAAGAAGATATTCAAGCCTTGCTCTTTAGTCTGTAAGGGAATCCGCAGATGAGCCGCAAAGCCAAGATCTATAAAGCAACTGCAGGCTCCCGAATCAATAATGGCCGTCACTGGTACGGTTCTTCCGCGGAGCTGGAAAGAGATAAGCACAGCTAGGTGAGTTGCGTTATTCAGGCAAGTAGGAGATACAGCAGAAGCGACAGATGCACACTTACTCATCTTCTCAGGGCAAGAGCGTACTATATGACCAGCTGCTCCACAGTATAGGCATAGGTTGTTCAGCCGACACCTCTGGCGTTCTTCAAAAGTCAGAGAGGGTCGCATCAGTCTGATTTGCATAAGTTCAGGCCCATCAGATGGCTCTGGACTTAGACTACCAACTGGGGAGTTAGGCTGGAGCGGAACCCAAGGTAGCACCCATGTCAATCTGGGACTAGGATTGGACCTTTCTCGTCTACGTTCCCGTAGCCTGCGGTCGATTTGAATGGCCACGGTGATCAAATCTTCCAGAGAGTCGGGTATGCCCACTCTGGCTAGCTCGTCCTTAAGTGGGTCGGACAGGCCTAAACGAAATTGGTGATGCAGGGCTGCGTCATTCCACTGAGTGTCTCCACTCCAGCGCCTGAATTCGGACGCATAATCCTCTGCTGCCCAGTGGCCTTGTTGCAGATTATGCAGAGCCGCCTCAGCAGAAGCGGCTCATTGCGGGTCGTCATATAAAAATGAGGAGGCTGAAAAATGAGGAGACTGAGTCTAGGTGCGAATAGCGATCTTCCAGCAGACGGTGGGCCCAGCCTTGAGGTTCCGCCTGCAGTAGGGATATGACAAACCCCACCTTTACAGATTCTGACGAACACGTCTGTGGCTGTAGATTAAAATATAACAGGGAGGAATTCTGGAAGGCCCTGAACTTCCCTCAATCCCCACTGAAACGCTCGGGCGTTGGCACTCGAGGTTCTGGCGGTGGTATGGCGAACACTGCTCCAGCGGGAGGTTCTGCGGGGCCCCTGGCACGAGGCGGATTAACCGGGGCTGGTGGTGTGACTGCCGGCCTGGCTAGGGTCTGAATACGTCCCTCCAGATGTGTATACCCTTCTTGAAGTGTCTTGACAGCTTGGGTGAGTGCCGCCAGGTGTTGGCATATCTCATCCAAGGAGGAGGGACCTCTTCCTGGCTCAGTCATGGCCGTTTGGTTCTGTCAGGAGCCGAACGGCGGTAGCCTCTAGCGACCCACAGGCCGGAATTCCTCACAGAGCGGAGTCTAAGCCTCAGTCTGCTGTTTCACCAGAGCCCCTGATGGTGGGGATGGACTTGAAGCAGCCTGAGACCAGGTCGCGGCCCCCGAGTACAACCAGCTGTTGTAGAGGTAGTTGCCAGTGGCAAGTAGCAGGTGAGAGCCAGATGTGAAGAGGTGGTGCGTAGCGTAATCAAACAGGCCAGGTCGGTAACAGTGGAGGCGGACGGTACAGAGCGGCAGGCAAAAGGATAAACGGGTCACGGGCCAGGTTCAGCAACAGGAGGTCAGGTAAACAGGAGAAGGCAGAAGAATGGTCAGACAAGCCAGGGATCAGGGCAGGAGAAGGTCACGGCAATGCGGGTCAGGCAGGGTCGGCAACAAAGGCAATCTCAGGAACTAGGAACAGGTACAGCAGGAATAAGACCAAACGGCAATGTGAGCATTGCCAGGGTCCGTTTAAATAGTGCGCCCTGCACTGTCATTGGTGCCCGGCACGCACCCATGTGCGCGAGTGCGCATGCGTGGCCGTGATTGCTGCCATGAGCGTCTAGGTCCTAGCGCCTGCATGTTGCTGCGCCTAGGTAATCCGCGCATGCGCAGTCCCGTGCGCCGCGGCGGACCCCTGGATTCCTGACATTGCCCCCCACGGGCAGCATACGGATGCCCAATTGATTCCTCCTTTGTGGGTGGCTGTGGAGAAATTCTTGCACCAACCTGGGAGCATGTATGTTTTGAGCTGGTTCCCATGAATTTTCCTCTGGCCCGTAGCCTTTCCACTTGGTGAGGTATTGTATCCGACCTCCCCTCCTCCTGCCATCTAAGATTGCTTCAACTTCAAATTCTTCTTCTCCATCGATTTCTAGGGCTACCGGAGGTCTTGATCTGCGATCCGGGAAGGGATCTGTAATTGCAGGCTTCAGCAGGGATACATGGAACACCGGGTGTATCCTGAAAGATTCGGGCAGCGCTAATTCGAAGGCCACTTCATTGATCTGCCGGTTTACCTGAAATGGGCCCACAAATTTGGGTGCAAATTTCCTTGATGGGCACGCCATCTTCAGGTTTGCCAACCAAACCTGATCTCCTGGGTGCACGACCAACTCCCCCCTCCTCCTATCAAAAGCTCTCGTTATCCTCATGGGCCTTTGTTACTGCCTCCTGTAGCAATTTGTTATTGGATACAAAGAAATCTAAGGTATCTTGAGCCGCTGGAACCAAGTTTTCAGAAATCAGGTCCGGTAGGAAAGTAGGATAGAATCCATAATTGGCGTTAAATGGGACTGCTTAGTGGCGGAATGGGTTGCATTGTTATAGGCGAATTCCGCTAGGGGCAGGAGTGCCAGCCAGTCATCCTGCAGAAAAGAGGTGTAAAACCTGAGGTACTGCTCCAACGTTTGGTTGGTCTGCTCAGTCTGCCCATTCGTTTGCGGGTGGTATGCTGAGGAGAAAGACAGTTTAATCTCCAACATTTCGCACAGGGCCTTCCAAAACTTTGAGGTAAATTGGACTCCCCGATCTGAGACTATATTCCTAGGAACTCCATGGAGCCTTACCACTTCTTTAATAAAGAGTTGTGCAGCCTCGGGGGCAGACGGGGTACTCTTAAGTGGCAGAAAGTGGGCCATTTTTGATAAGTGATCCACCACCATGAAGATTGCGGTATGCGAGGGTGGCAGTTCCACGATAAAATCTATGGAGACCATACTCCACTGTCTGTCGGGCACCGGTAAAGGTCACAGTAGGCCCCAAGCTTTATTCTGGGTAGGCTTATTCCTGTTACAGATGGCACAGGTCTTTACGTATGTCTCACAATCCTTGGCCAAACTCTGCCACCAAAACATGGCCTCACCACTGTTCCCCCTCCAGCCACCACGCTGTTCCAGCCGAGAGCTGACCTCCCCACATCGCAGTAAGATGACGGCTCTTCACCCGGGTTACCACCCCACCGTTAACTATTGTTAACCACGGTTTTTATGCTTATGATTACTTCACACATGTGAGTGTTTCTACATTTAGACTGGAATAAAAAGACTTATTGCACTTAGAGGCGCTTCTCTCCTTTTTCTCATCTACAGAAGTTGCTACAGCTTATTTGGAAGCCTTGCCCTCAGTGCCACACGGAATCCTACGCTCTTCATACAGTAGCCACTAATACCACCATCACCCATACTACCATTTCCCAGGACTTTGCAGTGTTTGCGCTGTTACAACCCTTCCTCATTTTTTCTGAACCATTATTTGTCATGGCTGTCCTGGCCCTGTGCTGTTTTGTCCTTCTCAAGTCTTTGGGAAGAAGCCGGAAATAGACGGAAGTGATGATCTTGTCTTACAGCTAGCACCTGTTGCAGCTCCTTAGAAGTTTCTCAGACATAAGTGTGTGTGTGTGTGTATGAAAGAGTGTATCCCCTGTCCGTTGTCTCATGGTCGTTTATAAAGCAAATTTACGTCATAGCTTGAGATTCTTTAGACCTTCTATGGAAATCATTACTGCTTAGCAAAGCAATTCCATAGAAGAGAGTGGACGCTATATATTTGATGTTTGATGGACAGGTACAGATGCTGATATACATGATACTGTAAGCTGATGATGTAACCTCAGCTATTCATATGATAATATAACTTAAGAACGTATCTTTACAACATATCAATGTATAATCACTAATCTATATATGTATCAATGTTAGAAACATACTAAATACACACAGATACTATTGAAATACATAATGTAATAGTAAGTCTTTAATGAGTCAATCCTAATACCTTTGACATTTACAAGAGACTTCTGACCAGCTACACCTAAATATAGTCTTCAGCTGCTTAGCTGATCTCAGCTTAACTAACTCATATCTTTCTGTCTCAGCTATTTTACTGAAGAATTAAATAATATCATCGGTTTAAGGCGACAATTCACACATTTTAATATTAATTATGATTAATCATAAAAACCAAATATTTTGCAAGCTTGCCATTGATATAAATGCCGAATCATAAAATTTGATTAATTTCCTTCAAACGCCCATCTGGCCTGCCATGGTCTAAGGCGCTTAGCCGTCCTCAGGTACTCTAAATTCTTGTGGTCTGTGTAGACCAGGATTGGGTGCAGGGCCCCTTCCAACAAGTATCTCCACTCTTCCAGTGCTGTTTTAAATTGCCAAAAGCTCCCGGTCCCCAATGTCGTAGTTCCTCTCCGCCGAAGTGAGCTTCCTAGAAAAGAAGGCTACTGGGTGCATGAGTTTCTTTATGCCTTTTCTTTGCAATAGGACGGCTCCCACTGCATTCTCGGACGCATCTACCTCTAATATTTATGGCAGGGATGCATCCGGGTGACTTAAAATAGGGGCTGCCGTACACAACTTCTTCAGGGTCTCGAAAGTGATCTGCGCCTCAGATGTCCAATGAAAACGTACCCCCAGTTTTGTAAGTTGGGTGATGGGAGATACCAGGCCTGAGAAATTCTTGATGAACTTACAGTAGAAATTTGCGCAGCCAATAAACCGCTGAACACCTTTTTTATCTGCGGGTACTGGCCATTCCAGAATTGCGGAAATCTTTTGGGGATCCATGGCAATTCCTGTGGTGGAAATAATTAGCATAAGGAACTGGATGCTGTGTTGTTCGAAGCTGCACTTCTCTGCCTTGGCATAAAGCCCGTGCTGGCGAAGTCGCTCCAGCACGCTCCTGACGTGACCTCAATGTGCCTCCAAGGATGGAGAAAAAAAAAAAATCAGAATATCGTCAGGATAGACCACAACTAAGATGTCAAGATAATCTTTGAAAATATAATTTACAAAATGCTGAAAAGTGGCCGGTGCATTGCACAACCCGAATGGCATAACCAGGTACTCAAAGTGCCCGAACCGGGTGCGGAAAGCAGTCTTCCACTCATCCCCTTCACGTATATGGACCAAGTTATAAGCGCCCGAGATCCAACTTGGTAAAAATAGCTGCTGCCTTCAATCTCTGGAACAATTCAGGGACTAGAGGAAGAGGATAGTGGTTTTTAACTGGAATTTTGTTCAGCTCCTGATAGTCAACACAGGGTCTCAGGGACTTGTCTTTTTTCTATGAAAAAGATTCTGACTCCAGCCGGTGACATGGAAGGGCGGATGAATCCCTTTTGGAGGCTCTCGTCAATGTATTCCTTCAATGCCCCCAACTCCCACTCTGACAAGGGAAAAATTCGGCCGAAAGGGATCTCAGACCCTGGAAGATCAATTGGACAGTCATATGCCCGATGCGGGGGAAGGATGTCTGCTCCCTGTGGGCTAAATACGTCAAGGTAGGGATGGTAGGCTAAAGGAATTGTTTGAGCTAACTCTTTGTCTGTGTTCACGCAGTTTAGGGTCTGGGTGGCTGCCGGTGTCCTGAGGCAACAGTGCTCTCATCAATAAGAAGAACTGAACTGACCCAGTCTTCCAGTTAATGTGAGGGTCATGGGCTCGTAACCAGGGAAGCCCCAAAATGACTGGGAAGAGTGGGGACGCAATGGCGTCCAAGAGGAGGAGTTCCTGATGATGACCAGCCACTGTAGTGCAGATTGGAGGGGTCTCTCGGTCTACCAACCCTGACGTTATCCGAGACCCATCGGCCAAGAAGATATTCAAGCCTTGCTCTTTAGTCTGTAAGGGAATCCGCTGATGAGCCGCAAAGCCAAGATCTATAAAGCAACTGCAGGCTCCCGAATCAATAATGGCCGTCACTGGTACGGTTCTTCCGCGGAGCTGGAAAGAGATAAGCACAGCTAGGTGAGTTGCGTTATTCAGGCAAGTAGGAGATACAGCAGAAGCGACAGATGCACACTTACTCATCTTCTCAGGGCAAGAGCGTACTATATGACCAGCTGCGCCACAGTATAGGCATAGGTTGTTCAGCCGACACCTCTGGCGTTCTTCAAAAGTCAGAGAGGGTTGCATCAGTCTGATTTGCATAGGTTCAGGCCCATCAGATGGCTCTGGACTTAGACTATAACTGGGGAGTTAGGCTGGAGCAGAACCCGAGGTAGCACCCATGTCAATCTGGGACTAGGATTGGACCTTTCTCGTCTACGTTCCCGCAGCCTGCGGTCGATTTGAATGGCCACGGTGATCAAATCTTCCAGAGAGTCGGGTATGCCCACTCTGGCTAGCTCGTCCTTAAGTGGGTGGTACAGGCCTAAACGAAATTGGTGACGCAGGGCTGCGTCATTCCACTGAGTGTCTCCGCTCCAGCGCCTGAATTCGGACGCATAATCCTCTGCTGCCCAGTGGCCTTGTTGCAGATTATGCAGAGCCGCCTCAGCAGAAGCGGCTCGTTACGGGTCGTCATATAAAAATGAGGAGGTTGAAAAATGAGGAGACTGAGTCTAGGTGCGAATGGCGATCTTCCAGCAGACGGTGGACCCAGCCTTGAGGTTCCGCCTGCAGTAGGGATATGACAAACCCCACCTTTACAGATTCTGACGAAAAGGTCCGTGGCTGTAGATCAAAATATAACAGGCAGGAATTCTGGAAGGCCCTGAACTTCCCTCGATCCCCACTGAAATGCTCGGGCGTTGGCACTCGAGGTTCTGGCGGTGGTATGGCGAACACTGCTCCAGCGGGAGGTTCTGCGGGGCCCCTGGCACGAGGCGGATGGTGTGACTGCCGGCCTGGCTAGGGTCTGAATACGTCCCTCCAGATGTGTATACCCTTCTTGAAGTGTCTTGACAGCTTGGGTGAGTGCCGCCAGGTGTTGGCATATCTCATCCAAGGAGGAGGGACCTCTTCCTCTAGCCTCTAGCGACCCACAGGCCGGAATTCCTCACGGAGCGGAGTCTAAGCCTCAGTCTGCTGTTTCACCACAGCCCCTGATGGTGGGGATGGACTTGAAGCAGCCTGAGACCAGGTCGCGGCCCCCGAGTACAACCAGCTGTTGTAGAGGTAGTTGCCAGTGGCAAGTAGCAGGTGAGAGCCAGATGTGAAGAGGTGGTGCGTAGCATAATCAAACAGGCCAGGTCAGTAACAGCGGAGGCGGACGGTACAGAACGGCAGACAAAAGGATAAACGGGTCACGGGCCAGGTTCAGCAACAGGAGGTCAGGTAAACAGGAGAAGGCAGAAGAATGGTCAGACAAGCCAGGGATCAGGGCAGACAAAAGTCACGGCAATCCGGGTCAGGCAGGGTTGGCAACAAATGCAATCTCAGGAACTAGGAACAGGTACAGCAGGAATAAGACCAAATGGCAATGTGAGCATTGCCAGGGTCCGTTTAAATAGTGCGCCCTGCGCTGTCATTGGTGCCCGGCGCGCGCCCGTGTGCGCATGCATGGTCGCAATTGTTGCCGCGGGCGCCTAGGTCCTAGCGCCCGCATGTTGCTGCGCCTAGGTAATCCGCGCACTGCGGCGGACCCCGGGATTCTTGACAACTGCTTTCAACTGGCTCATACTCAGAATCTGAGTCTGACAGAGAGAGTTCCCTGCTACTCTCGTCCGTCATACTCAGTACCTGGAAAGCCTCCTCGCTGGTGTATAATTTTTTAGACATTTTGATGTTCACTGGTACAGATGTGGATTTGAGATTGGTACACTGTGACAGATATTGATCACTGGTTGTAACGTACATGTAAGATTTGAGTAGCTGAAATGTGACCTGTAGAAATATGACAATGTAGGTTTAGCTTCAGTTTATGTTATAATAATATAGGATGTGTTCAGAATTAAGTCAGGGACATATGGTCACCAATTAGCATCTGAAAAGGACAGAGCATCCTCTGGACTGGAGGTGATACCTAGATGCCAATAAGATTTGTCACCTTCTGGGAAATCTGGAAGGAAAAGGCTCCAGACAGTTTGGCGTCATGACACAGCGAGAGACCAGAGGTGTTTCCGATGTGTCTGGGAGCTTTGACGAATATACACAGATCAAAGGAATATATTTCAAGAAATGCAGAAAATGGTTATATTGCACCTGATTGCGACAGCTGAACAGTGATTGGTACTGTCGCGATCGGTCTGATGAGCTGGTGTCAGAAATTCAATCCCTGACTTGGTGATTCAAACCGTTCCTGGTCCAATCGACATTGGGCATTTCAGTACCCAGAATGTCCTGTGGGCTGGTACAGGAACACCCCCCAGAGTTGACTGGCCAAAGTGCTAATGTCCAGCCCCCGTCCATATTCCCATAAATTGAGGACCCTGAGATATGGACGGTGTGATTCGTATGGAGCCAATTCTATTGACTGACGGATTGTGGACTTTCTCTGACTTGCTCCAGTCTCAGGATAACTCTTGGTAAAAGTTTTATTTCTGTTTTATTCCCTTTTATTTTATAGTGAATAGTCAATGTGTGTCTTCTTGTATTTTTTGTATTTTCTGTAAATTTTTATACTTTGTACATAGTTTATGCTCTGCCCACTTTCGGGATATTAAATCATAAAATTAATAAGTGACTTCTGTGTACTAAGCTCGGGCTCATATCTCCAGAGAGATTAGATTGTATTGTATTGCAGTGTCTTTATATACTCGGTCAAGTTCATTGCCTATCTGTATGCAATTGCACTGCGTGTTGGCAGATTGCATGCAGATTGTAAAAGGTAACAGGTTTGCCACATACCACACACACACAGACGGAGATCTGTGTGTGTGTGATGGCCCAGCAGGACAGTAAAACTGTTGGGTGGTGGCAAGCTACCGTTTGTGGTGTGTCTGGTGTGGGGGAGGGGTGGACAGTGGAAGAGTGATTAACACCGGGGTTCTAGCTTGTAGGACAGCTGGAAATATTTGTATTCAAAAATAGATCTTGCAACCAGCAAACATATTTTTTACAAAAGTATAAAAAATAAATAAATAAATAACATAACATAAACTACCAGAAATAAACAAAGAAAAAACTGGATACATCTCCAGGACATGATATGGCCTACCAGCATACATAAAAAACATATCCCTTATGAGGGGAAACCTCACACAAATTAAATTATTTGCCTATATGGCTTTAACAAAACTAGAAATCTTACTATACTACCCAACAAAGGCTAAGAAACCTAGACCTTCAGGTGTCCGTGACCATTCTCAAAAAGATACCTTCAACCAAAATCTAAGGGGGTGAAAAAGAGGAGAAAAGCAGGACAGCAACCACACCAAGAGATCAACAGACTGCCGCTACAGGCCTGATATTCCTCCACGCCTTTATCCAGACCCTTCGCCTCAGCCTGTCTTTCTCATGACCCCGAATTTTCCCAACCTCACCAAGGATGTCACACACCACCAACTGAACAGGAAGGGCTTTCTGCCGAATGGAAACCTGACACCGTGCATTCCAGGTGTAGTAACGGACAACTAGACAAACTAGAAACAGTGTGTCCAAATCAAAACCAGCATGACTTTCCAATGCCCCATACACCCACTCTGCATAAGACATGCAGTGCAGGAAAGGGATGTCCAGAGCCCTCCCCACCTCTTTATACACCTCTACATTGAAGGGACGTTGAAGTAAGAAGTGGTCCATGCTTTCCACCTCGCCCCCACACTCTGTCCTCGGACAACCACGGTTATCCAGAGAATGGCACTTTAAATTTCCCCTCACGTAGAGCCTGCCGTGGAACGCAAGCCAGGCCTGGTCCCTAAACTTTAAAGGAATCCTCTCCATATTTAACAATCTCAGACCCTCCAGCAAAATATGGCCTGAGCAATCCTTCAAGGCCAGAGGTGCATGGAATGCAGAGGCCACGACCCTCTCCCTCAGGAGCCTCCCAGGGAGTGACCGGACCTCCTCCGCAGTCACACACCACCACCTAAGTATCTTCAAACACAGGGCAACATAAGCCGGGAGCTTACCGTGCTTGACCCTCAGGCTTCTCACTGGCCCGCCTCTCTCCCAACAGTTCAGAAAAAGCCTAAACCAGACTTGGAAAAAACCTACCCATGCAGGCGGTCTCTCTTTTAACATGCTACCAATATTATGTTTAATAAACAGCAGAGAGAAGAAAACAACTGGGTTGACCATACCTAGGCCACCCTCCCGCCTGGATCGGTACGTCACATCCCACCTCACAAGGTTCAGCCTGTTTCCCCACAATAGCTGGAAAAAACAGCTGTAGACTCTCGTATAGAGAGATTCTGGCAAGAGACAGACGAAACTGACGTACAAGAAAATGGGGAAGTTTTAATTAGGTCAACCCTTTCCCTTAGGGACAAACGCCACCCCTTCCAGCATCTCACTTTAACATCAGCATCTGACTGGGCACCGGACGGAGGCACTTCGGGCTGGGCACCGGACGGAGGCACTTCGGGCTGGGCACCGGACGGAGGCACTTCGGGCTGGGCACCGGAAGGAGGCACTTCGGGCTGGGCACTGGACGGAGGCACTTCGGGCTGGGCACCGGACGGAGGCACATCAGGCTGGATGCCGGATCACCAGGCAGAGCAGCGGGCACCGGGCCACCAGGCAGAGCAGCGGGCACCGGGCCACCAGGCAGAGCAGCAGGCACCGGGCCACCAGGCAGAGCAGGGGGCACCGGGCCACCAGGCAGAGCGGCGGGCACCGGGCCCCCAGGCGGAGCGGCGGGCACCGCGCAACCAGGCAGGGCGGCAGGCACCAGGCAACCAGGCAGGGCGGCAGGCACCGGGCCCCCAGGCGGAGAAGCGGGCACCGGGCCACCAGGCGGAGCGGCGGGCACCGGGCCACCAGGCGGAGCGGCGGGCACCGGGCCACCAGGCAGAGCAGCGGGCACCGGGCCACCAGGCAGAGCGGCGGGCACCGGGCCACCAGGCATAGCGGCGGGCACCGGGCCACCAGGCAGGGCGGCAGGCACCGGGCCCCCAAGCGGAGCGGCAGGCACCGGGCCCCCAGGTGGAGCGGCAGGCACCGGGCCACCAGGCAGAGCAGCGGGCACCGGGCCACCAGGCATAGCGGCAGGCACCGGGCCCCCAGGAAGGGCGGCGGGCACCGGGCCCCCAGGCGGAGCGGCAGGCACCCTGCCCCCAGGCGGAGCGGCAGGCACCGGGCCCCCAGGCGGAGCGGCAGGCACCGGGCCCCCAGGCGGAGCGGCAGGCACCGGGCCATCTGGCTCGACAGCGGGCATCGGGTCACCAGGTACAACAGCGGGCATCGGGTCATCAGACATTGGATCGTCTTGCTCGACCGCGGGCACCAGGTCATCTGGATCAACAGCGGGCATCGGGTCACCAGGCACGACAGCGGGCATCAAGTCACCAGGCATCAGGTCATCTGGCTCGACAGTGGGCACCGAGTCAACTGGCACGACAGCGGGCACGGGCCACCAGGCAGAGCAGCGGGCACCGGGCCACCAGGCAGAGCAGCGGGCACCGGGCCAACAGGCAGAGCAGCGGGCACTGCGCAACCAGGCAGGGCGGCAGGCACCGGGCCCCCAGGCGGAGCGGCAGGCACCGGGCAACCAGGCAGGGCGGCAGGCACCGGGCAACCAGGCGGAGCAGCAGGCACCAGGCAACCAGGCAGGGCGGCGGGCACCATGCCCCCAGGCAGAGAGGCAGGCACCGGGCCCCAGGCGGAGAGGCAGGCACCGGGCCCCCAGATGGAGCGGCGGGCACCGGGCCATCTGGCTCGACAGCGGGCATTGGGTCACCAGGTACAACAGCGGGCATCGGGTCATCAGACATTGGATCGTCTTGCTCGACCGCGGGCACCAGGTCATCTGGCTCAACAGCGGGCATCGGGTCACCAGGCATGACAGTGGGCATCGGGTCACCAGGCATCAGGTCATCTGGCTCGACAGTGGGCACCGAGTCAACTGGCACGACAGCGGGCACCGGGCCACCAGACAGAGCAGCGGGCACCGGGCCACCAGGCAGAGCGGCGGACACCGGGCCACCAGGCGGAGCGGCGGGCACCGGGCCATCAGGCGGAGCGGCGGGCACCGGGCAACCAGGCAGGGCGGCAGGCACCGGGCAACCAGGCAGGGCGGCAGGCACCGGGCAACCAGGCAGGGCGGCAGGCACCGGGCAACCAGGCAGGGCGGCAGGCACCGGGCAACTAAGCGGAGCGGCGGGCACCGGGCCCCCAGGCGGAGCGGCGGGCACCGGGCCCCCAGGCAGAGCAGCAGGCACCAGGCAACCAGGCAGAGCAGCAGGCACCAGGCAACCAGGCAGGGTGGCGGGCACCGGCCCCCAGGCGGAGCGGCGGGCACCGGGCCCCCAGGCAGGGCAGCAGGCACCGGGCCCCCAGATGGAGCGGCGGGCACCGGGCCATCTGGCTCGACAGCGGGCATCGGGTCGCCAGGTACAACAGCGGGCATCGGGTCATCAGACATTGCATCGTCTTGCTCGACCGCGGGCACCAGGTCATCTGGCTCAACAGCGGGCATCGGGTCACCAGGCACGACAGCGGGCATCGGGTCACCAGGCATCAGGTCATCTGGCTCGACAGCGGGCACCGAGTCATCTGGCAAGGCAGTGGGCACCGAGTCACCAGGCGTGACAGCTGGCTCTGAGTCAACTGGCACGACAGCGGGCATCGGGTCACCAGGTATGACAGCGGGCACTGGGTCATCAGGCATTGGATCGTCTGGCTCGACAGCGGGCATCGAGTCATCAGGCACGACAGTGGGCACCGAGTCAACTGGCACGACAGCGGGCACCGGGCCACCAGACAGAGCAGCGGGCACCGGGCCACCAGGCAGAGCAGCGGGCACCGGGCCACCAGGCAGAGCAGTGGGCACCGCGCAACCAGGCAGGGCGGCGGGCACCGCGCAACCAGGCGGAGCGGCAGGCACTGGGCAACCAGGCAGAGCAGCGGGCACCGGGCCTCCAGGCAGAGCGTTGGGCACCGGGCCACCAGGCGGAGCGGCGGGCACCGGGCCACCAGGCGGAGCGGCGGGCACCGGGCCACCAGGTGGAGCGGCGGACACCGGGCCACCAGGCAGAGCAGCGGACACCGGGCCACCAGGCAGAGCAGCGGGCACCGGGCCATCAGGCAGAGCAGCGAGCACCGGGCCCCCAGGCGGAGCGGCGGGCACCGCGCAACGAGGCAGGGTGGCAGGCACCGGGCAACCAGGCAGGGCGGCAGGCACCGGGCAACCAGGCAGGGCGGCAGGCACCGGGCAACCAGGCAGGGCGGCGGGCACCGGGCCCCCAGGCGGAGCGGCGGGCACCGGGCCCCCAGGCGGAGTGGCGGGCACCGGGCCCCCAGGCGGAGCAGCAGGCACCAGGCAACCAGGCAGGGTGGCGGGCACCGGCCCCCAGGCGGAGCGGCGGGCACCGGGCCCCCAGGCAGGGCAGCAGGCACCGGGCCCCCAGATGGAGCGGCGGGCACCGGGCCATCTGGCTCGACAGCGGGCATCGGGTCGCCAGGTACAACAGCGGGCATCGGGTCATCAGACATTGCATCGTCTTGCTCGACCGCGGGCACCAGGTCATCTGGCTCAACAGCGGGCATCGGGTCACCAGGCACGACAGCGGGCATCGGGTCACCAGGCATCAGGTCATCTGGCTCGACAGCGGGCACCGAGTCATCTGGCAAGGCAGTGGGCACCGAGTCACCAGGCGTGACAGCTGGCTCTGAGTCAACTGGCACGACAGCGGGCATCGGGTCACCAGGTATGACAGCGGGCACTGGGTCATCAGGCATTGGATCGTCTGGCTCGACAGCGGGTGAAAGGATTAAATGGAATATAACTGAATCCATTTTGTATACACTAATACAAGATGCTAGTTTAATATACATATATGAGATATGTGCACACTAACAAAACTGTCTATGTCAGCTTCATGTAGAAATGAGTGTTTTTGCAAACCCTTACAAAAAAGCAGATAAGGTTTACTCTCACTTCTGAAAAGTTTTAACCACAAATTGGGTGTTAGGTCAGATTAAAGCCATGGTCTGGGCTTTAGAGCAGATATGGTATGATAGATAAAGCAGAAGAGTGAAAATGCAAACCTCATACAAATAATTGTTGAGTTAAGGTAAAACAATGTACATGTATCTGATTGGATGGTCTGAGGGTGTATCTGATTGGATGGTCTGAGGGTGTGTTTGCCTAAAGACTACAGTATAATAACCCTGATGTTATGCCAATAAAACTGAAGTGTTTGCAATCGCAACTGAGGTGACTTGAGTGCATTCACTTTCCGAGATCTCGTAGCTGTGTCCAGGTGTGACCGTTGGTATCTTGAGGGGACCCCCAAGGAAAAGGACAAAGACCACCTACCTACTTTCAGTGGTGTCAGAAAGTGGGATAATTGCCAAGGTAAGTGAGAGTTTTATTTTTTAATGCTTTCTTTACCGAGGTAATTATTCTGAACTTCAGGGAAATTTGGTGGTTGGAGTTTTAGGAGCGAGACTAAGGGATTCTCGGCTCGGGGAATAATACCAGGACACACCTGGCACAGCACTTTGTATTATTTGTAAAAAGTGTGTTATTGTTGTTTTTTTGTCTTGTTTGTTAGTTTCCAAATTTACTGCTATGGGTAATTCCTCAGGTAAGGAGGAAGGACCTCGTCATGTGCCGCCACAAAAGTTGATTAAGTTGTTTAGAAAAACTAGAAAGCTGAGGGGAAAGAACACATCTACCTTAAATGAAACTTGTAAAGAATATGTAGCAAGGGTATCCCCTTATGATATTTATTATGTTAATCCCTGGGTGGATAATTTAGTGGGATGGTCAAAAAGACTGGGTGGACCTAGTTTTCCTTGTGAAGGGGGAAATGACACTATGTGTATGGATATGATTAGAGGAATGTGTTTGCATGAACAGCCTCAGTTAGGTATCTGGGGGACTGGAAATCCAGATTGGGACAAGAATTATATGTATGAAGGGGGTAAGAATTGGTTGAAGTATGCACCAGGCTATAAGACTCTAATTGTAGCAAATGATTTCACACCACCACCGCCATACAAACACAGCGAGGCACGTCCTGCCCCTACAGCTCCACATGCAGCCCCATTATACCCAGCACTCCCACAGGTAAAACAAGTAGATGAAGATGAAGAGGTTCTTATTGCTGCTTCCCAGATATATACAGGGGAGTCAGAAGAATCTAGCTCAGATGGGGAAACTGGGAGTGTTAGTCAAAGGGATACTGAGAGGGGTAAAGGGAAAGTAAAGAGGAAGATAAAGAAGGTAGAAAAGAGTGATAGAATTCTTAGGTCAGCAGAAAGTAACAAGGGGGAAGTTAAAGATGAGACAGCTGAGCTAGATATGATGAATTCAGCCTTTCCATTCATGATGATTGGGGAGCAGCTGATTTTAAAGGCAATAGATCCCAAGGAGCTGGATGCTATAGTACAGGGATGCCCTAATCCAAGGAAACCCCCACTTGCATTACACCTCCCCTCCCGGTACAAGCAAAAGATGGACAGGTCTGGTATCATAAATTTCATGTGCTCCCGCATTGTCCTGTGTCCCTATTGGGCCGAGATTTGTTAGCTGACCTTAAAGTCGTGATGTCTATCACGGAGAAAGGTATGCTATTGGACACACCTTTCTTAATCTGTCCAGCTATGGATCATGATTTAAATAAGCTCCCTGAAAACCTATGGACTAAGAACACAACGGATGCAGGCCTCATTGACTGCACACCGTATAAAGCCACCCTCAAAACCAGGAACCCTGTTTATCATAAACAATACCCACTGTCCAAAGAAAAAATAGACGGACCTAAACCTATTGTGGAGGATTTTAAAAGGAGGGGAATACTGAAGCTGGTAGTATCCCCCTACAATACTCCCATTAATCCGGTAAAAAAGCCCAATGGTGAGTGGAGAATAGTACAAGATCTCAGGGCGATTAACGATCTGGTCATTCCTATTGCCCCTGTAGTCCCAGATATAACAACTTTGGTAAATGCTATACCTGCCAACGCCACACATTTTACAGTAATTGATCTGTCAAATGCATTTTTTAGTGTCCCAGTTGACCCGGAGACACAGGTATTGTTTACTTTTTGTTTTCAAGGGGAGAGGCTAACCTGGACCCATCTCTCTCAGGGCTACTCGCTGGTAGCATATACCATGGCCAGTAGATCCATGCTCAATGACTGGGTACCCACCCATGGTTCAGTACTTATCCAATACGTGGATGATTTACTGATTAGTTCTGTGAGCGAGAAGGCGTGTCAGGCTGATTCATTATCATTATTACGGTTTCTGGCTGATCAGGGACAGAAAGTTTCTCGCAAAAAGATGCAGTTTGTGGCACCACAAGTTGAGTACCTAGGATTTGTATTGTCTGAGGGCCAGAGGGGGCTGAGCCCAAGGAGAGTGGCAGCAATATGTCAACAACCAAAACCAGAAACTAAGGTTCAGATGCAATCCTTCCTAGGTATGGTAAACTATTGTAGACAGTGGATTCCTGACTGTTCTTATTATGACAATGTATTACGCCAAGTGACACTGAAAGATCAGCCAGACCGTATTGAATGGACGCTGCCATTGGTGCAGGCATTTGAATATTTGAAGACAGCACTGGTCTCGTCTCCCGCATTAGGGTTACCGGATTATACTAAATCTTTTCATTTGTATTGTCAATCTGCATGTAAAACCATGGCTGCAGTACTAGCTCAAGAGCACGGAGGTGCCATGAGGCCGGTAGCATATTTATCAAAAACAATGCCCATCCCGGTCCAGGGCATGCCGGGGTGTCTCGAAGCTTTGTCTGTGTGTGCCTTGGCTGTGGAAATGGCATCTATCATAGTTTTGGGAAACCCATTGATATTACACACATCTCATCATGTCCTACATGTACTGAAAAACATTAACACTCAACACATGTCAGCACAACGCCTGGCGGGATGTGAAGTAATTTTGACATCCACCAATAATCTCACAGTTAAATACAGCCCATCTACATCAGGACCATCTCTTTTATTGTCCTCCCTGCTTAATCTTCACAACACAAGGTCACTAGAATTGCAGGAGGAACACAATTGCCTGGATGTTATCCAAGCTGACACTTCTCCGCGACTAGATATGTTGGAGACTCCGATTCCTGGAGCCCCTGATGTGTTTGTCGATGGATCTTGTACACGCCCTAGTGATGCTACATACATCACAGGCTATGCAGTAGTAGAACCACCTCTTATTATTGAAACAGGTTCCATCCCCTACCCCAGTGCACAAGCAGCTGAATTAGTTGCCCTAACACGAGCTTGCACTCTTTATCAAGATCGAGATGTTAACATATACACAGATTCTAAGTATGTCTTTGGGGTTGTACATGATTTTGGCCGTATTTGGCAACGCCGTGGTTTTACTACGGCCGATGGCAAGTCAATATCCCATCATTCTTTGATCCAGAATTTGCTTGCTGCACTCCAACTTCCAAGAAGGATAGCGGTCATTAAAGTGCGGGCACATACTAATGCCTAAGACCCAGTCACAAAAGGCAATGCTATGGCAGATGCAGCTGAAAAAACTGCAGGGCAACTGCATAATCGAGCAGATCTATCTATGGTAATGTTGTCCACTCCATCCCTACTGTCAAATGAGCTTTTAGGTACACTGCAGGCACAAGCCTCTGAGAGTGAAGTTGATTTTTGGGCTAGCAGAGGTTTGACACAAGACAAACATGGTCTTATGTCAAAAGAGGGAATTGTAGGACTTCCACAGGCAGCTGCTGTATTATTTATTCAAAATTTTCATGGTGTAGGTCATAAGGGAAAACAGTTAGTGGAGAAAGAAATGCGCAAACGATTTTGTGTATGGTTTCTCCATGATTTGGTGGAGGAAACATTGGGAAGGTGCCTTACTTGTTTACAAAACAACCCTGGGCATGGCCAGCATGGGAAACATGAACATTTAACACCCCCTGAGGCACCATTCACACATCTACAGATAGATTTTACACATCTCCCTAAATCAAAAGAAGGAGATAAGTTGTTGGTGGTAGTAGACAGATTTTCAGGTTGGCCAGAAGCTTTCCCATGTAGGAATGAAACAGCAGAGACAGTGGTCAAGGTTTTGTGTAAGGAAATCATCCCTAGATGGGGTTGTCCTTTGTTCATAGAAAGCGATCAGGGACCAGCTTTTACTGCAGCAGTGACTCAGGGAGTCTCAAAGGCTTTGAGTATTCAATGGAAGCTCCATATTCCTTATCACCCTCAGAGTTCTGGAGTAGTGGAAAGAATGAATAGAACACTTAAGGATAAATTAGTGAAAGCCACAGGAGGGACTCTGAAGAATTGGCCAGCTGTGTTACCTGCTATACTAGCTGAAATAAGGATGACACCTCATAAACGGAGTAAGTTGTCTCCCTTTGAGATACTAATGGGCGGACCATTCCCTACCCCTTGGACTAGACAGCAACCCCCTCTGTGGTAGAAAGGAGATTTAGAGGTAATACAGGCAGAATATGTAAGAGCATTGTGTGAAAAGTTGAATAGTGAGCATGGTGATGCTGCTGTTTTTTTCTTTTACCTGCAGATCAACCAACCCACCCCTTCGAGGTAGGTGATCAAGTGGTGATCCGAAGACTGGATCCAAGGGTGAGACCCCGGTTTGGAGAACCTACAGTGATCGTGGCCATTACACGTACAGCTGTTCTTACTGAAGGATCAGGCACCTGGATCCATGCATCAAGAGTCAAAAGGATTTCCCAAGATGAGAGACACAATCAAGCTGATCAACCAACAGAAGAAGGAGCCAAGAACTTTGCTACCCAACCTATTGGATCCCCATGAGGACTGGATGAACTTGATTATTATCTTATCAATAGTGACTATTATCATCGTCCCACTATGGTTTCTATTGGAGATTTCATATGATAGAAAGGAGCCAGTGGTTCAAAAACCCTCTGGGAGTTCAGGATGGGTGAGGGGTTACCTCATCACAACTGAATGATCATTTGTATCAAAATGAGAATTAATGAGAAGGAAAGGGAGGAAATGTTTTTGCTTCAACAATATGAGGAAATACATGGGATTGAGATGATAGGGAGAGTAAGTCAATGAAAAGTGTTATCACTATGTGATAAAAGAGGGGACTGAAAGGATTAAATGGAATATAACTGAATCCATTTTGTATACACTAATACAAGATGCTAGTTTAATATACATATATGAGATATGTGCACACTAACAAAACTGTCTATGTCAGCTTCATGTAGAAATGAGTGTTTTTGCAAACCCTTACAAAAAAGCAGATAAGGTTTACTCTCACTTCTGAAAAGTTTTAACCACAAATTGGGTGTTAGGTCAGATTAAAGCCATGGTCTGGGCTTTAGAGCAGATATGGTATGATAGATAAAGCAGAAGAGTGAAAATGCAAACCTCATACAAATAATTGTTGAGTTAAGGTAAAATAATGTACATGTATTTGATTGGAAGATCTGAGGGTGTGTTTGCCTAAAGACTACAGTATAATAACCCTGATGGTATGCCAATAAAACTGAAGTGTTTGCAATCGCAACTGAGGTGACTTGAGTGCATTCACTTTCCGAGATCTCGTAGCTGTGTCCAGGTGTGACCGTTGGTATCTTGAGGGGGCCCCCAAGGAAAAGGAAAAAGACCACCTACCTACTTTCAGCGGGCATCGAGTCATCAGGCACGACAGCGGGCATCGGGTCGCCAGGCATGACAGCGGGCACTGGGTCATCAGGCATTGGATTGTCTGGCAAGACTGCGGGCACCAAGTCATCTGGCAAGACCGCGGGCACAGAGTCATCTGGCAAGGCTGCGGGCACCGAGTCATCTGGCAAGACCGCGGGCACCGAGTCGTCTGGCAAGACTGCGGGCACCGAGTCCTCTGGCAAGACTGCGGGCATCGAGTCGTCTGGCATAATAGGATCATCAGGCTGGATCAGTTCATCAGGCTGGGTAAGGACATCAGGCTGGGTAGAGACATCAGGCTGAATTGTGGGCGCCGAGGCACCAGGCTGCACCACGGAAGGCGGGTTCTCAGATGGCAGGCTGACCGGTTTGGATACTGGCAGGATGGTACTGGTTGGAAAGAATTTTCGCCTTTTCCTGGTTTTAGTTACCGGAGCTCTGTAAGTAAGCGCAGGTTTGTAAACGGATGGAGCAGATGAAGACAGAGAAGAGCTGGAGGATGGAACAGAGGAGGGAGCAGTTGCTACAGAGGACTTCTTTACAGGGTTAAAGAAAGGATAGGTGCAGCGAGTGGGAGCAGGGGACTGGTATGTGGTAGTTAGCAGAGTATACTGGGCCGTCACTGGGGGTGCTGTCGGGGATGCAGGAAGAGTGCCTTGAGCAGAGGAATGATGTTGCAAGCTGACTGAGGCTGGGTGCAACAAGTCTGGCCATGTCTGCAGTATGGGTTGAACAAAGCTCAGTTTACACAAAACCTGTCTGGTCAAAGACTGCACTGCGTTTATACAATCTCTTAGTACCTGTTGTGAACATGCAGAATAACGCTCCAGAAAGTAATCCACATCATCCTCTAATAACCATACCAGGGACTCTACCTGGTCGGCACTAAATGGCGGCAAAAATTCATCCCTGCATTCGGGGGTACCAGATGAAACCAGCTCAGCACAAACCTGAATCAATGGCTGCACCTCAGAGAACTCTGTGCCCTGATCTACTAGGCAATGAGCGATCCTTATACACTCTAGTAGTTGATCCCGGGGATACTCCTTCAGAGTCTGATAAGCATAATCCCTGTCATCAAACACTAGCAGAGATAAATACACCACCTGATCCAGATCCATCCTTCCCAGCAACAATAAGCCAAGATGGCTTCCCTGTGCAGCCACTTCTGGTCAGGATTGGCCTTGGTGTAATGTCAGGGATGCGGGTGTGACCAGAGGGGTGTGGACTGACAGAGGGAAATGTAGGCTTCAGATATAGTAAATAATATAATTTATTGAGACTAACAATACAAATATAAACGCAGTGCACCAAACCCCAAGCTAACACAAATACATACAACAAGGTGAAACAAACCCAAACCTAAACTGATATAGATACCCAGGTACATACTCATATAGAGCACAACGTAGTCAGGCAGGCCGGGTCGATAACTATCGGGCAGGTAGGTACAGGAGGAGCAGGCGGAGAGAATGGTCAGGGTCACAAGCCAGGGATCAAACAGGAGAAGTCAGCAGAGGTCAGGATCAGGCAGGGTCGGCAACAAGTCAGGCAGAAACAGGAACAGGAATGCAGGTACAAGATACAGGGGCCCATGGAAAAACACACACCAAGGCACAGACTGCAGGTCTGGCCATCCCTTAAATACACCACCTGCAATCAGCCCCAGGTGATGGCTAATTGCCGAAGTGAACCTCTGGTTGTTGAGAGGCTGCTGGCCAGCCCTGGTACTGCAGCCCACAAGGCAGGTGAGTCCCACCACTATTGGCAAGTCCATTCCTGACAATAGGCAGCCTTAAAACGCTTCAACTCCATCTTCATTTGCTTCAGATTCTCCTCCTTGCTCCCAATCCTTCTGATATGAGATGTAACTCTCCCCCTGTAAGCCACATAGTTTTCACCTGCTTTAGGACCTTTTCCCAGGTCCTCCACTGGCATGGCATCAGGACCGGTACTAAGTGTCCCTGGGGGGTCACCTCCACCCGGATCACGGCCGGGCTCCGCCATCCTCTCCTGGGTAGTGCCAGAAATTTAGTCCCTGGCTCAGACTGAGGCCTAGCAGGACCTCACACAGCACACACTGTCTGTGCAGCAACCACGCCCACTTCCTTCTAACGAGGCTCAGCTGTAGGATAGCTGGAGATATTTTATTGAAAAAAAAATCTTGCAACCAGCTTACATTTCATACAAAAATACAAAAAAAAATAAATAAATACATACAGTATTCAATAATCTGGAAACAAACAAAAACAAGAACAGGATACATCTCCTTAAATCAGATATATACTTTCCGCTGAATAACAGCAGCCTTTATGGCTTTAAAAAAACACTACTTATCTACACAACCAAAGTTAAGGAACCTAGACTTTCAGGTGCACATAGCCTTTCTTCAAAAAGACTTCTTACCAAAATCTAAGGGGAGTGAATGAAGAGGAAAAACAGGAAAGCAACCTCACCAAGAGATCAACAGATCACAGCTACAGGCCTGATGTTCCTCCACACCTCTATCCAGGCCTTTCGCCGCAACCTGTCTCTCTAGACCCCAAATTTTCCCAACCTCACCAAGGATGTCACACACCACCACCTGAACAGGAAGAACCTTCTGCTGAATGGAAACCTGACACCGTGCATTCCATGTGTAGTAACGGGTCACTAGACAAACTAGAAAAAGAGTGTTCAAATCAAAACCAGTATGACTTTCCAATGCCCCATATACCCACTCTGCATAAGACATGCAGTGCAGGAAGGGGATGTCTAGAGCCCTCCCCACCTCTTTATACACCTCTATGTTGAAGGGACACTGAAGCAAGAAGTGGTCCATAGATTCCACCTCGCCCCCACACTCCATCCTCGGACAACCACGGTTATCCAGAGAACGGTACTTCAGGTTTCCCCTCACATAGAGCCTGCCGTGGAAAGCAAGCCAGGCCTGGTCCCTAAACTTCAAGGGAATCCTTTCCATATTTAACAAACGTAGCCCCTCCCGCAAAATATGGCCTGGGCAATCCTTTAAGGCCAATGGTGCATGAAACGCAGAGGCCATGACCCTCTCCCTCAGGAGTCTCCCAAGGAGCGATCTGACCTCTTTCGTGGTCACACACCACCGCCTCATTATCTTCAAGCACGGAGCGACATAAGCCGGGAGCTTACCATGCCTGACTCTCAAGCTTCTCACTGGCCCGCCTCTCTCCCAGCAGTTCAGAAAAGGCTTAAACCAGACTTGGAAAAGGCCTACCCATGCAGGCGGTCTCTCTTTTAACATGTTACCAAGATTATGTTTAATAAACATCAGAGAGAAGAAAAACAACTGGGTTGACCATACCTAGGCCACCCTCCCGCCTGGATTGATAAGTCACATCCCGCTTCACAAAGTTCAGTCTGTTCCCCCATAATAGCTGGAAGAAGCAGCTGTAAACCTTTGTGTAGAGAGACTCTGGCAAGAGACAAACGAAACTGACGTATAAGAAAACAGGGACCAAGTAAGTCTTGATTAGGTCAACCTTTTCCATTAGGGACAGCCACCACCCCTTCCACCATCTCACTTTAACATCAGCATCGGACAACCTGGACTCCCAATTTGTTTTGCTGTAGTCGTCAGGGCCAAATTCGATGCCTAGCACTTTTACCTTCTGTCGGGGCTCGGGGAAGGCATCCGGAAGCTCGAAGCCTTCACCTTCCCTGCCCATCCAGAAAACTTCACACTTGTCATGATTAATCTTGGAGCCGGATGCCTCCGCATACTGCTCCATCACCGAGACCACCTCCTGCGCCTCACCGGTCCCAGAGATGAATACAGATACGTCATCGGCATAAGCCACGACCCTCAAAGGTGGCTCACCGGTAGTGCCCAGCGGCACCCCACCCAACACCCTGCCATCTAGCCTTCTAATGAAGGGGTCGATGGCAAAGGCATAGAGCAGAGGGCTCAGCGGACACCCCTGGCGCACCCCCGAACTGACCTCAAAGGGACGCCCAATCCAACCATTGATCAACATGAAGCTCTCAGCCCCTCTGTACAAAGCCTGAAGCCATCCAATGAACCTCCCCTCCAGGCCATACCTGTCAAGGAGATGCCAGAGGTACTTGTGGTTGACCCGATAAAAAGCCTTAGCTTGATCCAACGCCAGCAAGTACTTCCCACAGCCATCAGCCCTGCACCGCTCCAGAGCCTCCCGGACAGCTAACACCGCTGAAAAAGTACTCCTGCCCTGGACCGAGCAGTGCTGCTGCTGCAAAAGTAGACCGTCTGCCACTGACGACAAGCGTCAGAAAAGGATCTTGGCCAGGATCTTTCTATCAACATTGAGCAGGCTAATGGGGCACCAATTCTCAATCATCGTAGGGTCCTTACCTTTTGACAGCAAGATCACAGCTGACTTCCTCATGGAGGGAGAGAGCGAACCCTCCTCCAGACAGCAGTTAAACACCTCCGCTAGGTTAGGTGCCAAGCTAGATTTGAAAGTCTTAAAAAACTCCGCTGTCAACCCATCTGGCCCTGGTGTCTTTTTAATGGCCAGACTGTCTATCGCTTTGGCAACCTCTTCAGCTGTGATCTCACTTGTCAAACTTGTGGGCGGGGTGTTATTCTCCAAACCTGGTGTAGAGTCCAGGAAGCTTGACATCCCTGCCCAGTCAAGGTGCTTCTCTTTCAAAAGATCCTCAAAAGCCCTTGAGACCTCCAAGATCCCTGACCTAGATTTCGTCAGGGATCCTGTACTATCCCTCAGGCCGCTGATCGTCTTAATTGCTATGCTCCGCTTACAATTCTGGTAAGGGTCGGGTGAATGGTACTTCCCGTAGTCCCTCTCCAGAACCAAAGAGGCATGCCGATCATACTGATACTTCTTCAAGAGAAGCTTAATCTCTGAGATTGCCCCAGAATCTCCACCCTCTGAGACAAGGTGGTCAAGCTTTCTGCGTAACTGCTGATAGGCAATGTATTTCTCAAGTTGTTTCCTCTTACCTAGGGCCTTGAAAAACCTGCCAATCCACACTTTGGTAAGCTCCCAGCATTCCGACTTACTGCCGCAGAAATCCAGGATGGTCTCCTGAGCCTGAAGAAACTCCTCAAAGGATCGTCTCACCTCTTCGTCCTCCAGCAGAGCCGAATTCATCCTCCAGACACCCCTTCCCTTCAGCGGTGTATCTGAGGCATTCAAAATCACAGTTAACAAAAGGTGGTCGGAAAACTCCACCTCAAACTCCTGACACTCAGGTGCCGAGAAAGCGGAGTCCCCCTTTAAAAAAAAAACTATCTATTCTACTCTCACATCTACCTCTTCTAAAAGTGAACCCCGTGCTGTCCGGGCTGCACTTAATCAAGGCATCCACCAGACCAGCTTCCCGGACTATCGCATTTAAAAAAACGCTGTCATATCCCAGCCTGTCAGTGGAGCCTTTCCTGTCTTTGAGCCTAGTGATGGTGTTAAAATCACCTCCAAAGACAACCTGCCGGGACGTAAAAAGGAAAGGCTTAATCTTTGTGAAAAGGCATTTCCTATCCCACATAGACTGGGGACCATATACATTAATAAGACGTAATTCCTGCCCCTTCACAAGGACGTCTAGGACCATACACCTTCCAATCTCCACCTCAAGGACCCGCCGACACGTTACCATGCCGTAAAAAAGTACCGCAACTCCGCTGTAAGGCTCAGCCGCAAGAGACCAAAAAGAGGGGCCACATCTCCACTCTCTTTTTTGCCAGATGTAAATCGGCCGGGCAATTAAGCCGGGTCTCTTGCAAAAACAAAACATCAGCACCAATCTTACTGAGCAAAATTAAGGCTGTACTACGAGCACTTACAGATTTAATGCTGGCAACATTAATAGTTACCACCTTTATTGGGGCGGGAACTGCCATTAGGATACTTGAGATGGCCGTTTCTTAAACTTATTTCTCCCAACCTTTGCAGGGGACCTCGTCCTCTTGAGGGAACCCCCTGCATCCTCATCTTCCATAGGGGACAAGGACTCGCCTCCATCCCCCTCTTCTCCAGAAAGCAGATCAAATTTTTTCTCCAGAGCTATGTCCTCTACCTCCAATGAGGAACAGGAGGAGGCAGAAGAGAGGGCCACCCTACTCTTGCGCACACCCCCTACAACTGTCCACCCTCCTTCCTTACCTTCCACCCCTGGCTCCTCAGTCCCAGAGGCCAGCTGACCTTCCCCCCCCTTACCCCCAGAAGCCCCTAAACCCTTAGTAAGGCTCTTCCGCCTCCGTGGCAACAACACCAGAGGGGGACCCATAAGGATTTTACTGACTCCAGCCCCTTTTGCAGCCTCACTGATTTTGGACTTAACTGTAGGGGAGGATACACGAGGGAGGGAAGATGACACTGAGGAAGACACAGTGACAGAGGAATGCTTTACAACAGAAGAAGGAACAGACACATCAGGCGACACACTAGAGGCCTTTGAGGCTGGGACATCCACCACATTCTGGTCCCCAGAGACCTGCACCTCACCCGCCTCCTCAGCTTCCATCCTGGCCAGCTCTTCCACAATATCTGGGATTTTGTGCAATGCCTCTGGACAACGATTGTATGAATGCCCAAGTTTCAGACACAGGTTGTACCTTATCATGTTACAATCTCTTGCAACATGCCCTATTCCCTGACACAGGGAACACTTGAGCACACTGCAAGAGGACGCATAATGGCTTTTGCTGCTGCATCTATAACAGACTTTAGGCTGCCCAGCGTAAAAAATGATGAGTCTGTCCCTGCCTATATAGGCTGATGATGGTATATGCTTGACTTGGTTCTCCTCCACCGGTAATTTTATTACTGCTGCCCACCCTCCTGTCCAGATCCCCCTCTCATCAAATTGCTTTCTAAGGGGGCTCATTACCTCCCCATACCACTCCAGCCACACCATGATGTCCGCCGCTGGGATGGACTCATTCCTCACCAGAATTGTTATATTTTTTACGAGAGGTTGCCTGGAAATCACCTTTGGACGAGACCCTCCCACCTGGGGGTCCCCTTCCACTCCTGCTCATATCTCTGCCAAAATACATCCAAGCTTTCACGCTTTACAAAAGACACATCAAATTCACCAGTCCCAACTGGTGCTATGAAGGCAAAGAGCTCTAAGGCACTGAACCTCTTTCCTGCTTGGGGGGGGACCCCCACCTTCCCACCTCAACTGAACAACATTTCGTCTCTTCACACCCTGAACTGACCCCCCCACCTGCACCTCAGGCTGTCTCACCACCCCCTGACCCCCCCTCAAGGCTGCCGAAAAACTCAAAACCAGTCTGGTGACAGGAGCTTGCCCAGGAACAGAGACAGACACAGGGACATGACAGGGGGGAGGGGCCATGGCGGGAGTGGGGGCCCGAACGGGAGCAGACACGGAGGCTGTGTCCGGAGTAGGGACGGAGGACGGCTCTAAAGCCGGGGTGGAGATCACACCACAGACCGGGACAGGAGGCTTACCCATGGTCGGGTCAGGAGCCGGGGTGGATGCAGAAGCTGGCACAGCTGCTTGGGTAGGAGCCGATACAGAAGCCGCGACGGGAGCTGCAACGGGAGCCGGACCGGAGGTCAGGGGAACAGCATCGGGGGAGGGCCCCCCTCAATACCAGCCCTGCCAGACACAACCTGGGGAGCCGGCCCAGCAACAGGCCCCAACACTACATCCCCAGGGACAACAGAGAATGGCACACTAGCAGGCATACTAGCAGACACAGACACAATACCGTCCACATGGTCCTTACTCACTGTCCCCACAGCTTGCGGCTTCAACACAGCACAGCTCCTCTCCCCCAGAGCAGCTGCTTTCTCCTGCTCACTGGTCAGTCTCTGCAACTTTACATACACCCCCCTTTCCTTCTTCTTGGGCTTTATGGGCTTTGGGCACTTGTCTGCCTCCGGATCCGTCTCATCTGATGAAAAGGCAAACTGTCTCCCTTCCAAGGGAGATTCCAACTCAGTAATAAACTCCATTACCCCAGCTGCTTCACTCTGCTCCACTTGGGACCCCCAGTCCAGCTTCTACTGCTGCGGGGGGGGGGGGGGCTGATTTTGGTTCCTCAACCATGGGAGATGACACTGATTCTCCTGCATGCTTCCCTGGAGATGCAGAGATCCCTCCGGCGGGATCAGATGATTCCTCTGAAGAAAGCACCCTTTCCGTCTGTTTTCTCACTGCTGCAAATGACTTCTCTCTTGCTTGCCTAAATCGCTCTTCATTGAGGTATTTCTCCCTCATTACTCCACTTGTGGCTTTAAGTGTTGCCACCAGGTCCTCTTGCTGCCGAACCGCTTTCTCCACAGCATCCAATTCAGGCTTCATGGCCTGCCTTTTGGAGCTCCAAACTCTGTCATAAGAGGCCTTCAGGCGTTTTAAATCCTTCTTCATCTGTGTCAGTTTCTCTTCCTCCTGAGCAATCCTTTTAATGTGCATAGCCACACGATTTTTGTACTCAGAATAAGGTTCCCCAGGCTTAGGGCCTTTTCCCAGGTCCTCAATAGTTGTTCCAGGACCAGTACTAGGGGTCCTTCCGCCACCTGGATTACGGCCAGGCTCAGCCATAGTTTGCTTGGGCTGTGGCCCAAAATTTAGGCCCAGGCCCCAATGAGGCCTCCAAGCCTCAGAGAGCTTCACATGCTCACCACTCTGTGTCAGCAGCACCATGCCCACTTCCTCCTAACGAGGACCAGCTGTAGGATAGCTGGAGGAAACCTAGAATGGTGTGTGATTGCTAGGCTGCTCCTCAACTCTTAGTGTGCACCAGATTGTATATAAGATTTGTGTCTGCCTGTGTGTGTGGTCAGCCAGCTGGATTGGAGTGGAGTCTCCCTCTAGTGGTGGCCAGAGGTAGTGCGGGCTGTGAAAGTATATCAGTGCCGGTCTTATATACTTGTATATAATCAGATTAAGTCCCCCTTATTCCCTCTTACCCCAAGTCACGGCCGCACGTGCGCGCCTCGGTTAACTAGTCACTGTGGGTGTGTGCGTGTGGGTTGGATCTGTGACATTGGTACAGATGTGGATTTGACACTGGTACTCTGCGACAGATGTTATTCACTGGTACAGATGTGGATTTTACACTAGTACTGTGTGACAGATGTGGATTTGATACTGCTAGGCCGTGACAGATGTTGATCACTGGTACAGAAGATGATGACCACTGGTACTCCGTGACAGATGTGGATCACTGGTACAGATGTAGATTTTACGCTGGTATTCCGCAAAAGATGTGGATCACTGGCACATATGTGGATTTTACGCTGGTACGCTGTGACAGATGTGGATCACTGGTACAGATGTGGATTTTACACTGCTACACCGTGACAAATGTGGATAACCACTGGTATTGTGTGACAAATGTGGACAACCACTGGTACAGTGCTGCAGATGTGGACAACCACTGGTACAGTGCTGCAGATGTGGACAACCACTGGTACAGTGCGGCAGATGTGGACAACCACTGGTACTGTGCTGCAGATGTGGACCACTGGTACTGTGCGGCAGATGTTGATCACTGGTGCACTGACAGCTGTGTGGAAATTACAGGATGGCTATGATTGGACACAGCCATCATGTGATCAGAAGGGCCAATCAGAGAGCTCTCCTGCCGAGCGGCATTGAGCTATGTCCAGGGAACACAGGCACACCGAGAGCACACAGCTGCACAGCCATGAGGCCACGTGCCAGGCCACGTTCTGAGGGAAGTTCAGGAACATCCAAGCAGAACGATGAAGATCGCACCTGACTGTTAATGTGTGGTTGCCAGGCTGGAAGCGGTTGAAAAAAACAAAAACTGCTTTGCGGATGTTTCATCATTCACACAAAAGTATAAAATAGTAAAAAAATGTAGCGAGCGCTATAAAGATATATGTACATAAGCAGCTGAAAACACTAAAGGTACACCATAAGACTTCAATAAAATCTCAGAATAAAAAGTGCAGCGCTAGAAAAAAAAAAAAAACAGTATAAGCATTTAAATCAGGCAATAAAATGATAAGTAATAAATGCGTATGGTCTTAAAATGCGAAAGAAACGCTTGGCAATATGATCCCTTACATAAAAACGCGCATGCACCTCTGATGTGTTTTGAAACATAAATTGTCATTAAAATCTCTGTAAAATCTTTGAAAAAATTGGCATACCCCTTTTGACAATGTACTTGTGGTACGAAGCGCGTCAAGGAGGTGCCCTTGCTAGCCGTGACATCAAGCCACCGGATCACGGAGGTCCGGCGGCCACTTCATTTAACCAGCTGGCCAGTGTTTTATACATGCAATTGTCATTTTGTTGCTTCAACTATTTTACCACATAGTGTACGTGTTTGGTTTACATTTTTTTACATTTAATACCATTAAATACTACACTATGGAAGTACCCCTTTTCTTTGCTCTGCACCGAGAGTTTTAACTTCCCAGCAATTCCCGGTGAGCATCCCAGAGCCTGGATGAGATTGATTAATTTACCCTGCTGTATCCTGTAACTCAAGGAAGGCCATCTACTCCCAGGTTGCATTCCGGACCACCCTAAGAAGGGATCCCTGACTGCTATTGACAGTATATGATACAACGCGCTATACCTAAGCGCTTCTGGTGAGTGCACATTTCTTACATTTATTAGCACACCCACCTGAGGATTCATTCACTGGGATTGTACTTCATCACCTGGAGATTATCCTGAATATTACTGGGAAGATTTTACAGAGATTTTTATGACAATTTATGTTTCAAAACACATCAGAGGGATCATATTCCCAAGTTTTTCTTAGGCATTTTAAGACAATACACATTTATTACTTATTTTATTGCCTGATTTGAATGCTTATACTGTTTTTTTTTCCTAGCGCTGTACTTTTTATTCTGAGATTCACACAAAAAGTAACAAATAATACCCAGAATGTTTATACCGCTTGAAGACCAAAAATTTTCTGGGACGTTTTGATTACAAGTCTAAATTGGCATTTTTTGCTAGAAAATTACTTATAATCCCCAAACATTATATATTTTTTAGCTAACACCCTAGAAAACAAAATGGCGATCATTGCAATTTTATGTCACATGGTATTTGCGCAGCTCTTTTTAAAATGCTATTTTGAATATACACCCCAATTTTTTTGTAAAATATAAAAGAGGATGTTACAATTGTGGAAAGGCGACAAACTACAAACTTAAAATTGCTTTAATCATTTTTATAGGTAACCAGTTTAGAGTTACAGAGGAGGTCTAGCGCTGGATTTATTGCTCTCGCTCTAACGATCGCGGCGATACCTCACATGTGTGCTGCAAGCTCCATTTACATATGCGCACACAAATGACGTATGGGTTCACTTCTCCACGTGAGCACGGTGGGATGGGGGCATTTAGATTTTTTTGTTTTTTTACACTGTCCCTTTAATTTTTTTCATCACTTTTATTCCTATTACAAGAAAAGTAAACATCCCTTGTAATAGAAATATACATGACAGGTCCTCATGAATACGAGATCCAAGGTCAAAGGTCAAAAAGACACCAAAGCTCTAAAAGCAAGTTTAACCCCTTGCCTACAGGGCACTTTCACCCACTTCCTGCCCAGGGCCAATTTTCAGCTTTCAGTGCTGTTGCATTTTGAATGACAGTTGTGCGGTCATGCAACCCTGTACCCATATTAAATTATCTTTTTTTTGAGACATATAGAGCTTTCTTTTGGTGGTATTTAATCACTACTGGGTTTTTTTTATTGTTTGATAAACAAACTAAAAACTACTAAAAAAAAAAAAACACACTTCGTTTTTTTTATAACATTTTGTAAACGAGTAATTTTTCTCCTTCACTGCGCGTGTGCGCCAATGAGACTGCACTGATAGGCACTAATAGGTGGCACTGATGAGGCACTGGTAGGTGGCACTGATGGGAATTGACATACATCACTGGTGGGCATTCACAGACATCACTGATAGGCACTGAAAGTCAGTACTCATGTATGGCACTGATGGGCGGCACTGCTAGGCAGCACTGATGGTCACTG